>NC_067147.1:44427960-45077960 GCF_903995435.1 Acomys russatus | reverse complement strand
GTGTGGAGACTTGAGTTCAGGTCCACAGGGCCAATGTTAAAAAGTGGAGCAATGTCTGCGTGTACATGTAATGCCCAGGACTGCAGAGGTGGTGGTGCAGGAGACAAATGGCTCCCCAGGATTTACTGGCCACTCGCCTACCAGTAAACTCTGGGTTTAGTGAGAGACTCTGTCTTGAGACAGTAGGGAGGAGGCTAACAGAGGAACACAGTCAATGTCTTTCTGTAGCTGCTGTGTGCATATTCTGGGGTAGTGCCTCACACACACTGAGTAATCTATTCAACCCCCCACCCCACCCCACACGTACACATATGAGTTACATCTAGCCTTCAAGTGAACTAATGTTTTCTCCTCTTTGTTTTCCATCAGCTCACAGATGTCTCATCCAACAGGAAGCCCAGATGCCTGTACGTATGTCATTTTTACACTTGGGCCACTGGATAACGTTTACATTGTATGCTTTCCTATTGCATTTGATAAGATAGCTACAAGTACATTTTTTTAAAGCCTATTGTGCTTGATACGATATCAACCTGTGGGTTTTTAAAGGCTTATTTGAACTTTTACCTGCACGCAGGTGCCACTTTTAAATAGCTAACAGCTGTTCAGTGAATGGTACTATAGCAATGCTGGAGAGATGATCCCGATATTGTGGCTTTTTCTTACTAATATGTAATGTATACATTTATACATATATGTTACACATTATATATTATATATGACACATAGTATTATTACTACTCTATAGGCACTATTTATATGTCACATACTTTGAAATATGTACACAACACCTTTGAGTTAACAGATTTGCATTCTGTCCTGCATCTGTGCACATCATTCTGGCAGTCATTTACTTTTTCTGTGCCTATTTCATCACTTAGTAATAGGGCTAGTAAATATCTCCCTGGGACTTAGCATCACACAGTCACAGCAGGAAATACCAGTATCTTTGACTTATTGGAGGGGGCAGGGGAATGGTATTCGTGGTGGACTGGAGTGCTTAGTTATTTTTCCTCCGATTTATAAAGAAAGCCACTTTCATTCCTTTCCCGACTCCTATAGAAGCAGAGGCCATTCTGTGTGTAACCACCCTGAGCTGAGGACCCATTTCCATCTAAAGGGGAGGAGCCACCTGAAGAAAGCCAAGGAGGACCGTGCTGGGATGCCGCCTGCCAAGACCATTCAGGAACAAGCTGATTCTCCTAGAGAATTCTTCAGACCAGCTAAGAAAGGGGAGCACCTGGGCCTGAGCCGGAAAGGCAACTTCAGGCCCAAAATGGCTAAAAAGAAGCCTACAGCAATTGTGAATATTATCTAGAAAGAGAGGGGCGCGGAAGCTTGCAGAATGATGTCCCAGGAGCCATCAGTGTTGTCCTTTTGGACCTTTTGGACCTGTTGTCCTAGGAAGGCGTAGTAGGAGAGCAAGGAACACAGCGCATAGGAACACCCCGATTAACCGGAATTTAACACAGGGCAGGTCTCAGTGGTCCAAGATTTTATTTCAACTTCTTTTTTAGGTGCAAGCAAGGCAAATTACAAAAATTAAAAATAAAAAATAAAAAGCCAATAAAGTAAAAGTTGAAGCACTCTTATCACGTAGTGCTGGTAACATGGATCTGTATCTTCTAAAATTATTGGCCCAGTCTCCTGCCGTCCTGGCACCTGGGGTTCTATGAAGTGGCCATTAGTATTTGGGCCACACGAGATGCCAAGGCTCTTGTGTCCACTGCACACTCTCTCTCTGAATTATGAGGTGAGGTACGTGACTGTGAAGTTCTTCTACTTTAAAAAATATGTGTTATTATTATTATTGGTGTTTTGAGACAGGGCCTTGCTATGCTATGTAGCCCTGGCTGGCTTGGAACTTGATATATATATATACACACCAGGCCAGCTTTGAACTTGCAGTAATCCTCCTGCCTCTGCCTCCTGAGTGCTGGGATAACAGGTGTATGTGCCACCACACCCAGCTGGGAGCGTAAAATTCTTGTGGAGAGCAGTGAAATAAAAGATTTTTGCTGTTGTGTGTTTGTGTGTAGGCTCCCTTTGAGACATCTTGAAAGTCTCTTTGATAGAGACTACTGTTAACCCTTGAGGATTCCGGTTAATCAAGATTTTAATCTCCAGGTGGTTTATGGGATGTGTTCGGTTAGACCTCAGTTCTCTCATTGCCAGATGGCTTTTTGGTTTGTGTGATTCTGATCTGGGGTCCTTCAGAGCATATCTCTTCAGATCTGGGTGCACCCCACCTGCCTTCTTTGGCTAAGCACGCTGGACCCTCAGAGCTGCCGACCAGCCTCTATCTAGACAGCTGCTAAGACCCGAGGGCTCAGCAGCGTCATGGGTGTGGTGTCCACGTGCGTGATGCTCCAGAGGAGAGCACATTCAGCATACCAGGACCATCCTGGCCACGCTGCAGGGACACGCCCAGCTTTCTGCTACCACCTGCTTCTCCAGAAGCGCTACCAGCTTCCTGTCTGTTAGCTGTTGAGCATGCCCTTCTTTTTGCTGTCTTCCTTTTCCACCAGGAAGCTCACTTCACCTCCTGTTGCTCCTATGACCAGTGCGCACCTCCCTACCTGTCAGCCACACACCTGGGGTGTTCATTGTGCACTGCATTCTTTTGCAAATTCAGGAAAAAAGGGGGTGCATGTGAAATATGGCCTCTGACACCATCCCCCCAAATGGCATCATCCTTATAGAAGAACTTTCAAGAATCTCCTGTTTAAAAATTTTCTTCTAGAAGGAATTTTAGTATTTTTCCTGAAATTGAGCAATACCATCAGGTCTCTAGAGTGTATACATGCTGACATCCTTCCTAAAACAGGAATAATGCTGTCCATACATATATACATATATTAACACATACACTATATATATATGTCAAGTATATGAATAGTTTATTTTTAAATACTCTGGAGAAAGTGTGTATTTGTGGTGGGTGGCTTTAAGACTATATAGCTTTGTTTCCATACATCAAATTCCTTTAAAAAAATTAAGATTGTAACCTAATTAACACTAGTAGAATTATTGTTATTGCAACAAGCATCTGAATATTACATTAAAAGTGAGAATAAAGCAGTTCCTTAGGATGCCAATAAATTGAAAAGGAGAACTCATCGTTTTCAGATACTTTGAACCTGCCCTTGTGGAAAGGTTTTATGTCTGAGTCTTCAGTGGCTTCTGGTTTAGGGAGACAGATCTTCCAAGTGGTGTGTAGGCAAATTCCAAGTTGGGGAAAGAACATAGCTGTGGGTGTCACTGTGACCTTGTGAGACATCTAATGCTAGTGGTTATTTGGATAAGCAATTTCCTCCGTGGTTATTTACTATCGATGTCTGTATCAGAATTGCACTTTGGCTTTTTCTGCACTGAAAAGGTGACTCGCTGATTGTATTGCATGCTCCCTGCCGTGTGGTGTGTGTGCAATGACAACAGCTTGTTGTTGAAGATAGTGTAGCCAGATTTGTTTTCCATTTTATTTAAAGTGAGCCATCGTTGGTGTTCATGTAACGTGCCTAGAAGGAAATGACAGCCCTTGCTGACAGTGGTACACATCCATCTTTGCAAAGCACCATGATTTGTATTTACTCTCTATACGTTCCACAAGGCAAATAGTTTTGAGGTTGACTTACTAAATTAAAAAAAAAAAAATGCTTTTGAGTTTCAACTGGATTCTGACCCCCATAGAAGGCAATGTAGTGAGTACAATAGTCTTCCTGCTGTGGACGAAGGGGAGCTGGCTCACTGGAGAGATCGTTCACTCACACCATGGCCGAGTTCCACGAGACAATCAACCTTAGATCCAAGGCTGTATCCTTTTAAAATAAATCATCAAAGTCTCTGGGAGACCATAATCAAGGTTTAACTGAAGTACAAATTGAACTTTATTACTTATTTTGTAAGGGGAAAAGATCTTCATTTGAACTGTTGTTCCCCTACCCCCGCCCCCACCCAAACTAATAAGAGATTCTCAGCTATAAATGTGGCTTGTTTGGAGGCTGTATTTCAGTTTTCTGCAGGGCCAGTCCATTGTATAGATGTTAGAATATTTCTGTTCCCAGAATGAAAAGGAAGAAGTTTTTAGATTATGAAATATTATGATAATAAAGCTATATTTCTGACTAATGTGTTGGTCTATTTCTTCTAGTGTTTGGTGGGGGAGGAGTCAAGTTTATTGCTTCACTAACAATGAACAAAACTGCTTCACAGTTACACTGTTCGTTACATATATAATCTTCGTGACCTTGTACACCTCTCAGCCTTCAGGGACACCAGTTTGTTTATTTTCATGCACTCTAATTCCTATATCTAAATATTCTTTTTAACATATGTTCACACCAAAGGAGGCTCATTAAAAGCCCTCTTGGCGTCTCCCCCATTTTTCCTCCATGACTATGAATGCTTTTTCCAACAGCTTAGTTGTAAACTTGTCAACTCTTAGCAAAAACCATTGACATATGTCATAGTGTACCCCAGCCTGTGCCTGCTACACATCCTTGTCACTAAGCTCAGAGAGTACTTAGAACAGGCTACAGAGAGAGGAGCCACAACAACTGATCTTCTTAGAAACATGGAACTGTGGGAACTCAGTGAATGCCATTTTTTTTTCAGTCTGCTCTGTTCTCAGTACTTAACTAATGCTAGGTTAATTGGTTCCCATGTTACAGCTTTGTTGTTGTCGAGAACTAGCATGATACTCATGAGTATCCCCTGGTGTTTACAATATAAGTCTTAGCATCTTGAATTCCAATGAAGATGTGCGTGTACAATCCTGAACATGAGGCTTAGGGAGATTTCTAATGTTGACCAGTGGACAATGTTAAAAACTGTATTCCTTTAGAGGACTCACTGCCTCAACATGATGATCATAAGTTATATCCATTTTATTCTGTCAGGTATTAACATATTTGTCTCATTTGTAAAAGCTAAGGGGAAGCGGAAAGGCATGACATTAAGAGAGAGATGACAGAGGGTGCATAAAGGAATGGGGAAGGGGCAGAGAGAGAGTAATACAGAGTTGCAGAGGAGGTAAAATGATCTGAGCACATTATATGCACAAAAAGAAGTGATGTAATAAAACCCATCACTTTGGTGGGCGTAAAGTCTATAACTCCACTACTCAAAAGGTAAAGGGTCAAGAATTCAGGGTCTTAACTTACCCTGTGAGGATGGGGGTGGGTGGGAGGGGGCATGAGGGAGAGACTGGAAAAAGAGGAAGGAGGGGGGCTGGGATCAGGCTGTAAAGTGAATCAATAAATAAATGGAAAAGGGAAAAGCAAAGAATCCAGGATCATCCTCATCCACATAGCAAGTTCAAGCCCAACCTGGGGATACATGAGAGTCTGTGGGAAAGGAGGGAAAGGAAGAATGGAGGAAGAAAGGAAGGGAGCAAGGAAGGAAGGAGAGAGAATAGAAGGGAGAAAAACTCCGTAAGAAACCAAAAAGAAACACAGATGCTTCCAATCCTAAATATCCACAGAGAACACCTGAACTTCACAACAAACCCCAGATTCACATCTAGACCTTTACAAAGGATAAATTTAAAATAAAGGTGGGAGGAACCGTGGTGGCTTTCAAGTGAGTGTCCGTTGTTAGCCTGGACATTACACCACACGCCACAACACAAGAGAAAACGCTGACAAAACTTCACCCTTTCAAAACGTGGGACTTCCTGAATGAGCTGCTGAGAGAATGAAGCCTAGATGCAGGCGGGCAGAAATTGTTCTGTATTGGGTTTCTTTTCCTGGCCTGAGGGCGGTAGCAGAACTTTTACAGTCTCTGTCTTACGGCAACCAAACCAACACATCTGGAGCACCACTGGCCCCATCTCACTGTTTCCCAGGATAGAAAAGCCTATCCAGGGGAGGAACTTAACCTATGGGCAGGTTGGGTTCTGCCACCCTGTCATGGGAACACTGGTAAATCTTGCATATGTCGTGGCAGAATGGTACACAAGGACTTGTCGTCGTAAGACAAGGGGGAAGATGATGGCTGCCCTCAAGTATCTGACGTGTCACGTGGAGGGTTACCTGCCTCGTGGCTACAAAAGACATTGCTGGAGTCAGTGAAAGAAGATTATAAAGAACCTCAAGTCGGATCATTAAATGCTGAAAACGTTGGAAGTGCAGAACAGAAATGGTTACAGTGGGGACAAGTGAGCTCCCTGTGTGAGAAGTTCTTTACGGCAGGTAGGGTTTTGCGGTGGCATTACACCGGAGATTTTTAAGGTGGTCCTGGGCCCCCAGGACAATATGTACAAATGCTGTATTGATGTAAATGTTGGCCACATAAAGCAAACATAGAGGTGGCCTGGCAAATTGATTTGGGAGACTTTCATTTACTGCTGTGGGCTTTGTAAAGTTTTCTGTAACCACACATCTGTGTTTACCCTTCCAGCGTCCTTGGGAGACGGAATAATGCAAGTGCATTGTGCTTCCATTAGCAGGTAGGGGGATGGTGGCTGGAGAAACAAGAGATTTGAGAAGTTTGGCACAGTGGCTTCAGCACCATGTGTGTCTCCCTTGGCGGAGTGTGGATTGGATGTTTTCAGAGAAGGTTCATTTTTGTTACAACATGGCTCCTGAAGGCAAGCCAGCAGTTTCAGCTGGTGCTCCTTGGAATCAACAGCAAGCCTTTCCAGCGCTGGGGAGAACTTGGCCACATTGGACCTCAGGAGACACGACGTGTGGCATGTCAGGCTCCAGTGTCGTGCCATCCCCCTGTCTCTTCCATGCCATGCTGGCTGCACATCAACATTTGTCTTTGTTATGGAAATAGTTATGAAGGTGACGTTACCCGTGTTTTACCAGTGAAAGCGGAACTTTATACGGTTTGTGGAAGTTTCTAGGGCTCAGGAGGCAGAGCCAAAAGGCGTTAGTCTGAATTTTACCCACTTCTTGTCTCCGGCTTTGAGTCTTTTCACTGCTAAAAGTGGAAGCGATCATACACTCACGCATTTGCTGATTGCACAAAGAGTTTGTGTCCTAAAACTCAACATTGATAATCAATTAATGCCTTTGGGGCTGGGGAGGTGAGTCAGAGGGCAAAGTGCTTGCTGTACAGCAGGAGAAAATCCCTTGCTCACACAGGAGGCTGGTGGTTTGGGACAGAAGCTAAGCTAGCCAGCCAGTCTAGCCAGTCACTGAGCTCCAGAGCCAGTGAGAGACCCTGTCCAAAAACAAAAAAAACATGAGACTGATACAGGAAGACACTCAAGGTTGGCCTCTGGTCTCCAAGGGCACGCACACACATTTTCATGTCCCTAGTGACCTACTTCTTCCAGGTCAGCCCACTGCCTAAGTTTCCAGGTCCTCCCAAAATAACATTACTACCTGGGACTAAGCACTCAAGTCATGAGCCTGCAGGGGACATTATACATTCAAGCCTTAACATTCTGACCCTAGCCTCCAAAGCCTCCAAAGCCTCCAAAGACCCATCCCATAACAGAAACTGCATTTAACCTAAATTTCTAGAAGCTTCCAAATTTCTTCTGAAACTTACACTTAACTATTACAAAATAAAGAGAAAATTATATACTTCCAGTATATCCTGGCACACAGTGTCCCAACTAGGGCATAGAAAGGAGATATGGAAACTGTTTTGGTCAGTGTTCTATTGCTGTGAAGAGACACCATGACCAAAGCAACTCTTACAAGAGGAAACATGTAACTGGAGGTTTGCTTATAGTTTCAGAGGCTTACTCCATTATCATGGCAGGGGGAATGGTGGTGTGCATGGCACGCAAGGGGCTGGAGAGCTACAGAAGGGCAGCCAGCAGGCAAAGAGATCAGGCCCAGCATGGCTTTTGTAACCTCCAAAGCCCACCCACATTGATACACCTTCTGAGACCACCATGCCTCCTAATCCTTCTAATCCTTTCAAACAGTTCCACCCCCTGGTGACTCGGCATTCACATATAGCCCATGGGAACGATTCTCATTCAAACCACCATAGAACCAAAGGCTGAAGTCTATCAAGATTGTACAGCTCCATGTCCAACGTCTAGAGTAAGAGATGTTCAGGTAAACGCTCACAAACTTGGGTAGCTCCAATCCTAGGGTCCCGCCATCTATCATCCCAAGGTTACATTATGGCTTAGGCTCACATTCACAGCCTCATTCATGACAGTCTGAGGGCTTCTCTGCAGAGAACCACCCCCTCACACACCCTCTTTAAAACTTGAGAATCATCAGTCACCTTGTAACTCCTGCATCCTGTGTTCCACAAAACAAGCATGTCAGTCAGGGATGAGGTCATGGCAGGGAGCCTGGCTGCATACATGGCAGGCAATGGGGCTAGAAACATAGCTCAGAGCTTCTTCCTGATCCACTGATAGGTAGGGGGCAGGCAGAGAAGTTGGGCCTGCCATGGGCATTTGCAACCTCAAAGCCCTTTCTCCAGGGACATCTTTCTCCAACAAGGTCACCCTCCTAATCCTTGTTGATAGACAATCCAATTGACAGACCCTGGTCTGCTAAATACATGGTCACCTTCGACTTAGGTTGTAGTGCTCTGTGCATAACTGGTGGTAGAGCCTTTGCGAATAGAATATTTAGTTTTTCTCTCTCCTCTCAAGGAAAAGTCTTTCACGTGACTTTGCTATTTCAATACCTTTGACCCAGTGGTTGATGTGATCTGGCCAAGTTCCTTTTGTCCCTCTTCTTTAATGGCACTGATCTCTTTATTCACCACAATTTTTAACCAGTTCCTTTTTCTGTCCAAGCAGCAACGTTTTCAGATCCTTCTGCCATGCTTTTTGTTTTTAATTTTCACTATATACTTCATTCAAATCAACCAATGATGATGACACCACATCCCGAATACTGGCCTCTCTTAAAGTTTCTGTTGCCAAATCAATTAGCCCATTCTCTTTAAGCTTGGCCTCTCCCGAAAAAAAAAAAAAAAAATTAAGGCATCAATTGAACACAATCCTTTTTCAGAGCGAAGCATGAGTGTCTGTAGTCCAATTCCCAACAGAGTTTTTTTTTTTTTCCCATCTGAAACGTCATGGGTTGTAATTTACTATCTACTTTTTGATTCTAGTTTTAATCTAGACTTCTGAGATCCCACTAGAATCACTCAGTAAACTCTGCCGGAGCATGCCAACATTTCCCTAACTAATATTTTCAATCTCTTGCAAATTCTCCCCACAAACCAATTCCAAGAGTGTAGGAAGCATGTGTTCAGGTTTAGTTATAGCAATAACCCTACTTCTGGCACCAATTTTGTATACTGGTTACTTCTTTCATCACTGTGACCAAAAAGGCTAACATAATAATTTGAGGAAGGAAGAGTCCAATCTGGTTCTCAGCTTCAGAAATTCTAGTTTATCATAGTGGGGGAGGTTATGGCAGAGGAGAGCAATTCACACTCGGATGGACAGGATGCAGAGAATCAGACGGGAAGAAGCCACGGATAATATACTTCCAAGGAACTGCCCTTGGTCACCTGCTTCCTCATACTCAGCCCCACCTTCTAAGTTCCCAGAAGTCAGAGTACCACCACCATCTGGAAACTGTGCATTTAAACCATCTGTCTGTGAGAGACTCAACATCTCCATCTACACAACAGGAGATACGGTCCTTTGAGAAATCCTGCATTTAAAAACAACTTTCTGTTTCTTCAGCACATCAATCAAGTTTTGCTGCTGCTGCTGCTGCTGCTGCTAGGGGCTGACTCCAGGGTCTTGCCCATGCTAGTCAACTTCTCTGCTCCTGAGTTATAGTCCAGGTACAGTGATTTTTTTTAAGTCTTTGTCTGCTGGCTCATTGCTTAATGTCCCTGGTAGTTTTATCTCTGCTTCATTTGCTTCCTTACTGCTCTTCACTAATATTATCCAAAGTCACCTCATAGCTAGGTTTTTATTTTCAATTAAATGCTGGTCATTGTCTACAAGAATCATAGAGGCTTTCAAATGCCCTTTCATGGCAGCTGAAAAACCGAGAGCTCTCATTCTCAAACAAGCAGGAGGGAGGGGGAGTCTGACTGAGAACGGCACAAGTCTTTTGAAACTCAGAGTTGCTCCCAGTTAGCACACCTCCACCAACAAGGCCCCACCGCTTAAGCCTTCCCAAACAGTGCCACCAGCTGGGACTGTTTCATTCTGATTTCACCTCTGAATTTCATCCCCTGGATCACCTTCAGTTCAGGGCAAACCTCTCACTCTTTCCTGGACTCCCGGCCCCGACATGGGTCAAATGGTTGCATCTCCCAACACAGTAGATTTAAGATGGGCCCTAACAGAAGTGCTCTGAAACGGAAATTTAGTATAAGCCAAACCCTGAGAGGACCAAATGCAAGAAAGGATGTGTGGTGGATAATAACTATGTGCACCCTGTTACCACGTTCCTACCAAAAGTAGAAGGACTGTTTGACCCCGCCTTCATTCCACTCATTCTCTGAATAAGCATTTGCGTGTTTCACTATCACGTGAATGCCAATGCCGGTACCTCGAAGGGCGAGCCTATAAATTCCCACTTCTTGGGGACAGAACATTGGGGAATTGCTGATGGATTCAAGACGCTTAGGTCTTGGGGTCCTGACATCGCTGAGCGGTATCTTACCTTTTCTATCTGTGTTGAGAGCTTTCTGCATCGGAGTCAGGTGAGCCGACATGTGACCACAGAGCACAGAGCACGAGCTGCTACCACTGATGTTCGGTCTCCAGTCCAAGGACAGTGCCGCCTACAGCCATGTCCCTCCGATCTGAGATCAAAATAGAGCCCTGGATTTACGAATTTTGGAAGCAACATTAAAACGAGTACCCCTACATGAGAAAGTAAACCTTCATCAACGCATTTGCTTTGGTTTACCAAAAATTGCTCGTTAAACTTCTCACGCTGGCCCTCAGATGCTGCGGTCTATCAGAGCTAAGCGTGAGGTGCTTCTGCCTGTTGCTGACGGTTGCAGGGATCTGGTCGGTCTGAAGGGTTTGGAGTATACTAGTTTAATATCTTAGGCCCGCTAGCTAGTTTTCAAAGGCCGCTAATGGCGCCGCTAGGTGAAACATGCGTGCAGTAGTTTCTCATAAAGAGAACCTTCTGTGAACATGGACAAAATGTCCACTCCCCACTCACTATCCACCTGATGCTCTTCCTGCAGCCTTTACCGCTGAATGGCTGGGTTAGCCAATGAGAGAGATGGAAGCCGCCCCATCTCAATCAAATCAGTGGGGTGCTTCCCGACATCGCTCAGCCGTGTTTACCGAACAAGATAGGTTCGTGTCAGCACCTGCGACATGGGCTGCACTGATTCATTTTCCCTAGGAAACGGGAAAGATTTAGACCTTTTTGTCCTCCTGTTTATAATATCTTGGGAAGCAGTGACATGTTACGGTCCAGTAGTGATTTAGAAAGCCAATAGCAAAGAAAGTGCCACACCCCCAAGCCACTTAGGTTTTTAGGAACCAGAAACTCTAAAACCTGAACAAGAATAATTTACTTTTATTTATAGACTGGATTTTTTTAAAACAAGGTTACCAATATATATTTTAAATGTCAAGTAGAGCTAGCTCTTTTTTTTTTTTTTTTTTTTTTTTTTTTTTTAAATAGACTAACCTTGAAATCTAAATTTTATTTTCTTTTATTCACTTCAGGTGCACCCGAGCACTCTACTGCACATGTTAGTTTCTTAGTTACGGTACTGTTGCTGAGATGAAATGCTGACAAAAATCAAGTTGGACAGAAAAGGGATTATTTTGTTTTCACTTTCAGGTAAAAGTCCATCACTGGGGGAAATCAGGCCAGGAATCCGGAGGCAGGAGCTGATGTAGAGGCCATGGAAGGGTGCTGCTTACTGGCTTGCTCTTTGTAGATGGATCAGCCTGTTCTCTTATAGAACCCAGGACCACGAGCCCAGGGATGGCCCCACCCACAATGGGCTGGGCCCTCCCCCATCAATCACTAACTGAGAAAGTGTCCTACAGTTTGTTTTAATGGAGGCATTTTCTCAGTTGAGAGTGCCTCTCCTCCTTGATGGCTCTAGATTGCATCAAGTTCATATAAAACAAGCCAGGGCAGGCAGGGATCCATGACAGAAGAATTCCCGCCATCTTTGTAACGATACGAACCGAAACCCACATCTTAGGTGAGCTTATCCCTGGGAAGAGACAGATTGCATGTGAGCTTTTGTCTATCAGAACCTGAAGGAGATACATGCATTTTTTTCCCCCACATTACAAAGACTTTGTATACCAGGCTAAAACACAGAAGAAACTGGGCTGAGTGCTGAGCAAACCTCGCGCCCTGGGAGCCTTCGGAGTTCTTGGCCTGGGATGCAAGAGTAGCATGTTAATTTGCTGCAAATTCATGGTAAAGCACCTGATTGATGGCTTTCTTCCATAGTTTCTCTTCTGGTTCTTACAACAATCTTTCAAAAAGCACCCAGTCCCTTCTGGAATGTTTCTGTTTTCTTTTCTGAACCTTGACCCATAAAACATTTCTTATCAGAAGAGCTCTGGAAAACGAGCATTTCAAATGAAGAAATCTACTCAATGTACTTTTTAGGGCACTGATAATCAACGGTGGTTGGTAACGCTTTACTTACACCAGTCAAGGAAGAATTTGCCTATTTTCATTTTATTTTTGCTTAGAGCAAAGTGTGCACTGAGAGGAAATCTTTGTGAAGCCAAATGGCTGCCGTAATGAATTATTTTCATAGGAACAATTAACAAAAAGGGGGGGGGGCTGTGGGAAATCCTAGTTGAATTTACAAGCTCAAAGCTTGAAATGCCTGGGTTTAAACATGGTTGAACAAATATAATTATAACTATTCTAAAATAACATATGACCTCGTGTACTGATGACATTAAGACATCTTGAAGCCACAGCCAGAGTTTGGCTATTTGGGCTCCCTGTCTGCAGTGTGACTAAAGATGTCTTTTGGAAAAATGAGCTCATTGACTGACACTCTGAATATCAGAATGGGTGAAGTGGGGGTGAGCGTGAACACCCAGTCAATTCCTTAAATACACTTAGTTGTCCCCTTTTCTTTTCGAAGAGGGGGCTGATTACCCCTTTTTGGAGACCCCACTATGAGTTCACCTAGAATCTGCTGCAAATGGACATGGTTTTATTTGAGATCCATCCCATCCCACACTGTCTCTGGATGCATACTCTACTGGTAGAGAAATGCTTAACATGCTACAGTGGGACAAGAGGGATTTCTAGGCCACAGGAGACAGTTTAAATGCCAAAGCAGTGGCTGATTTACTTTGGCAGAAGCTTGGGGAATATGTGTGGGAATGGTTTTTATTATAAGCTAGATCATTTAGGGCCAGGCCAGTGTATTCTCATGAGTTATTAGAAAGGAAGAGAAATCTTGGACTCATTGTGTTAACTCAAGCAATTAAGAATGGCTTTGCCATGCACTTAGCTGGTTGAAGATGAAATCTGTGGTGTCTCGCGTTCAACAAGTCGAGCCTCTGAAAAATGGGTGATGAAACAAAGAGGAGGGAATCTCTAGACCTAGGGGGATAGGAGTATTGTAAAGGTCTGTAATTCTGTCCTGCTGTGCGCTCTCACTGGACCCTTTAAGAAGAGTCCACCAGACAGTTTCATAACCAAGGTATCTAGACAACCAGGTTAAGTGTCCTTGGGTCTATCTTGAGTGATGACAGCAGGAAACACTGTCGCCGTGAAGAGCTCTCTAAGTGTAGTGAAGATGGCAGGACCCTAAAGTGGGTAAAGATAAGCTAGAGACAAGGTCGGTGGGCTGGGAACAGGCTGGCCCCTGAGGCCCACTAGCCAGCTAGTCTAGCCAAAACAGCCCACTCAGAGGTCAGTAAGAGACCTTGTCTCAAAAGAAAAGGCAGAATGCATTTAAGGAAGACACCCAGGCTCTGGCTTCCACATACACATATGAGCAACACACACACATACTCACACCAGTTGCAAGAGTTCTAAAACATTTCCTGCATGTACCTTGATTTTACGTATTTCATGCCATGTGAAATAAAGAGGACCCTTCACAGTATTAGTGATTTCAGAATTTCTTAAGCAATCCAAGCTTTGAGATAATATTTTGTTTTGAAAATTAGGAATGAAAGTGTTAACTTTTTATTTTAACTCTGAGGAGGACATAAAATATGCTCCTTAGATTAGTCTAAGTGACTACAGCTCTTTATTCAAAAAGAAATTTTAACTGAACATCCTTGCCACGAGGGTAATGTAGGTGATACTAAAAAAGAAGTATGTAAATCAAATTTAATGATGATTTTCCCCATTTTATAGCAGGGATCAGGGCTCTATGAATGCAATTATACTATAATGAAATGCATGCTTTGAGCTTACACACCAATTGATTTAGAGAGGGAAATAGTTATAATTACTAGCATGATATTTGGCACTGTGATTATACACTAGCTTATTCTGATTATTAAAATCATTCTTATTTTCAGAATTGAATGTTCTTAGTCCTCACACGACGCGTTCAAGTTCACAGAGTCAGCCGCGTGTTACAGCATCTTCAGTTATACTGGTGGGAGGGAAGAACTGTAAACAGAGTAAGGGCATGAGGTCTGAGGAAGAAAAAAATCGGATCTGATTACAAGGGACTTTGTGTTTTTAATGAGGTTTCTTAATAGACCACAAAAAATACCACTTGTAGGAAAACAAAAATGATTGCTTATAACTGATTTCTGCAAACCTTAATTTGAGAGGCTTGAGTGTGTGTGTGTGTGTGTGTGTGTGTGTGTGTGTGTGTGTGTGTGTGTGTTGCTTGACACTGACTCCACTTCTCACCCTGGCTTCCAAACTGAACACTTAATGTTTTGTTTGTAAAGGCATATGTAAAATGGTGGTAAAGAATAAGTGAACAGAGGTTTAGGTGTTTGTTTGTTTGGTTAGTTGGTTGTTTGGATGGTTGGTTGGTTGGTTGGTTGGTTGGTTAGTTGGTTGTTTGGTTGGTTGGTTAGTTGGTTGGTTAGTTGGTTGGTTGGTTGGTTGGTTGGTTAGTTGGTTGGTTGGTTGGTTGGTTGGTTGGTTGGTTGGTTGGTTGGTTGGTTGGTTGGTTGGTTGGTTGGTTGGTTAGTTGGTTGGTTGGTTGGTTGGTTGGTTAGTTGATTGGTTGGTTGGTTGGTTAGTTGGTTGGTTGGTTATTTGGTTGGTTGGTTGGTTAGTTGGTTGGTTGGTTGGTTGGTTGGTTAGTTGGTTGTTTGGATAGTTGGTTGGTTGGTTGGTTGGTTGGTTGGTTGGTTGGTTAGTTGGTTGGTCGGTTGGTTAGTTGGGTGGTTGTTTAGTTGGGTGGTTGGTTATTACTCTGTAACCAATACACAAGGATTCCATACCTCCCAGCAGAGGTCTCACATGGTAAAGGATCCTCTGAGCTCACCTAATAGTGCTTTAATAAAGTTTTGTTGAATGAATGAATGAATGAAAAGATGTTCTGTCACAGTTTAACAAAATACACAAGTTGAACCACAGTGTCGTGGGCTGGGGAGATAGTTGTGCTGGTACACGGTTGCCTGACAAGCATGAGGATGGCAGCTTGCTTCCCTACAGAAGGAAATAGTCCAGGCGTGGTAGCATGCACCTGTGATCTCAGTGCTGGACGGAGATAGGCAGATAATGGGGCTCTGCAAGCCTACTTGGCCCCAACCGTGAAATCTAGGCTATTGTGAGAACTCGTCCCTTAACAAAACAAAACAAAAAACAAAAGCAGAAAACAAAACAAAACAACCACAGAGTCCAATTTATACTACTGGAGCATTCTGGGGGGTGGGTGGGGGGCTGGGTGGGGAACATACACTGGAAGGTGATCCATCTGCCAGGGGACACATCCTTAAAGCCAGCTTGGCCCCTCCCCCTCTCCCTCTTCCAGAAGCTATCAAATTGCCAATAGCTCTTCAGCTAGCAATGGGATTTCATGCTTGTCTCTCCCCTCCAGGCTGGAATTTTGTCTGCCTGGAGCTTGCTTTCCCACCCACAATGAATTTGTAGGGGCAACTGCCCTTCTTTCCAACACCCTCTTCGGAGATGATCCCTGAGCTGTCGGGAAAGGTGTAGGACACCGATGTAGTTGCATTGAGGGCCGAACACGCCTTTCTTTCTTAATTCTCTACATAATGACCAGCCCCAAGTCTCTATTAACGGCCATCTATTTCGAGAAGGAGCTCAGAGAACACGTTTCTATACTGTTTTCTTTTAAACTTTAACTTCTGTGTCATCTATCATACGTGAATACTTTCTTGCTTGGTATTTTTTAGAAATAGAAGTATGTTAAGATATGAACCTTGCTTTTTACTTCTCCTGCTACAGTTCTTCAAGGCTGGTACTGCAGTGAAGGTAGAAACGTGGGACCTTTAAAGATTTTATGGATGTAGATGGGTGTTCAAAGAAATACGTCCTACCTTCCAGCCAGACCTAAGCCCAGATAGGAGCTCAGCGCTGGACTGATGTTGCACACACAGTTGTCTTTTTAAACCGGTCCTTCCTCCTATGTTTAGTCTCTTTCCAGAGACCCTCCTACCAACCACTTGCTTCGTTTTAACAGCTGGCTTGGGAGTGTGTTGGGGACAGCCCTAATTGACAGCATTCCTGTATTCCCTAGTGTAAATGCCCACAGATAGCCTTCAAGTGAGCAGTGACTGAGCCAGGTTGGAACCAGAGGTGCACAATGGCGCCCTCTAGCGGTTGGAAATTCCTCTGGTCCACTGTGCACCCACTTTCCGCTGTAACTGACTACTGTCTCTAAATGCCAATGCTTCTGTGTGCTTACTCCCCTTAGGGACTTCTTTGACTTTTTGCAGGAAGCCTCTCACTCTTGTAAGCCAGTGGACCTAACAGTAAGAAGTGGGAACACTGGGCACCGCTGCCTCCTGTGCTTGTCTGACAGTAAAGGGCTCATTGCAGGGATAGCCTTTTCCGGAGGTGGTGTAAGCTACAGCTTAACATTTACACTAGAGGCTTTGAAGGTGATTTCAGTGTGCTAAAAATTGAATTTACTGAGGCCAGTGAGATGTCTCAATCGGTAAGGATGCTTGCTGCAAAGCCTGAGGACCTGAGTTAGAGTCTGGGACCCACATGATGGAAAGAAAGAACAGATTCCTGTAAACTGTCCTCTGATCTCCACAGATGCACCTTGGTACCTGTGCACTCCACACACATCAGGCACAGACACAAAATAACTGTTGATGTTGATGATGATGATAACAAAAAGGACATTATAAGCACATTTGCCATTCAAAGATGTGGTTTACAGTACATTTCTTTAGGCATTGGCTTTTAATTTTTGAACGTATTAGGAGATAAACAAAGGCAGGCATGGTGGCCCATACCTTTAGTCCATGCACTGGGGAGTTAGAGGCAGATGAGTCTCCATGAGTTTGAGGCCAGCCTGGTCTACATAGTGAATTTCAGGCCAGTCAAAGCTACATAGTAAGTACCTATCTCAAAAACAAAACTAAACAAAATAAAACAAAACAAAAAAATAGAAAAAGAAGAACAATTTTATTTAGCTACTGTTAATAATGTAATTAATTGGCAATTATCCTAAATTCTGTGTGGGTGGGTGTGCTAGAGCATGTGTGTGCAAATGCACACCCCACCTCGTACACACAGTAAGTTTGCATTTGTGGAAAAGGCTGGTATGAGTTTTCATTTGAATATGAAATGTGCCCCACAGGCATATGTTTCAAGCATTCAGAGTCTCAGTTGATGGTAATACTTTAGAAGATTCTAGAATCTTTAGGAGGTAGGCCAAGATAGAAAAAAAAGTAGACTATTGGGGACTGGTCCTTAAGATTGTTTAAATCCCACCATTACGAACACACACACACACACACACACACACACACACACATGCATACACACAGACACACTGATACACCTACACACAGACATACATACACAGACAGACAGACAGACACACACACACACACAGGCACACAGGACTTTTGCTTGCTCTTTGCTTCCTGCCTAGTGAGGATATGAGCTGAGATGCTCCACCATGCTAGATTCCTACCATGACAGATTTTTCTGGAAATCATAAACCAAAGATAACCTGTCTTTTTTTTTTTTTAAGTTGTTTTTGCCAGAGACATCACAGGTATTTAAAAATAACTAACATAGTTTGAGTCAGTCAGTGTCTCTCTCATGAGCTCTCAGGATGTCTTGTTTTAGTTCATCATAGCTCATTTACTGGGGATATGGTACCAGCAAATGCATTATTTTTCCAGCTTCTGAGGATGTTGCAGCCATCATCTCTGTGTCAAAGGGAGGGATGAGGATGAAGGCCCCCGCTACTGTCTCTCTCCTAAGACATAAAGAGGTGGAAGCAGGCATTCGGCTGACTGTCAGGAGTCATGGCTGGAACTTGAGAAAAGCTCACTGGGGCTCTGATGTTCTTGTAACAATATTACTTCCTAGATGGTCCTGAGGCAGGACCAGGCCACACTCCAGGGACAGTGATGGCATGTGAAAGGTAAGATCGGCAGGCTGTTGAATAAGCTGAAATGCATTTACCAGTGAGGTTCTTAAGGATGCTGTGCGTTCTGTCTCATAAATACAGTGTCACTGAATTGCCCGTCATCAAGTATAAGTGTCATTTCATTTTGATGCGGTCAGTCACATCTCATACCTGCCTCTGATTTGTCACTTACAGAGGGGTTACAAACACAGTGGTTGCACGACAGTCTTAAGGTTCTTGTTTTATGCACTTGAGGTGGCTTTGGGGATGTACGTCATTACACTGAGTCTCAGAAGTTCTAGTGCTACTGTTTTCTTATTATCTACCTAACTATCATCTATCTACTTACCTATCTATGACAAAGCCTTACTTACTATACACTCCAGGCTGTCCTTGAACTAGAAGCAATCCTCCTGCTTTAGCCCCTTGAATGCTGAGATTACAGTATATTATCTAATGTGTTTCTATATTTCCTTTTCTAAACAATAGAGCATGAGAGCCCTCCTCACTGAAGTTGAACAATATAAAATACTTAGAATAGAAAGGGATTTAAAAAAAATAAAATAAAATAAAGGAAAAAAGCGACAAATGCTCAGTGAGCAGTATGAACTCAGGTCATAGCTGAATGAACAATGACACAAATGAAGCAGACACATTTTTAAAGATGTATTTGCTATTGTGTACACAGTGCTCTGCCTGCATGTACACCTGAAGACCAGAAGAGGGCATCAGATCACATTATAAATGGTTGTGAGCCACCATGTGGTTGCTGGAAATTGAACTCAAGACCTCTGGAGGAGCAGTCAGTGCTCTTAGCCTCTGAGCCATCTTTCCAGCCCAGAAATGGCTCTTGTAGAGCTTTTGTTTTCAAGAATTAAAAAAAAAAAACTTTCTATTTGGGTTTCCATGACATTTTTATGAGGTTTAAAAAATATTTATCATATTTATCTTAATTTATTTATTATTTAATTTAAAAACAGATAGCTTCAATCTTGCTATATATCCAAGGACAACCTTGAACTTCTGCTCTTCTGGCCTCTAGCTCTTGAGTCAGGCTTGCAGGTGTGCACTGTGCCTGGTTTCTATGGGGATGAAACACAGGGCTCAGTGTGTAGTAAAAACATCACCAGTTCTATCAACTGACCCAGGCTCCCAAGCTCCTTTTCGGGTTTTAAAACTTAGGCTTTATATGGTATAAAACCAAAACCCCAGAGAAAGCACAAAATGGTAGCTTAGTAGCAACTTTATAAAATTTTATTAAGCAATTGTTCATTTGCCACTGAAGTGACAAAGGCTACAGAAATGGGAAGGAGGGAGAGGCCCCAGGGAAGGCAGTGGGCACACAGGCTCACGTGCGGAGCTCGCTGAGTGAATCACATTGTTTTTCTTTCTGCTACTTCAAGACCAGGCACAAGACATCTGACAAACATATGACACATGATAATCAAGGTGTGGCCTTAGGTGTGCTCCTGACTGAGTGAGTAGCTGCCACGCCTGTTTTGACGGAAGTAGAAATGGGGACTAAGAATGTCATCATGTCATTTTGCTGCTGGTTTTATTTGTCATTCAGGATATAATTATAGTGTTTCCCTTTTAAATGGCTCATAATGTGTTTGGCCAGAGGGAAAATCCAGAACAGTTGGTAAAAAGCCATGGGCCTCACCATCTGGCTCCACCACATCTCCTCAGTTTCAACTGCAATAGCTCTGCCTAGGAGATGGCTCTTTTTTTTTTTTTTTTTTTTTTTTTTTACAAATAGGTCAGATCTATTGATTTTGGCCAACAGCTCTAGACTTAGAAAAACACATTGACTTTTCTGCTCTTTCTAATTATTTGTGAAATTGTCAACAAGCAATGACACTAACAATAAAAACAAAGCTTCTCTTGGGTAGCCTTCCAGAATCTTCTTCACAGAAACAATGATATATGTATGTATAAAAACATTTAAAACTCAGATGGAGCCTCATATATACATACAAGCAATTCTTGCTTAGCTTCACAATATTTCCCCAACACTTTTTTTATACCAGTGAGTAGAAATCTTTCTGCTTCTTTTAGAAAGCAGTGACACAGTCCATGTGTGTCTTAGCACCTGTCCCCTACTGATGGTTGCACTTCGTTGTTTAAATAGTGGCAGTTCGTATAGAATGAGAAAAAGACATTAAATATTTTTAAAAAACAGTTTATAAAAATAACATTTTGGTTTTCTGGGTTTTCCAGCTTGCCAGTGTGTGTGTGTGTGTGTGTGTTGTAGACTATAGTGTATTTATAGGAGTGTGTGTGTTGAGGATAAACCTCTAGGTTGACATGTGTATGTGGGCTTGGAGATAGCTCAGTTGGTGCAACGCTTGCTGCACTCAAGCAAGAAGACCTGAGTTCGATCCCCAGAAGCCACTTTAAAGGCTGGACATGGTGACGAGTGCTTGTAATCCCAGTGCTGAGGAGATGGAGACAGGAAGATCTCCGTGGCTCACTGGCCTGGAAACCACTGGCTCAGAGGCCTAATCAGGCTGGTCAGCTCTCAAACAGGTCCAGAGCTGTGTGTGTATGTGTGTGTGTGTGCACGTGTGTGTATGTATGTGTATGTGTGTATATGTGTGTATGTGTGTGTGTGCATGTGTGTGTTTGTGTGTGTATATGTGTGTATGTGTGTGTGTGTGCGCATGTGCACGTGTACATTTGCAGGTGTAGGTTAGCATCAGGTAGCTCTCTACCACTCCTCATCTTAGTTTTTGAGTCAAGGTCTTTCACCAAATCCGGAACCCACCTGTCTCCATTCTCCCAGAACTGGGGTTACAGATGTGGGCTTCTGTGTTTGGCTTCTGTGCAGGCACTGGGGATGCAAACTCAGGCCCTCATGCTTGCACACAACCACTGTCTCTATAGAGATAAAGCTTTGAGTGACATTTGGTCTTACTAAGTACCTGCTCTGAACAATGGCTCTAATAACTACAGTGAGATATAAAAATGGCTAAGAACGAGTGACGTGTGAGAGTCCTACTAGAGCCAATAACAAATACATACTGTGTGATCTTGGTCAAATCCACTCTCGGAACCTTGGTCTTCCCACCTGTAAAATATCAGAACGTCCCTGGGCCTACTTTTAATTTGCTTTTCATTGATTTGACTACCACTGGGGGTGCAGTTCTGAGTGGACACTGGTTAAGCTTATAAACCTTGGCCCTTTGAATCTGAGCCCAGCAGGCAAGGAGGCCAGCCTCTGCCCAGGTCCACACTACTGAGAGCCAAGGGGTCAGGAGCATTTGTCATAGTTGCCATGTTGTCCCTGTTGTCTGGCCCCAGCTGTTTTCCCATCTGCTTCATAGAGACTGTGAGGCAGTATTTTACTTAATTCAGCCGGTGGCATCCACAGTAAGGAGTGCCCTTAGACATGATGCAGATCCTGTAGACGGAGTGACTCTCCATCCTGCGGTCTGATCTCCCAGTGGGACTTCTGAAGTAAACAGCTTGCTATTCACACCTTAAGGTGGCACAGATAGTCTAGCCATTGCCTTTTTTTTTTTTTTTTTTTTTAATGCTCTAGATTCCTCACTTAATTAATGTCCTAAAATCGCTGCAGTGACCACTCACTGCCTTTAAGATTTCTGGAATTAGTACTCCTATATTTTCAATTTGATACAATGGTGCATAACTGTCAATGTTCAACGTAATAGAGCGTCTATTTCTAGTCCAATGACAAAAGGTGGAATATGTTTGAAAGAGCCAATTCAGAGACAGTTGAAGGCCTGAACAGCTTCCAAATATGTCAGTGAGTAAGACTGAAAAGAGTCATTGAAAACAACTCTGCTTCAAATAACAAGAAAAAGTATCGGTCTCCAGAATACTCTAGTATAACTATTTTTAAAAGATCTATTTACTTACATATTCATTCTATGTAAGTGCCTAAGTATCTGTGCACCGTATGTGTGAAGTACCCGGGGAGGCCAGGAGAGGGCGTCAGAGTCTCTTGGTTGCAAAGAGCCAAATGTGGGTCCTGTGAACAGATTCTAAGTCCATTGGAGGAGCAGTGTGCATACTTAGCCACTGAACTGTGTCTATAGGCTCTTAAAGGTTTATTTTGATTTGTTTGTATGTATATGTATGTGCATGTATATGCAGAGGCCAGAGAGGGTGTCAGATTTTCTGGAACTGGAGTACCACACAGTTGTCAGCTTCCCAAGAGAGGTAGGAACTGAACTGGGGTCCTCTGCAAAATCAGGAAATGCTCTTAGCCACTGAGCCATCTCTCTGGCCCCAGGATATTCTGTTTTAAGCCCTAAGCTTTACTTTAAGCACTCTCCCAGTAAAGCCAGATTTGGCACTCACTTTTCAGTCATTATGAGGCTTAGAAGAATCTAACGATGCGATCCAGGAAAACCTCTCAACACTCTGGTTTTCATCTGAAGGTCCAGATTAGCAGGGGAGTCGAGCCAAAAGGAAGTACACATTGCCAGGTTATGAGCCGCTCCCGGGAGAAGCTTGATCTGGGTTTGACCCAGACTCTTCTGCAGAGCAATGAGCACATGTGTCTGGATGGGGAGGTGGTTTCATTGGTAGGACGCTTGTTTAACATGTATGAAGCCCTGGTTCCATCTCCAATACCACATAAACTGGGTGTGGTGGCACATATTGTGATCCCCTTAACAAGGGAGGTAGAAGTGGTAGGGGAGGATGGGGGGGTCAGGAATTGAAGGTCATTCTTGTGAACATAGTGAGTTGGAGGTCAGCATGGGCTACAGGAGACCTGCCTTCAATAAAACAACAACAACAATAAACACACACACACACACACACACACACACACACACACACACACACACACACACCAAACCCAAAGGGTACAGGAAAGAGGCAAGATACCTTCATTAGAACGTGGGAGTTTTCGGAGGTCCCAGAAGTTGGGTTCCTAAAATAAATTCCTTTAGCCAGCAGGCTATGACTCACCAACTTTGGCCATCAAGGCAGCTGACTCACCTGCTCCCGCCTTGCATAAGGATTGGGGTTGGCTGGATATTTCTGTCTCATTGGTTTCAAGTACTAAGCATTTAGTATACAGACACTGTGATGTCCTTCTTTGGAAAAGCTACACACACATTGCTCATGCACAGATGGGCTTCGGGAGTGAAAACACATTAGTAATGGCTTTTAGTAGCTGCTGATGGGACGCTTGCTCTGAACATCTTGCTAGCTAATTTATTCACATAGACCTGGGTGGTCTGGTGAGGATCCAAAGTGGAATTCAAGAGCCCCAACAGACAGCCAAGGAGTATTTTCCAAGATGTCACCTGCAGGCTTTGTCTTTAAAACCCCAAATCCACTGTAGGACTCAAATGTGCTAAGGATGAAAGTCTTGCTACTTCAGAAAGAGGGACTATTAAGGCCAGTCAACCGAGAGTTTCCTTGGAAATACCGAGGAAGTAAAAACCACAGCAGGGAGTTCCCAGTTCTCTTGTTCTGTGTATTCAGTGTGGGCTTTCTTGGAAGGATGAAGAACGGGTGGAGGGGGCCTGGAGAGATGGTCAGCAATTCAGAGAGTGTCCTGTTTGTGTAGAGGACCTGAGTTCTGTTCCCTGGTGTTGGGAAGCCTACAACTGCCCATAACTCCAGCTCTAGGGGCGAAGACTCCCTCTTCTGGACCCCTCAGGCATGTGCACTCACATATGCACACACCTACTTATTTACCTAAAACACACACACACACACAGAAGAGAGGAGATGGAGAGGCAGAGGAGAGAGAGAGAGAGAGAGAGAGAGAGAGAGAGAGCACGAGGAGAGGAGAGGGAGGGCGAGGGGGGGAAGGGGAGAGAGAGGAGAGATGAGGAGAGGGGGGAAGGAGTGAGAGAGAGGAGGAGGGATGAGAGGGAGAGAGAGAGGGGAGGAGAGATGAGAGGGACTGAGGGGAGGGGAGAGGAGAGAGGCAGGCGGTAGGGAGAGGGATGAGAGGATGAGGGCGACGAGGGAGCGAGATGAGGAATCATTCAAAAAAAGGAACAGTGGAAGTAGGAAAGCTTCCGGAAGATCAAAACTGATGGTGCTTAAAGAGCCAAGAGACCCAGACATCTCCCCAAGCCTCAGCTTCTTCAATTGTTAAATCAAAGGGTGGCATTAGATTGACATTTCCTAAACTTCCTTCAACAAAGACATCACCTGGGGTACCTGTTAAAAATAGGACTACACCGAGCCTAGCCCAGCTGAGCTGAATGCAGATCCCTAGGGCGGGGTTCGAAAACTGGTGTCATTAGCTCCCTGGGTGACTGTTCGTCCGTCAGACAAGTTTGGATGTTTGAGAAACACCCAGTAAGATGTCAGCCAGCTTTTAAGTTCGCTCAACGGTCTTTCAACACATCATGACCCTGCTCTCTTTATCTCTCTCCCTCTACATTAGAGAAGAGAGGTACACTAAGTGAGAGGTATGGGGTGGGGGGTTCTGAGCTAAGATATAATGTAGACAGACATCGCCTTGGGTGCATGCAACCTGGGAGACTTAAGGCCTTCTGCACTGACACCACCTCTCAGGCCCATTGACTGGGTCTAGAGTTTAAACAGATCGAGTGGCTGGAGTGAGTGATGACTTAACAGGTTGCTCTTCCAGAGATTTCAGTTGGGGGTTCCCAGCACCCAGACTTGGGGGCTTGTAACCACCTGTAACTCCGGGTCTAAGGCAACACACACACACACACACACACACACACACACACACACACACACACACCACCACCACCACCACCACCACCACCACCACACTGCATCACACCACCTTTAAACAGCCCAAGGGATGGTTTTCTTTCTTCCCCTCTGACTTAACGACGGGATAAGTAGCCAATGAGAGGAGGTATCAAGAACAGGAACAAGCGAGGCAACCACTGTCATCAGGCAAAGACCTCAGCTGCTCTGAAAACTGCCCTGGACTGGTCCCACAGGAAGAAGGACGCCTGCATCAGGTGAGGGGTGGTGAAAGGGAACATCCGTTCTCCACCCAAGGTGGTATATCTGAAGTCAGAAGCAACTTGATGCTGCCCCTGGTGGACTATTTACATCTCTTCTTCGCAATCTTCTCTGCTCACAAGAGCAGGAGAGCAAACCTTATGTAGAAGACTAAAAACTCATACATGGTAAACTCACCCTTTTCTGCATCCGGCTCTGTTGTGTCAAGGAAACACCTCCATTCACGAATCCAACACTATTTCGCGAGACTCATCCCGACAAAGCAGGCACCCTTGCTGTGTTGTGTTCTAGAAGAGGAGACAGATAATGAGGAAGTGAACAAATAAATGAAACGATATCAGATGGTGACACTCAAGAGATGGAAATGTCAGGGGTTGGGGTGGGGCGAGGTAGGTACCTCACACGCCACCGACGCGCACGCGTGGAGGCCAGAGGATAACTTAGGGGTGGCAGTTCTCCTTGCACCACGTGAGTAAATTGGTTTCCTCTTCGTGGGTCCTGGGGATCTGTCCGGAATTCAGGTCATCATGCTTGGCGACAAGAGGCTTTAGCAGCTGAGCCATCTTGTCAGCCTCAGGTAAGGGGTCTTAGAGAGTGGTTAGGGAAAGAGCCCCTCTGCTCTTCTTGCTAGGAGATTGGGAAGGGTGGTAACAACACTACGTTCTCATCCCAAATGGAGATGCATTAATCAGGCTCTTAGCCCAGAGCAGGTTTCCCTGATATTTGGAAGCAGCTTATTTTCTGATGATCTTCTTAATGATCCTCCCAACCAGGAGGAGGGGCTGTTTGGCCCCACAGGTGCAGCGGATAGGATTGTCCTGAGAGCGCATGCGCTCACTTCTAGCTGTGGTCGAGGGACAAAGCAGGCCAGCTCTAGAACAGTGTAAAGCTCTCCTGTGAGGAGGCTGAGGGCTCTTAGCGCCTCATCTTCAGGAAATTGAATTATAATACCGAGACAATAAAGTAATAGGAGCCGCAGACATTTAGACACGTGCAAAGGCCAAGGGAAGCCAGTTTGTTTCCAACCAAGGGAGAGCGGCAACATCAGTACCAGTTCTCATGCCGTCTACACAAACGTTATTTTTACCATGGATCTTTACAGGCACGTTTTTACCTAAATCCCTAGCAATGGCTACGTCCTCAAGCTACAAAAAACAAAACAAAACAAAAAACAAGAAACCAAAAAGGAAAAATGAGTTTCTTTTGACCTGTTGACTAAGCCTGTTCCGTCCTATTCTTTGCAGGCAAGGCGATACAAACAGTGCGCTCAAGTATGTTTGTCATCTTCAATATACTTAATAAAATATTACTTCTATCGAAGATGATTTGTCCCACTTACCCACTTTTGGCCGTGCTTTCGTTGTATTTTACGCCCAAGACACCAACATATTTACCTCTATGGTGTCTGGTTTTCTTTACTAAGCATTTCTTCATAGTTTTACATTTATTTATCTGTTCTTTGTACATGTGTGAGCATGCCACAGCTCATGGGGGGGGAGGTCTGGAGGATAGAGGACAATGTTTGTGAGTTGGTTCTCTCCTTCTCCTATGTGTTTGGGTTCTAGGTATTAAAGTCAGATAGTCAAGCTTGGTAGCAAGTTCCTTAACCCACTGAGAGGCTCCCTAGCCTCCCTCCCTCCCTCTCTCTTCCCTTTCAATAAGGTCCTGCCCCCACCTGCCAAGTGTTGGAATTACAGGCATGGGGGAGTCACATACTGCTTATGCAGTGCTAGGGGCCAAAACCAGGGCTTTGTGCATGCCGGCATGCACTCTACCGATTGAGCTGTGCCCCAAGCCCACTTCTTTTCCTTCGCAGTAAGCCTTTCAGATCGGAACAGGTTTGTGACGTTTGTTTATATACGTGTAAAGGAGCTACCGCCACCTGCTGCCTCATCCAGGATACTACCATTGGCAGAAAACTACCAATCCCATCAGGCAAGCCGCCAATTTTGCAGGCACAGGGGAATTTTCTTCTAGACAGGAAAGTCCCAACAGCCATGCAAGTTCAATAGACTGGAATATTGACTGACTGGCGCAAAAGTAACTAAAGTCTTTAAGTCACTGGTATTTTTTTAATGGCCAGAAGAGAGTTCACAGCAGCACTCTCCTTCCCCTAACCCCTCCTTCCTACTCTTCATTTCTGTGTGTATGTGTGTGTGTGTGTGTGTGTGTGTGTGTGTGTGTGTGTGTGTGTGTGTAAATGGGCTTGTCCACGTGGGCACATGAGGGAGCCACAGGCTGTTCCTGGAATGCCTTTCCTTCATAGCTTCTCCTCCTCGTTTTGAGTGGGTTTTAGCATCTATGTGTATGAACACAGCTCTTGCCCTCCTGCTGCACGAGCCAAGGGCTGGGACCACGGATGACATGACGACCTCAGTGTCCAGATTAACATAGCACGGAGGACGGAAGTTCGCTCTAGACAGATGCTCGACTCGCCGAGGCCCCTCCCCCTATAGCCCCCCCCATCTCTAAATGTACTTTTCACTCCCTTATTGTAACTTCTTTTGGAGACCAGTTCTCACACTGTACTCTTAAGTGGAACTGAAACTCACTGTGTAGCTTACACAGGCCTCAAAGTTCTATCTATCCCCCTGCCTCTGCCTTAAAGCATGAGGCACTAATTCAGTTGCCTTAAGAGGCAGTTTGTTGGCTTGGTCTTAAAGAGTGGAGCTATGCCGTCCCGGGTTTCTTGCTCTCTGTAAGTTCTCTTCCTGGCATAAAGTAAACGTGACCGTGTAAACAGGAAATCCTTTTCTTCCAAAGGGGACCCGCACTGCCTCCTTCCTTTTGTTTTTAAGGAAAGGATTCTGGGAACAGTTGTGACAGAGGCAAAGTCAAGAGCCCTTTGAAGGAGTTGTTTTGATCTAACTGTATTTTTCAGGAAGTTAACAGGAGTTACCAGGAGTAAAAAATAAAATGTTTGCTTCTAAATTTGCTTACTTGTGTGTCAGTGTATATGTCTTAATATGTATGCATTTATGTGTGCTACATGTGCATGTTAGTATGTATTTTAGTGTGGATTGGTGTTAGCATGTATGTTAGCATGTTTGTGTTTATTAGTGTGCATTAGTATGTATATGTCCTGTTGTGTGGTTAGAATAATTAGTATATGGGTGTCCGTGTATGTGTTAGTGTGTCTATTAGTATATATGTGTCTTTTTGTTAGTGTGTGTCTGTATGTGTATTATTAGTGTGGATTTGTTCTGCATGCCAATATCTGTATATATTAATATGTGATTAGTATTCATGTTAATGCTATTATACGTATTAGCATGTTTGTGTTAGGGAGTGTGAATTTGTGTGTATCTATTCATATGTATGTTAGTATGTTAAAATGTGTAATATGTTACTATGTATTAGTATGGGTGTGTTCTTGGAATTGTAGTTTGCATATTCCTTCTTGTTATTATGTTTCTATGTGTGTTCATGTGTATGTGTTAGTATGGGCTTGTTCTGTGTTAGTATGCGGTCAGGCTACTATGTGTGTTTGTAGGTTAGCGTGTGTTAATGTGTGCTTGTTAGTATGCATATGTAGTCGTATGTGCCGTGTGCAGGTTGTGGGATTAGGAGCCGTAGATAGACTTTTCTGCACCTGCCTTTGTTTACTTCGCAAATACCCTAAATGCGGAGAGGTGATAAGTCTCTGCTTCACCACTAGGGGGCGAGAGCTGACAATGAATCAGCCTGGCTTGCTGGGAGTTGGCCTCATGGGCTAGGTGTTTGTTTCATTTCTCCTTGTGGTGTTTGCTTGATGCGCTTTGTTTGCCGATGAGCTTGAATGGCCACCTTCCTGCTTCTCACAGCTCATGTCATTTGCTTAATGCTTTCATTATTTGTGCCATTTTAAAATTTAATCTACTGTTCTGAAAACGGAACATTTTTTAACTAACTCAATAGCATCTCATTTAAAAATTTGACCCTTTAGAACTCTGTCTGCTGCTGACCTTCAGCTGTCTTCCAGATGGTGACGGGGTCTCCACGTACAAGTTCTCAGGGGGCAGACGCCTTCCTGTCCATATGTCTACCCTGCCGCTGCAGTGCCTCGCACAGACTGTACACACAACGGGTAAATACGAGGGAGGAGACGGGAAGTCGGAAGTGGGAAAGTACATCCCCCTACTCGATGGGTGGGATGCGGAGAATTGAAAGTCTCTAGAAGTAGAGAAACATGGCTTTGCTCATCAGTGCCTCATCTATATTAGGGTTTCTCAACTTGGTGTGAACACTCCAGATTGATCAGAGCTTTGCTAAAAACAGGTTCCCAGGCCCTGCTCCAAAACCATGAGTCTGAGTCTTTGGGAGTTGCCCAGGGATCCGAGAATCTACACACTTGTGAACTTCTGTCTTGGACTTTGTGAAACATTTCATGTACATTAGGTCCATGGGAAAATCATAACACCAATGGGTCACAGCCTCTGCTGTTCCTTTTGACCCTAATATGTTTATCGGGTGCAACAAGCCATTTCATTTTAATAAAAAGAAAAATAATTTTTTTCAAGTAGGAATAATATTTTATTTGATAACAAAGAAGACAAACCTTTTAAAAAATGACAGGTGTCAAGAAAATGAACAGAAACCAAGAATAATTCTCATTCTAAAAGGCTTGGGTACCTCAGCACAAATGCAAATCATTTCAGGTTCCAACCCTTGGCATGTCTCTGGGTAGCTCTTGTGGACCCTCTCTGCACATACTCCTTCCTAAGACCTTGGCATCCCAGACTCCATTACAGGCTCATGAAGACCTCGCTGGCTTTCTACACCAACATGTGTATTGTCTCCTGGGGGCACAGATTGTTCCCGGAGTCTTATTGGCGGGGATCCGGATCGTTTGGCATAAAGGCATGGCTGAGCCGCCTCACATGGACAAGAGCCCCAGTTCCATGAAGACGTGTGCTTGCCTGTTCTGCTGAGTCAGCTAGGCTGCCTCAGACTGTCTATGGCAAAGCCAGATGGACTCTGTAAGAAGCCGCAAGCTAGATCCTCTGTGTAAGAAGGAGGGAAGCGCTGGCCAGAGTAACTAACGCTGGAGAAACATCTGACGAGTGTGCTACACCTAAGAAGTGATCTGCTTGACTGCAAGAAGCCCAAGAGTTTGCACGAGCCATTGAATAATCTGACCTCATAGTTGCCAATGTAGTTAATCATCAGACTTATCTCCATGTTCCATACAAGCAAGACAGTCACTCCTTCTGCACCCACGTCATATCCCTTACAACCTGTGCCCCACTGATTCAAAGCTCTGCCCCAGAGAGACTTCCTTAGTCTCCTTGCCACCGGGGATAGCTAATCTCTACTGTCAATACGATGATATCTAGCAGCACCTGGCAGACAAAACCCTAGCCACATCTGTGAGGGATTGTCTATATTAGGTCAACTGCTGTGGGAGGACCCGCCCACTGTGGGCGGCTCCATTCCGTAGGTCTCCTGCAGTGGGAGGACCTGCCCACTGTGGGCGGCACCATTCTGTAGGTTTGAGTCCTAGATTACACACAACCGGAGAAAGCTAGCATCCATCGCTTTCTTTGTGACTGCGGATGCCTCAAGCTCCTGCCACATACCTTTTCCATCTTGATGGCCTGCATCTTGGAACTGTAAGCCTAAATAAACCCTCCTTTTCTTAAGTCGTCTTTTCAGGGTGTTCTGTCCCAGGGAGAATCGTCCTGGTCACAACCATTGAGCCCTGTCTCCGTGCTCTACTTACTTTGTCTTAGGCCATCATTATAACAACTCCAATGAGTGGGTTCTGCTATTCATACTTACGAATGGATAGCCAGACATGTCAGGGATTTTTTTTCATTTTTTATTATTTATTAATTCATTCATATTACATCTCAGTTGTTATGCAATCCCTTGTATCCTCCCATTACTCCCTCTCTCCCATTTTTACCCTACTCCCCTCCCCTATGACTGTGACTGAGGGGGACTTCCTCCGGAGCCCTATATCTGATCATAGGGTATAAAGTCTCTTTTTGGTGGACTGCAATCCTTCCTCTGAGTGCCACTGGGCCTCCTCATCCAGGGGATGTGGTCAAATATGGGTCACCAGAGTTCCTGTGAAAGTCAGTCCCCACTCTCCACTCATCTGTGGAGAATGTCCTGTCCATTGGCTAGATCTGAGTAGGGGTTCGCCATTGGGATTTCTTTGTTCTCCTGATAACCACCAAACTCTTGGACTTTGGGTGTTGGTTGTTATCCAAATCATCCAACACACACACACACACACACACACACACACACACACACACACACTTCAAGTAGCGAAACTAGCAGAGAAGGTGGTAGCCAAGTGCCCTCTGTGCCCTCTTCCTATTGTATAGACGAGAAAACAGAGGGTCAGAGATGTAAGGAGTTCGCACAGAACCCAGTCCTGTCTGTAGGGCAAAATCTTGCCACTTCTTGGAGCCTGATCCTAGAGTTTCTGAGTCAGCAAGCCACACACAAGAGTCTGGGATTTGCATGTCTCAGCGACAATTAGGAATCACCCATTCTCCATCTCACTGGGGGAGGGGGGCCCATCTGGTTCCTTTGTGTCTCCCTATCTCTTAGGTCTCACTCTACTATACTCATCATTTATATGTCCATGCCCAGTGTCCAGCCAGAGGCCAAGGGTACTTTGTGTGTCCTGTAAATTGTTTGTGAATAGAATCGAAGGAACGTTTGAGATGTTTATACGTTTGACCACTAGGTCATGAGGGAATGGATTATATCAATTTGGATCAAGGACACATGACAGCCGGCATGGCAAGTGAGTGGAGGAATACAAGCCCAAGATGGACCTGGTCTCATCTGCTTGGCTTCACAATGACTGTGGAGGCCAGTAGGTCGGTCCACGTGACAGAGTTCCCGTACCCCATCTTTCTTTTGCCTTCCCAGGCTAGACAGATGTACTCAGTAAATACAATCCTCAGACACATGGGGGCTGCCTTACATTGCTATGAGATGACGGAACCAAGCCCCAGTGACACTCTTGCCTTAGAGTGGCAGAGCCTTATATGGAAGTGGCGGGTGCTTTTTTTTTTTTTTTTTTTTTTTTTTTTTTTTGCTTTACTGGGGTATCTTTAAATAGCAGGGAACAGCATCTCAAAGCTTTCCAAAGACCTACTTAAAGTTATTTTTCTCCATGACAACAGCCTGCCAATAAGGATAGGATTGAAAGAGCTAGGACCCCAAGCAGGAAGAGAAATGGAAAATTTCCCTGCTAAATTGAAGGCTCGAAGATTAGCCCAAGCTGGTGTGTAAATTCCATACGTTGACTCACAGTCATAGAGCAGATGAGATGGGCAATCAGAGTGCGTCCTTTAATTAACTGCATGCAGAATCCAGGGGAAGTTTAAAGGCGTTCGCGTGATGGTGGATGAGGTACTCTGGAGGGCAGGGGGCATGTGTTATTGTTGCTGGAGCTCAAACAACGGATTTGTTTTCCTACTTACTACCTGTAGACACTTGAAGCAATCGATTTTGTTTAGTCACTTAAAAGCCAACATCTGAATGATCCCCCTTGGTCCTTTCCTTATGTACAACCTTGCAGAAATACCTTTTGCCTCACGGAAGCCGATTGCCAGGCTATCTGCACTCAGCTCCCAACTTCCTCTTCCGCCAAGAACAACAATTCAGGTACAGTGTCACAGGGAAGACCGCCCCGCCCTGACCCCTGTACTCACTGGCTTTTTGTTTCTACAGTCTGAGAGGTTGTCTTTATCCCCTAGTTGGGAAGGGAGGTATGGGCTGTGCTTTCCACTCCTAATTGTCCCTAGAGAGGAATGTGAACTTGTCCCGGTAAGTTGCCCGCCCACAACCATGTCTATCTGAGTGACGTCAGTTCTAGAACAGCACCCCCACAGAGCAGAGGCAATGTTCTCTGCTGCACACGCACCCTTTGTAACATCCCTTATGTGCTCAAGAGAACCCCAACTTCTGGCTCCTTGGATGCTCTATCAAGGGCAGGTACCCTGAGAGTGGTCAGTGTCACCCGTTACTGTCTGTTACGCACATGTCTTGGGTACTCTTTTTATAGGAAGCACTGAGCCAGGTGACTGGGCAATGAAGGGTCGATGGTCGTTTTCACTGTCGAGGGTGAGTAATTTTTCTATAATGACTGGTTCTAGTCCTGTCTTTGAAACCATGAAATCAGGCACAGCATTCCTCAGGTATCAGCAGAGAGCCATCGCACCTCTTCGTACTTATGGCACTCTTCTGATCAGTTCTTTTCTTGAGCCTTTCCAAGGGGAGTGTCCCAGATGCCACCTTTCTCCTTGGCTCTTGTCCCTCACTCTTGGAGGCCCATCTCTGATTGTTTGTGCCTGAGGACTTACCTTGCTCAAGAGTGGTCCAGCAAGGCAAACAAGAGTCCAGGGGTGCAAGCTTGCATTTGTATGCATCCCTGGAGGAGACGGTTCCAAACCTTAACTGCATTCCCAGGAAGCTGTCTTTCTTCCCCTGCTCTCTAGCCAGAAACCAGTTATCACTGTCATTTTGAAAGCCGAAATGGTAGCTTTTAAGCAACTTGCAAATAATAGAGTTGAAGATTTCAAGAGGAAAATGGGCAGGATTTCTGCAGTCGGAGACCTCGTGCTGACCTCTTAGCTGGTAGGCTGAGCACACAGCAACAGGAAGGTAAGTGTCTTTGACTCTCTCTGTGAACGAGTGGCCCTACGACCAAGAAATGATGTTAACTTACAAAAATAAAACTAAGCCAGGCATCTTCACTGCGACAACCTAGATAGACAATGATTAGTGTCCTTGGACTTTTGCACCATGGAGCACGGCTTGACTCAGGAAAGGGTATGTTCACTTGTTCCCACTAAGCATGACACCCATAACAAGGGCTTGGCTAATGCTGCCAAGGCTAGGGGAGCCCCCTTTGACCCTTTCTTCACTTCCTTCAGGGATGAGAACCATCAGACCACTCCAGGGACGATTCCACATTCCCTGTGGCTTTGGAGTCTGGAAGGATCGACTGGTCATCTTCATTTTGTTCCCTTGTGTGTTCCTGATCCATACAGATACACCCCCTGGCTTCCTGACTGGGACTCCATTTGAGTCTGGCCAATGAGAAGTCTTTTGGAAGGCTGCAGGGTTATGGGGAGAGAGGTGGGAGTGTCAACACATCTGGTCCAAGACCTATGCTTCTATCTTGTACCCCCAGAAGAAGCTGTACCCAATTGCTTCTAATTTTGCCAGCTAGCTCTCCATCAGTGGCGATCCTGTGTCTCAGCAGCCTTCAAATCCCTTCTTCTGGGCCCTGGGTCCTGAGTCTGCCATGTGATGCTCTTATTGTTTCCTTAGTTCCCAGGGCTTCAACCATGATAACTTTTCCTTCAACTGCTCTTACCACCTCCTATCAACACAATCTCTTTTAAACTTTTATTTATGTACTTCAATTCACTTTACAGCCTGATCAAAGTCCTCCTCTCCTTCTAGTCCCACCCTCACAACCCCTCCCTCCATTCCCTCATCCCCTTATCCTCAGAGAAGGAGAGGGCCCCCATGGGTACCAACCCACCCTGGTACATTAAGTCACAGCAGGACCAGGCACATCCTCTTCCACTGAGGCCAAACAAGGAAGCCCAGATATGTGAAAGGGTCCAAAGACAGGCAACTGAGTCAGAGACAGCACCTGCTCTCATTGTTAGGGGACACATATGAAGAACAAGCAGGACATCTGCTACATATGTGTATGGGTCCTATATCCGTTCCATGGATGCAATCTGGTTGGTGGTTCAGTCTCTGTGTGTCTTCTTGTGGTGTCCTGGACCCCTCTGGCTCCCCCAATCCTTCTCCCCACTCTTCTACAAGACTCCCAGAGCTCCATCTTGTGTCTGGCTGTGGGTCTCTGCATCTGTTTCTATCAGCAGCTGAATGAAGCCTCTCAGAATACAGTTATGCTAGGCTCCTGTCTGCGAGCATAGCAGAGTATCACTAATAATGTGAGGTGTTGGCTCTCTCCCATGGGGTGAGTCTCAAGTTGGGCTAGACATTGGTTGGCCATTCCCTTGATCTTTGCTCCATTTTTATCCCTGTACTACCTGTAGGCAGGACAAATTTTGGGTCAAAGGTTTTGCAAATAGATCCATATTTATCACCCTGCTTGAAACTCAAGTCCAAGTGAATTAAGTTAAGTTAAAATATAAAGCCAGATAAACTAAATCTAATAGAATAGAAGTGGGGAAAAGCCTTGAACTCACTGGCACAGGAGGCAGCTTCCTGAACAGAACATCAACAGCTCAGGCAGTAAGATCAACAATTGATAAATGGCACCTCATGAAACTGAAAAGCTTCTGTAAGGCAAAGGACACTGTTAATAGAACAAAATGGCAGCCTACAGAGTGGGAAAAGTTATCTACCAACCCTACATCTGACAGAGGGCTAATATCCAAAACATATAAAGAACTCAAGAAATTAAACACCAGCAGCAGCAGCAACAACAACAACAAAATCCCAAATAAACTGATTAAAAATAGCATACCGAGCTAAACAGAATTCCCAACAGAGGAATATCAAATGGCTGAGAAACACTTAAGGAAATGCTCAGCGTCCCTAGTCATCAGGGAAATGCAAATCAAAACAACTCTGAGAGTCTATCTTTCACCCATCAGAATGGTTGAGATCAAAACCTCAAGTGACAGCACATGCTGGCGAGGATGTGGAGAAAGGGGACCACTCCTCCATTGCTGGTGGGAGTGCAAACTTGTACAACCACTTTGGAAATCAATCTGGTGTTTTCTCTGAAAATTGAGAATGGATTTACCTCAAGGCCCAGCTGTACTACTCCTGGGCATTTACCCAAAAGATGCTCCACCATACAACAAGGACACTTGCTTAACTATGTTCATAGCAGCTTTATTCATAAGAGCCAGAATCTGGAAACAACCTACATGTTCCTCAACTGAACAATAGATAGAGAAAATGTGGCACACTTACATAATGGAATGCTACTCAGCCATTAAAAACAAAGATATCATGAAATTTTCAGGCAAATGGGTGGGAGTAGAAACTATAATCCTGAATGAGGTAACCCAGATGTTGAAAGACACACATGATATGCACTTACTAATAAGTGGAAGATAACCATGCTACAGTTCACTGACCTAAAGATGCCAAGCAACAAAGAAGGCCCAAGGGAGGATGCTTGAATCCCACTAAGAGGAAAAAAATAAGATAGACATCTGAAGTAGATGAGAAGGAACTGGATGGGAGAGGGATGAGGAGGGAGACAGTGGCAGGGATTAAGAGTGGGCAGAGGGGAAGGCTGGTAGGATGGAAATCAGAGCTGGGCATCTCTGAGAAGGGGAGGTCCCTGGGAACCTATGGGGGAGGGGAGTCCTAGCTGAGGCTTCAACCAGTTGGGGGGTGTGGAGCCTGAGGAGGCTGCCTTCTGTACCCAGGTGGGAGTTCCAGGGGAGGGAGGGAGAGAGCAACCCACCCCCAACACAGCCTCTTAATTCACTCAAGACAAGCCACAGCATCCAAAACAGCTCATAAGTCGTGCAATTTCAGGCCATGGACACTAGGGGCACTGTCTTGTCTCCATCTGGCTAGTCCAGTCCCGTCTTTGAATAGTTCCTATCGACACAGACATATTAGGTGACCACTAGTTATATTCTGTCAATACAGGATTGGACAGTTGAAATCCTAGTGGCTCCAAATTCTGCCTCTTTGGGGGATACTTCTTTCAGGTGCCACAGGTTCTATTCAAAAAGGACTCCACGCAATAACCTGTGTTTAGTCCCCACTCCTGTGTGGTCTTGGATCCTTATTTTCCCCATTTATTACTTTTTTCAAACCCACAGTTAAGAGCTTTGAAGCCAATGGACAGCTGTGTCACTTCCTAACCACGTGACTTGGAGAACACGGCTCTGTTTCTCCACGCCCTAATTTTTTCAGTTGTAAAAGAAAAATAAAAAAGCCAATGAGCTTCACTCAAAAGGATCTCGTGTTCAGTAAGTTCTCTAGAACTGGCTGCTGATACCGTCAGCATGACGGCTTGTTGGTTTATCGTTGGAACACTGGGAGGCCGGGCATCAGAAAACATAGGGCGGGTTTGAAACTCAAGCCTTTTCCTCCTTGTTATAATGTGAGCCAGGAAGCATGGTTGGGCCTACTATTATAGACCTGGAAAGCCGGGGGTGCAGCTCCTTCACAAATCAGTTAATTTTTTTATTCTGTGTATGCATGTATGTCAAGGCCGGGAGGGCAACTCATGGGCATCGCTTTCTTCCTCCCACCAATATGTCCCAGGAAGCAGATTCAAGTCATCAGGCTTATAGCAGCCATCTTTGCTGAGCTAGCTCATGGGTCCACATGTGGCTGGCTCTCTACTAGCTGCTGTCATTTTGTACAGATCTGGGCTATGACAACAGCCCAGATGGAAGAGCTGGTGGGATAGAAAGTTGTTCTTTCCTCGCTCTGGCCTGGGGCTGGAATGAAATGGCCCAAGTTCCTAGATTTGAAGTGTGGGAGGTGACAGTGAAGGACAGACAGGAGGCTCACAGAGCATGCTGCTAAGTCACACAGGAAAAGAAAGGGGGCTGTGATTGGCCTGGCTTCTGCCCGTTGACTCTCAGCCAAGAGGAGGACACACGGCTTCAGTTAGCAAACCTGACCTCATGTTCCTGTCAATTAGGAGCTATTCAAATGTGTTTTGAATTTTCTAGATAAGGGTGTGTTGCATCCTTGTGCTGACTACTAAAATTCCTGATTTGAAAAAAAAAAAAGAAAAAGCCTGCAGACCCCGTGTCTGTAGGCTTCGACCTTTTCCAAACCTACTTTATTTGGGGTTCGTTAATGCTTATACCTCCCTTCCAACCCACCTACCCTAGATAGGAGAGAAAAGAGGTTAATGGGAACAAAAGGGAGACCTTTTTGGACTCAGTTCCTGGGAGCAATTCCCCTGGCATAGTTAGGCAGGATTTTAGCAGACCAGCAAGTCAACCATAGTTGCTGCTGGAACTTCGAACATAAGCCAGAAGGAACCCAGAGCCCCAAAGTGTTCTCTGGAGTGGCTCCCTCTCAGAGCATCTTGAAGTGGAGCGATGAACAGCCAAACAATACCAAGACCCAAAAAGCCTCACCTTCTGTTTTGGGCTCATATACAGATCTCCTCCTCTCAGAGTCTGCACTAAGATGTGTTTCAGCTGGCAAAAAAGAAAAAACCAAAAACCAAAACAAAACCCCAAGCCCCTGTACCAGGTGGTTCCTCTTCTAGTGGGTAAACATCACCTGTTCTACATCTACTACACTTACATATGTGAATAAGTTTCTGATACTTTCTATCAACAAGAGTCTGACGAACACACAAACTAATTTTAAGCAGCATGAACTATGTCTCCTATAGGTGCTGGGGATGAAAGGTTCAAAGGTTTCTCTTCAGTGCAAGGTACTGTGGATCTGAAAGATGGAAGCATTGGCCGTATCGGGTCCCAGATGTGGCTCCACTATCAGTGTGGAGTAAGAAGTCATTTCGCACAGCTAGGGAAAATAGGACAGATGATGCCTTTGACATGAAAAGCAGATTTATTGAGGGACTAGAGAGCGCTGGCTGTGTGATTGTGAGGACCAGCATTCAGCTTCCAGCATCTGTACATGCGGTTGTCCTGCGTGTGCCTGTAAGCTCAGCTCTATGAGAAGCGGAGACAGGATGGTACTGGGGCCTGCTGGCTTCTGGACTGTGGGGGGAAATGTAAACCCTAGGCTCAGCGAGAGCTCCTGCCTCTGGCAATAAGCAGAAAGTGACAAAGCATGTGAGGCCCTCTGCCACTCACAGATATGGGCACCCACACTCACGTATGTACAGACACACACACACACACACAAATAAATAAGTAAATAATCAATCAATCAATCAATCAACCGATGAAATGTCTTAGGGCTGAATATGTGGCTCATCTGTTAGGAGCACACACTAGTCCTGCTAAGGACCTGAGTTCAGCTTCCAGGCCCCACATCAGACACCTCATAACCGCTTGTAACTCCAACTCCAGGAGAGCCTACGCCCTCTTCTGGCCTCTTCTGTCAGGGCACCCACATGCAACACTCCCCAACACACACACACACACACACACACACACACACACACACACACACACACACATACACACACGCACGCACGCATAAACACACACACAGACACACACACAACATACACATACAGGTGTGTGCACATAATTACAAATAAGATAAAAATCTTTTTTAAGAGGAAAGTAGAGTTATTGACATTAGAAGCAGAACTTTCGCTGACTGGCTAATTATCTTTTCGACTTTGAATGCTGGCCAGTTTTTGTTTCCTTAGTAAAATAGCGACAGTGTGTGCCTTTCACTGTTGGAGGTGGTATAGATTTGTGAATGGAAAAATATGTGAAATTTTGGAAAATGTCCGAGCCCATGGGCAAGAAGAGAGGAGGACCCTCAGCTACCTGAGGGGGCGCATAGGAAGCCTCTCGTTGCCCAAGGGAAACAGTTAAGTTCTGCTGTGTTATTTTCCTGTTATATGCTCTGAATTGGTTTCTGATTCTTTCTTTGTCTGAGTTAAAATAAACATTCCTCCTTGGTGAATTCTATAAAAGTCAGAATAGTGGCTGTATGGGGGGAGGGAGAGAGGGAAGGCCTGCAGACAGAAGGGGCCCAAGGGAACTCCAGTGTGGGTGCCCAAGGTCTGTTTCTAGTTCCAACTGTGGTTAGAGCAGGGTTTATCATATTAAACTGTGTGTTTATTTTGCACAGTTGCTATCTTTGTGTTTTATATTTTATAATAAAAGTCTAAAAGTAAACACACAAAGAGGTCAAGATTTGACAGAGCGATGGGGTTATGTTATTCTGTCTCTCATTTAAGTTCAAAAATTACTCTGTATTTTTTTTTTATTACTAGAACATTTCATGATACAATCTTAAGTTAATTCTCCTTCCTAATTTCCAAATTCTCTATAAGATGGCAAAACTCTTGTTTCTAATTTAATTATATTAAACAAACAAACAAACAAAATGGTCTTGCTCTGTGGCCCAGGCTGACCTAGAATTCATTATGTATTCCTAGCTGGCCTCTACCTCCAACCACATCCTCTGAAGACTGGAACTACATGTGTGCACCACAACGCACCACCTAGTACCTAGGTACCTTTTGTTTCGTTTTGACTACCTTATGGCGTGAAAGTGATGTGCAGTCACCAGACAGTCACATTTTGACTCTGGACTTTGGTCTTTTCCTGGGACAGCCACATATAGTACAATGCTTTCTTGGTGCTGGTCAGCAGCAGGTAGCCCCAGCTCCCCGTAGCCACCTGATCACACAGGAAAACCTCCAGCTCTATAGTACACTGTGTTGCCAAGGTGTTTTGGGCAGAACTATTAAGCAATATATCAAATTTCTTGTTCCTTCTTCTCCTCCTTAAAAAAAAAATCATTTAATGTTCTTTAATCATATTCACCCCCAACCCTAATTCCTCCCACATATACTCCCACTTCTGTACGTCTCCAACTTTGTGGTCCTGTTTTTAAGTAACCCATCCACTCACTCTAACCTGTGATGCTCATATGTCCGCAGCTGTGAGGCCATCCAGCAGAGCACAATCAACCTACCAGGAAACACACTCTTAAAGAAATCTAAGCCCCAGAAGCTACCCACAGTCCACAGCTCCTCAGTTAGGGATGGAGGTGGCTGTCAATTCACAACTGTCACTGGTACCTTTTTCCTTTCTTTTCTGTTTTTTTTTTTTTTCTTTCCCATCCTAAGACCAGGTAACTCAAGCTACCTGAGATTCACAATGCTCTATAGACCACAACTTTGGTTAGCCTGGTTCACTTTCCATAGAACACTCGGCCTTCCCTCAACTTCCAATTCGATTTTATCTGACTGGGTCTGCTCACTGCCAACATGAGTGGGGATAAAGGGTCTACGTAGACAGTGTATACTAAACTACTCCAGCTCTGATGATTCAAATTTAAGCAGAGGGAAGAATGTAGACATAATTGCCCGGCCTGCATTATCTACACCTTACTCATAGGGATCATCTTGTTGCGGTGACGGGGTTCTGGATATATAAACGGGCACTGGGTAATAATACCAGCTAATCATATTTAAGCACTTGACAGGTGCCCTGCCACATGCAGAGCACCCTCTAATATCGTCAAGGTTTAAATTATTCAACAGTCAGACAGAAACTATTACTGCCCACTGTTTAAAGATCAGAAGTCGGGGACCAGTGAGTGTGGCGTTCACAAGGCACTCAGCTAGCCTGGGGCAGCCAGGTCGGTTTCACAGACCTGTAACTGGTGTCATGAAGCACTTCCCCACCTCCAGATGTGCTCTGCAGCTGGCTTGCTGCTCCTTGGCATGCTTAGAAATTGTTGCCTATAAGGCCCTTCATCTTAATTTGACATGGAGCCAGGCAGCTTCATGGGGTAGGGCTCAGTCTCAGACTCGAAGGGCGTACCATTAACTGCTGGTTTTCCGCTGACTTGTGCAACTCGGAAGGAAGCTAGGAGAAGGAGAGAAAACGAACCCTGAAACAAAGCTGTCCAAACAAAGGAGCGCACAGAGAACTGCAGTGACAGGCAGCGCCGCACACCTGAGTAAAGACACCTGGGAAGCATACGTTAAAACACATAATTTCTACCTAAATAAACCATTTCTGGATGCTGTTCTTGGGAAGGGAAATTGATGAATGGAAATTCTTCTTACTTAGGAAATGCACAGTCCCCAGACATAGAGTTCATTTTCCTGCATGTGTCCCATGGGCCTTTTCCAAAACAAACCACCCACCGGAGAAGGGTGAAGGCGATCCATGTGCCGATTTGCTGGCGTCTCCCAGCCGGGGACAGCATCACGTGGCAGTGGGTCTCGATTTTCCTCATGCTGTGACCCTTTAACACAGTTCCTTGTCTTGTAGTGACCCCTCCCAAGCTAAACATTCTTTTCGTTGCTTCTTTACTACTGTAATTTTGCTACCATTACAAACCACCACGGAAATGACCGGTAGGCAGGACGTGTGATATGTGGTCTGAGGGGGTCATGACCCGCAGGCTGAGAACCACTGACTTAGAGGCTCTTCCACCTTTGGCCCAGATGAGCTATGGTTCAAATGGGCCCCAGGAAAGATGAGCTACAAACAGGCCAAGGCGTGGGGTGAGCTCCTCCAATACGTGGGGTGTTATGTTCCCTCTCTCTCTACTGTCCCTCCATTTTCCACCTTTTCTCCGGTATTCAGCCACTGGGCTGTCCTGTCACCGTTTAAACCATTGTTTTGCGGAGGCCTCCGCCTGTTCTTGCTTCCTTGCGTAAGTTGCCCAATTTGAGCTACTCATTATTAGCTTGTTTAATTTGGCCTCAAGGGTCCTCACGGCTTGGCAGGGAGGTGAAGTTTGGCTTACTCCTTCTTGGGTGGACTTGTTCAGTGGAAGACCAGGGCTGGGCAGGTGGCTTTTTTTTTTTTTTTTTTTTTTTTTTTTTTAAAGGAGGAAACTGGAGCAAAGGCCTCAGCTTCCATGCGCTGTGACCTGCTGAGGCTTGGCCACCTGTCTGGAGAGCTTCGAGGCTTCCATGCCTCAGGAATAATAAGTCTTTTAGCTTAGTACCTACTTCTTAATCAGAAAAGAATCCCAGAAGAACTGCCCTTGCTTGCCACTCAGGTCCTTGGCGGGGCTTCAGCGGGAGTTACCCACATTCCCCCTCTCACCACACCCAGCTCCACAATGGCCACCATTGTCTCCCTTAGGACTCGACTTGTGCCTGGGGAGACTGGCACAGAACTCTCACTGCACCCAGCTGAGAGGTTTAGCCTCTCGGAGCTGGACTCAGGCAGTTCCCAACAGCCCACATTCCACACTGAGGGACGACCATAGGTGACAGAATGAGTCACTTTCTTTCTTCACTCTGGATTAAGGATGAAAACTAAACAATGAAAGTAATCCTGGCACTCAGTCCCAAGGTTTGTTTCTATGAGCCCCACGACATGCTCCCAAACAAGCAAGATAAAGCCATTGTTGTTTCTGCCTCGCCAAGACAGAAACTCGGTTTCGCAGAAGTGGCGATTGGCTCACTGCTCATCTCAGGGGTTAGCCTCGAGCCTTATGTGCCAAGGAAGGGTTTCTGTGTTGTTGAGTCAGCTCCCTGAAAGCTGTTTAAGAAAGATTAGGTGGTCTATGGACAGCATAGATCTGACTCTGGGTTATAAGAGAAAAAGAAAGGAAGTGGTGAATCTGGGGAGGGGTGGGGCGGGGAGAGAATGGGTCTGGGAGGAGCTGGGAGAAGAATGGGGGAAGATGAATATGATAAAATATATGGCAAGTGTGTTTAAAACTGTCAAAGAATTATATATATATGTATATATATATGTATGTGTGTGTGTGTATACACACACACACATACACACATATCTCATATATGAGACATCTCACCAGCCTAGTAGAATTTTTTTAAAGTTATAAAAATATTGATGAGAGTAAGAGAATAAAAGAATGCAATATAAAGCTACTCAATCTATTTGATAGAATAATTAGATGACACATACCTAAAATTTTGGTGCTTGCATCTTGCCCTTTCACAAAGTACATTTGTGTCTAGAAAACTCTCCCTGAGGAAATAAATCCAGAGACATGTAAAGGTATTTATTTTGATGTCCAGAACACTAGAACCATCAAAATAATTTACACATTTAATAACCTATAATGCATTGATGCCACTGTATCCTGGCACTCTACGGAAGTGACGTGCATGCTGTAGAATGTGTTGAATATAGGAATTCTGGCTCCCAATCTTCAGGGTTCACAGCCCCATGGGGGACACTTCTTAACCACAGGACTTTGGTAAAGTCTTAGAATCCCAGTTTTTTGAGGAGGTCAGGATGGACTGTCATACTTGCCTTGTGAAGAATGTGTTAGGTACTTGTGAATATTGGCTGTTGTCAGGTAAGTAGCTACCAAAAGGGATGCCTCTGCTACTCCTTAAATGGAAATTGGATTGGTGAGCTGGCTTAGGGAGCTTGCTGCCAAGCCTGACGACTGGAGTTCAATTCCTGGGTTCCGTATAATGGAGAGACAGAACTAATTCCTGAACCTTGTCCTCTGAGCTCCACATTCACACAGGCATGCACATGAAATAAGTCGACAGCATAACAATATACTTTCCATTTAAAGATTTTTACAGCTTTAGGGATGTAGCTCAGTCAGTAGGGTGATTGCCTGGCATGCATAAGGTCCTGGGTTCGATTCCCAGCACAGTCTAGAATGGCAGCACACCTGTAATCTTAGCACTGGATAAGCAGAGACAGGCAGATCAGACACTCTAGGCCATCCTCAGCTATACAGTGAGTTTAAGGCCAGCCTGGGCTACATACAGGAGCCCCCATTAAAACAGTGACAACAACAGAGGGCCAGGAATTTGGGTCAATCGTAGGGTACTTCTCACCACACAGAAGACTATGTTCCAATCTGGGGGCTGGGTGGGGCCAGCATTGGGAATGCTTTTCATTTGTTATGAACTGCCTAATCTTCCTACAATAAACATTTTTTTAAAGTAAAAGTTATTTAAAATGAGTTCTCTTTGAGTCCACCTTCGGTAACAACCATGTATTGAGCATTATTTGGGGTGGAGGGTCAGTGTCTGGGCTAGGCACAGGAAGGGCTGCCGTCCACTCCAGGACCGTGCAATTGAGGGCAAGCAAGGAATGTAAACACGTGACTACTGTTCCATGCAGCTGGGTCTGGGAAAAAGGCCCAGCTGTGGGAACCTTGGACGTGCAGGCAATGCTAGGCAGTGCTGCAGACTAGGTGAGACTCGTTACTGGAGACAGAAATGGTAGGTTCCTCTTTGCCGCTCAGGGTGGGTGAAGACTAGGATAGCTAGCAGCCATATTTACTGGAGCAGCGAGAGTCACGAAACCAGCACAGCTGCTTGACAGTTCCAGCAAAGCTGAGCGGATTGCTACAAGCACTGTCCTTATCTCCTCTGTGGGCTGCCCTGTCAGCAAAGACCCCGATTCTCCTCTCTTTGTGCTGGGGAAGACCCTGCCCCAACCCCCCAACCGCCCCCAACTCCCCTCCCCCCGCGCAGAGCAGGGAGAAAGGAGCCTTGGGTCTAGGCTTGATTTTCCTTTGTATTCAGTTTAGAACTGCAGCCCATGGTGTGGTGCTTCGCACATTCAGGGTGAGTCTTCTTGTTAACTCAATCTAGAACCTCCCTCACAGACAGGTACAAAGGGTTCTCTGGGGGGGGGGGGATCAAGCCTGGTGGTTCTCAATCTGTGGGTCACGACCCCCTTGGGGAGTTAAATGACCCTTTCACCAGGGACACCTAAGACCACCAGAAAACACAGATATCTGCATTATGATTGATAACAGTAGCGAAGTTACAGCGATGAAGTAGCAATGAAAACAATTTTACGGTTGGGAGGGGTCACCACCAAAACATGAGGAACTGTGCTAAAGGGTGAAAACGTTAGGAAGGTTGAGCTAGGGTCTGTCAAGCTGATCGTTAGTATGAAGCATCACAGATACATTACAACGGGGAGAACTTGATTTCTAGAAAGACTGACAAGGGTTCAGTGGCTCGTGCTGTGAACTGCGCACCTTATCAGCACATTTTAAGGAAGAAGCAATGCAGCTGTGGCGCACCAGGTCACTGGCAGTACTGTGCAGACAGCACCAGGAGGCTGGGGTAGGGTTGGACTCGGGATGGGGATCTGCCAGGAGGATTTTGTAACAGTCCGGGAAAGAGGTCACGAAGCCCTGATGAGCTAATCACAGAGATTATCTAATGGGCCCCTGTGGACGGAATCAGCCAAGCCAATGATTCTGATGGAGCACGTAGGAGCTCTGCTGGGGCAATTGGCCAGCACACGGAAGTCAGGCAGATGCGGCATGCTATGTGTTGCAGAATATGTTATTGTCTTTAAAACTATATTCTTTTTACCCCCTGAAGATAAAGACAATATGAATTCAGGGTAGAACTTTTAGGAATGTGCAAAAAATAAAATGATAGTGTTTTCTCCCATGAAAAATGAGATATACGTCTGTATACAAATATACCTGATATAGAAGGTATTCAATATTGCCTCTTAAATATATATAAACCTCATAGACACAGAGTGTACTTAAACAATGTGCCAATGCTAAAATAAAGTACATCTTCTAGGATAGACAAAAACATGTACTACTGTCTGGGGCGGTGGTGACACACGCCTTTCATCACAGCACTCGGGAGGCAGAGGCAGGTGAATCTCTGAGTTCGAGGTCAGCCTGATCTACCTATAAAATGAGTTCCAGGACAGGCTGGTCTACACAGAGAAACCCTGTCACACAAAACAACAACAACAACAAATATGCGCCACTGAATAATTCCCACTCAATAGGTCATCTTAGAGGAACAAAATGAATGGCCTCTGTATGTACAGACATTAGCTTGTTAGGTCTTCATAAACCCACCATAAAATAAATACGTGCATGCTTTGCAGTCTGGCACATAGATGAATACAACTGCAGAAACAGCAATGGCAGCTTGTGTCAGGGCTGGCATTTGAACCCACGACGTTCATCTCAGAGGTCTGTGTGCTGAAACTGCTGTCCTGCAGCAGTTTGGGACCCCTGTAGTTTGATTCATTGCATTTACACGCACACCTGCAGTGACTCTTGATGCTTTAACACAGCTTCCAACTGAGCTGCTGCTGGCCGCTGAACTGCACAAGCTCTGCTACTGAGAGCAAACTTTAATTACTTTGCTTTTAATTCACATAAACTTGGAGGTCAATCAGGCTGCCCATTTTACCACATTGATCTATCTACATAAGCTAAAAAGTAACTGTCCCAGGCCTGGGCCATCAGCTCTGATGTTTGTAAGCGCAGAGGAAAAGCCACCTTTCCCTGTGACATCAGTTCTGCCTTTTGAGCGTCGATTTCATTTCAGCCATTCTGTTTCCTTGCTATTTGTTTCATTTCCCTGTAGTCCTGAGAAATGGTTTGTGCTCAGCCAGGTCTTTGAGCACACAAGGCAAGGACTCTACCATGAAGCACTCTACCATTAAGTTTTAGTCTCCCTATGGCAAGAGTTAAGACACTTAAAAAAAAAAAAAAAAAAAACCAGAAAAACAATTTATTTATCATGTACACTGTTCTGCCTGCATGTACACCTGCAGGCCAGGAGAGGGCACCAGATCTTAATTTAAGTAGTTATGAGCCACAGTGTGGTTGCTGGGAATCGAACTCGGGACCTCTGGGAGAGCAACCAGTGCTTTTTAAGCTCTGAGCCATCGCTCCAGCCCCTATGGCAAGTGGGAAAAAGAAAAGGAAAGCCAACTTGATGGAAGCAGTCAGACTGGAACAGAAGCGAGAGCAGAGCGAGAAGTGGCAGCAGACAAATGAAGTGAGAAAGAGCAGGGCTCAAGGTTAGTCCCACGGACCTCAGTCTTTGCATTCTGGATGGCAGCCTCCGCGGTGGCAGCCCTAGATTTGTGTGCTCGTATGAGACTATCATGATGGGAAAAAAATGGCTGTTCAGGAGGATTCCCCCCTCCCCCAGTGTGGTGAGAGAGAGATGGTGGAAGTTTTCAGAGTTGAGGGTCTAGCGGAAGCTAATCAGGTCACAGGGGCTCCATCCTCGGTAGGGGGGTGGGTCAGGTCTCATGAAACTAGGTTAGTTTCTAGAAGAATTGGTTGTGGTGAGTAAGCCTGGACCATCTCTGAATGTCTCTTCTGCATGTGCTCTAGCCATCATGTTATCTATTAGGAGGATATTGCCAAAGGCAAGTAGATGCTGGGGCAATACTCTTCTGTCTTCAGAACCACAAAGAGAACCTTTTCTCTTTATAAATTTGCTGGCCTCAAGTATTTTGTCACACTAACTCAAAGCTACCAAAGACAGCGTATATGTTTCTTGTCTTGCTATAGCCACTGCAGTAATGTTAGACGTGTACACACACTTTCATTCATACTTTATTAACCATTATTTATTTAATGTATATATCTATAGATTGGGCAGAGTCATCCAGTTTAGCCTGGGCTTGGCTACGTGGCTCTAGGCTCTACTGATCTTAACCAGGGCTGTTCACATGTCTAGGGAAATTGGCTAATGATCAGCCAGTCAAATCCTACTTGTCCTGACAACGCTAGCTCACACATCTGTGCGCCATTCTCCTCCCATATTCCTCCAGGGACCAGGGACCCCCCCCTCCCTGAACAAGGGGATGAACAAGACCAGCTAGACAATCATGCATCAACCTGTGCTCCCAGGAGCCTGCTGCGATCTCATGGGCCAAGGAAAGTCACATGACTATGCTATAAAGCATTCCACTCCCATGGGAGTGGGAAGAAGGGGCAGGATACAGCTGTGTGAGCCTAACATCACAATGCTATTTTGTTGTTGTAAGAACGTTACAAAGAATACTCACACACCCCCACAGTGTAGGCCAATCCTTCAACAGGAGAGACAGTGACCAGGAGACACAGGAGACACACCAATCTGCTGTCAGGATGACAGGAGCTCTTTTTTTTTTTTTTTTTTCCTTTTCTAACATTTTATTTATTTATTTTACCTTTATGGTAGGTGGAGGGGGCACACTACACACTTGCCACAGCATTCAGGAAAAAGTCAGAGGGGATTGTTAGGAAACATATAAATGACTCTTCCCCAACAAAATGCAAAAAGAAAAAAACAAAAAAGAAAAAGAAAGAAAGAAAGGAAAGAAAGAGAAAAAAAAAAAAAAAAAGGCTTTACTATAGTGCATGAAAACCCTCTGTTTTCCCCCAAGAAAAGGATTTATTTTCATGGGGCAGATCCTTAAAAATCACTTTTAAAAATTGTGTGTCTGTGTGCTTCTTCAGGTCCCAGAAGTACATGCCTGCCGGGAGGTCACAGAGAGCGCTGGATCTCCTGGGTCTAGAGTTACAGGCCGTTGTGAGCCACCCCAAATGGGTGCTGGGAACAGAACCCACGTCCTCTGGGAGATCAGTAAGTGCACTTAACCTCTTAGTCATCTCTTCAGCCCACACTGGCCAGATCGTAGGGAGAGAGGGAAGGCTCTGAATCCTAAACCTAGCCCATATACGTGGCTTCGGTTTAGAAGGCAGAAGGGGCGTTCCTTAGGTGGCCTTCAGTTACTTACCCCAATGTTTAGCTCCCCTGTGCAGTCCTGAGGTCTAAACCTGTTTGTTAGTGCTCTCTCTAGAGACCTTCCAAGGCTCTTGTGGAAAGAACACCTCTGCTTTGCCTGCAGCCTTCTGAGAAGCCCCGGGATGTGGAGTGCTCTCCTGGTCTCCATGCGCCAGTAATATTCACTTCCTTTCCATCTTCCGGAAGATCACCAAAAGCTCTGCCCGTGGCCTTGGTTTTGTCTGCATTGTGGTTTTTCCTTGATTGTCTTTACAGACGCTCCAGTAGAATTTTGAAAGGATGTGTAGGTAAAAAATGCGTGTGTTACTCCACTATTTTGAACATATACATAATTTGTATATGCATGGATGCACGTGTGCACATGTGCATATCCACATGAACTAGGCCTTAGATAATGCTGGATATATATGGTCACATATGTATATTTAAGATCATAGATATGATCTTAAATTTTTTACTTAAATAAAAAATATTATTATCAAGGAGGTACAAATGTCACACTGCACACTGAAGGTCAGAAGACAACTTTGTGGAGTAAGTGTTTTCTCCTTCCGCCTTACTATGACTTGCAGGGCTCATTGAATTGGGGTAATTACGCTTGTGCGGCAGGCATTTTATCAGCTGGACAGTCTTACCATGCCCCCATCACCCCACTGCCAATCATTTCTCTTTGCCATCATGTTATCTGAACTCCTTCCTGAGACTTTTGGGAGGCGTTCCCCAAAGCCCTTGTGAAGAAAGGAGTTGGGGTGTCTTCTAGCTCTTTAGTGTTCTGTAAGCCACATTAGTGTCTCTGTCTCTCTGCTTGAAAGAATAAATGATTCAAATGCTGGGGCTAATGTAATTTATCACCTAGCATTCAGTTGACATTACATTTTAAAAACAGGAAGCATTACACACGAAGATCACCTGACTCTAACCTCGGGATGGGAGCATCCTTTTGTTGTTGTTTTTGTTGTTTATTGTTTTAAATTCTGAACTGTTTGAACCCACGTGCTTTTATCAAATCACTGTGCTTCATTTCAGACCCTGAGAGTGGTTATTGGAGAACAGAAGCTGAGACTGTAAGTAGATTGGGCAGATGAGCCGTGAAGGAAATGACTATCTTATGTTGGCTCTCAAACCTCCCTAATAAATATTTATCCATTATTGTGAGAGCTGCGCAAATGCTCACGAGATGCAAAATTCAAACCCGCAGGCCTGTGAGGATGGCGGGAACATCCACGTGTGCAGGGAGGGCTTCGAATGTCTGCCGAGCTTCAAGCTGGAAAAAAAAAACGAGGCTTGAATTGAGATCGACACTTTCCAGGAGAAAACGGTGACTCACAAGAAGATGACCAAAATGGCATCTGGTTTCCATCGTCTTTGTTTCCTTCTTGGACTCCATTCAGAGGCACTTCCTTCCAGCTGGGGCTTTCAATGGCATAATGTGAAAGGCAAGATCCACAGAAGTGGGTTTAGAGGAGGGAATTAAAGAAGAAAATGCAACTCGCGGAGGAGACGATGGAAAATTACACCCAGATGGGAGCAATAGAGGCTGGACACACACCCAGATGAACGTGTGCCAACGGAGATATTTAGAGAAAGGAGACGACGTATATGATCTTTAATAGAGGAGCAACCAAGGTTTGAAACGCAAAGTGATACAAGGCTTGAGGCCGCTCGGCGCTCAGCTGTGAGCTCTGCCTCTGGCCCGGGAAGAGAAGTCCGGAGGTCCTTATTTAAATGAACACAGCATAGCTCTGCTTGTGGTTCCCCCATGATTTATCCGTTCCCAGCTGTGCCCTCCATGAAAAGGGTCTGGTGAACTCCTCTTAGGGTTCCCAAACAACCTGGGATGGAGGTGGGGCCATCACTTAGACAAGCGAGGTGCACTTCCTTGCTGTGCCTCATCAGACAGTCCATAGGACAAAGTGATGGAGTGAGAAAATAGTGTCCAAACATTTCCTTCTCATATTCCGTCCACCCCCCTGACCGCCCAGGACCTTCAGCTGAAAAGAGGAAGCCTGATTCTTTTACAAAGAGACTCTTAAAATCTAGACCTCTTTCTTTTTACCTAAATGTGATTTTTTAAAAATCAAATACCACTATTGCCTGGTTCTCTCCTCTTTACCCGCAAGCATGTCTTGAGAGGCCGGATCAACAGAGAAAGCTATCACAGCAATAACGATAGAGATGGCAGAATATTCTTTGTTCCTTGGGCCACTGTGTCAAACAGGCCTGATGCATGATCCAAAACACGTTAAAGATTCACTGAGTGCTTGTCTGTCTCAGTGAGCACTGCAAAGCAATGCCACAGTGCAGACTGCTGCAGACCCCCAAGAAGACAAGTAAAGCTAAAAGCAACAAACGTGACCACTGATTATACGAGGTATCTGAAACGTCAAAGGACACCGTAGACTCTCTCTCTCTCTCTCTCTCTCTCTCCCTCCCTCTCTCTCTCTCTCTCCCCTCCCCCCCCCTCTCTCTCTCTCTCTGTGTGTGTGTGTGTGTGTGTGTGTGTGTGTGTGTGTGTGTGTGTGTGTGTGTGAATTCACATTACCCAGATAAACCCAGACACAGCTTGGCTTTACACATACAAAAGGAATCCATGAACTCAGGTGCCCTTGGGGCCTGGCAAGCACCATAAACATGTGAGTCTAGCCCGAGGCAAACAATCAGAAATAACAGAACCTGTGGTGAATGGGAAGCCTTGCCCCCATTGGAAGACATAAAATTTTATGTTAAAATTGCAAAGTCAAATGACTCAAGTCAGGCTTAGGGAAATTGATCTATTGGTGAGTGGTAGGCATAAGGACTGGAGTCCAGTCTTCAGAGTCCACAGGTAAAATGAACAAGCAAAGAGCAGGGCATGGTGACCTGTATTTACCATCCTACCTCTAGGGAGCCAAAGACAAGCAGATCCTTGGGGCTTTCTAGGCAGCCAGATTAGCCAGATTGGCTAATTCCAGGCCAGTGAGAGACCCTCTCTCAAAATAGAAAAATAGACCCAAGGTACTAATGAGAGGGGCAGTTGGGGAGATGAGTCAGTAGTTCTAAAACGCTTGTAAAAGCACTTACAGAGGACTGTAGTTCCGTTCCCAGCTCCCACACGACAGCTCACAACCATCTATAACTCCAGTTGAAGGGGACCCAGCACCCTCTTCTGGCCTCTGCTGGTTCCGTGCCTGCAAGCAGTGTACATACACTACCTGCAGACAAAAGCCTCATACACATAAAATCAATTTGAAGACTGTTACAGCGGAAAGCCACTGAAGTTGATGCATCTGATGAATGAGAGCTCAGTTCGCCCAGTGGTCTCCTTCATGAGACCTGGTAAAATTGACTAAGCTGTCTCAGGGCAGAGGCAGCTGGGGAGAGTCAGCCTCAGGGAGAGCAGATACTTGAGGGTTGTGTGAGGAAAAGACCTCTCACTCCACACTGTGGTGGCATCAGTGAGGAAGTTGTAGCCACCTCTTTGGAGCTGGACCCATGGGTAATAGCCTGCCTTGACTTGTCTCCTCCCAAGGGTTCCATGCCAGCTTTCCTCCTCGGGCACACAATAACATATCCACCCCCATTCCCAGCCTGTGCCAGTTACTCCAAGGCCCTGGAGGTAGCTACCAAAAACTAAAGTTTTCTCAATCCTGATGGAATTAACAGATCACAGCAGAATTTTCCAGTATAATTTTGGGCTTAAATGTACTTCGAAAGTACCAAATCGGATTAAAGCAAAGCAAAAAATCCATGTAGAATGAACTTGAAGAACACAAGAAGAAAAAGAAACTTACAAAAACTATGTTCGAATTTAATTCCTGCGTGAAATATCTACAGCCTCTCCTTTATTCTTTTAACAATAAGAAAACCCATCAACATGTATGGAAGTTGCAGAAACTGAATTAAATACGGTTGCCAGCATTGCTCTGCTGGTATACAAACACACTGAGGACTCCCACAGTCCTCCCTCAGATCCCAGGCACAGGGACAAGCATGTGCCACCACACACCGTGGATGCTTCTTAAAGGGTTGCAGACGTTTGCAAAGAGATTTTAGTTTTACTTCCTCTGGCTTTCCTCAGTGATGCTCAGAGATCCCCCACTGACCTTGGAATAGTTTGCACGGGGAGAGATTCCCATCCCCACCAATATTAAGGAGGATTTTGAATGTATGAGGCCCTTTCACCTGATATCAGGTCAATGTTGTACCTATCCTTGCCCTCTCCCTCTACCCCCATCACACACACACACATACACACACACACACACACGCACGCGCGCGCACACACACACAGGTGTACCCTCATGGTTTTAACTGTTTTCTTTCTTTTTATTTAAGATTTATCCTGTCTCTCTCTGTCTGCCCCCCCAATTCAGTGTGTGTGTATGTGTGTGTGTGTGTGGGTGCGCGCATCTGTGCCTGTGTGTACGTGCACATGTGCCATCTATGTGCAGGTGCCTGCAGAGGTCAGAGGCCACATCACTTCCTTCAGAGCTGTGGCTACAAGTGGCTATGCTCCATTATATGAGTTCTGGAAACTGAACTCGGGTCGTCCGCAAGGGCGCCTCTCCAGCCCCATCTCCACTTTTCTGTGGTTTCCGTGTTCTCATTTCAAACAGTGGCCAGGCTTTGTACGCTTTGCTTAAGGGCGGAGAAAACAAAGGCATCTTAAAAAAAAAAAAAATGGGGCAGTGTGAGCATCTTCCCTAGGCTGGGAAGGGGCAGTGGTGACCTTGCAGCTTGTGGGAACAGTGGTAACATTCCATATGGGCACCTCTTAGACGGAAGAGCAGCATGGCCTACAATAGTGGCTACACCCGGGAGTAAGTCTCCCCACCTAGCCAGAGACTCCTCTACCCAGCTGTATCCCAGAAGCTGCACAGGTGAGACCTGAGCAAGCCTTGTCAGGAACGCAGCTGTATCCTCACTTCTAGCCATCGAAAGCACACAACACACTGGACGTGGCTGGTCTTCCTAGAGCCTTTACACAGTGTAAGACCCTATGCTCTTTAAGACCCTGGTGCATGGAGTGTGGGTTCGGTTTAAGTGTTGATGATTCAAGCTTCCTGCAAGCTTCATAGACCTATCACTCAGAATCCAAGTGGAATTTGATGTAAGAATATTAAACAATATTTTCTGTTTTCTGAGTTCGCTAAATGCGATTTATACCTGTTTCAGAAATCTGCCCTGGAAAGCATTCACTGATAGCTACTAGGGAGCCATCGCTGCTGGGGACAGTTGCCTTGGGATGGATACAGGCCTTGGGGATGATCAGAAAAGCAAGGATATAGACATGGTGGGGAGGCTGATGGGAAAAGCAAAGAGAGATGAGCTTCCGGCTACGGTAGGGAGTCAGGGAGGATGACAGCGCTCTTCCGTCCTCTGAGGCCATTTTATGGATCTCCATTTTTCCTTCCAAGCATCTTTGTCAATGCTTTAGGGTTTTTTTGGGTGGGGGAGGGAGTCCCCAAATGTGAATATTCAAAACAACAACAACAACAAAAAAAAAAACAAATTAACAAACAACTTCACTCCAGCAGATCATTTTATTAGCCTCAAGATGAGTCCCTGCCTGCAAAGCTCTCGGATGCCAGGGACTGCCGCCCACTTCCCATCCCAGTCAAGCTGCTTAGGGCTCAACTTGAATGGCTAATTATTGGTCACCTCACTTTCTTGTCAAAGCCAGAAGATTATACTTAATGCACAACTTAAGACGTCCCCTGGACCTCACTTGCTTGGGTTGGCAATCACGTTTTGTTTTGTTTTGTTTTTCTTTCCTGCTCCCCTCCTCACTTACCTGAAGTTTTAGTAATTGCCCTCTAGGCTCTAAAGGGTTTCCCACTAGGCCTTTGAAATGTTGAAAAGCCCCCCCTGACTCGGGGAAATGTTTATTTGCACTCCAAGAGAAAGAACTCGGACAAATCTGTGCAGCTTTGGTACATGACAGGACGCAGATTTCTTGCGAGCAATTTCTTACCTTTCAGCTTAATAATGACTATAATCAACTCGGTGCGCTGAGTGTTGGTGAGGAGAGCTTTTGAACGCAGTGGCTAGAACTTTAGAGATGGCGAATAAGCCGCTACGGTGATCTTTCCCGCCCTGTAAACATCATGGCTGCTTCCTTTGGGCTTTTCAAGAGGCAAACATGCGTTCAGTCTACCTCTCAGGGTGAGAGGTGTCAAGGAAGACCTTGTTCTCGTTCTTCTGTAGTCCTGCCAGTACCGGAAGGGGTTAGCAGAACCTGCTCAGTTTCTAGATAAACCTTTAAAGGTCAGATCTGGCAATCTCCTACTCACAGGTCTCCTTCCGCCCGAGAGGAGTCTCAAACCGGCTACTCCAAAACCATGACACCTCCTTGCTGTAGGCACAAGGACCAGATGGAAGCAGACACATCCTACAAGGAAAAACGTTATGATGTCCTCTCCATTGCTTAGTAACTACAATGAGGTCTTGGCTAAGTAAGAAACTAGAGTCTTGTCTATGACACTGAAGATCACAATTGTTTTTGTGCTTGAGGTCTCCCTGTATGGAGCATTGTATTTGCCCGGCTCGTCAATTGCTATTCGTGCTGAATATTTCATTGTACATGGGGTTTTTACCCGTAAACTCTTTTGATATGACCCTTTATATTATGAAACATCGGTATAAAGTGGGGGTTTCAGCACCAGGTGTATAAAGTGAGGTCATAACTGCTCCAAGGTGTGGGTGAGAAGAGGATTTTTATTGCATTCATGAGGGAAGACAACAGCCAGAGGAATCTGGAAAAGTTGAGTAGAGAGAGAAAGAAGTCATGTAAACATGGCCAGCAGATTGAACTGAGCCTCGCAGGATGCGGACGGGAAGAGAGAAGAGAACCAGGAAAAAGGAGGAAGAGAGAGGGGTACCAGTGGACCACGAGAGAGCCAACAGCCGTGAATTGAGAGAGCCCGTGGAAGAGATGGCAGGGCTATAAAGGAAGCGGAGAGAGAGAAGCCCGTGAACTGGGTGGGGAGCTGAGTGAGATCTGCAAGAACCCACAGGTGCTCAGAGAACCTGGAGGCCAGTACGCCCTTTGGGATGCTCACAGGCACCTCGGTTAACCACTTGCTTCTGCCGGCCTCCCCTCGTGTTGTGTTTCTTTTCGACCTGACAAGATCTCCTCATTCCGTGGACTCGCTCTTGAAGCCCCTGTACTAACCCTTTACAATACCCGCTGCTGTGAGCTTTAGGGATCTTCCGGTCTCTACTGGCCCGGTGTTGTGGTTACAACACATGCATCTGCTCCTGTCATTTTACCGTCTGGGTCCTGGGGATCAAATGCAGGTCCCCACACTTGAAGGGTGAATCCTTTACTGACTGAACCATCCACACCCAGCCTCACATCAACTCTCTTATGTCATTCCTCCACCTGCCGTTCATGGTAATGCATTCATTTTCCTGATTCCCCCTGTGGACTCCAGATTGTTGATATCTTGGCCAAGAATCAGAAGTTTAAAGCTGGAGATGTGAACAGACTGTCGCTTTATGGGCTCTCACAATAAGGACAGCCATGGTGGTCAAAGGAGAGGCCAATTGTCAGCGCTATGTGATGTATTTGGCAGCACACAAAGAACAAAGGTCTCTATTTTCTATTTCTCATCTGACACTCTCTGCTCCTCCTGCCCCCATCCCAGTCCTCCTCCTCCTGCCCCCACCCCAGTCTTCTTCCTCCTGCCCTCACCCCAGTCCTCCTCTTCCTGCCCCCACCCCAGTCTTCTTCCTCCTGCCCCCACCCCAGTCTTCTTCCTCCTGCCCTCACCCCAGTCCTCCTCTTCCTGCCCCCACCCCAGTCTTCCTCCTCCTGCCTCCACTCCAGTCCTCCCCCTCCTCCCCCACCCCAGTCCCTTTTCTCCCCCACCCCAGTCCCCCTCCTCCCCTACCCCAGTCCTCCTTTTACTGCCCCTATTCCAGTCCTCCCCCTCCTCCCCCCTCCCCAGTCCCCCTCCTCCCCCACCCCAGTCCCCCTCCTCTCCCACCCCAGTCCCCCTCCTCCCTACCCCAGTCCTCCTTTTACTGCCCCTACTCCAGTCCTCCCCATCCTCCCCTCACCCCAGTCCCCTCCTCCCCTACCCCAGTCCTCCTTTTACTGCCCCTACTCCAGTCCTCCCCTTCCTCCCCCCACCCCAGTCCCCTCCTCCCCTACCCCAGTCCTCCTTTTACTGCCCCTACTCCAGTCCTCCCCCTCCTCCCCCCACCCCAGTCCCCTCCTCCCCTACCCCAGTCCTCCTTTTACTGCCCCTACTCCAGTCCTCCCCATCCTCCCCCATCCCAGTCCCCCTCCTCCCCCACCCCAGTCCTCCTCCTCCCTGCACTCAACCTGCTATACTTCACTATACCACTTAACCTCTAATTTTCCTAACCTTTTCTTAAACTCTTGTTCATCCAGAGGCATCCGATATTCTAGCTGACTGATTTTATAGAGTCATAGTCTGGCTGAGACATTGAAATGCAAAAATTAAAAAAAATACCTACTTAATTGAACTTATCTTACCCATTTAGAGGTGAAATGATCTAAGAAAATTTCTCTAAACTTAAAGATAAAAATGTAGAATTGATTTATCATAAATAGAGAGCCCAAGTTGGAGAATGGTAAGTGTACTGTCTCCTTGGATTGTGTGACTCATCAGAGTTCATACTGTAAAATGTTCAAATTATTTCACTGCATGGTGTGCTGCTAAAAATGATCAGAAGTGCATCTGAGAAACTTATCTGTGCTTGGTCTTTGTCAGTTTATCGACTGTTTGGGAGAAACTGACTGTGGAGGTTCAGTACGCATGTCCAGTGGGCTGGGTGAGTAGCCATAAGCCATTGAAAGGACTTAGCAAGCTCAGACCCGTGGCTTCTGGGAATTAGTGAGTGTCCTGAGAGAGTCAGCTTAGAGATCATCTGAGGTGCCAGGATTACACTGTTTGACTTATCTGAACACACTAAATGAGAATCGTTTTTGACACAACAGGACTGACTCGGGCATGAACTTCCAGAGGCTGATGCAGCATGCACAGGGCCTGCACAGATCGAAGCCAGATGGGGGGCCAGCTCCCACAGAGTTGGAAGTAGACAGAGCTTCCATTCCTAATGCAGGAGCTATCTTCACTTAGCAACCTCTTGCGAAGGAAAACAGAGTTCTCGCCAGTGGAATCTTACTGGGTATATACCCACCCTTAAGGGCAGTCCCCATACCCAGCAGTAAATGGCAAATACAAAATGAACTCAATGGTATTTTTGCAGATTTTTTTTGTCTCATATTGCTTTCTTTGGACATTTATCTTAGTGGCCTTTTGCTTGTATATTATAATGCCTGATTTTATGTTTCTTTGGCGTGCGTGTGTGCGTGGGTGCGCGTGTGTGTGTTTCATGTGCTTTCTGTTTCTTTTTTAATTTTTACTTATTTTTTTTTGGGGGGGGGTGCGTGTTTGTTTTTTAAAGAGAAGCCATGGGGTTGGATGAGTGGGGAGATGTGGGAGGAGCCAGGGGAGGGTAAACTGTGTCCAAGAGAGAACAAGGGCAGGGCTTCTCGGCTTTTTTTTTTTTTTTTCCATCCACAACCTCTGCTTGCCTGATAAGGTTCTGAAGTGTGTGTGGGTGTGTACATGCATGTTTGCGTGTGCGCAAGCATGCATTGCAGCCCCCATGGTATGGATGCATAAAGCATTTCATGGTTTGGTTCTAAACACTCACATGCTTTAGCGTGATTGCCAAGTCACTCTCTCAATGTCATCCAGAAAGAAAACATTATTTTATCTTGTATTTCTTTTTATTGTAAACATAAGTTGAACATGATTTTTAAGTTACCTTGCCTCTGCATGTCACAACGCTCTCTTCAGTGAAATGTATTATTTGGCTATAAAGTGAAATTCTAGAAATAGGCACGTGTTGAACCAACCTCCGGGGACTCCTTCCATTTCCACAAATGCAGTATCAGTAGCACAAGAAAGGAAATTGCTTGTAAGTGCTCAAGCTTCAACACCTGCTCTTTCTGATGTAGAAAGAGGGAGAAGTGTGCCAGGGTCACGGTACACCGTATTACTATTGCCTGTTAGCTACAGGCTTCCTGGTTCAACATGTGCTTGTCTTATGCCACGTTCACCGTGTGTGTGTGTGTGTGTGTGTGTGTGTGTGTGTGCATATATATGTGTGTATATTCTTGTGAAGGCAGGACAGCCTTGCCTGTCATCCTGAGGCACATGACCTATCTTCTTTGAGACAGGCTCATTTCCTGGCCTGGAGACCATCCTGTAGACCACGCTGAGTAGCTCTGAACAAGGGCTTGAGAAAAAGCCATTGGTTTGAGAGAAGCTTCAATATGGCCTCCATCGATGACAAGTCAATGGGATAAACATTGTCCCAGGCACATTGCAGTGACTCTCTGTCACTTGTGGAATTGTATTCCCTCAGATTCATATGCTGAGATCTTAACTGCCATTACCTCAGAATGTGACTTGAGTTGGAAATAATAAAGGTAAGATTAAGTCATTAGAGTGTGACCTGGTGTGGCAGGTGTTCTGCTAACAAAAGAACTGTGAACACAGAGTCAGACATGGAAATGATGCACGGAGACCTAAGGATGCTGTGCCTCTTTTCCTATAAACAAAGGAGTGGTTGAGCCTACTAGGGACAGGAGAGGGACCATTCTTTGCCCAGTGCTTTCAGAGCGAGTGTGGGCCCTGTGTTTTCCAGAACTGTGAGATAGCCAGTTTTTGTCGCTTAAGTAATTAAGCTTCTGGTATTTTGTTATGATAACCTTCACAAACCAAGTATGCCTTCCCTGGCCATTTAATTTTCTTTGTGTGCTCTTAGTGTTCCACCTATATCCACTTGGCCCATTTTATTAAGTGGTTGACTTTTATAGCTGTTTCTGAACAGGTAACCCATGGGTAAGGGAAAGTGTTTGAGGAGCACGGAGCAACCCAGAGCAGGCAGTAGAAACCAAGTCTTCTCAGTTGGTTCTTTGCTCCTTCAGCCCAAGCACTCTTCCAAGAAACCACTACCATGACTTGAATCTTATATTGTTTCATTTTATGGTTCATTCTTATTTCTTGCCATTGGCCTTGAAGAATGAGACTCTGTGTGTGTGTGTGTGTGTGTGTGTGTGTGGTGTGTGTGTGGTGTGTGTGTGTATGTGTGTGGTATGTGTATGTGGTGTGTGTGTGGTGTGTGTGTGTGTGGTGTATGTGTGGTGTGTGTGTGTATGGTGTGTGTGTGTGTGTGGTGTGTGTATGTGGTGTGTGTGGTGTGTGTGTGTGGTGTATGTGTGGTGTATGTGTGGTGTGTTTGCGTGTATGGTGTGTGTGTGGTGTGTGTGTGATGTGTGTGTGGTGTATGTGTGGTGTGTGTGGTGTGTGTGTGTGGTGTATGTGTGGTGTATGTGTGGTGTGTGTGTGTATGGTGTGTGTGTGTGGTGTGTGTGTGAGGTGTGTGTGGTGTGTGTGTGTGGTGTATGTGTGGTGTGTGTGCGTGTATGGTGTGTGTGTGTGGTGTGTGTGTGATGTGTGTGTGTGGTGTATCTGTGGTGTGTGTGTGTGTGGTGTGCGTGTATGGTGTGTGTGTGTGGTGTGTGTGTGATGTGTGTGTGTGTGGTGTGTGGTGTATGTGTGTGGTGTGTGTGTGTGATGCGTGTGTGTGGTGCGTGTGTGTGGTGTGTGTGTGTGGTGTGTGTGTGTGGTGTGTGTGTGTGTGTGTGTGTCTCCTAGATCCCCATAAGTGTTAGTTTAGTATACTCTTCAAATAGTCTTGTGTGTGAAGTTCAAGCTGAAGGTTCAAGACACTGATTCTAGTTAAAACCTGTGTTGTTACTTTTCCTATTACTGTGACAAAATACTCCACAGAATCAACTTAAAGGAGAAGGGTTTATTTTGGCTCACGTTTTCAGGGGTGTCAGTCCATCACAACAGAAAAGGTGACACTGAGAAGCTGAGAAGGGTAATAATTGCTTGAGACCATCTGGCTTTTATTTCTCCCCATTCTCCCCAGGCCATGGGATGGTGTAACTACAGTCAGGGTGGGTTGTCGCCTGTCAGTTAATTGTCTCTAGTAAAACCTTCACAGCGAAACCCATGGATGTGCTACAGCATCTCCTAGGTGAGTCCGAGCCAGTTAGGTGAATGAAGATTGGCCATCATAAAAGCCAAACACCCCCACTATTTAGCCATTCACACCTTTGGGGACAAGTAGGACGGGAGAGGATGTTTTGCTCTGGGGGTAGAACAAAGAAACAGAGAAGATCAGGATCACGGGCAACTTTGGGAAGGCTGGGTTGAAAGTATGTCCTCAGTAATAGACTTTCAATCTGACTTTGGAGATAAGCAGTAGTTCACTGCTTGGATTTGGGGTTGTCAGATTATTTATGTTTACAATTGTACTTCTCCTACTCCTTCGGTTGGTGCCATTAAATAGCTGTCTTAGCCCCTCTGTAATAATTTGCCTCTGGGAAATAAAAAGCAGTACTGTCTCTTTCTTATCCTTATTTAAGAGGTTAAGTGAGGTAAAGCTTTTAGGGCCATAGCTGACATGGGTAAACGCTGTAATTGTTGCAACTGTCATTAAGTCACTCACAATTTGGCCCACTCTATGCACGTTGGCATATCATTTAAGATGCCTTTTGACTTCAAGTAGCGTAAAACCAAACAAAAAGGAGATGAAATACGAGGCATTACCAACAGTAACAGAAGTCTTGTGGGAGGTTTCAGGCTGGTGACTTAGTGTTGTGGTGTGAATGCAAAATGTCCCCCCATAGGCTCATGTGTTTGAACACTTGGCCCCCAGCTGGTGACACTGTTTGGTAAAGGTGGCAAACCTGGAGGAGATGGAGCCTCACTGGAGGAAGTGGATCACTAGAGGGGGACTTCAATACTCTATTAAAAACGTCTTCCATATGTTTGACCCACGTTTCTTCTCCTTTCTCTCTACCTATTGTTCATAGATACAGAAGTCTTTTCACAGAGTTTCAGATTTCCTGCATGTTTTCTGCCTGGATTTGAAAAAATTTGACATTTTCTTTGTTTGAGCTGGCCACTACTTCTGCCTTGTCTTTGAGACCTGAAATCCCCACTTCGTCTGTTGAAGAGGCTTACCTCTCAGGGTTTTCTTTGACATCATAAGATTTTTATTTCTGTTTGGATTCTCCTTGGTGATTCTTATTCTTTGCTAAATTCATATTTCATGTCTTGAAGAAAGAGTTTCATTATTTCATGCAACTGTTTGCGTTTTCATGGTCTTTATTAAGACATTTATTGACATTTTATTTACGATACTTTGACATATCCATAATTGCTATTTTGAAGTCCTTGTCTATGCGTTAGGTATTGCACTATGGTTTCTGGGTTCTGGAAGAAGTACATTGTCTTAACTGTTCATCTTTATGGTTTTTGCACTGGGACCCAGACATTTGGAATTATGGTGTCTGAGGTGGTTTTTTGGTGTCAATATTTGGTCTTGTTTTTGTTGGGTGGGTGTTCCATTCTTTTGTTGCTGTTGCCTACTCTCTATCTCAAGCAAGTATAGCGCAGGTTGGTGGGTGACACAAAGGAACGGAGATAGGCTATGATGAAAGACTGAGAGGGGCAGCAGGTAAAAGCCGGGGATACCCTGGGTCCTCACCAAGAGGTAGAGTCCCCAGAGAATGGAGGTGGATTGGGAAGAGGGGCTCCTGAAAACAGGCTGATGCAGACTAAAACAGCACAGGAAGAATAGTGAAAATCATCCACCTACATTCCACCCCAGTGTGGCCAATTAAGGTCTTGAATAGAAAGTGTTTTTATGGCTTAGTGGGTAACATAAATGGATGGAGATGGGCTAGCATAAACAGCTGAGATAGGAAGCAAGAAAGAGCTATGGGGAGCATGGGTCCTCACCAAGAAGTGGAGTCTCAGGGGAGTGGTGATGGGTGCAAGGAGAGGCTTGCAAAGTGGACTTTGAGGTTTTATAGTAGCCCCATTCCTTTTTTGTTTGGCTTCCTGAGTATGAATGCAATGTGACCAGGCAGCTTCCTCCTCCTACCTCCATGATGACCACGTCTTTCTTGACGTGGTGGATTCTATGTTTCTGAAACTATAAGCCAAAACAAACCCTTTCTCTCTTAAGTTATTCTTGTATTTCATCACAGCAACAAGAAAATAGATGAATACATTCATTGATAGCACTTAGACTAGATGTTTCTAAAGGTCAAAAATACCAGTCACTGTTTCAGCAGTCATGCAGAGACATGACAGGAGAGAGAGAGAGAGAGAGAGAGAGAGAGAGAGAGAGAGAGAGAGAGAAGGAATCTGTTGTATCTTTTGTCCTATTTCCCTGTGCTAGCTCTTCTAAGGAGTAAGCTATAGACTCTTTTATACCCAGCTGCATGGTCTCGCCCCCTGCTCACATTATGATGGTGCTCAGATCTCATTGTCCGCTTCAGAGATCTTTCTGAGGATTAACAAATACACATTCCACCTCTTGGTGCAGTCTGTATTCATCTGTCCTATAATAATCTCAACTTAAAAATTGAGCATGCCTCTCTGTAAGTTGACACAAGCATCAGGTTCTAAAAATGGTAGTTCTAATCAATAGTCTTGCCTTTGACTATGTGTTTCTGACACATTTCACTTCTCAGGACACTGCCTTGTCAAATTCCCTTCAGCCATTTCCAATCGTCCTTCTCTATCATGCAATTCTCTTGTAATTAGTCTCCTTTGCACAACAATTATTCTTTTGTTGTTTTTCAAGACAGGGTTTCCCTGGGTACCCTGGCTGTCCCAGAACTCACTCTGTGGATCAGGCTGACCTCAAATTCAGAGATCCACCTGCCTCTGCCTCTCAAGTGCTGGGATTAAAGGTATATGCCACCATACCCATCTTGCGTAATAGTTCTTGACTGTGTTTCTGATGTGACTGTAATTAGCAAGGTTGGAACTTACTGCCTACCTTTGTTCTCATAGTCCTTGTGGGTCCTCTCAGAGCATGGCCTTATTCTGGGCTGTACCATTCTCCTTTCTTTACCTCAGCTGTGAAGAGCTAGAAGTTTATGGAAATTTTTCCTAACTCTTCACATGGGCAAGTAGTCAGTGAAGTGGGCTCAGAATCTAGAAGCCTTGGTAATGGAATTACTTAAGTCCAGTTGACAGACAAGATGTTTAATTATTGTGACTGCTCACTGATCCAGACTGCCATACTGTGAAATGAAAGAAAACCCTTTGACTTCCTGTAACCTCCAAATTCAGAGTAGACATCCTTGAAGGCCAGACGTCTCTAGGGGTATAAGAGGAAATTTTAAGTCTCTCTTCAAGTTCACAAGACAGAAAACAAAGCTCTGGCACCAAGCCCCCCTCAGTAAATGCCTCAAAGTTTTTCAACTGAAGTGGGAGTTGTATTTCCTCCCAGTGAGTTCACTGGCCCCAAGAGTATCTCAGCAGGGTAGACCCTTGAGTCTGGAAGGAACTGGCCTTCCTGTGACAAGCTCAATTAAGCTGCAATCTGTGACCAATTGTCTACAAGGTCAATCAGCTGGGTAGTAAAAGCTGAATAGGAATAGAAAGTCAGTTTATTCTTGGTTGCCTAAAACATATACAGCCCCCCTTAAGCTCCGATGGATCTGACTGATATCCTAGTATTTGGGAGTATTAAGAAACTGTGAGGAAATGCATCCTCTAAGAGGTTGTTAGAAGCATCTTGAAGACCTTGGGGCTTTTGTGGTCATGCCTATTCATGGTATGGGATTGGGGAAGCCTCTGTGAGCCAGGCACCAGCATCTGCCATTCATCTTCCTCATACAAGGAAAGTATCTTCTCTTAGGAACAATTCTCAAATTCTTCTACCCTTGAGTTGTCACTAACTGGTGACATATATTAGTAGTTTTTATGTAAATATTTCTTTTATGTAAGTACTAACTAGGCCTAACTCTGCTTAGATTTCAACATCTAGTATGAAACATGTTCTGAGCAGTACGGCCATGGATAATGCAATTATCTTCAGAAAGATGAGATGTCTGTCTTTGACTTTGGTGATGACTTTTCAACATACATTCCTCAAAGCCATCTATATTCCCTGGACTTTTCACCAATGCCTGATATCAGAGGTAAGAAATGACACAGCTGGGATTCTATCTAATCTTTCCCCCTGGTGATGGAAAATAAGTTAAAGAGCTAAAAAATTGGTGCATTAACTTGGATCCAACAATTGGCTAGATAATTTGGAGGAATGCAACATTTCTTGTAGCTCTGAAAGTCTGCCTACATTTTTGTGCACTCCATGACACCCTGACGTGGGGATTCCAGGGTGATCACATCTAGAGAATGAGATCCCTAATGTTACATGGACTGTCAAGGCCACCGGGACCCTACGCTGAAGGGATCCATAGCTGCTCCTCCATGACAGTCCTGGAGAGAAACTTCAAAGCATAAGTAAAACAGTTACAGAAGCAAATGTCAAACCCACTGATGCTTCTCATCCTGCATTTCAGGTACTGAGTGAGCAATGGTCATCAGAAAGAAAAGTTGTCTTTTAAAATACAATTAGTTAGGGCTGGAGTATAGCTCAGTGATTATGACTATGCACTGTTCGTACAGAGGATCTGAATTTACTTCCCAGGGCCCACTTCGTGTAAGTCTACCAGCGGGAAATATGGCAATTCTGGTCAGATCTGAGAGCACCAACACTCAGGTATTCTCTCTCTCTCTCTCTCTCTCTCTCTCTCTCTCTCTCTCTCTCTCTCTCTCTCTCTCTCTCTCTCTCTCACGCACACACACATACCTAAAATGGTAAACTGAACATTTTTAAAACTTCAGTTTACTATTTCATGACCAATTCTTTTTGTCTAAAGCAAGAAACTTCAGCATTTTAGGCATGACAAGATTGTCTCTCTTTTTTTTTTTAAAGTGTAGCAAAGATTCCTGTAAATAACTGATGTAGAGTTGCATAATTAACAAAGCTCTAGGATAAGTTTATAAGGGGCAGTGGAGGGAAGGGGGCTTGTATTTAAGAAAGAGATCACTAAGCTAAAAATTAAATACATTCATGCCTTAGGCCCATTCTGGTAACATCCAAAACAAGCAAAAATACAGCGAAGATCTTATAGTTTTCTGGAGAAAACAGAAAGGCAACTAGAAAAATCAAGGAATACAAAGAAAGTAATAGTTCAAATACAGAGCAAACAAGTGTAGCCAGGTTTTGTGCCACTGGATGGATATTCAAGTAATTTCTTTTCCTTCAGATATGCATAATTGTACCCCCTGCTTTACAACCCTAACCATAGTACTTGGCATTGTGATAAATAATATTGAATTTATCATAATATTGTCAGTATTATTGCTGTGATATTCAGAATGAGACAAGTTATGCTATAACAAGCCCTAATCTCATGAGTTTTTGTAAGGAGGCTGACTTCTCACTCACATAAATGCCCATTACAGTTTATTTTCCTTTTAGAGGCTGACATCTCTCATAGCTTTGTCAATCTTGTGGCTAAAAACTAAGAATCATGTTCTTGATGTCTCCCAGCTACTCCTAAGCTCTACAGAGGGCGTGTGTGTGTGTGTGTGTGTGTGTGTGTGTGTGTGTGCGCGCGCACGCGCGTGTGCGTACATGTATGCTCATCCCACAGGTGGCACCTTAGGGTGGGAATGTAAGTATTTGGTGAGCAGACCTACTCCCATGGTCTCCTTTTCTGGTGTTTAAATATTCAGCACTGCACCTCCCCATATGCTGAACATATTCCTCCCGTCTCTGAGACAGATAAGCTGAAATCCCAAACTGTGACACAGCCTTCAAATCTAGGGTAAGAACAAGGCTTCTGGGTGATGAGAGACAGTTCCGGTATCAGGCGTTTCTGGGAGCAAAGGGTGACTCTATGTACACTGTCCATACTGAATATGCAGTGTGGGACACAGACAGGGAGCATAGCAAATACCCCTTTGGGACAGGTGAGGCATGGGAGCACACACCGTCACCCTTTGCATAGACAGATGTTGGTCCAGGAGATGGAAGTCTTCTTTTGTGGGCCTCACTTCAACCCCTCTCGGGAGGATTTCTTAGAGACTGTCCCTTTTACTTGACTCCTCTCCTCAGGGAAGTCTGTTTAGTAGGGTCCTTGGCTACACCTAGAGAAGAGCCATGAAGTGTGCTCTCCTTGGGCTCTCAAAACCTGTCTCCCTGTTTCCACTCAAGTGGGAAGGATGGAGGAGAGGAGGGAAGGGCCGTTTTACCCTCCAAATGGTCTTTTGTGCCCATGCCTATTGCTAATGCAACACTTTAAACAATGTTATGCCCCGTCTAGTTATTATCAAAGAGTTTCTATCCCATTTTGAGACATGCTCCTGCATAAAGATGCCCTTATATAAAGATATTTATATATGTCTTTAAATATGTCTTTATAGCTGGGCGGTGGTGGCGCACGCCTTTAATCCTAGCCCTCGGGAGGCAGAGGCAGGTGGAGCTTTGTAAGTTCGAGGCCAGCCTGGTCTACAGCCAGGACAGTCAAGGCTACACACAGAAACCCTGTCTCGGGAAAAAAAAAAATGCCTTTATATAAAGATGGCCCTATATAAATATGCCACTATATAGAGATGTCTGTATATAAAGACACCCCCCCCCATATAATGCTTTGCATCTATCAGACTTCATAGGGGAGCCAAGACCTATAGCCTCTCCCCCTTGAGTGACCCTATTCAATTAAAAAGATTCCCTGGGTACTATTTTAATAGATCGAGAAGCTTAAATTGCCACTGCCATCTAGTAGTCCAGGCTTCCTCATTCAAAGAGATATACATCTTCCCACAGAAGAAAGGGAAACAGAAAATTGGGAAACCAGTAATTATCACAATTTCAGATTGGAATACTAAAATACGCATGGGAAACACAATGTAGAAGAGACCTACTGTTAGCTCAGTCACACGAGGTGAGGAACAGCTGGCAAAGGCAGCTGTAAGGTCACAGGATGCCTGTCTGCTGCCCCAGAAGTCCTGCCTCCTCTGCCTCTGGCTGAACTTGCTTCCTGTGTTCTTGTTTTTTTTTTTTTTAATTAATTTATTCATATTACATCTCAATTGTTAGCCCTTCCCCTGTTTCCTCCCATTCCTCCCTCCCTCCCACTTCCCTCCTTCTCCCCTCCCCTATGTCTGTGATTGAGGGAGACCTCCTCCCCCTATATATGCTCTTAGAATATCGAGTCTCTTCTTGGTAACCTGCTATCCTTCCTCTGAGTGCCGCCAGGCCTCCCCATCCAGGGGACGTGGTCAGAAAAGGGGCACCAGAGTTCGTGTGAGAGTCAGATCTCACTCTCCACTCAACGGTGGAGAATATGGGTGGAGAATATCCTGTTCGTCGGCTAGGTCTTGGTAGGGGTTCGAAGTTTAATGCCTATATTCTCCTTGGCTGGTGCCTTAGTTTGAGGAGGACCCCAGGACCCAGATCTATGTTCTTGTGATTATGTATCACGGCCTCTGTTTCAGGACCCTCCTGAGAGTAGGCGTTGATACTGTTCATAGTTACGTTTGGAAAATCAGAAATACAGACCAGCCTATAAAACCAAAGTGTCCATTCCCTAGCCCAGTTACTTGCTTCACTCAACGTCTCAATCTCAGACTTTGTTGAAATAATATGGATTCATTGCCGAAAACCGAGCTACCCGCACCATGCCTATCATGAGTTAACTACGTAACTCAAGAGCTGCAAGTCAAACCATTTGAGAAGACCCTTGGTTGCAATCGATTTACATAGAGAAACACACAATTTCAGTGCTCCTGCCAACATTCTAACGTCCCTTTGGAATTTTGTTAACTAGATTCCTGGAGACAACTGCCCGCCCTTTAGAAGCCGTGCTTTGGGATGAAGCCTTGCATCAAGCGCATCACTGGCCCATTGTTTGGAGATGCTTCAAGTCACTCCGCTAATGAAGCAAACAGGATTTCAAGCCAGGCACATTACAAGATGCTAGAACTCCACAGTGACCTTTCCACGCAGATGCCAAGACCAGGCGCCAGATGCAAGAAATTTTGACACATCTCCACCTTTTTCCTCTGAGGAGACTGTAGAATCCTGAATGCACAGCCTGTTCCCTCATGCACTGTACTTTTCATAGACCTTGTCATGGTGAATGGAAGTAGTTTCAGAAATATTTTTCTCCCTGTGAGATACAATCATAATTTACTTTGGGACACAGCAGGTCCTCAAGGATTGTTAATTGAATGCATGTTTATTGTGTGAGCTATTGATTAAATTCCATTCCCTTGGTGAAACTGAATTCCCTTCCTCGCCCAAACAGGAATACTATACAACTTGAAGAAGTCAAATTTTGTTTGTTTCTGATTTTTTGTTTGTTTGTTTGTTTGTTTGTTGCTGTGGTAAACTTGAACCCAAACCAGTGTTTTGGGTTTGTTTTTTTGTTTTGTTTTGTTTGTAAGAAAGTGGTTTACAGATTATGGCCCATGACTGACTCTCAGCCACGGCAAGAGCTCAAGACACAAACCTGAAGGCAGGCTTTCCTCGCTTGCTCAACTGTCTTTCTTAAGTGGCCCAGAAATACCTGCCCACAGATGCCATGCCCTGAAGTGAGCTGGTCCCTGTCACATCAGTTAAAAATCAAGACAACACCGCCCCCCACAGCCATGCCCACAAGTTAATCTGCAGGAGGAAATTCCTCAGTTGCAGGTCTCTCTTTCTCAGTGTGTCCAGTTGACAACTGAAGCTAACTATGACAGGAAGCCAGACTTGCGAAGCCATACTGCCTTGTTTTCCCTAAATCGGTGGCCTTGCAGCACAGTGAGGGTGGGATTTAAGTCTTTCGAGATGTTGGTTAAGAATCCATCAGAACTGAGTTGTGCAATATTTATGAAACTGTTGACTCAAGGGACACATCTGCCTTCCCCCCCTCCAAAATTACTTTGCTTAACAGAAGGACCCAAATTTGGCTGTCCTGTCACGATATAAATGCTCTGCACCTCATTAGTGTTGCCAGCATTTACTTAATAAAACCAAATCAGAATAGCATTTAATTTAGTTTTAGTAGGATAGTTAATGTATGTTAACGAAATATCAATTGATTATTAAAATGGGGAGTGCTGAGGTGTAACCGATATGTGAGATATTAATCTTGTTGCTAGACCATTAATTCAGGATTACATAAGCAATAAATGTCTAATTAGCTTCTTACTGGAGATGAGTTGTGAGCACTTATTGGGATTCGATAAGATGGATGTTATGGACCACGGCGTAATTAACCCGTTCCTTTCTACTTCCATCCATCTTTGCCACTTTTGTTTATTTCCCAGGATGCTATGCTGGTGGGATAGAGGCAACAGAGGTGATGGGAGAGGATCTCTGACTTAAGCACAGACTCTTCAGTAATAATTGTCTGACGGGCTTCACAATGGGAGTTTGGAATAAGGAGCCCACTAAGAACTCGTTTCCTCTGAGACATTTGCAGGCTCAGCGATAGAGTCAGACCCCTTGAGTAACATGAAGTGAACCAGGGCCCAGAATCCATTCTGTTTCACACGAGAAAAAGAGACCTTCAGCTTGCTATCAGACACACCTGAATATTTGAGATCTGTGTTCCATAGTTTACTGAACCCAGTGGTTCTCAGTCTTCCTAATGCTGTGACCCTTTAATACAGTTCCTCATGTTGCGGGGACTCCCAACCATAAAATGATTGTCTTGCTACTTAATAACTATAATTTTGCTACCGTTATAAATCATAATGCAAGTATATGATAAGTAGGAAATCTTATATGCAACCCCTGTGAAAGGGTCATTTGACCCCCCAAAGGGTCATGACCCACAGGTTGAGAAACACTAACTTAACCTCTTGGATATAATAATACGGGTGCCATAGTGTTACTAGGAGATTATATATACAAAGCACACAATGTCTCCAATTGTTTTCTGAATCCAATGTCTTTTGTCCTTCCTCCCTTTCCCTTTCTACTGGATGATGTTGATAGGATGCTATTTTAAAATTTTTAATATTTATGCATTTACTGTGTGTTGGGGGGCTATGTATGTGTCGTGCAACACAGGCATGCAGGTCAGAGAACAATTTTTAGGAGTCGGTTCTTTCCTTCCATCACCTTGGCCTGGGACCAAACTCAGGTGGTCAAGCTTCACCCATCTCACCATCCTACCATCCCTAGAATGCCAGTTCTTAACTGGGTGTGGGGTTCAGTGTGCCTGGGCTCAAGGAAGAAAGTTGAGGAAAAGTACAAAACCACAAAAATGTGGCAAAGCATAATTTCTTTCTGTTCTCATTTTGTGCTCAGCTCAGGGTCCCCAGAAGCTCAACTGCAGGTGTTGCAGGTGCTCTCTGCCGGTGTTGCAGTTGCTCTCTGCAGGTGTTGCAGGTGCCCTCTGCAGGTGCTGCAGGTGCCCTCTGCAGGTGCTACAGGTGCCCTCTGCAGGTGTTGCAGGTGCCCACTGCAGGTGCTGCAGGTGCCCTCTGCAGGTGTTGCAGGTGCCCTCTGCAGGTGCTGCAGGTGCTCCCTGCAGGTTTGATGGCACCATGCTGCTCCTCTGTACTGGAGCTCTTCTGGGGCAAAGTCACTGTCTACACTTTGCATTTCTGGGTTCAGCCATATTGAGGTTTTATGCCTGAGTATGACCTCTGGGCTCAGCTTTATAGAGTTGTGTGTGTGTTTCTCACTCATTCAGTTATTCGTTTGAGGACTGTTGTGTAGCTGTCTCCTCCAACATAAAACATTCCCTCCTGCAGTGGGGAGGGAGACTCATATGAATGAGGAAGTCAACAAAACTTATATGGCAATATTAGTTACTTTTCTATTGTTGTGATAAAGCATCATGACCAAGGCAACGTACAGAAAAGTTTATTTGGGCATCTGGTTCTAGAAATATAATGGTCTGTCATGGTGGGAAGGCATGCTGCAAGCAGCGAGCATAGAAGCAGGAACTAGGTACTCAGAAGTTGTAGCTTGAACCATAAGCAGGCAGCAAAGAGAACTGGAAATGGCATGAGTCCTCAAACTGTCAAAATCTGCCTTTAATGGCATACTTCCTCCAAAAGGCCACACCCCTAAGCCTCTCCAACCAGCCCTGTCAACTGGAAAATAAGTGTTCAAATACATGAGCCTACGGAAGCCATTCTCATTCAAGTCACAACAAAAGGCCTAGGAAGTCAGCAAAACATAAGAGGCTCAGGAAGTTCCTGAAAGCTACAAGACTTGCAAGCTCCTCCCCAAGGTTACGTAAGAAGTACCAAATCCTTAAGAGATACTTTTCTGGCTGGCAGAGGTACCTACCCAAAGGCAAAGCTTTCGCCGATCATCACCCATGGGGAAGCTTTTCAGTGATGCAATTATCCTTGAGTCACTCATGCTCCTGTAAGTAGCCCCTCACTCATACTCTGTAAGTAACCCTCATAAACTCACTGCTTTATTGAGCAAGACACAGCAGAATCATTTATTTGGCTTGTTGCTTATCGCATCGGGGGTGAATATTCAATTGTTCATGTTTCCCCAGGAAATAAACTGAAAAGAGTGAAAGAAAGAAAATAACTAAGTTGTGCAAGCGTTGTGTTATTTTCTGTAAAACTGATCATGCGAGCAAGACTCTAAAGCAAGCATTACACCCCCTCAATTATTAGCCTACATAAATCCAAGGCAAAGCACATAACCATAACTTATCTTTAATCAAACAGCAGTAAGAACCAAGCCTGAATTTAATTCCAGTCAAAGTTGGTTTCCTAGCTCTCTCCAAAGAACACGCAAGGGCACCACAGAGCTTGATTATATATTTCCAGAAAGGCAGTGTTTTCCTACGCACATACAGAAAGGGTGGACACTGCATGAAACCCTTGATGCCTGGGAACCAATAAGGAGGACATAGAGAAAGGAGCAGACTGGCGGTGTTCAAAGAAAACATTTTAGTTTAAATCAGTAGTATTTTTTTTTATAGTTTTCCAGAAGAACCATCTACTTTAAATTGAAAATTAAACTGAGGTGGAAGTTGTTTACAGTTATTAATTATAATTAATTCTTGAGTTCACTATACAAAGTGGCCAAAATTTGAAGTGGCTCCATTTTATACCAGCACCAGTGTCTAGAATATATTTGTAACATATGTAATCAACGAATCCTTTCTGGGACCTGTAGCCCTTTGAGATCAAGCCATTAACCATGGGCAATGCATAAACCACCAGAATGTGCATACCTCTGACTTCAAAATTCATCTTTAAAAGAGATGTGAGAGGATTACCAAGCCATGCGGTTGAAAGCAGAGTTGGAGACTTTACTATGTTTCTTTCAGAAACTGGTCTAGTACACAAAAGAAAAACCAGGTGTCTGAGGGCTCCTGTTGTTTTTGATAAAGAACCTTGACCAAAAACAACTTGGAAGGAAATGAGTTTATTTCAGTTCATGGCTTGTGGTCCATCACCCAGGGATGTTAGGACAGGAACTCAAAGCAGGAACCTGGAGGCAGAAGCTGACACAGAGGCTGTGGGGGAACCCTTCCCCATGAACTTCCTTTCCATAGCTTGCTTGGCTGGCTTGCTGTTTTATAGAACCCAGGACCACCTGCCTGGGGATGGGACCACCCACAGTGAGCTGGACCCTCCCACATCAATCATCAAACACGAATAAGCACCACAGACTTGCCCGCGGTCCAATCTGGTGGGGGCATTTTTCTCAATTGAGGTTTCCTCTTCCAAAATGACTAGCTGGTATGAAGCTGGTGTAGCACTAGCCAGCACACTAGGAAGAGGTAGTTGTGCAACTTAGGAGTTTGATCTAACAGCAGCTACAGACACTTATATCCAGCAATCAAGGCTGGGCTGTATCTAAGCAACAATTGAACATGCATAGAACATTGAGTGGGGTCGGAGACGTGGTTCAGTGGGGAAAGACAGCTGCCTAGTATCCTGACAACAGAGTTGGAGCCCAGGATCCACAGGGTAGAAGGAGAGAGTGACTCTAGCAAGCTTTCCCTGACCTGACCTCCACATGTATGCTGTAGCACATAGCGCGCGCACACACACATACACAGACACACACACACACACACACACACACACACACACACACACACACTCATATTCATGCACATAAGCAAGCAAGCAACAAACAAATAAATAAACGTATGTGGTAAGAAATGATCACACCCCATGCCAAAAGTCTCAACAAATCCTAGAGGAGTTGTTCACATGAGTGGTATTATTTAGCCATAATGACTCTTGGTGGGGGTGAGTGGGGAAGAGGTGGGGAGAGAGAGAGAGGGAGAGGGAGAGAGAGCGAGAGAGAGAGAGAGAGAGAGAGAGAGAGAGAGAGAGAGAGAGAGAGAGAGCAGTGTTTTAACATTGGAGGAGACAGCCATGGCTCAATGATTTGTAATCTGCACAGGTCTTTCCACAAGAAGTACATTGCATCTTTCATGTGAGGTTGAAATCTTTTTCATAAGGGGTCAGAGGACAGTTGGGAATAGCCAAAAGCTAAATCTCTTGTTAAAAGATGAGCAAAGCAGTGGGGCATGGTGGTGCACACCTTAAGTCCCAGCACTCAAGAGGCAGAAGCAGGTAGATCTCTGTGAGTTCGAGGCCAGCCTGGTCTACAAAGAGAGTTCCAGGATAGTCAGGGCTGTTGAAAAACCAAACCAAACCAAACAAGCAAAAAAAAAAAAAAAAAAAAAAAAAAATGAGTACACTGTGGTGTTAGATTAATTATAAAGCTGTGGTAATAAACTAAGGTGATGCTGGCCCAGGACAGAGAGATAAATGCATTATCAGAGGAAAATTTAGAGTCTAGGAGTGAGCCAAGTGTACTTGGTAAAAAGAACAAATGAGAGCAATGAGATAGGCTAATCAATGATATGGAAAATTGATTGTCATATAAAAATAAATTAGATCAATGTTTCACATCTTTCATAAAACAGCCTTCTGGTGGATTAAAAATAGTAAAATGAGAAATCCTTTAAAATATTCAGTGAAATTACTAGAGAGAAGACATATTAAAAAGCTTACTGGTGATTTGTGACTTCAGGGTAGGGAGCGATTTCTCAAACAGGATAGAAAAACATTAATTTAAACATAAAAATCATAAAATTGACTACTTATATTAAAAATCACAGCAAATAAAGTTAAAATATATGACAATACAGAAAGAATAAGAGCAATCTATTGGTAACCATCAACCTGGCAAAAGACTTCCTTAAAGATATATGTGCGCATATGTGTGGCATATATTAATTTTTTACAAATCAAAGGAACTCTCAGAAGGATATGAATCGACTTGATTGGGACAGTCAAGGGCCAGAAGAGATCATCTGAGTAGTCAAAGTTTACATTAAAAGCACACACACACAAAATGGGACAGGCGAGAGGCTGAAGAGATGGCTCAGCAGTTAAGAGCCCTTGCTGCTCTTTCAGAGGACCTGGGTTTCCAGCACCCGAATGGCACCTCACAGTCACCTGTAACTCCAGCTCTACAAGACCTGACATGCTTCTGACCTGTGCACTGTACACACATGGTTGTACATACGTATACCCAGGCATACACATGCATACTCTCTTAAAGTAATAAGTAAATCTTTACACTTGAGTCCAGGTGAAACTTTAGAGAGTTGGCTTAAGATAGGATGTGGGAAGGCCAGCATGCTGCCTGTCATTGTACACTCACGTTGTATTAAACATCCCCATAGAGGAAACACTGTGACAGATGCGTAAGGGCTTCCTCTGTGTTATCACAGCTACATGGGCATCTTACACTAAATTCACTACCACGCTTATCCTTAGTGGTGATCAAAGAGGCTCAGTCTTTTTTACAATTTTATTTTATTAATTTATTTATATTGTTATCCCATCCCTTGAATCCTCCCATTCCTCCCTCCCTCCCACTTTCCCCTTACTCCCCTCCCCTATGACTGTGACTGAGGGGGACTTCCTCCCCCTTTATATGCTCATAGGGTATCAAGTCTCTTCTTGGTAGCCTGCTATCCTTCCTCTGAGTGCCAACAGGTCTCCCCATTCAGGGGACATGGTCAAATATGAGGCACCAGAGTACGTGTGAAAGTCAGACCCCACTCTCCACTCAACTGTGGAGAATGTCCTGTCCATTGGCTAGATCTGGGTAGGGGTTTGAAGTTTACGGCCTGTATTGTCCTTGGCTGGCACCATAGTTTGAGCAGGACCACTGGGCCCAAATCTGCCTATTATAATGTTCTTATTGTAGGTCTCTAGGACCCTCTGGATCCTTCTACTTTGCCATTCTCCCATGCTTCTCTCATCTAGAGTCCAATAGAATGTCCTCCCCTCTGTTCCAGTTTCCTGGTAAGTGAAGGCTTTCGTGGGACATGCCCCTTGGGCTAGTGTGCAGATATAAGTGAGTATATACCATTTGACTCTTTCTGCTTCTGGGTTAACTCACTCATTATGATCATTTCTAGTTCAATCCATTTGTCCACAAATTTTGGGAATTCCTTGTTTTTAATAGCTGAGTAGTATTCCATAGTGTTAATGTACCACAGTGTCTTTATCCATTCTTCTACTGAGGACACTTAGGCTGTTTCCATGTTCTGGCTATTATGAATAAGGCAGCTATGAACATGGTTGAGCAAATTTTCTTGTTGTGGAGAGGCTTAATCTTAAACAATGAGGTATTTATTTATACTTGGCAAATTTGTTTTAAAAAACAACTAATAGAGGAACAAGAATTGTAACCATAACCGGAGCTAGCAGGGTGTGAATATTTAGAGAAAATGGAATTTTAGTATTTTTCTTGTGGGAGTGTGAATTGTAGAGAATTTCCACACTGTCCTCCGAGATTGAAAGTGTGCCTACTCAACAAATTCACTTCGAAGTATATATCCTAGACATCAGAATTTATGTGTTCCCATGGGGATGCGGATGCGGATGTCTTTGCAGTTGGTATTAATAAACAGTTGAAGACAAGTCAAATAACCATGGTAGAGGAATAGCTGTGTAGGTGAGAGTGTGTAGTAGCTTACCAAGCAGCCATTAAGATAAGTGGCCTTGGCCTTCATGCATTAGCGTGGAGAACACTAGACAGAATAGTGTTTATTGGGGGGAAAATGCAAACTGTGATGGGCTTCTTACACTCAAAAGCATTCACTGTGGGCTAAACCCATACAAAATAGTATCTTATATTGTAAATGAAGTCATAAGTAACAAGATACCAAGACTAGATGCTTTTTGTTAGAGATTAGGTTAGAACTTGTCTTAGGGTTTCTATTGCTATGATAAAATACCACGACCAAAAGCTACTTAGGGAGGAAAGGGTTAATTTTAGTTTACATGTTCTGACCACAGTCCATGAAAGGAGGTCAGGACATCTATGTTGGGTTAATATCCACTTATAAGTGAGTATATACCATGTGTGTCTTTCTAGGTCTGGGTTCCCTCACTCAATATGATCTTTTCTAGTTTCATCCATTTGCCCGCAAATTTCGAGATTTCCTTGTTTTTAATAGCTGAATAGTTTTCCATTGTGCAAATTACCATGGTCTCTTTATCTATTCTTCAGTTGAGGGACATCTAGGTTGTTTCCAGATTCTGGCTATTACAAATAAGGCTACTATGAGCATGGTTTAACAAATGTCCTTTTTATGGTGGAACATCTTTTGGGTATAGGCCCAGGAATGGAATAGCTGGGCTGTGGTAGCCCTATTCCCAATTTTCTGAGAAAGCACCAGATTGTTTTCCAAAGTGGTTGTGCAAGTTTTTACTCCCACCAGCAATGGAGGAGTGTTCCCCTTTCCCTACATCCTCGACAGCATGCTGTCACTTGAGGTTTTGACCATTCTGGATGGAACTAGAAATGTCCTCTGAGAGACTACCTCCATTATTTTAGGCAGAGTAGAGTGGCTCATTGGAGCATGCTATACCCTGCCCCAAGTGACTCCATTTTGCATAGAATACCAGTGCTGCTATTGTACACTGCCCTGCCTGACTCAACACCTTTCTCATATCCCTTCATTTGGTACAGTGCTAAGGGAGAACAGTTCATCATCTTGCCTGTCCACATGAACCATCTCGACCCATCTGCCACAATCATATGACACAAAGTAACAAATGACATGTACTAATAAAAATGCACCACCTGGGAAGGGGCTCGGGTGAGTTACCCTGAGGGCGAGAGCATGGGAGAGCTGAGAGCTGACCCTGCCACTTGTCTGCCATGAGGCCACCTCAACTGGGGTGGAGGGGCCTACCCCCTCAACCCTCACCACTTGTGGCAGGCAGGAAAGCTGACCCTGAGGTCATGAGAGATGGTGCAGATAAAGGAGAGCCAGTGTGCTGACCAGCTCAGCTACCACCCATGCCCAGATCCAGGGCTCTGAATTGGCCCACCCCAAAATATTGATGGTGCCACAGAAATCAGAGATGTCAAACCAGGCCAAGGACTCACTGCAATGAACATGTGCAACTAAAGGTGTGTAGATAGAGGGATCTACTGTGGGGCACAGCGTGACATGCTACAGCTTCCACAATGAGATGTTTTCTTCGCTTTGTTGTTGTTGTTGTTGTTGTTGGTGGTGGTGGTGTGTGTGTGTATGTGTGTGTATTGTATTTGGGGGGAAGTCTGCAAGGGAGAAGGGCAGATATAAGGGGATGGGGAGATGAGGGGAGTGGGGTACATGACATGACACTCACAAAGAATCAATATAAAGTTTTTTTAAATGCACACCTGAAGGTTTATCAAGCACACTAGACCAAAGATTGACAAAAACTACCTTTACCTGGAACACCTAGAAAGCAGGGATACCTCAGATTTCAGCACAGTACACTAGTTCATTACTTTGTCGTGTGCCCCTCTGGTGTGCTGAGTTAGCAGATTGGCAAGTGATGAACTTTCACCTTTCCCTGGTCTTGGCCCTGTGTGATTTATTCCTCATTCACATCTCTGTGAGCAGCCCCTTAGGTGGCCTTGGCACCTGACCTAACACTGGCCATGTGCACTGAGTCTTGGCAGTTGCACTGACTTCCTGCATGGGCTCTTTGCATGGACTTAGCATTCTATGGTGTCCATAGCTTGCTGTGATCCCACGTGACTGTCTGACGTGTGATGAGTAATTTCAATGTTCAGATGACTGAATGTTAGGATATTGAGTGTTAGTGGCTGACCTCAGAATGAAGTAAAGAATGCTATGAGGAGGAAACAGGAAGTATTTCTAGCCAACGTGGAACAGTGAGAAGGTAGGGATCAAAATATCTAGTGTAGAAGTCAGCACTGAGACTGAGACAGAGAGAGGGAGAGAGAGAGAGACAGACAGACAGACAGACAGACAGAGACAGACAGACAGAGACAGAGACAGAGACAGACAGACAGAGACAGAGAGAGAGAGACAGACAGACAGACAGAGACAGAGACAGAGACAGACAGACAGAGACAGAGAGAGACAGACAGACAGACAGAGAGACAGACAGACAGAGAGACAGAGAGTCAGAGACACACAGAGAGACAGAAAGAAAAGAACGCAGACAGGGTTATGTTATTTGAAGCCCATCAGAGTAAAATGAGATCATCAGAGAAATCAGAGTTTCAAAGAATAAACTCCAGTGTCCCAAACAGGAAGATATCATTAAAATGAAGAATTAGAAATATGATAGAGAAGCGCATTAATGAGGTGTTGGGGGAACCAAAGGAGGCCATTTAGAGGCCAGGAGAAGACAGGGTCCCCTGGAGGAGGACATGGTCAAGAGCGACACACGCTGTATACAGTTCCAGAGAGATGATGCTAAAAGTCGGTCATTGGGACTGACATAATTTCCCACCTCACGCAAACAAAACTCAACCACACAGACCCACCTGAGATTTTCCTTAACACAGCAGAGTCCCCACTACATACCGATTGATGGAGATCCAGCATTTAGTTATAATATCTGCTGGTGATACATTTTTCCCTATAAACAAATCAAGAGAATCAACTGGAAAAAGTTAAATTATCAGATTGCAGTCCAGCTGTTAGGCATGAAACTGATAGATACAAGCCAGTAGTCTTTATATACCTGAAGATTACTAAATCATAACAGCAGAAAACCTCATTTACAGGAACAACAGAGCCCCAGCAAACCCGGGGAGGGGGGCAGGAAACAATACAAAATGTGTGAAACTTACATGAGGCAAATGCTCAACACTATTAAAAGACATAAAAGAGGCCTGATGTGGGGGAGCATATCCCGGGACAGGAAGGCTCAATTGTATACAGATGCAATCACTCCCACTAATTACTTTAAGCGTAATAGGAGCCAATCATGTGGAGTTAGGCAGTCTAATTTGAATGGTCAGTAGAAAATGGATACATTTTAAAATAAGGTATATCATCATGGGGAAAAAATTCTACAAAAGGAGAATTGGCGCAGGCCAGTTGGAAAACCCTTTCGGCTGATACGAGTGAGAATAATTTTGTTAATACCAAGGAGCTACAGAGAAGTAAGCAAATCAACAACTCAGGAGAAAAATAGACAAAACCAATGAATTAGTAACACACACGTTTTGATTCATTCGTTTGTGCCGGGGTGAACGGGCGGGCACAGGCATGCAGCCGCATACACATGGAGGTCAGGGGACGACTTGCAGGAGTGGGTTCTCTCTTTCCACCACATGGGGTCTGAGCAGCGGTCCTCAACCTCCCTCAGGCTGCAGTTCTTTGGTACAACCCTCATGTCGTGATGACCCGCCCCTAGCCATACAATAATTTTCATTCCTTACTTCATAACTGTAATTTTGTTAATGTTATGAACTGGAGTGTAAATATCTGTGCTTTTCCATATAGTCTTAGGTGACTCCTGTAAAAGGGCCTTTCAAACCCAAAGGGGTTGTGACCCACAGGTCGGGAAGCAGTGGGCCCAAGAAGGGTCAAACCCAGGTCATCAGGCTTGGCAGCAACGGCCTTTGCTCGCTGAGCCATCTTGCCAGCTCATCACATGTTAAAAATTTTTTGACACACAAAATGGTGCTTTCACTTCAAATAGAAACTATAAAGTACAGTGTGATGCTGTTTCCCGCCCCCCCCTTTATTATAGGCAAAGATAAAGTAGTGTTACCAAAAAGGCAAACACACACACACACACACACTGCTCACACAGCATACTGCCGCCGCCTCTTTGAAGTGCAGCTCAAGGGCTTTGATTTAGAAACTCTACTGCCTGGCCTCATCCTATACGTAAACTGGCATCTGATGCTGTGTAGACAGTCACTGCAGTGCTGTCTGAAACTGTGAGAGATCAAAACCTACCCAAGTAGCTGTAGAAAAGGGGACTGGTTACAAGTGATGGGATAACAATTGAGTTGTAATCTGAATAAGTTAATAAAATTAAAATTAAAAAAAAGGGGGGGGGGGAGGGACTAGTTAAATAAGCCACTCTACGGCCTCAAAAGTGCATGTCATCACTGTCCAAATCAGTGAGGTACTCACTCACAGCGGAAGTTTTCCAATTGTGTTAAGCGTAAAAGAAAAAAGCAAAACAAACGAGCGTGGACCCTCTGATGGAATAAATGGGTGTTGAATACTCCCGGAGTATGATGAATGAATGGAGGTTCCTTCTCACGGCAGGGGCTTAAAAAACCCTTCTCATCATGTGCACCTTCCAGATTCGATGCTTTGTGCTTGATTCATTCATCCAAAAATATGAATGATTTTTAAAAGGTCAAGATAGATGTCTGTATCAAGACTGAGGAGTGGCCAACGCGTGTGGGCCGGCAAGCATAGGGACATAAGTTCGGATTCCAGCACACACACACACATGGGTGTGGTGGTGTGTGGCTATAATCTCAGAGGTAGTAAGGCAGACCTCTAGGGCTTGCTGGCCAGCCAGTAGAGCCTAAGTGGTGATTTTCAGGCTAGTAACAGACCTTGTCTCAAGAAATAAGGTGGGGAGTGGTAGAGGAAGACACCAGATGCTCACCTCTGGCTTCCAAATGGACCTGCACAGGCAGACACACTCACCCACACCTGTGCATCACATAACACACACACACACACACACACACACACACACGTACACACACGTACACTCACACATGTATGCACAAATAGGTATACGGAAGGCACAAGCAGGGTTAGAAAAAGACTCAGAGGATCTAGGTTGCAGAGATGTCATGGAGATTCTTGCAAAGGTCTGAACGCTGGGAAGTGGAATGTTTTGGAATTCCCTTGAAAATCCACCAGATGGCACACGAAAATGCTTCTGGGAGGTCTAGGTACCAAAGCAGGGTTGGTGAGAAAAGAGCCCTGCAAAGCACTCTTTTCACACTAGGTCCTGGTGGTGCATGAACCCTAGTCCAGCCATAGACTTTCAGGGAAGCGGTGTGTCACATGGTCCGGAATTGTCATGCTGTGTGGACACTGGAAACCACACAATCATCTGCCTATCACGGTTTCTGCAGGAATGGCTTCTTGAAAGCTCATATCTTCACTCTAGATCTTTTCTTCTCCTTTTAATCCACACCTAAGCTTTGTGAAAAGAGGTATTTGGGGTTTTTGTTTTGTTTTGTTGGTAAGCCACATTTCTTTAATTAAAGGAGGCGCTTTGGAGTGATCCGCTGCAAGAAGAGAAAATTCTGGTTTCACAACATGCAGTATTTATGAGGGGGGCTTTGCCATGGAAGCCTAGCAGAAGCCAGCCCCGCCCAGTTGCCTGCTGCCTCCCAGGAGACAATTACTGTCCTGCATAACAATTTGAAGCAAAGATCGGATGTGGTTGAGAGAGCAGTTGCAGCCCTCTGTCCTGCAACCGTTTCTGCTTAGATTCTTTTTTTTTTTTTTTTTTTTTTTTTTTTTTAATTGTTTCCACGACTTCCTTTTTCTGGCCTTGTGGCCTTCTGAGTTCTGGAGGATCCTGTATAGCAAAAGCCCCCGTCTTCTCCCAGCACTTCCTGGACTCTGGAAGAGGAGAACCCCCCAAGCCGAATTCACCCAGTACACACCCACATCCCTGACAGGTCACTCCACTGCCAGGAAGGAAGGCAGCCCCTCACCAACTCAATCCCCACAGCTCTCCTGCCCCCTCCCCCAACCACACCCAGAGTGCAGGTCCAGCTTGCTGTGAGGCTCTGCACGGAGGGTCTTAGCAAGTAGCATTTCTTTCTCACCTTCTTACTGGTTTGTGCCTGGTGGAGACTCGCGGCAGATTTTTGCATGGTAAGGTATGTGTGGGTGGCATATAGCCTGTAATTCCAGCTCTCAGGAGGCAGAGGCAGGAGGAGTTCAAGACCAGCCTATATGCCACCTATGGAGACCTTGTCCTCAAACACCAAAACACCTGAGAGTGTAGCTCAGGAGGTGTTTGATAGACACTTAGGGTTGCCACAATGGAGAGTGCCAGCACTATTGGCCTGTGGGTATGGTGCCAGCATGGAAAACATTAGCAGGTACCAGGTATGGTGGTCAGGGGTAAGAGGGGTGGGGTGTCTCCCCCAGCACTGTGATCTGAGTTTAGGACGTGCTGCTCATCCTGACATCGGTGTGTCAGCTCGGTTTCTTCCCAAGTACTGTGAGAAAGGATATAACAGATTCATTTATTTAAAAGAATTTTGTGGAGGACAAAGATGTTTCACATCCCCAGAGTACCAAAAAACAGAAAAGCCCTGCCAGAACCAGCTGGTACCCTGGGGTCTGTGCTGGTTATAACTGAATCTTATGGTAGAGCTATAAAGCCCCTTGGTGGTGGCTTTGGCTGCACAGGATGCCAAGAGAGCCATTTTGTCTTGAAGCAGTGTGGCCACTCACTGTCAGTCAAAAGCCGTTACTAAGCTCCCAACCCAGGTCAAGTGGAAGCAAAGCTCCTTCTGCTCCAACTAAAGAGCTGGTTCTCCACAAGGCTGCCAAGACCTTGCAGTGAGGGTGTCACACAGTGTGCTGACAGAGGCCCTGCGAGTCTGCCCTGCCAAAGAGCACACATCAAAGCCAACACCTCCATTTCCATATTTGAGTCTGGAGACAATTTTCAACACCTGCCAATCCTGTGTCCCGATTCTTTGCTTTTCAAAGCTTTTATTTCTTGATTTTTATTTGTTTCCTTTGTGTGGTTCTCTGTCTCTCTGTCTCTCTCTGTCTCTCACTGTGTCTGTCTGTCTGTCTGTCTCTCTCTCTCTCTCTCTGTCTCTGTCTCTCTCTCTCTCTCTCTCATGCATGTGTAGACACCCATGTGCATGCATACGCAGAGGCTGGAGGAGGACCTTGGGTCTCCAGCTCTATCACTCTCTCCTTATTCCTTTGAGACAGGGTTCTCACTGAACCTGGAGCTAAGTAGGCAGCTTAGCCTGCCATCCCCGTCTCCATCCCCTACAGCACCAGGGTTACAGGCACACATGGCTAGGCCCAGCTTTTTACATGGAGGCTGGGGATTTGAACTCAGGTCCTCACAACAGCAAGTAATTTTACCTCCTGGGTAATCTCTTAGCCCCCAGCATGTGTTTGCTTGTTTGTTTGTTTGTTTGTTTATGGGTTCTTGGGACCAAACTCGGGTCCAGGTCTTCAGGCACCTTTGCAGTCACCAAAGCAGGGACTAGAATATAGTTCTCTCTGAATCACCTGCCTGACAACCTTGTGTGCAAATCACCTCTTTTTACATTCTCCACGGGTGGTTGTTGTATTTGATTTGATTTACTCCTGGGGGGTGTGGGTGTGGTGTGCAGGGACCTGCTTCTCTAGTGGCACATCTATTTAAGCAGTGGTCAGCCCACAGTGGGAAGAATGTCTTCAAGGAAGAAGGGCTTGCAAAGCCCTCTGGGAGGTAGGAACCTCTTCTGTTTTAAACAGGACTGAGCAGACACCGGGAGATTTGCTGCCTTGTCTACACATGCATTTTGCAAATTGGAGACTGGAGTTAGGCCTTATTTGCTGTCTCTACTGTGGCTGCACCATGTAAAGATTTCCAACAGCCCAGGAAAGGCACGTCACATGTATGTGTCATGATCCACCAGACATGCTGTACCAGCGTTTTCAAAATGGTTGGGAATTGTAACTCTGAGATTAAAAATTGTAAATCTGAGACTAAAAATTGTAACTCCGAGACTAAAAATAAAAAAAGGAAAGGGGGGAGGAAGGAAAAAAGACAGAGAGAGAATGAATGGATGGATGGATGGATGAATTTCCTTGTCCAATCTCCAAACAAGTTTGCAAACCCTCACACCATCTATTTCTTTGTCTCCCAAAGTAAGTCCCTAAAGGCTCCCCACTGAAGTCTGTTTCACATTGTTTGACCCCCTATTTCCCGAGCTTATCTGGCACAGATGTTCAACAATGTTGATTCACATCTCTTCGCCTTTCCTCGCCCATAGTGCGCCATATACCTGACTCGGCTTCTCGCCATGTCTTCTCACAAGACTTTCAGAATCAAACAATACCTGGCCAAGAAACAAAAAGCAAAATGGTCCTACTCCTCAATGGATCCAGACGAAAATTGACAACAAAATCAGGTGCAAGCCCAAGAGAAGACAATGAGGAGAACAGAGCTGAGTTCATAAGGGTACACACAGTGAGTCCGTCCAGCGGCACGCCTGAGGGTTTCTGCTGAATTGTGGCCATTGACTGATCCTACCAGATGGAGTTCAACAGTTTTAACCTGGAGATGTGGTCAGGTCTAAATTGGGGGTATGGTTTGTCCAGTGATAAAATGTAGAACCTTGCAAACTGCAATAAATAAATAAATAAATAATAAATTCCTGCAGAGTGGGTGTGATATGTAGGTGTGTAGCACACTTTTGAAGAAATTCAGAGAAATGAGGAGGAGATACCAAGAAAGTCAGAGAAAACCATCATGTAGACAGAAACAGCCAAGAAGAGAGGCAGGAGGAACAAGGGCCCAGGCACTGAAGGGTGGATAGGCGGGAGGCTTTGGCTTCATTCCTCATGCAGGGCGCGCGCGCACACACACACACACACACACACACACACACACACACACACACACACACACGTTCTTCCTAACTGGAATTCAGCTTCCCCATCTACAAATCAAAGGGGTTCCTTGGGACATCTCTGAATTTATTTTCCAAAATCACTCATTTTCTCAAGGAGGACCAGAAACCAGTTCCTTGCACAGTTAAAAAAAACAAACCAAAAAACAAAAAACAAGTAAAAAAAAACATGACACACTAATTCTTTTTCTTAAAATTCATTAAAAAATTTATGTGGCATGTCTATTTGTACACACACACACACACACACACACACACACACACACACACAAACACACACACATGCACGCACTCTTGCAAGCAAGCAGACACACATGTACCAATGGAGGCCAGAAGAGGGCATCAGATCCCTGGGATCTGGAGTTACAGGAAGTTGTTAGCTGCCCAATTTGGGGTGCTGGAAACTGAACTCAGGTCCTCTGTGAGAGAATCCATCACTCTTAGTCATCCATCCTTGAATATTTGTATGGGCAGTTTTGTACTTTTGTAGATCATTGAAATTCACAGAGAAATTGTAAAACTAGCGAACATAGAACTTTGCAGAAATTTCCCCACCCCCCAACCCGCCGCTGTGCTTTGCCACGAGGGCTTCCCCCATTTATTCCTCATCCACTTCCGGGTTCCTTTTCATTTACTTTTCTCCTTCTCATTCTTTTCATCTGAGTCAGATTGTCCAGGTACTGGACAATGACATAACAATATTTTCTAACTCGCAGACAGTAATTAAATGTGAGGGGCTGGGGGATGTGGCAAAGAACTTGTAAAGCACATGGAGCCCTGGCTTTAATCTCTGGCACTGAAAAATAAAAAATAATAATAACAAGTAAAACCATCCCAGAAGCTCCTTTAGCCTCATTCTTCCCCAGATAACAGGTTTGTAGAGGGAAAGGTTAGGTCCGTGTTGAAATCACTCATCCACCGGGACTGCAATAAACGTGGCATCACCCTTTCTTGTGATGGAACACCGGGGGAAGGGGTAGAGAACACAGAGAGGAGAAGCACAAATGGACCAACAGCCTGAGGAATAGAGAAATAAGCCTATTCTAGGGACTGGTGACCAGCCTAAGAGCAAACACCTCCTCGTGGGTTCTCATATAAAAGGCCTTCGAGCCTTGGCTTATGGTAAAACCCAGCGTTTGCTGAAAGGAAAATCTCACTGTTTACCCCTTCACTCATTTCCTCTGTGCACACGTGTCTCCTAACTAAACTGGTTGGTCTTTGGTGATAGCCGGCTGTTACAAGGCACAGAGAGAAACCTTGGCCAGAGATGCAGGCAAGAAAAGGGCGAGCCGAGGGTGTGTCTGGGCAAACAATTAGGGACAACCTGGAATACTTAAATACTTAGGATACTGGCCAGCCCCACCCCAAAGATTCCATCGTTATCCTTCTGCATTGTAGGATAGTCCAAAGCACACTCTGAAGTCCCCGGGGATCAAGTTTCAGCCGAGCTTATTAATGGAGCACATCCTTTATTGTAGCTGGGCCTCATTTATAAAATGTGGATATCGGAACTGCTGAGATGGCTCAGTGGTTAAGAGCATTGGCTGTTCTTCCAGAGGACCCGGGTTTGATTCTTAACACAGTCATCTGTAACTCCAGTCTCAAGGGGGTCCAAGAGCCTCTTCTGGTCTAGGAAGGTACTGCACACGATGCAAGACGTCCATCCAATAAAATAAAAATAAAATCTCAAAAGAAGTTTACAGTGAGATTGTTAACACAGTAGGCAGAGCTAACTTACAGTGTCCCTTGTCTATCTCTCACCTCTGTGGAACTCATACCTCAGATAGGCTCTGGCTTTACATACCGAAGGCCTGATGTCAACCTATAAGGAGATAGTCTTTACCTTGAATGTACAATTTTGGAAGAAGGCTGTATCGAAATGTAATGCGAGGCTACCAAACATCTCAGTGATGGCCATTTGTCATTTCAACCTGGAGTTTTGGGTTTCTCCCTGTTGTGACTATTTGGTTGACTTCAGCTTCCCTTGTCTCCCAGAAACCTTCCGTAAAGTGGGTGAGATTTACAGGCAGGGGTCAGTTTACAGACACAATGGTGACACAGGCAGGGTCTCCCATTGCTGGAATGGAAAGGCTGCACCAGCTGCTTGAAAGGAGTTGGTTGGAAAATATGCATGTTTGTTCTATGGGGAAAGCTCTCTTTTCTGCCGCATCTTCTGGGAAATTTTTGATTCTCCTTAGGATTCATTTGGCAGGCAATTTTGGTTGCTTGGGTGTCTGCAGGAGACCCTTCTCAATAGAGTCTCTGCAGACAGCGGAAGTCAAAGCAGAAGATCAAGTTCATGGTGTCTTTTGCCCTGGCGAGCGAATTCTTAAAGGCGTGTGCACACATCATTCTGTGTCTTAAAAAGCAAACAGCAGGCAGAAATAGCCAGTATTTGCCAAGTACGATGAAGCCCCTCGTCTCTGAGGAGAGGTTAGTTACTGCCAAGCGAAGCCAGCTACCCTTGAGCCATTCTGTTCACCGTGGGTGGGTGGCTAAAGACGAAAGGGAAGAGGGGCTGGAAACAAGATGAGACAGAGCGATGTGCTCAAAGGGAGCCGGGATTCTTTGAGCTATCTCCCTTTAGCAACCAGTTTAGACTTGCCCCCAAGTTACAATGGCTGGCATCTCCCACCTCAGGTAAGACTACTCCGAGGATGGAACCTTTTCTTGTTGCCGTGTTACAGATGCCTGTGAGACGTCTGATGAATTGACTTCATTCTTTAACTCAGCTGGCAAGATTCAATGGTTCACACTGAAAGCATGAATGACCCATTTTGTGGCTTGAATGACTCCCCTTTAATGCCTCCTGATGTTAATGTATCTTGCCCAGGGTGAAACTTACTATATGAATTATTCACCGCTCTGTGGAATGAATGGGGGTCATGCTTGCCCACGGAATGCTAGCTGCAGCTATCTGACATGACGGGGGCACAGCGGATGTATACATGTGTACAAAGGACAATGAATGGCTTAGAATGTACTAACAGGGCTCAGCCCCATTTGCAGTTAGGATCTTTCTAGGAAGCACAGCACCTTTTTTTTTTTTTTTTTTTTGTACCATGCATCATGACAGCTCTAGTGGGAAGCTCTAGGTCTACAACAACTTCAAAATAATCTAAAGAGTAGCGTGGTAGTGAGCACTCTTGTCTTGGTTAAATCTTGCTTTCTGGGAGCAAGTAACCAGCAGGAGATGAACATGCACTTTAAAGGAATTTAAAAGGAAGAAACCCATCATTTTTATTATGCAAATTTAAAGACGTTAGTACATTTGCTGTTTGCTGATGTGAAATGGAATATTTTTTTGATGAAATAAAAACAATGGATGTTTATAAAAATGAGGCATTTTAAGTTCTGATTTTTAAAATGAAATGGATCCAGAACCTCCTGGCTTGAGAACATTTGGGGTGAGTTATCCCCGCCCCCCCAGGCTAGCATGCCCAACCTTCCTACTGAAATCCCTGTGGCTTAATAAGCATGATTTACAACCCAGAGAAACAGTTAAGCAACTTAGTGGGAGCTGATAAATGAACCACTGAGCTTACTTATACAAATAAGTGAGGCATTAATCTTGACTTTGAGTTCCCCCCATTGGGTTCTCTTTAGAACCATTTGTAAAACTGTGAGTGACAAGGAGAAATGATTGGCAAGTCTTAACAGCTGGAAGAAGTTTTCTAAATGCCTTTTAAACTTTAGAAACCAGACAAATAAACCTTGAGACTGGCTTATGGAGCAAACTGGCTCCCACATTTCCCATGTATATAGTTTAAGGAGGAGTGGTCCAATGTAAGTTGGCAGCAAATGCTTAAAAGCCACCTTTTTCGGTCCCTTTTTATGAACCAGCTCTCATGTTATTGACCAATACAAAGGTATGTTTCATTAATGTCACATAAGAATAATACAACCCTAAATATATTCACCTCAATTGTGCCATCTTCTTCCCAAAGCTAAGCTACTCAACAATATTCTGAAAGGGATTCCCAGGCCACAGAAACGCTGTGTATCAGGATCATAAGCAGATCTTCCGTGCCTCAGACCGGCTCCAACCATCTGTAGGCACTTGCTGGGAATCCTAGGCCATGATGGAGAGAACTTAAATAACGTTGCCTGGCACCTATCACTAGGAACTGTGTGTTTTTGTGACCGTTAGTTTTGTCAACTGGATACAACCTAGAGAAACCTGCAAATGGAGCCTCAAAGAGGGAGGGATTGCCTATATCAAGTTGGCCCGTGGGTACGCCTGTGAGGAATTGTCTTAATTGCTTTAACCATTGAGGGAAGATGCACCTCAAGTGTGGGCAGCAGCTTCTGGTGTAGTCCCAGATAAAAGGACACGGAGAAAGGAAAGCTTCTTGCTTGGTAGGCTTTCACTCTTGCTGGCGAGTACATCTACTCTGTTGCAGTGCTTACTGCTGATTGCTTTGCTAACTAGAACCCAACCCCTTTAGGCTTCCAACGTGAACTTGGAGAACCCTGGGCCTTCAGTGTCCATTTGGGATGCTGTGGCCTCCAGCCTCATGGACCGAGCAGCTACCAGATTGGTTAATTCTGTATTGCTATGACAAAACACCTTGACCAAGACAACTTACACATGAAAATACTTAACTGGGGTGATAGTTTCAGAGGGTTGGAGTCCAGGATGGTGAAGCAAAGGCATGGTGCCAAGTACAGCTGAGAGATCACATCTTGATTGGCAGGTGGGAGGTAGACAGAGCTAACTAGGAGTGGTAATGGCATTTGAAACATCAAATCTTTCCCCTAGTGACACACTCCTCCATCAACACTTCCCAGTCCACCCCAAAGACTTCCAGGAACTGAGTAGCTCTCCATAGTAAACATATGAGATGGTGGGAAAGCGAAGTGGGAGCATTTTCATTCAAACCACTGCCACTCCCTGGCTCCTTTCAGACTGTGGCCATATTGTAGCACAAAATGCATTTAGTCCAACTTCAAAAGTCGCCGGAGTCATTCGGTCTCAATACTGTTTAAAAGTGAAGATAAGCACCTGGCTGCTCTTATTTAGCCATTTTCCTGTTAAATATTGACTATGCCCTTGATTTGCAAGACCCAGGTTAGCTTTGTTTTTTCTATATGATCTTTTTTTTTTCTTTAATTCCAAAAAGAGCCTCCTGCCTTTCATAGCCTGGCATATGATGAAGTAAAGTAAAGGCCTTAAACAGATTAGCTAATTTGAGGAACCATAGAAAACCCCTTTATGATTCATGTACCTCCGAGAAGCTAATAACCTGGCTGTTCTTTGCTACAACAAAGAATCCTTCCTCCATTCTGATTATTTCATTTTCATCAGAGCAAGTTGGAGATGAAAACCTTGCCCATTTTCTCTGATGCTCATGTCTCTTTGGATTCATGGCCCTGGAGGCTGCCTCAAAAGTGAGAGCTACAATATTGCTGTGTGTCGGATGTGTTTTATCATGAGGAGGCAAATAATTGAGCTGCTTTCAACACTGTTCTCTTGAAATAGGATCAGAGCAAACTGAGCTTTTATTTATTCTCTCAGTGGTGGGTGATTTGTTTTTTGTTTTTTGTTTTTTTTTTAAGGTTGCAAGCATGTGAGATAAACTGAATTCTGGTTATAAGAACTTCGCTGCTCATTGGTGACTGTCGAAGAACACAGGGTGAGTCAAGGATGTTTGAGCCTTGCCGGTTTTACCTGTTCATTCGTGACATATAGTCCAGTAAAAATATCATTTCTTTAACCTATTCTTACCAAAGCAGTGGAAGGTTTGGGTTTGTTGTTGTTGTTGTTTTTGTTTTCTTTAGGAGGAGGAGTTTGTTTTGTTTGCTTGTTTGTTTTTGTTTTAAGACAGGCTTGCCTCAATCTCACTGTGTAAGATGACAATGACCCTTCTGCCTCCACCTCCCCAGTGATGGGACTCAGGCATGTCCTGCCATGCTAGGCTTGCACAGTGCCAGGAGTTTGTGCATCCTAGGGGTCTGTGCATGCTCGGAAGCCACTCTACCAGCTGAGCACACACACACTGTGGTTCTTTCATTTGGCAACTGTTCTTAGGGGTCTGGAGGAAATAACACCATTTCCTTAGCAGCCAGTATCTTTATTCATTCAAGTCAAGTTCCATTTTCTTCTTAATATAGGCTGCTTCAGAAGTAGAAGGAATATGTGTTGATTAGATTGACCAGAAAAAAAAAAAAAGAAAGAAAAGAAAAGAAACAACAACAACAAAAAAACCCTGTTGCCTCCTAAAAGAAATTGTTGAAGAGTAGAAGTCACGTCACGATGCAGATTTGACCTGGCTAAACGAAGATGACTGTTTTATTGATGCTGGCTGGCTTGTTCTTGCTTGGTTAGGTATAAAAGTTCTTCTCTGGGTCTATAAATAAGCACATAGCCATCTCTACAGCCGTTATAGTTTAGTTCTGCTTCCGTCACCTGATTTTTCAGCTCCACTGAAATACGTTTCCGGGCATATACGTTAGAGGTGAGGCCATGCTTGGGGCGGAAATGAGATCAATGTTGTTTAAGTCAAGACTCTTCCTATTGTTTTTACATGTACTTGCTTTTTATGGGGGGGGGGCATGCATTTGGTGGTCAGAGGACAATTTACAGGAATGGCTTCTCTCTTTCAACCATGTGAGTCCCAGGAATTGAACTCAAGTCATCAGGCTTGGCAGCAAGTACCTTTACCACCTCATTGGCTCCACTGGCTGGAATGGAGAGCCTTTCTTTGTATGGTTTCGGCCACCTCGACACACGTGCTTGAGAGTCAGCTACTTTTAAAACGTTTAAGGTTTTTGTTGGATCATCATGCTCCAAAACTCATCTTGAGCCCATCCGCCTAACCAGAGGATCGGATCCCCGCTCCACAGGGACCGCATCACCCCACACTTCTGGTTCTAAGATTCTCTTTTGATGGGACTCAGAATTCCATTCAAGATTTACCTTTGATGATATTTCTTTTCTCTCAGCTTTGAGTGGAGTGTTTCAAAAACTCACCCAAGGCATAAGCTCATTAGTTTTTAATTATAGTTATCAGGAAAAAAAATAATATTTTTCAAGATACTCGGGATAAAAGTAATATTCCAGCAAGTTCTAAGGCATTTGAAGAGTTTTGATCTTCCTTTCTTCTGTCCTCTAATAAAAACTGTCTTTCTTCTTGTATTTTAAGAGCACTTTCGTCTGACTAGGAACTTCTGTAAGTGTTATGCACAGGTTAACTGTGGTGGTTGGTTTTAAATATCAAATTCCCACAATCTATAATTACCTAGGAGGCTGGTTTACATGAAGGAATATTTAGATCAGATTGTAGGAATATCTGTGGGGGATTTTCTTGACCACTGGTATAGGAAGACCCAGCCCATTGTGTCTGGCACCATTCCCTAGTCAGGGGTCCCTGAACAATGCATGACAGGAGAAAGCTAGATTAAAACAAAACCAGGCCGCATGGATGCATTCGTTTTTCATGGTTCCTGACTGTGGACGTGGGGTAACCCCCTTCAAATTTCTGCTTTGATGTCCCTAGGACCTGGGACCATAACCTGGAGGTACAAGTCAAATAAACCCTTTCCTTCCTTGTTGCTTTTGTTCAGGGTAATTTTATCACCATAATGGAAATGGAGCTAAAAGATTAACTATGGGGTTATCTTGGAGAATAACTCCACTATTTCTGGTGGCTGTTGTTGATGAATGAAATACAAATGAGATGATTATGTGACAAAACAAATTTCTAAGCACAAAGTTGATTTATAGATCAAACATGATAAAAGATAATGATACAAGAATGCAGGTAAGTATCATGCAATAGAAAAATCCATCTACTGCAGTGCTGGTAGCACTTTACCCCCCTCCCAAAAACAAAAAAAAATTTTTTTAATCTCTGTGGCTTTTCGTGTATGTGCATTCCAAAAAAAAGTCATTTTGACGTAATTGAAAGAAACTATACAAATCAAGTCAATTTAACATCAATTATAAAAATAATATTTTAACATAGACCAAATGACTTAAGAAACATGGACATTTGCTCCCTTCTTTAATCTTTAAAATTAATTTGTTATTATTTGTGTAGATTAAAATATAGGTGAAGATTTAGCATGGAGCTGAGATGGCTGCTGAATAAGAAGAGAACCTCCCTCTGACTGGAGATTTCTTCCCGGAGCTGTGCAGCTGGGGGAAATGGAGATCTAAAGGCCCACATAGTTTGGCAACTCTCTGCCTGAAATTTACATTTTTTTTTTTTTTTTTTTGCTATTTCACTTTAAAATTAAAATATTCAAAAATGTCTTTTATCTGCCTTTTTAGCCATTTAGATTCATTCCCTACAAAATAAAGCCCTAAACACGGTGAACTTGACGCCTGCAGAATTAGTTAACAAATCTCTTATGTCAATGGGAGTTTATTAACAACATTTGTGACATTTTCAAATCAATCCTCTTATGTCCTCCAATTATGCCCTCAATGTGGTCAGGCACCATCCCAGGGGCAAAAAAAAAAAAAAAAGGGTGGGAGGGAGTCAACATACTTATGACTGACTTCAGAAAAGCAAATTAGTAAAAGGAAGTGGATATAAATTGTGTTTTCTGTTGTTTGTTACATTGAATGCAGAATGCAAATGCATGTTCTTTAAGGACATTGGCTCTCCTTTAGAAATGTGAGCTATGTTGTCAGAAGCCAAAAGTTCCTTCTTTCAACTTCTGGGCCCTGAGTTAATTTAGGTTAGGTGTCTCTACAACAAAGCTAAACTAGTTTTAAAACATGGGTCATTTCTAATATCTAAACACAGCCAGCTCAAGAGCATTGTATCAATACAATATCAAAAATAAGATGATTTTGGATGAGAGTTATTTAATGTTACATTCAGTTGACATACTATGTAATTTAAGCTAAATTAGACATAATTGTTAGGTATATATGCATATATATATATATATATATATATATATATATATATATATATATATATATATATATATATATATTAAAAAATAAGCCTGGCATTACTTTCTGGGTAACTTGAACTGAACCCTAACTTTCTAATATTTCTGGTGTCCCATCTCTATTAACTCACTATGGATAAGCTGCTGAGATGGCTCAGCTGATAAATGTTCTTGCTGCCTCTTTACCTGAGTTCTATTCCTGAAATCCACATAGTGGGAGGTAAGAACAGACTCAGACAGTTTGTCTAATACACACACCCAACACCCAAGGAAGATAATAGAAACGAAGAGGGGAAACAGAACTAAATTTCCCACCAGTGAGTCTCACTCAGACCTTAGTTGTAGCTTTGATGTCAGTGCAATTGGCTCTGCCTGGGTCTTCCTTCCTTGGTAGGACCCAGCCTCATTTTTCCCATCCGGGGATGCTTAGCTAGGGCACAGTCTTTCCTTTTCCATCAGTGTGCTTTTGTGAATTGTCATTTAAGTAGTTAGGTACCAAGTGTCTCTCTGTGTGCTTGGAGATACAGTGTGGAAGATACAGTGCACACAGGGACAAAAGGCCTGATCATGTTCCTAGTGAGCACTCACTCCAGCTCTGAGGGCCAGTGACTATTCTGTGCTGCCCTCCTTGGACCTCTAGTCTTTTTTCTCCTTGCATTCTCTCTTTTGCTGCACTCTGGACCACTTCCGGGCTAAGTACGCATTTTAAAGAGCTTTGGTCCTAAATTGCAGAATTTGCTTCTTTCTTTCTTATCACCTCCCCATGTTTTCCCTTCCCCTCTTTTACCTTAGTGTTAATAATTATGTGAAAACCCATAAGAAACACTGGCACAGTCTCCTCCCAGGGTCACCTTGTCCATCTCCTATGTGGAGTCCTACTTCCACTCTGTCCTCACTGAATGGACTCTGGATAAAGCTTGGGGAGAATTGGAGGCTAGAAGGGAAAGAGTGAGATTTTTGTCTCTATTTTAAAGTGAATAAGAGTGTTCTAGGGCTGTAAGACCTAGGCACAGGCAGGACTGTGGAGGGCAGATACATTCCAAAACCGGAAAGGAATCACTTTTGTTGTTCTTGTCTATCATTAAAAATAATAAAACCAAGGCACATAACACTTGGGTTTTAAAAATAAGTAATTCTTATCGCCTTTAATTTTAAAAAGGAAAGACTAGAACATGAAAGCCAGACATAACAGTGTGCCCATAACCATCCTTACATGTAAATGTTGGTGGCGCACACCTTTAATCCCAGCACTTGGGAGGCAGAGGCAGGCAGATTGCTGTGAGTTCGAGGCCAGCCTGGTCTATAAAGCAAGTCCAGGACAGACAGGACTATAAGAGAAACCCTATCTCAAAAACAGCAGCAACAACAACAACCCTCCCCCCCAAAAAAACAAAAAAAAAAAAACTTTACTTATTTGATTTATTATATGTCTGAGTATGTACACAGCAGCAACAACAACAAAAACCCCCCAAAAACAAAAAAAAATGTACTTATTTGCTTTATTATATACCTGAGTATGTACACACACACACACACACACACACACACACACACACACACACACACTTATGCATGTAAGCATATGTATGTGGTGAGTGAACGCAGGTACTTCAGCAATCAGAAGGGGCATCATGTTTGCTAAATGGAGTTACAGACAGTTATAAACCACCCAGGCTGGGTCCTTTGCAAGAGCGGCAAGTACTCTTGCCGAACCATCGTCCCTCCAGCTTTCCTTATATGTATTTTAAAATAATAATCACACACCTGATGTAGTGTATCAAGCTGTGCCAGTGTTTTCTCCTATGCATACTGAATGGTAATAGAGGCCGCAAGGAGTCTAGGGTCCATGGGATGGAACCACTGAAGCTTGGGGTTGAGTTTGGGAAAAACTCTACAGAGAAAAAGCCCTGAAAAGTGAGCAGGTCACTTCCCCCTCTGTAGATGCTGGTGTCTTTCCTTACAATGTCCTTGGTTTTGTGTTATTTATAGTTTTACAGAACCCATATGCTGCTGGTGGGGAAATTACACCTATCCATTGCACCAAAGAAGACACAAGCCTCAAGAGGCTCTTATCCCAGATCACACCACTGCCAACAGAAACTAGACTCTGAGGAATCTTTACAAAGACCAGTAGATACAAACTACTGGTCTTCAAGGCTGGCCTCTGTTCTTTGTGTCTGAATTTCACATCTATAGGTCACTCAAAACTGCAGTTAGACTTGTTAACTATTCTGTGTGACCTTTCTTTGTGACCTTTCTCCATTGTCTGTGCAAGAAATGTTGAGGCAGACAGGGCATGTACCCAAGGCCGTGAAGGGTGAAAAAATCCCAGGGAAATGAAGCCCCTTGCCTCTTCTTGCAGAGATAGATGAGACACGCTCTGAGCAGCTGAGGCTTGCCAAGGAGCCGTCCTCCTGGAAGTGAAGGCAAACAGAGTCAAGAGACCACATGTCACCTTCCGAGGTGCATTTTCTGCAGAGCAAATCAGGAACGAATAAGAAAGGAGGGAAGTCAGAAGGAAGAATGGATAGAGGAAGGGAGGATGGAGAAAACAGAGGAGAGGAGGGAAGGCAGCACACACACACACACACACACACACACACACACACACTCTCTCTCTCTCTCTCTCTCTTTCTCTCTATAATATGACTACCTTGACTTAGAATGCATGATTTTCCTGTAAAAATTTAGTCGACAATGGGAATAACTTTTACCCTTGCTAAGAGAGGGAATGGGGGTGCTGATGTGACTGTTGAGATGACGGAGATTTCACCCCATGCGAACATTTGCTCTTTTTTTTTTTTTTTTTTTGTTCAGCAAGTAATTTTGTTCAGTGCTGGAATCTTCAGCAAGTACAAAGGACTCTGGGAGGAATGAAGTACATTCAATGCATGTAAAGGAAGGCGGCGAGCGAAGCATCAGGCAAGCCTGGAGAAATCATCCTGGTGCCATGGAAAGAAACCACACACCGACAAGTTGGAGATGAAGGTCTGTGTCAAGGCGCCATACACGTTGTTTTCTAGGTTCCCTCCCCATGACAGTAGCATGACTAAAAAACTTACATGCAAATGAGGCCTGGTAATGATGGGCAGGCACTCTTTGCTGCAAACGAGAGGCTAAGGAGGGGTTTCCAAAGGCTCGTGTCATGGTGAGTGAGACCATGAAGAAGAGACTAACGCTCACTGACTGGGACCCTGGCAGTTGTATATTAATGCCTGCACAGCCTTACAGTCCCAGTATCCCTTCTTGTCCTCCTTGCCGTCTGAAATCTTCTAGCCTCCTCCTTTCCATTCTGTCTGCTCTTCTCTTCCTCTTGCTGGGTGTGTGTGTGTGTGTGTGTCTGTGTGTGTGTCTGTGTGTGTGTGTGTGTGTGTGTGTGTGTGTGTGCGCGCGCGCGCGCGCGTTTTCTCATGCACACATTAGAAACTCACTGTGTGCCAGGGCTTCAGACTCGCCCTGCCCCAGGATGTGCACTCTGGCAGGGGCTCAACTCTTCCTTGCCTTTTACGTACAGGCCACTCTAGCACTCTCTGCCGTATCGGGAATCTCGCAGAACCAGTGTTGCTCCTCCATGCCTCTGAAGCACAGGGCTTCGGCCCACACACCAAAACACACAGAAGTATCTCTGCCTGCAATCCAAACCTGTTTCTTGCGATGGGAGGGTTGGGAACTGGTGTTTAATTGCAAGGATGAACATGTAGCTGGTCAGTTTTGGACATCCTTACAAAGAACATCGTCTACTGTCTGTTGATGTGTTTCTTGCCCAAAGATCTCTTGCCAATCCTGTTCAATGGCTTCTGGTTGTGTGAAAAGGAGCAATTTCTAATGGTTTCCAGTTTTTTTTTTTTTTTTTTTTTTTTTTTTTTTTTTTTTAATTTCTGTTTTTCTCCCCTGGTTCCAACTAAATCCAAATTTTGTTGCCACAGTAAAGGTTCTGACCCACTGCCCAGGCTCTTAATCAGACGAGAGGAAACAGATGTAAGTGTACTGCTTGAAAGAGAGGAATGGACTCCATTTTCATCTTCAGAGGTCCCAGGGGACCCTCAAGGGGCAATCTAAGAGACTGTGGAATTAAAGAAAGGGATAAATTATGGAGCCTCTTTTGAAACCACTAGCAAGGGGGCATAAAAGGAACCAATCAGCAGTATGTGAGGACATGTCCCGGGTTAGTCACTGGACAGCGACATAAACTATGAGCTGTGTCTTCCTGCTCTGTCTGATTTGTGTTTATACTTCATATTCCCTGTTAGTCTCCACCCACTCCCCTTCCTGAGATATCAGAACTGATAATTCTTGCAAGCAGGGATAGCACTGTATTGGTTCCGAAAGAATGCCTCTTGGATCCTCAGCTAATGCTGAGCGCGCCCTCCATGTGAGAGCCAAGAGAAGACGCTCATTTTTTTTCCTTGCCAAGTGGAGAGCCTCCAGCCCAAGACAGTCAGCTGGAGTTTGGAATGTAGAGCTAGATGTCGGGGCGGGGGGAGGGGGTGCTGGCCCTGGAAACAAAGATAAAAAGAGAGGTAATAATTTAAGATGTGGGTGTAGGCAAGATCATCTAGGGAAGCAGGCACAGCAATGACGAAGGGAAAGCTGAGGCCAGGCTCTTGTAACACACCCGCTTGTGGGCAAGGGGACCTGGGTCATGAGGTTATCCCAGGAGGTGAGATGGAGTGGTAAAGGAGAAGGGGCCATATTCACAAGGGGGGTGGAGAATTTCAAAGGAGACATGGCTCACAAGCAAATGCCACGGAGGCAGAGGCCAAAGAACGGCTGGGAATCATAGTTGAGGGTGGTTATGACACAGTAACCATGGTAGAGCCTTGAAGCAGGCCAGATTGCCAAGCACTCAGGTGCCCAAGAGAAAAGGAGGTCAGATTTATTTTCCAGGAAGCTTAGTGAGACAGAGAGAGAGAGAGAGAGAGAGAGAGAGAGAGAGAGAGAGAGAGAGAGAGAGAGAGAGAGAGAGAGAGAGAGAGAGAGAGAGAGACAAGAGCTGATTTGCACATTAGAGATTTTGCTTTTTAAGAATGGGGTCTTGCTGGACAGTGGTGGAAGAAAGGAAGGAGGGAAGGGAAGGGAAGAGAAGGGAAGGAAGGAAAGAAGGAAGGAAGGAAGGAAGGAAGGAAGGAAGGAAGGAAGACAAGGAATGGGGTCTTCTGGGCTGAGATGTAGCTTGTGGTGGGGTTCCTGCACCCTCCCTCCTCCAAAAGCAAAACAGATAAATATATATGCACAGGGAAAACTCCTGAGGAGAGAGCCTAAGGGAGCAGTTGGGGAAGCTTACTGAAGGACCTGGAAATCACCAACACAACATGTGAGATGAACCTAACCTTGAGCGGAAATAGATGTACGTGGCAATCTCCTCAAATCCACACCTCACTGAATAAAGTCCACATGGTGCCACAGTATGGTAGTCAAGGGCACACAACCTAAGCCAGACTGCCAGGGCTCCGATGACATCTTTGTCCTTAACTTGCCTTTGTGACCAATATGGTATCTGGTGCTCTGTGTATTAATATAATCATCTTAAAAACAGGCAAAATCACAGTATACATTCTATGAGATTGTTTGTTTGTGTGTGTGTGTGTGTGTGTGTGTGTTTGTGTAGACACCCATGTGCATGCATACACAGAGGCTGGAGGAGGACCTTGGGTCTCCAGCTCTATCATTCTCTCCTTATTCCTTTGAGACAGGGTTCTCACTGAACCTGGAGCTAAGTACACAGCTTAGCCTGCCATCCCCCTGTCTCCATCCCCTACAGCACCAGGGTTACAGGCACGCATCGCTATGCCCAGCTTTTTACATGGAGGCTGGGGATTTGAACTCAGGTCCTCATAACAGCAAGCAACTTTACCTCCTGGGTAATCTCTTAGCCCCAAGCATGTGTTTGCTTGTTTTTTTATAGGTTCTTGGGACCAAACTCGGGTCCAGGTCCTCATGCTTGTGTGCACGCACCATGTTCTCCAGGTTAAAATAGGATTCTATTTCTATTAACCTACCAAATTGAAAAGGCTGTAAGTTGAAAAGGTGTCTTTTACATCCAATACCAGAAGTCATAGCTAAATGACATGTTTCTCTTCTGAAAGTAGGAAAATTATAGGCTGAGCTGTCAGTAAGTTAGGGGCTATCTTTACATTAAATATTTAGAGCAGACATACACTTGTAAACACTGTACAATAGTGAAAACTGAAGGCAGAAAGAGAACCGGAAGTGATGGGGTGGGGGTTGCAGGGATAAGGGGTGAGAGTGGGGGATGGAGGGTAGGTGATGGGAGTGGGGGATGGGGGGGGAAGGAGCTTGGAGAAGATCCCTGCCATGTTCAGAGTCAACTCTAAGAGAACCCATCTTGTAAGCTTCTCTTCTTGGAAACAATCTGCCTTCTGTTTGTTTGTTTGTTTGTTTGTTTTCCTGTTAACCTTCTATCCACCGTCAGAAACCAAACCACTTACTTTTGGGTCAGAAGCAGTTGTGCTAGGTTGTAAAAACTCCTATTTCCTAGCAAAACTCAGTTTTAATGAAAAAAAAAAAATGCAGGGAAGTCAAGTATAAGCAATACAGATTCTGAGGGAGGGGGTAGAGTTATAATCTGCTTCTATTCCTAGAAGTAGGGAAATAATAGTCTATGCACAAAGCATTTCATACTCGAAAGGTGGAAGCCATGCCTGTAGATAGCTCCTATGGAGTCAATAGTGCTGTTCCTTCTGAGTCAACCACACCTGGCGACCCACTGTCATCTGTACAAAGAAAAATATGGTGTCACTTCCTGAATGCCAATAAAACTACCCCCCACATGAAGCTTCCTCTAGTCCCATCTTTGCCCCAACTCTTGTAGCTGCGACACGCAGGGCAGAAGTAGTCAGTGGGTAGAAAGCAGGACAGGAGATACATCACGAAGTTGTCCTTCATGGCTTGGCGGTTGTGACAGGATAAAATTTGTGTTTGTCTTACAACATCGGCCTGGACCACTCGCTTTGCTCTTGTTGACAGGCACTTCTGCCTTGTGATCTCTGCACTGTTCAGAAACATCCTGTTCCCTGGTTTTTATTGGAGGATTAATTCTCACTGTTTTTAGAGGCAGGATCTTCACTAAGTGGCTGATAGATAGATATATAGATAGATAGATAGATATGTCATGAGGAGTCTTCCCTTGTGAGTGGACATGTCATCCTGGGAGTAGGTTCATTAGCTTGACAGGGGGTTTGTTACAGATCAGGCTTGGTTCCTATCTTCTCTTAGGTGTGTCGTCTTGTGATGTACTGCATTCTGCAATGTGCTAAAAAAGCAGAGGGCCTGGCTCGGATGTCTTAGCCTCTAGACCTCTGAGCCAAGTGATGTTCCCTTCATTTATAAGTAACTGAATCTCATCTCACGTGTTCTGCCCATTACAGCAATACCAAACAGGGAAACTGGATAACAAGCTAATGACCTAATCATCTTCTCTTCACCTCATTGGAAAGGATGGGAAAGGCAGGTCAAAGGTTCTGGGCCTACTGATGCAAAGCCAGTTGGTGGCTGTTGACTTCATAACACAAGCAGATGATTCAGAATTTGGAGTTTGGAGCTTGGCGTGCTTCCAGTGGGTACAATTCCATGGTGTTCCCAAGGAAAAGTAAACCCTAGCTGTGTGACTAAGAGAGTTACCATGCGGCACATTGTCAAATCGCTATACTGAATGCTGTGGAAGCCAATAGTCCATGATTCTTTTTTTTTTTTTAAAGATTTATTTATTATGTATACAATTCTCTGCCTGGTACACCTGCAGGCCAGAAGAGTGTACCAGATCTCATTACAGATGGTTGTGAGCCACCATGTGGTTGGTGGGAATTGAACTCAGGACCTCTGGAAGAGCAGACCATGCTCTTAACCACTGAGTCATCTCTCCAGCCCCAGTAGTCCATGATTAAGAGGACCTAATGGAGGCTGGCAAGATGGCCCGGTGGGTAAAGGCGCTTGATGCTAACGCTAATGAGTTCAATTCTCAAGACCCACAAAACGGAAGGAGAAAACTGATTACAGCAAGTTGTCCTCTGAGGTCCACTTACAACAGCCCCTTATGCACACGTTAGACAAGTAAATAAAAATGCAATAAGATGAGTGTGTTCAAGTGTCTACAGAGTTCTGCTGAGAAGATGACTGTTGCTTATGGAAAAGAAGGGTTGCTGGAGCAGTAGTGATGGGGTGTTGCAGGTGGGCCAGTAAGCCAAGTTTGTTTTGTTTTGTTCCAAAAATGGCTTGAGAAAAGGAGAGCATGAAAACAGTATCCCTTTCACCATTTGGGTCGTCTTAGTTGGTCCCCTCTCCTGAGCTGGATCAGACATGTCACCCTCCTGCTTTAGTCCCTACATCATCTGTAAGACAATACAAATTTAGTGACTGTAGTTCTGGGGTACAGAGGTCCAAATGGGTCACAGCACGCTCAAATGAAGATGTTGGCAGGGACCATGCCGTTCTTCATGTTTGAAAGAATAACTGTGTCCTCATCCATCCCAGATAACAGATGTATAAATACAGCTTGGCCAGTGGTCCCTTCCTCCCCATTCCCACAAGATCTGAGCCTCTTCAGAGCTCTGACTGTGTTTCTGTAGTATTGCTTCTCTCATTGGTGCCCACCCTCCTGTTTCCTTCTGAAAAGCGCACCATGATTATCTTGAACATAGTTGGATAATCCTGAATGCCTTACACCTTGCCATTAATAATATCCCCAAAGCCCTTCGGTGTCCACAGCGACACCCACAGATTTCAGCATGAGGGCATCTTTGGGGTACTAATCATTTTGCTTACCATACTAGTCATGAGCTTGCCGTGAGAGTTCAGGTAAAGTACGACGTCCCCAAGCTGCCTTTTCATCTGTGACATGATGATAGTAGGTCTCTCAAGAAACCACAGGGAAATTAAGATGAAGAAGTGCATTTTTAATGTATTACCTGATGTTTTAAGTACTTTCAAAAAGATACTTTAAGAAACTTGAGGGACAGAGATAGAGCTCAGTGGTGGAGTGTAGCCTGGCATGCATGAGCATGGACAAGGTATGGACTTAATACCCAGGACCTCATTTCCCACAATGCACCTGGAGGATCCCACAATGCACCTGGAGGATGAAGGACATAGATCGTTCGCTCCCAGGTGAAACAGACACCATTGATTTAATCTACTTTTTACTTTTCTTCTCTTTATCTCTGTGTAGAGAGGTGTGTGTGTGTGTGTGTGTGTGTGTGTGTGTGTGTGTGTGTGTGTGTGTGTGTTGTTTATGTATGTGTACTTGTTCATGTGTGTGCACATGCGTGCCTGTGTGCCCATGTGGTGTATACATGTAGAGGCTGGGAATGGGCATTGGATGCCTTTCCCTATGGTTCTCCATCTTGCTTTTTAAGCTAGTCTGTCAATGTCCCTGGAGCTCATCAATTTGGTGAAATGACCTGTTGAGAAAGCTCCAGGATCGCACCTGTCCGCACCTTGCCACAGCTAGGATTACAGTTGCAACCACCTTGCCCTATGGCTTTTTATGTGGGTGCTGGGGATCTGAACTTATGTCCTCAAACTTATGCAGAAAGCACGTTACTGACTGATCATTTGGCACATTTCTTAACAATGCACCAAGGAAGAAAGAACATGACGACAGTGAGGCAATATTAAACGGAGAAAGCACCCAGCACCGTGCATCCACCTCACCCATCAGTCACGATTTTGTTCTCACTGAGACCTGCGTGTAAGTCCTTGGTAGACAGACAGCTTGCCATGTTTATGTTTGAAAAGACTGAGAAAGTCCTCTAAAGGGACAGCTCAAGGGAACTGTTCTCCCTGATGCCTGAAGCCATCCTTCCATCTGGAGGCAGCTTTACTTCTCCCCCAGTTCATCCTGGCAAGATCAGCTTGGAAGTTAAGACCTGGGTTAGACGCGTCCCCTCCAGGATCACCTAACGTGGGCCAAAAGACAGCTACAAATACAGATTTGCGCAGCCACAGAGACGGAAGTGCACACCAGCTTGATCAGGAAGGGGCCCAGGAAGAAAACTCTGAAGTGTTGCCCCATGAGGCCAGAAAAGGAAGGTCCTTCTCATGGTTTCAAAGAGAGTGGAGGAAGTTCTGCCCCACCCCCACCTTTACTTCTGAGCCGACCAGTAGATTTTATTTATTTTTATTTATTATTATTTGTTATTATCTGGGGCACACCTGTGGTGCTCAGAGGACAGCTTTGCCATGCTTGTCTACCTCTAAGTGGGTTCTAGGGATCGAACCCGGGTCCATCAGGCTTGTGAAGCGAGTGCTTTGCCCACTGAGCCATGTCTCAAGTCCGACCCTGAGACTATAGCGGAGGAGTTAGCAAACTTAAGAATAGACCCCTGGGAATTATGCCATTTGAGCCACAGAGACAACACAATTTTATAAATGAGGAAAGCCTCAAAGAACTCTGTGACGTACAAATGGTTCCAACCATGGTTCCTGTCCTCAGACCTCCAGGAAGATGGAATAAAACAGCCCGGAAGACATTATGCAAAGGTAAAAATGGCTTGAAGCCCCTAAATATGGCCTTCACACTTTTTTTTTTATTAATTCGAGAAACTTAGTGAACCCCAAACAGAATAAACAAAGAAAGAAATCCATGTCAAAATACAAGATAATTAAATAAAAAAACAAACAAAAGACAAGGAATAGTTCTTGTGGCAACCAGAGGAAAACATCATGTGTGCATTAGACAGAGAAATGAGAGCTCAGATGACTGAGGCTAGCTCACAGGAGCCGCAGGGGCTGGGAGGGAGTGACAAAGCAGTCTAAATTCCCCAAGGAATGAACAGCTACATCTGGACTCACTTCTAATTGAATTTATTCTACACCTGGTACATATCTGTCTATCAAGGGTGAACTAACATTTCTGTATGTAGAAAAATTGAATTTTATTTTTGGAAGACCTGCCTTAACAACTTGGGTTCCATTTCATCATGTGACTCGAGATCGCAGTAAGCTCACTTTTTTGTTTGTTTGTTTGTTTAGTTGTGGTGTCTTATCAACAACAACTATGATCATAAATACCAGCTCCTGACTGCGCCCCTCATGCCAACGCCAGAAGATATCCTTCAAAGGAAGAGGGATGACATCAGAGAGAAGTCAGAAGCAATTAAGAACAACAGAAATGGCAAACATTTGGCTCTTTAAAATGTTTAAAATGCCACACAGCATGTCTCCCGTGTTCCTCTCATAATGATGACTGTAATTTCTAATTAGACTGAAAAGTTAAGTGTATTTTAATCCCCCGAAGAAACCATAAAACGCTTTTATGAAGAGGTAGTGGCCAAATGCTCCTTAAGCATATTAAAATAAAGTTCAGGTTAAGTATTCCGAAGAAGGCAAGAGAGGGGAAATTAAGAAAAGCAAGTACAGAGCAAACAGAGAGCCATCATGCAATGGTATGGTTTTTAATAAACCTGATAATTATGTTAAGTCAGAATGGTTTAAAAAAAACATCGGTTGGAGAGTTAGAGAGATGGCGCAGAGGCTGAGAGCGTTTGCAGCTCTTACAGCGGATCTGAGGTCTGTTCCCAGAACCCACGTGGCAGCTCACATGGACCCGTCACTCCTGCTCCTGGTGATCTATTGCCTTTTTCTGGCCTGCTCGGGCACCACATGTACAGAGGTCACACACATATGGGCAGAACATCCACATACTTAAAATAAAAGTAAATAACTCTTGAAAAAAATTTGAATACAGCTACAGTGGTAATTGGAGGGAAGTAGATGGCAATCCATATGCTCATTAGAGACAAAGGAAAATGGAAAAACCAAACCATGCCTTAAGGAACTAGAGAAAGGAGAACAAAATGAGCCCAGAGCAAGCAGAAGGAAGGGAGCACCGAACAAGAGATTATTTACAAAACAAAATGTTGGCCCTTCAGTAAGGATCACTAAATTCAGTGAGCCTGAGAGAGAAAGAAAGAGGAGAAGGGGGAGGAGAGAGAGAGAGAGAGAGAGAGAGAGAGAGAGAGAGAGAGAGAGAGAGAGAGAGAGAGAGAGAGAGAGAGAGAGAGAGAGAGAGAGAGAGAGAAAGAAGAAGAAGAAGAAGAAGAAGAAAAGAAGAAGAAGAAGAAGAAGAGGAAGAGGAAGAGGAAGAAGAAGAAGAGAGGAGGAGAGGAGAGAGAAAGACAGAGAGAGACAGAGACAGAGAAGAGGGGGGAGAGAGAGACAGGGAGAGAGGAGAGACAGACACAGAGAGAGGAGAGAGAGAAAGAGAGAAGAGAGAGACAGAGACAGAGAGGGGAGGAAAGCAAGGTTCTAGAATTAGAAAGGGAAGAGCTGTCAATACTGTTTTCAACCTTGAAAAACTCCTAGAAAGAAACACCACAAATAACTTTGTCACATAAATTTGACAATTCACATGAGATAGAGTAATTCCCTTACAACTGTACAGAAAAAAAAAGTCCCAACAAACAAAACCCAACTTAACAGACAACAACAAAACTAAAAGCAGAGATAAACAGGCAACACGAATAGTCCTAGACTTATCAAATTAATTTGAAGTTTATGTATTTTTACATTTATTTATTAGGCTGTGTGTGTGTGTGTGTGTGTGTGTGTGTGTGTGTGTGTGTGTGTGTATTCATGCACAAGTGCACACAGGCTCCTGTTGTAGATTGCATATGGAGGTGTCAGTTCTCTTCCTACTATGATGTCCTGGGGATTAAACTCAGGTACTCAGGCATGGCAGCACGTGTTCTTCATTCACTGAGCCACATTGCCAGCCTGATATATGAAATTAAAAAAACAAAAACAAAAAGGAAATGCTTTAGGCCTAAAAGGTTTCATTGACTAGTTTTCTGAATATTACAAAAGAGATAATACTAAATTATATATATATATATACATATATGATTATCTTTTATTAGATTATAGACAGGAGCTAGAGTGATGGCTAAGTGGGTAAAAGCACAGGTCGCTCTTACAGAAGACCAGGTTTGGCTCACAGCCCCCACACGGCAGAGTACAACTGTCTGTAACTCTGGCTGCAGGAGTCTGATGCCATCTCCTAGCCTCCTTAGGCAGGTGCACACATACAATGTACATAAACTCATGCAGATATTACACACATACACATAAATAACTTCTTAATCTTTAGAAAATTCTAATGATTATATATCTGAAATTACTTAGGATTACATGAAACGTTAAATTTGTCGAGGTAATATATACATGTATATACACACACTGATATAAAGCCTCATATACACACGCACATATATGCATGTATATCTCTATATAAACCCTCATGCATGTGTATATACACATAATCACATGTGTATGTGTGCACATATGTGTATGCATATATACACATTCATATATATGTATACACATACATGTATCGACATATACACACATGTATATGTATGTATATGTGCATACACACATATGTACACACACATATACACACAGTCTCAAAGGCAAGCAGTAGGAGTGCTGGTTAAGAACAAGCAGAGAAAAAGGGTGAGAAGAATGCTTTACTGATACCACAGCTTTCCTGAGCAAAGTGGCCCTGGCCCGTTTGATGCATTTTCGCATGTACGAAACTGGAACAGAAAAGACAAGCATCCGGGTTATTGCACATTTGTGCTGTCTCTTTATTTTGAGCGCTGCAGCTCATACAATGGACAGCCTTTCAAACAGCCCAAGCACCTCTGTAAGTGCTGACGTCAGAGGGACTTCGATTATGCATCTCAATGGCTTTACTGCCACTACAGACACAGGTGTGCCCTGCTCCATTGGGCTGCACCTTCTCATGCTGGAGATGCTGTGCACTTACTAAGACCTTAGTCTTTAACTACTAACTGCACCATCCCTTCTGGTTGGAAGTGTAGGACAGCGGGAAGGTGGTTTTGGGGTGAGCTCAGCTCTTGAGTCTTTGTTTTATCTCGTATCTCACTGGAGTTTACAAGATCTGCTGTTGGACTTTGCCTCTGTGTCTTATCTACTGGGCAAATCAGATTTCCTAGGTGACTCTGAAAGCGTCCCCTTACTCCAACTGATTCTCCCACCAACCCTGAAAGGGGCAAAGAAGATGGCGATTACCAAACCTGTCACCACCCTTTGAATCCATTCAACACAGAGCGGGGCCTAGTGGTACAGGGACTTAAGAAAGGCATTGGGGTGGGAACATCCATGCAGAGCTTGGAAGAGGAATGAAAGTTCCTAGGGTGCTGATGGGGGGGGGAGGGGCGCAGACCGGAAGCACACAGAAGCAAGGAAAGTGCAAGTAAGAACAGAAGCAGCTAAGCAGTTTTGACCACTCAATCATAAGAAACTTACCAATGGGACCAGAGAGGGTAACAGCCTATGTGGGCTGAGGAGGCAGAAGGCAGATTGGACCAGCAAGGAGAGGGTATGGGACGGCAGTGGGGGAGCACAAATAAAGACAGAAATGTAATGACGCCTATGAAAGAAATTGACTGAAACCTGTTGCTTTGTGTGCTAACAACAACAAAAAGTTAAACAAACAAACAAAACAACAAAAACAGCTCTTATAAAAATCGAGAAGGTAGCCAGTGTTGTCCAGGGTGAGGGGAATGGGAAACCACTCACTGTGTGCTGTTGGGGAGGCCGCAGATGACTAGGATACTGTGCCGGCTTTTAATGGAGTTAATAGCAGAACTGCCATAGACCAGCTATCTTCGCTTCTGGCTATAAGCCCAAGGGAAATGAAATCACAGGCTATAAACTGCAGCCATGCTCACACTGGTCATAAGAGGCAAGTCACAGAAGCCACCAGAGAGCCTGCTGACAGGTGAATCCACTTTTTAAAAATGTAGTTTATATCTACAGTGGAATATTGTTTAGCCTTTAAGAGGAAGGGGGGGAAAGGCTTTCCATTTGTGACAATACATATAAACCCGCTGGAGAGCATACTCAAATTACCCACAAAAAGGAAAACACTTCATATTACATGGGGATTTTTAAAATAGGTCAGATGTGGTCCATAGAAACAGAGAGTGTCGCTGTGGTTATTATGGGCAAGTAAATGGGAAATATCAGAGGGTACAAAATTACAGAGATATAGATGAGAGAGTCTAGCAACAGATCTGATGTACACCAGGAGGATTGTGACCAACAATATGTACTGGGGTTGGCTAACGGTATAGATTTTAGGCACTGTTACCACAAAAGAGGGGTTGGACATAAGACTGTGGGCCTGCTGTACACACACACACACACACACACACACACACACACACACACACACACATCCATATAGCTAAATGAGTGACAGAGGAGATTTACCTGGTTCTTCTAAATGTGGGTCATAATAGAGTGTGTGTGTTGGGGTGAGGAGCAGGGCAGATGGGGGCGCGGTAGGGCTGGGGGAGTAGGGAGTGTAGGGCAGCTACCATAAGCCTCCCTTTCCTTTCTCGCTATCACTCTGAGGTTTGTTGCAGAGCAGGAAGTGCCGAGGATAGAAGGTTCGATGATAAGACGGACGTATCAAAGTGATGAGGCTGTTTCTCTTCATCTCTCTTCGTTTACCCACAGTGAAGACTTGAGGAGGGGTGAGCTCTCAGTTTCCTTTCCCTGGCTATGTTCCCACATCCATAACAATGCTTCCGGAGAGAGCAGCCACAAGCCTGTTCCGGATGTGACGCAAGAATGTTATCTAGGATCTGCATGAAACTCTCATTTTCGAAGAGAATGTTCACAAAAACAGCACTCACAGCCCTGATTGGTTTTGCCTCTGGCTGCCACACCACGGAAGGCCTTGAGTCACCTTCGCAAGGGCTCCACCCTCTGCTAACGGGGCTATGGCCTGGGGTGGGGGAAAGAGAGAGATGCCCACTCCCGTAAAAATAGAAACGGCATCCTCCTCTCCTGCGAAAACCTTCGGTATAAATGATGTGAACTCTGCCAAAACTAAATGGAGACTTTGAAGCTGAGAAGGCCAAGATTTATCTGGGCACAGTCTAGAGTAACAAGGACTGTCCAGCAAGTGTCCCGTTCTTAGGAAGAAGCCACAGATGCCAGCTTCCTCTAGAAAAGGACGAGGGCTCTTCTCTTTTCCAGCTGTGAAAGCCTCTAGGGAATGGAGATTGTTGGCCATGATCCAAAGCCCTGAGTGTACTGTAAGTTTTAGGTGATTTTTAATAGTGAGAGTACAGGAATGTGTGTCTGGTACAGGCTTGTAATCTCAACTTCCTGAGAGACTGAAACAGGAGTATCACAGGTTCAAAGCATGCCTGTTCTACATGTGAGTTCAAGACTGGTGGTCAACAGTGGCTTCCCAGAAGACTGTGTGGAAAGAAACACGAGGGTGTTGAAGAGACTCTCAGAATTATGACTGATTGGTAATGTCTGCCTAGAGCAGGGGAAGGAGAAGGGTAACACAGCATGTTTCTGGCAGCTGTGGAACCATGATTCCCAATTTTCTGTCCTTCTGAAAAGAGAGCAGGAAAGGACAGACCCTCCCCTTCCGGTAATGCCACAGTTCTAACACTCATGATATTAAAAGCGCGGTTCCCCCTTGTAGTAGTTCAAGACCAAAAACAGAGAAATGGTTTTGTTTTGTTTTAATTTTGTTCAAGGTTTCATAGCTTCCTTCTGGGCAAGTTCTTTGGCTGGTAGACCTCATAATTTCAGTATCATGGTGGTCTCTTCTCCAATAAGGATGGTCATGGCTTATATTTTCAGAGCCCTTAATTTATAAAACACTTAACATCCATTAGGGTACTTTATATTCAACCATTTGGCATGAGACAAGCAGAAAAGGACGGAAGGCAAGCTGGTGTGGCTATTTCTCAAGTCTCATTGCAAGTTTATTGATGATTCTAGCACAGATGTTTTGTTTCCAAAGTGCTGGCGTTTCATTTTCAGGGTATGGTATCTGCCTTTTGCTCTGAGCCTTCCTCCGGTTTCTGGACTCTTTAATTTATTTTCCTTTCATTTGTGATTCTTCTCCGTGTCTTATATGATGGCCTGTTGTTAAAATATTACCCTCGTCTTGCACAGCATGCCCAACTATTTCCTCAGTGAGTCATTTAGAACCCCAGAGCCAATGCTGTTCCCAAGACAAAAAGCCAATGCTAAGATTAGTTCCAGTTCTGTGTTAATGAGTTCAGATTCTTAAGACGTAGAAACTCCCAAGCGCTGTACAGATATCAAAGTGGCCAGACGCTGTCCTGGGTGGAAGGGGTGGGGGGCACAGGCGCTCTGCATCTTTCTCAGTACCAAAGTGCTGTTTTCCGGTCCTCGTAGATAGCTTCTACATCAGGAGCACAATCTATTCTCTCCCACTCAGCCAGTCTCAAGAGATCTGGAACTATTTTGCAATAAAAGATGTGTAAGGTTGACCCTCTCTGCCCACGCTGCTCTCTGCTCAAATGGGTTGAGTCAGTGTTTCCTCTTTCCCTAATTCAGCAATGGGCCAGCTGGTTTTGTCTGATAGTCGACAACCCAACTAAATGAGCTCTTTTCTGATCAGAAGAAAAGAGTTCAGCAGTTTGACTGTTTAATTAATAGTCAAAGGAGACAGGGAAGTGAATAACTTCTGACTCTCTTCTGTAGAGAGACTTGGGGAAGTTCCCCTAGTTATTTGCTCCCATTGAGAAACCTTAAATTACATAAAGGGAAGCCATGTTTTGCCCTTTCTGATTGTATGGCAACCCAAATGAATCAAAATTCTGAAGGTGAAAAAAAAAAACCCCAAATTATTACTTGTTATATGGCTTCAGCCCTCCCCCAAATACCCTACTATTTAGGCCGCACAACCACAACAGCTTCTTATATAATTATTATTTACATGGATATAATTATTGTTTGCATCAAAAGCCTTACAAGAAACAACCTTGTGAAATCTACTTTAATGTAAAGGGTAGGGATAGAGCTGGAGAGATGGCTCAGAGGTTAAGAAGACTTGTTGCTTACACACAGAAAAAAAACCCTGCCTAAAAAAAAAAAAAAAAAAAGACATGTTATTCTTGCAAAGGACCCAGGTTCAATTCCCAGCACCCACATGGTGGCTCATCACCATCTGTAACTCCAGCTCCAGGGTATCTGATGCCCTCTCCTGGCCTCCAAAGGTCCCAGTCATAAACATGGTGCACATGCACACACGCAGACAAACATGTATATACATAAATTAAAAGATATCTTCCTTTAAAAAGAGGAAAGAGGTTGTGGATTAGAGACATGACTCATGGTTCAACTGTTAGCCTTAAAAACCTACGAGTCCGATTTTGGTATGTAAATGCAGGGTAGTAGCCTAGCTCACTCTGAGTTTGATTGAAAGATATTGTCCCAAGGAATAGGTAGGAGAGTGTTCTAGGAATATTTCTGACATCAATCTCAAAGCTTCAGCACACACATGTGTGCGTGCGCGCGCGCACACACACACACACACACACACACACACACACACACACACACACACACATACAGAGAGAGAGAGAGAGAGAGACCACACACATATACACATGTACCACACATAGAACATGACAAAGAAAAAATACACATAAGAAGACATAAGAAGGTTGGATGGAGGTGTTTCCAGCCTTGAGCGTTGTTGTAATTGATCATGTAAGCTTGTGTTTCTTAGTTTTCTGGCTATCATCAACTCAATCTAATGCTGGATGTTCATGTCACATGACTGCTGCCTCCAGACCAAATCATACGCCCAGCATTCACAGGGAAGAAAGACAAGTGCTCAATCAGCAAGTACTTTCTGACCCTTTTCTATGGAAACGAGAACTTTCCCGGGATAAGCTACTTAAACCTCATAAGCATTTCTGGATCATGTGCTAGCTCTCCAGAGTTCTATTAGACAAAAGGCAGGGGAACGTGGGCAGATGTTGATCATAGCTCCCCCAGTTCAGGATTTATGTAAATATCCTTATATGCAGCCTCTGATCTAAGGGTTGGAGAAAGGTGTATGGCATAGCCCTGCCTTTTCTTTACAATCTCAGCATGTGGTTGGGAGGAAATTCATACATAGAAAAAAAAATTAAATGATAGAACGAAAAGATAGCTCAAGGCAATAACACCTGGTAGGTAGAGAAATTTCTGGTGTGGGGCCAAGCAGGTGGGATCCATGTAGACATTTTGGGGATAAGGATGATGGAAGGGCTCAGTGCAACTCTGACAAAGTGAAGGAAGTGGCAACTGAACATCTTCTTTTATTGTTAAGCTCAGCAGCAACTGTGTCCTAGTGTTCTAATGATGAGGTTTTTAGTGTCCAAAACACATCTGTCATCTTCTTCCACCGAGATTCCATTTTGAACTTTAGAGATTTATTGAGGGTTTTTGGCCTCACAGTCAACTGAAAACTGAAAGCCGAGTAATCAAGTCTAACTACCTAAAAGACTGATTAGGACACTGAAAGGTATGTCTATAAGGAATAGAGCTGGATGCCCTTAGCAGGAGAAGGGGTGAGCGGGGGACAGGACATTGATGACGTCGGGCATACAAAATTTCTGTTGCCATTCATCTGATGCATCCCCTTGAGTCACCTGCTTATCCTCTTAAACCTTCTGCCTTTTTGTTTTGTTTTTGTTTTTGTTTTTTTTGTTTTTCAAGATCTGGAATTGGAAGACAGTGAATTCTCCGAAATCTGCTTGTATAGAGTCTATAAGCTAGCATGCTAGAATGTGCTGTGTAAACTTTAACAGTGAAACACAAAGTTGTGGCTCGAAGTGATGCTCACTGAGCAGCAGGCTTCTGTGGATGGACTTGATTGTCGTGACTGCCTCAAATGCCCATCCAACAGCAAGGTCTAGTGTTTCCCTCCGACTTTACACTTGGTGCTGGGGAACAGAGCTATCCTGTCCACTTAGGGCAGGGTTAGTAAACATAAAAAGGCCTCTGGTAAAGCAGGCAAATGCCTGATTCTCCCAGAGGTTGGCTAAATCTCCACTAGAGCTAGATGAGAAAGAATTCTCAGATGTCAAGATAAGGAAGACTGATTGCACAGTCACAGACAACACCGCCTCAGGTGGGATGCACGCCCGTGTTAATGGTAAGCTTCTAAGGGACCAATGACTTGCCTTCACATTTTGAAGAAGTCTGATGTCCACCACATCTGTAAACATGGGATATTTCTCTTGAGAGACACTTGGAATAAGATTAACATGGCGGGAAACAGCAATGAACACCCTGCAGTTCTCCCACACTGGTCTCCTAAATTGAATTAACTAGTAGAAATAAGACAATATCCCAGTCATGTATTTTGAAGAGGCCGCTACAGGGAGCCTCAAGTACTAGGTGAGACATGGGGATTTCTTCTAATTTGGTGTTGGAAATGTGAAAGGAGGGGAAAAAAAGATACAAGTGTGTTTAAATTGGAACCAAGAAGGTTTCCCTACATTTCGTTTTAGGGAATGGCAATGTAGTGGACATTGGGTTTCCAAAATTATTGCAACAAATAGTACATGGAAAGTCACAGGTGCCCATACCACCCACTGGGCCAATAGGAAATACTAATCTCACAGGTCGTGTGTGATGGCTAATCTTGGTTGTCCAGTTGACACACCCGGGAAAGGGCAGAATCAACTAAAGAAATGCCTCCATCATACTGGCCTGTGCCCATGTCTGTGAGGCATTTTCTCGATTACTAATTAATAAATAGAGGCTCCCGCCCACTGTGGGCGGTACCATCCCTAGGCAGGTGGGCCAGGGAGATAGAAGAAAGGCAGCTGAACATGAGCCTGGGAGCGAGTCAAAAGACAATGTCTCACCAGAATCTCTGCTTCAATTCCTGTCTCCAGACTTATTCTTGTCTTGAGTTCCTTGCTTGGCTTCCCTAGATGTTGGGATGTAATCAGTAAGCCAAATAAGCCCTTTCTTTCCAAGCTGGCTTTGGTCAGTGTTTTATCATAGCAATAGAAAGTAATATAGGACACCAAGCAAGCTCAGTTCTGAGCATAAGCATGGTATGCTTGACTGACAGAGTCCTGGGGGGCTTGGTGTCCGAAGGACAAATTCCAGGCATGGTGCTTACTCTTTATCTTTGTCTGTTGACACGATACTGAGCTGAGGTAAAGAGACTTTAAGCAAATCCACCAGCTGGGAGAGTGATACGAATGGCACGGTGGAATAAATGCTTCAATAAATCCTAATTGCATAGGAGCCATTGGTTTCCTGGACATCCTAAAAAAAAATTCTGATTCTGTTGCTGGGAAAGAAATAAAAGTTTTATGTTCCTTGGATTGTTCCGTGACAGTCTCTGTGAATTACTAACGCTTCAGGCATTCTGGGAGAGTAAAATTAAGATGTTTTTAGACACCTACTAGCTGCCCAGATTTGAACTGATTTTATTCTTATAACCAGGTCAGAAGAGTAGACATTGTTGTCATCTTCCCATGGATAAAGTCAGAGCTGCCTTAGCCAGTTGACTTGACATCTCAAAGAAGGAGCCAGGCTTGGCGATGTATGCCCGTAATCCTGGTACTTAGGAAGCTGAAATAGGAGGATGCCAAGTCTAGCCTGGGCAATCTAGTAGGTCCCAGGCTAACCTGAGCATTTGGGCAAGACACTGTCTCCAAACCCACAAACAAAAATCTCAAAAAAGAAAAGTTTCGGGTGCTTAAATGTAACTCATCAGTTACTAGTCCCTTTATGGATAGTCCCAAAGTCGTTTCTCTTTCCCTATGCAGAACACTCTCTCGCTGTGAAGATGATTGAGGATATGCAAGTATACATGCTGCATACACACATGGTGAAAGAGTATTACATGTGTGCATAGGAGTATGTATGCTACATACACATATAAACGTGCATGTTACATGTATATCACATGCATGCACACCACATACGTATATACTCTAAGCCTGCATGTTACATGCATGCATATCATAAGTGTGTGTGTCATGTGTAAGTATTATGTCACGTGTGGTATTTCTATGACTACAAGTACAGTGGAAACAGAAAGGGGGGATTCTGGCCATTCCCTCCCTCCTTAACTGAGGGTCACTATGTTCTTCAGAACCTCTTGAAACAATTTGCTATGAGAAACCCATCCTCTCCCCCTTGCTTACTGGAAGGTCCATGGGCAGCTCTCTGCTCCAATGGAGCCGATCCATGGAGAGTCCAGAGACGGTCCTTGACCAGGGTCCCATCAGTATGTCACCCCCACACTGCTCTCCATTCTTCTTCCAAGTATTTGTCCAATACACCACGAATTTGCTGATAATTTACATAGTTATTGCATATATCTACATCCTTTCAAGAAAGAAACTCCATGAGAGAAAGTCCTTCTATATGTATGTATGTATACATGCACGCATGCACGCATGTATACTCAGTTTTCCCTCCATGGCTTAGTACTTGACTATTGTGGGTACTCAGTGACATTTCTTGAGTGAGTGAGTCAGTTTCAACTCTAACCACTCTCTCTCACTGCTGTGGAGATTTAGTGAAGCCTGTGTGTGTGACATTCCGCTGCCTTTCAAATGACATTTAAATGGGAGGGGTGGTATTTACTGCCAAGATGCTGTCCCCTTCCCTGGCTCTTCAACAGACCAAGGACAGTGTTCCTGCAAATTCAGGGTTTCTGAACTGTTGGAGTCAGCCAACCTGAATCCAACCATTAAGCTGAAGAACTGGATAGTTACAGAGTGGGATCTTTCATCCTGAACATGCACTGTGTGCGAACACCATCACTCTTGAACAAAGAGCATAAACTTTGAAAATGACTCAACTCTAGGGAAAGCGGTTCCAAATTTTATTTATGGCCTCTGAAAAGCATTTCCTGACGGAGACTGGCCTTACAGCAGCCACCCAGCTGTGGTTTGCTCTCTCAGCCTTTTTGAAATGTTCCAGTAATCACTACCTTGCTATGCAACCCTAATTAAGACCTTTATTGAAGATATTTGATAGCTTAACCCAGGCCTCTCAATAGTGAGTTAACACAATGGAGTTGTCATAGGAAAGGTGTGTGTCTATGTGGTGCTGGGGATTGAATCCAGGGCCTCGGGTGCAGGCAACCACCCAACCACACTCAGCCCACATGAGAGATTTCTCTATTTTAAAAAAGCCCTTGCTGCTACTCTGAAGCAAAATCCATCCTTGCCTTCAGGAGCAATTCCAATGCATTTGGAGATATCGATGACTGTCTAGTGTGTCTGTGAATCTTCAGGAAAGCCTTAGCAAGAGGCCCTCCCTGAGCCTGGGAAGATCTGTGATTTCCGGATGCTAGAGCCAGACTGCCTGGGCCCCAGAGTCCTGAGTGGACCAATTCGTGCTAGGGAACCCTGGCAGGTGTCATTTCACAGTAACGGTAAAGTTGATGCTCTTTGTGGCTCTCATCCCTCTCAGAGATTCCCCAGAGCCTTACTGTTATCTGTATGGCAGAGCACTGGCTCCCTTTTGGACTTCTTCTCAGGCTACTCTTGATGCCCTAGTGGATTCTACCACAAGGGACTGTTGGCTATGGCTATCTCAGGGCTGGTGCCCAGGCTGTCTTTCATCTATAATGTTCTTTGCCTCATATTCTTATGATTTGTTATCTTGTTTCCTTAAGACTCCCCTTCTTAGAGATTCTTTGCACAGTCTTTCTTTTAAAACAGTTATGCCACTACCTTACTGTACTTGATAGTTTTTTCTTTGCTTTTGAGGCAATGACCCAGATATTTCAGTCTAGCCTGCTAAGAATGACCTTGGACTTTTTGTCCTCCTGCCTTCATTTCCCAAGTTTTAGGATTATAAGGATGCACCACCACGTCTGGTTCCACTCAGTACTCTGTCTGTTTTATTCTCTCTCATAACGCATGCAGTCTGGGCTTGCATTATAACATTTAGCTCTTTTTAAAAAATATTCCCTATATCCCATACGTCCCATCCCTAAACAAAAGTATGTGAGCTTATGGGAGTTATGTTGGCCACTGTGATCTTCCAAGACTTTGAATAACGTGTAGAACACAAGAAATGCTCAATAGATCTGTTAAACGTGGGAGTAGGATGTTAGAATTAACTTGTCTGTCAGAGTCTCTTTCTCATTGGTTTGGAGGGGGTCCATTAAAAGACTGAGGCTCACCTGCTAACAACAGGAAAGACTTAGGGCTCCAACAGCCGAGGTCCCACTTAGATAAGCAATTACAAGTCGCCACGTGAATTGCTGCCATCAGGTCAGGGTGGAGAGGGATCTTAGATGTTCCCATTTTTAACCTGCAACCCAGCTGATTCCCTTTGCATGAAAGGCTGGGGCAGCTTTCTATCTCTTGACACTAAATATAGTTAATTGATGCAGAAGTAAATGTGTTCACCCCCTCAGAGTTTTGGGGACCCAGAAGGCAGAGTCCTGGGGGGTCCTCCTGTGTTTCCATCTCCATCATTTGCCTCAATTACTTCAGATCTACACCTGAAGGACAATTAGTCAAGAAAACATTGCCCCCCCCAGAATGCAATTCTGTTAAAACAGGTGCAGGGGTCTCTAGTGCACCTTCTGTGATGATGAATCTTGGTGGTCAACTTGATGGGATTTGGAATTGCGGAGGACATAGACATCTGGGCTACAAACATCATGTGTGTCTGTGAGGGATTTCCCAGAAAAGACTAACAGGGTAGAGAGCCACCCTGAATGTGGGGAGCATCATTGCACGCACTGAATACCATGAACGCATAGGGGAAGACTTAGCTGAGCACTAGCATTTCCACCCCCTGTTTCTTCACTACGGGTGTACTCTAGCCATCTACCTCACATGTGCACAGCCAGGCCTTCCTCACCATGACGGACTGTGCCCTCTCAAAACTGTGAGCCAAAAGAGACCCTTCCTTTCTTAGTTTGCTTCTGTCACATGTTTGGTCACAGGGATGAGAAAAGTCATTAACAAAGTCTCCTAGGGACAAGTTTCTCTTCATCTTGTCTTCTACATTTCCCCATGCCCAGTCTAGTATTTGGTCCTCACAGAATATTCCCCTCAGTGTCCTTTCATGGGGCACATAACAAGATAATCCAGGTTAAAAAAAAAAAAAAAAAAAAAAAAAAAAAAAAAAAAAAAAAAACACCAAAATGCTCTTCCATCAAACTCTGCTCAAGTAAGATGGAGCTAAAATTCAGAACAGTCTGTTAAAAGGTGTGCACTTAGTACTCTAAAGTCACCGACACCATTACCTTAAAGCCGTAGTAGCTTCGTGAACTTAATATAACTTGAAAAAGTTGGTTTTAAATGCTAATATGTATTCTCATGATTTTAATGTTGGAACCAGAACTATAATTTTAGCATAGCCAAAAAAATTTAAACTGTGTTTCTCAGAGTCAAAATAAAATGATGGCTTGCAGTGACATAATTGTACAAATCATGAATGTCCCATTTGTGATCTGACTCAAGCGTATGGTCCCACATCATCTTGTCTATCCTGAGTCTAGTTTCTCTGTGGACAGAACTTCATTTTGGTGAGCTGTTGACATCTTTGGTACAACAGTGACACAAGCTGCCCCATTCTCCTTGGAGAGCCCTTCTCCCAATGATCTCCTCTCTTTCCTTTAAGAAAAAAAAAGTCCACCTATTTACTTTATGATGTGATCTTTTCCACCAAAGATGGTATCTGTCTATCTTCTCATTAATAATGTCTGTTTAATACTTGCATGAGCTAGCATTACAATCTCATCATCTACCACTTTTCAGATGAGATAACTATTGACAATGATTGTGAAATGAGTCACACTTCAGGCCTTGCATATTGCTCCTTAATTGGTCTCCCCTCTTCTCAGCATCACCCCTTCTTCTGAGTTCACCACAATTACTGGCTGAGAAATCCTCACCCCAACAGGACAAAGAGAAGAAAATTGATATCACCCTAGAGTCTTTTATGGCCTGATAAATCACAGGCTCAATTTAGAATTCTATCATATATTAGACTGATTTTCAAGGCCAATTATCTCTACAGGAACAAAAACTAGGACAGGAACATACTAACCCAACATTAGAAGATTGCATCTGTTGTTTCCAGTTGTTATTATGGTCAAGGACTGTTTGACCTAAATCACACTTAACTTTCTTATAAATTGTCCAGGCTTGTAGTGTGAGGGGAAGAGGGTTCCAAATTACCAGGCAAGGGAAACAAAAGCTCAGTGCAGACCTGTGCTGTGCGCAGACCATAAGTTTTGAAACCGTAGGATATGGCAATAAGGTGGCTGTACCCATCCACCGTGTTGCTGTCCTCAAGTCCAACTTGGCAAATTATTTCCAGAAGCATCCCACCTCACTACCCGTTGGTGCATAGGTGCATTTCGACATCTTTGCGGGCTCCTCTAGTAGAGAAGGCCTAGGCTGAAATAGCTTTTTGCCTTTGTAACCTAACGAAGGGGCAATGTGAAGGTTGCAATTGGTTCTTGATCAGGGTCCATATGTTTAAGGACATCTTGTCCTTCGCTGTGAATGAACGCACACACAACTGTTAGCAGCTGACCTGTGCTCCACACAGGCAATTTGGGGGTTCCCTGGCAAGTGTCCCATTCCTGTTGAATTGTAGATAGTAAGGAGGCTACCATGTAATGTTGTTTGAGGAGGAGCTAGCTACCATGTAAAGTTGAGGTTCCTAGTTTAGGAACTGGTTGACATGAAGTCTTGAAGGAAGGTGGAGTGGGGACTCCGGTGCTATTGGTTCCACGTGTGACGAGGACATCTACATCATCAATGCAAAACCTTCCAGGCCTCCGATCTCTGCCGGACAGTCAGCATTCCATGGAATGCCCAAAACCCGCAGCTGGGGAGGGCCATGCTTTCGTGTGGAAGGCAATTCAAGAGAAGAGAGTAGGTCAATGCCAGGGACCGTGTTACCTACTCCAAAGGGAAACTGACTCACCGTGAGGGAAAAGCCATAGAGAGATCAGAGACAAGAGTCCAGGTACCATCTAATTCCCTTGTACCTGACGTTCTGAACGGCATTCCCATTCAGTCATGACTATTTTTTTCCTTTGTTTTAGGTAAAATATTTTCCCCAGACTTCCATTAAACTCTCCTCCCCTGGCCTGCGCAAAAGCCCAGTCCTAGTTTTGCTCGTCTGCATTCATGAGAACCAGTTACACATATATATTTGGGAGTTCAAAACCCAGCATCCACAGGGCCATCCTGACAGTGTCTGAGACCAGGGGTGGCCTGCTACTCCTCCTAGATTCTTTGCCCCCTCCTAATCTGCCTGCCAGAACTGAGAGAGCTAAGGACAGGAATTGCAGTTATTTTTCTGGTTCTGTACTGAAAAGTCGGAGGACAATTTTTCAATTGGAACCTTCCATAATGACACTTTTGATGTTTAAATCCTTAACTGCATTCCTTTGGCTGACTGGGTACAAACAGCCCTTGAGGGGAAGAGAGTATTCAGAACCAACTCCAAGATGTCCCCTAGGCTCCTCTACTGTCACCCTTGTTTTTCCACAGGAGAGTGCATTTAAATATGCACTAACCAAAGACAGACTCCTTTTATATATATATATATCATGTGTATATTATATATACATATATGTAATAAAATTTGAATACAGCTGCTGACTGATAATGTTAAACCATTCTATTTCACTTTCCACACATTTCTGGATCATTCCATACACCTGGATATTTTCAGCTCTTAGCATAATCAGCATGTCTTACACAATGCATCCTAGAGCTCCCCCTGAGAGAGTAAGCTGTTGAGCGAATAAAATACTCCTTCTAGAGATGTGACAGCTGATTACTCCTTCTCTTCCACTAGATGGCGCTAGTTGGCATGCGGCGGGTCCTGAGTGAATTTCTAAGGCCTTAATTGGAGAGCTCTTGGGTTGGCAGTAGCACTGGGGTAATAGGCAGTGGGGTTTTGGGGTTCCGAGTCCAGGATTTCAGAGTCTTGTGCCTCTCTTGATGAAACAGTTGGGGATAAACAAGCCTGCTCTTAGCGTCCTTGCTTGTAAATAGTTAATGGCCCTTTCCCTAGGCCGTGAGGCGGTTTGCCCCCTCAGTTCTTCACCCAGGCCAGCTTTCTTTTGGCTTAAAGCTTAAAAGTTGCTTCATAAGATCCAGATGTGAGCGGGGCGTGGTGGCGCACGCCTTTAATCCCAGCACTCGGGAGGCAGAGGCAGGCGGATCGCTGTGAGTTCAAGGCCAGCTTGGTCTACAGAGCAAGTCCAGGACAGCCAAGGCTACACAGAGTGACCCTGTCTCGAAAAACAAAAACAATAACAAAAATCCAAATGTGAACAGGTGTGCTGATGGGAAGAGATAAGACACAGTCTTGGGAGACCAGTAGTAGGAAACCCATTATGGCCCTTGCGTCCTCACCTTCAGACATTGTGCCTGATTTTTATAAGGCGAGGAGACCAGCTACATATGTATGTACATACGCACATAATCAGAGTACTGTCCAAAGCCGAGAATGTTCTGCTCATCAGGGTATGAACTGTTGCGTGTAAGCTAATACTGCTAGAAATCAAATCCTTTTCCTTTCTCTACCCAATCTTATCATTATCATTAAAGTATTATTTTGTAGGGTATGAGGAAAATACACCACACACGCTTCCTTTTGTTAAACACAGTGAGTTTAATTTAGCTTATTTAATAGTTTGCTCTTGTAGTAATACCAGATTACAGGTTTGGTAATTTGCTATCCCTGCCTCAAGAGATGGCCATGAGCTTCTGTTATCCTTTGTTTTTTCCCAAACCTTCTCTCCTCTTTTCCATCTTTCCACTATGTTAATTCATGGCATATTTTATGCTACATGTCAGCTCTATGGGCTTCCCAGGTGGGCTGACACTGTTCTCAGTCCTTCTATTGAAGTCACGTGCACCAGTGTCTCTTGCCTTCTATGCGGTCCTCCATAGTCCTCATTATCCCAGACCTCAAGGGCATTTCTCTGGCCAATGGTCCAATGAGAAACCTCACAGTGGGCACAGGCACCCGGAACACCTTCCTGTCTATACTCCATAATGGAGGACATCTTTATCACAGATTCACGCTGAGACAAGGAGAGGACGAAGAAAGAGAAAACTCAGAGCCCCCATGATGGTGCGTGTGAGTGACTACGAGGCCAGAAGGGTAGAATAGCAAATGGCACTTTTTTTCTTTTTAGAGACAGGATCTTACAAAGCTAAAGCTGGCCTCATACTTGACCTATGGGCAAGGATGACCTTGGATTTCTGACCTTCCTGCCTTTACTTTGAGATGTACAGCCATACAGAGCCATGCCCAGTGTGTGGGGTGCTGGGAATTGAACACAGGGCTTCATGCATGGTAGGAAAATACTTATCAATTAAGCTACTGAACTCTTAAGAACGGAAACTCAATTCAAACTATCTAAGACTTAAACATTCACTGACCAAACAAACAACAACAACAAAAAAGGACGGGAAGTTGTTAGGAGATGCTGACATGGGGCTGAAAATGGCCTTGGATCAGAATGCCGGAAGAGACACTGGAAACAATGAGATGAACCCAATGTGTTAGACAAACCCACGCAGATGGTAAGGACTAAACAACTTGTTTTATCCCCTGCAGAGTTCTGTAACTATTGTCAAATGAAGGTTACACCAGCATGCAATATGTACCAGATCTACTTGGTCTATGCCACTCTGTACCCACTCTCTTCCTCAAAGCGTAAAGTAAATTTACCTACCTTCCAAGTATCCTTCTTTCTTAATCTCCAGAGGCTACCGAGGAGATCCTCTCTTTCCATGGCCACTGAGGCAAAGCACCCCCTCTAGAGTGTTTCTGTTGGAATGTTGTCTATGAGTTCAATGGGCAGACCCTAAGATGATCATGGCCTTCAGGTGTTTGCACCTGCTATTCACACCTGCAATCTCATCGTATTCACACCTGGTATTCACACCTCCGGTCTCATCTCCTTGAGTACTGGCTGGACCAAGTAGCTTGAAAAGTGATGGATGCTCCTTTGAAGGCTGAGCTTTAAATGGCTGTTGGGTCATTGCTGGGCCCTCTCTACTTCTTTCTTGGGTCACCCCTCACATGTCAGGAGCACATTTAGGCTGTCTATGGAGAGGCGTAGAGAGTGAGGTATTCAATGCATAATCTTGAAACAGACACTTCAGCTTCATCTCTGTCTTAGAAGATGAGAGCCTTGGCTGACATCTTGACTGCAATCTCCTGACACACCTTGATTCAGGGACACCCAGAGAAGCTGGACCAAGATGTTTGGTCCAGTGAAACTCTAGGAGGGCAACCGTCCCTTGAGAAACCCACAGTGCCATGCGGGCTTGCCTCGTTCTTCCCATGGGTGTCCCTCTACTCAGTTGCAAGTTAAAGATCCACACTTAAAATGTACCTTAATACGTTCCAATTCTGCTCGAAAGAAAAAGAATTGAGGGAGAATGGGCTGTGTGCTGCTTGAAGCACTGAGCTTGAGAAGGACAATATGAAGCAAGATGTTAATTAACACCACAGATCTGTCCCCTAATCAGACTCTGAGTCCTTCCAGAACAGATCTGTGCTTTCTCACCCTGCATGTGGCAACATCTGGCTGGGTGGCTGCCACGGAGTGACGACTCTAGAGCAGGAAGGCTCCTGAGACACTCTGGATCCCTTTTCACTTAAACAGTGTTCACATGACCTCAGGTATACAGGCATACAGAAGGTGTATAATAACCAGACTTTTATTTATTTAAAAATAAAGAATTTAATTTGAAACAGCTATTTGATACCACCTGTTTAAGTCTTTTTCATCAGGTTTCTTGTATAACCACAGGCCCTCCATGGCTTCAGGGAGAAGGGAGGTGTGTTCTGAGATCCTTGGGGTAATGGGAATAGACTCACCTAAGCTCTCTGCGTGGCACAACGCAAAATGAGCCAGACCCCACATGACACAGAGAATTGGGTTTGCAATGAGAAACACAGGTCAGGTCCCACCGTGCTTCAGAAAAACACAGGAAAGCCAATTTGCATCCTAATGAGACAGACACACTTGTTTACATAAAGAACTAAATCTCGGCTGAATATTGGATGGAGAAGAATAACTCTGTAGAGCATGGTCGGGTTTTTCTGAGTTCATAGGCATTTGGACTTGATAAGCTTCACTGCTGAGCCTATGTACCCCACATGGATTCGTGGCACAAAGCAGCAGACAGAAGAAGTTCAGGGCCTTTTTAGACATTGCTGAAAATTCTGCCCGAATCTCAAGCAAGCATTTATTGATTTTTTTTTAATGAAACTAAAGCCAACATCCCAAACATTTTTTTTTCTGGATTAAACATTATTGCACAACACAATTCAAAGAAGAGCTGATTTGGTATATGCTAAGGAACAATGGTGGAAGAACACTAAGGTTTTTGTTTGTTTGTTTGGCTAGGAAACCATTGTGTCACTTTAAGAGTTGAAAATGACCTGTGCAGTGAAAACACCAGAGTGGCCTCTTGAATCTGAGCAGAGCTGCTTCAAGCAGTGTTCCCCGAATGGCGTGCTGTTTCCTCTGAGCCACGTGCGAGCTGTGGTGAAATCACACAATGCACCTTCGTTTGATTGTGGTCTTTTTTTTTTTTTTTTTAATTTATTCTTGTTACATCTCAATGGTTATCCCATCCCTTGTATCCTCCCATTCTTTCCTCCCTCCCATTTTCCCCCTACTCCCCCCGCCCCACGACTGTGCCTGAGGGGGACTTCCTCCCCCTTTATATGCTCATAGGGTATCAAGTCTCTTCTTGGTAGCCTGCTATCCTTCCTCTGCATGCCAATGGACAAGACATTCTCCACAGTTGAGTGGAGAGTGGAGTCTGACTTTCACACGAACTCTGGTGCCTCATATTTGACCATGTCCCCTGGAGGGGGAGGTCTGGTGGCACTCAGAGGAAGGATAGCAGGCTACCAAGAAGAGACTTGATTGTGGTCTTGATACTGAATTAATTTGCGGTTGTCATGAATGCCTCTCCCTTTTACTGTTTCCTTTGCTTTTCATGGCCTCTGGGTTTAGTTATTAATCTACAGCCTTAGCAGCCAGGTTCTAGGACCCTGAAGGAAGAATCATGGTGGGACCTGACTCTCTGTGATGCAGTGGTGGTGGGGGGGGGGGTTGGGGGGTATCCAGCTCATTTTGCTTAATGACAAGCAGAGAGCTTGGCTGGGTTTATTCCTGGGACCTCGAATATCTCAGAACACATCTCTGGGGAGAGGACCTTTGGTGACATAGGAAGTGTGAAGAGAAAGACAACACAACCCTCACTCCCAAGGGCTAGAGAACAGAGACAGCTAACTTGGGCCTATGAACTCATTTTTATTTTTTCAGAGGTAAGGATATCACCAGGGGTCACAAACAAAATTCCACATACACACCCCACTGCCCTGAGATTTATTACTTCTTACTGGAACTCCAAGAAGATCATAATTTTTAAGAAGGGAAAGGAGGAGGGAGAAAACAGGAGAAGATGAGTGAAAGTGGGGAGGGGAGGAGGAAGAAGAGAGAGAGGGAGGAGTGGAAGGGAAAATATAGGAGAGGAAGAGGGAGAGGAAGAGAGGGGGAGGAAGGGGATGGGGAGAGGAAGAGAAAGGAAAGATACTGAGATTGGAATTGAGGATCTCTGTTCTCTGGAGAAGACCCAGGAAGTGAGGTCGTTCCAGATGAGCCAGGCCCTGTGCGGTTCAACTTCTCCAGGAACCATTTCCTGCTAGGACTGAGATTCTAGAAACTACACTAAGGGATTTTTTTTTCCTTTTCTTTTTGTTACTTTAACAGTAAAAAGGAGTCTATTTCATGTTGATTATATTAAATTAGCCCCTGCCTTCCTCCACTCCCACCCCTTCCCCCAAGGGATGTTGAGCAACACCCTAAGGAGGCTGGGTGTGGATCTGGGCTATGTCTGGCCTTCTGGTAAAGTAGGTGAGGCTTGGTTCCTGTGACCCCCACCCCCAATCCTCCAAATGCATCTCCTCCTTCAGGGTCCAGCCCATGACTGTTAGTCCTGTCCATCCGTCTGCATCCTCACCAAAAGGGTCAATTAAAAACGGAGGTGGGCGACTGCCTAAAGGAGCAGTCAAGATCAGGAATATGTGGTAGGTTTAGAAAGCTCTTCGGGAGCCGAAGGGATGAAGCCGTGATAGTTGACTGATTGTCTGAGGAACTAACATTCCGTGTCACCGGAGACTCCAATCACACCACAAAAGTGCCAGCATATGTGTGTGTATACTAGCAGACGCCCCAACAATGCACCGTGACCAGGAGTCTCACTATTTTTTTTTTTTTTGTCAAGTTTGATTATTGGACTAGCATTTTCTCTAGCCTCAAAATAAACAGTAAAGAGTCGAATGAGGATTTTAAAACCTACTAAAGAATAGACTTGGATTCAATGTACAAACAAAATGCTGTCTAGCAGAGAAGTCTCAATAGAGATGGGGGGGGGTTGTGAACATCTTCTCATGACGATGCTGAATTCCAAAGGCTGTTATGCCAAGAGCGTGTGTATATGTGTGTGTGCACATGTGTATGGGGGTATGTGCATGTGTGTGTGTATATATGTGTATACACACACATGTGTACAGGGTTGTGTATATTTGTGTGTGTGTTTAAAAATACTCACTCAGCCAACACTTAGAAAGCCCTTCCTACCTGCTAGGTAGTAAGAAGTTAGCGTTAAAGCTAGGCATGGACACTTCCTGAATTGGTAAGTGTATGCTCAGGTATCATGCCTGTGTATGATGGTTGGCTATCTATAACACAAGAAGAGATGGCATTTACGCCAAACTACAGGATGCGCATCTAATAAAAACATTAGCTAATAAGATTCCATCCATTCTATGGGCCAGGGGGAAAAATAAGTCTGCAAGCTGTATTTGACACTGATCACAGAGTGGTCTGAATAATGCTAAAGACTGATGAGTGGCGGCCATGTTCTACACGCCTTGAGCGTATCTGCCACTCATAGTTATATTTAAGGCACTGTTGTTAGGGACTGCCTCCATCTTACAGATTTAAGGCACTGTTGTTAGGGACTGCCTCCATCTTACAGATTTAAGGCACTGTTGTTAGGGACTGCCTCCATCTTACAGAAAAGAAAGCCACAGTATAGAACATTGTGATGCTTGACATCTTGGCAGTTGGGAGTCTGATGCTAGCCCTCGTACAAAGTCCATGAGGCCTCTACATTGATGACTTCTCCAATTCTGATCTCTAGCAAGTATATGGAATTGGTCTGCTTTGCTGAATCTAAGGAAAGCAAGTGGTGAAAACATTGTATCCCATTTTCTCTTTTATCATCTACCTAACACAAGCCACTGTGAAGATAATCAGGATCCATTTAGACTTGCATCACAGTGACTTCTAACACTGCATCCTACCTTGTGTGTGTGTGTGTGTTTGTGTGTGTGTGTGTGTGTGTGTGTGTGTGTGTGTGTGTGTGTGTAGAGGTCAGAGCCAGCTTATGTTTTAAGACAGTGTCTCTCACGGTATCAGGATCTCATGGCTCTGCTAGGCTGGATGGCCAGCAAGCTGTGGCGACCTGCCTGCTTGTCTCTCTACCTGTGCCGATACTACAGACATGCACCACTTTTACAAATATGGCTTTTGTGTGGGGACTGGGGATTTGAACCCTGGTCTTCAAGGTTAGGCAGCAAACACTTTACCTGCTAAGCCACCTTTCCTGTCTTTATTTCACTTTTGCAAATGCCTTTGTAAAGTAGGCCTGCCCACAAAAGAGGCTAATATCAGATTATACTGGTTCCTACAGAGAAACCAAGGATGAGGTGAAACAATAAACAATTTTAAAGATCAAAGGAACAAGCATGCTTTCATCTTGACCACAGAACTGCTGGACAGAAGTGCAAGAGATCTGAGCATGGAGTCTGGTCCTTCCTGTGTGGTGTTAATGGGATCTACAAGAGAGTGACAGCTTATGGTCCAATAACGGGATTTCTGGGTTTGTGTTAAATCTCACTTTGTTATTTTCAAAGCATATTGACTCCTTTACTGGACCATGCCTTGGGTCCCCTTCCTTCTCGGAGCATCTCTTGCCCCAGAAACGTTCTGCTGAGGAGATTTAGGAACCACCACATAGCATCCCAGCTATCTCTCTCACACATGAGGAATTTTGGGAGCTTAGAGAAAACAGTAGGTCCTCCTTGCCTACATGGATGATAAAGATTAGGCTGGTTGAAGAATGGTGTGACAGAAGGTCATTGAATTTGCATTCCTGATATCTCCAAACTGACAACATGTCTTTTGAAATGCTTAAGGAATTCTAATTTAAACAGTTCACTCTGCTAGAAGAGGAGTTCCTTGTTGGGGGATGGTAGGGAGCAATTCTGCACCATAGTCCTTTCTCCTTGGGAAGGAGCAGTGAAATGAATTTAATCTTACTAGCCAAAAGTGATTTCCAACCAATATTTTCCATGCACTGAGTGAGAACTTCTGCAAAATGTCATGGTAATCTTGACATGATAGACACCGAGACGCTGATGTGACCTCAGTAAGACATAGTTGAGATGTAGCCAGGGGCTCCAAATTCAAACCATCTGTAAAGCAACGGCAGTACCACTTGATGACCCTGTCTTGTGTCTGACCTCTATAGGAATTCAAGCCACTGAGACTTGGAGGGGCGGAGCAGGTCCTCGGGTTTGTCTTTTTGCTTTGTCATGTAGCCCAGGTGACTCCATATTTGCTATGAAGCTGAGGATGGCTTTGAACTCTTTCTGCCTCTGTCTCGCAAATGCTGGGATTACAGATACACAAAATCACACTAGCCCTAGAGTTTGTGCTGTCTAAAAAAAAATCTCGGACAGTGAGTATATAACTAGTGCGGAGAAACACTAACCTGAGGCTAATGAGGGGTAACTCGTATGGCTAAAGTCACTGGTGGGGGAAGCTGAGCCCCCCTTCTCTCTCCTCTCTCTCTCTCTCTTTCTCTCTCTCTCTCTCTTTCTCTTTCTCTTTCTCTCTCTCTCTCTCTCTCTCTCTCTCTCTCTCTCTCTCTCTCTCTCACACACACACACACACACACACACACACACACACGTACACACCCCATTTCCAAGCATCTGTCTAGTGTGTATAAAAGGGAATACATCACTTGATGTAAACAAGCCCAGCAGTAGGAAAAGAAGGGTATAAAAACGTCACTGCCTAGGCAAGAGTGTATAGTGGTGGCTGGGTCTTCGCTGAAGGAAGATCACAAGTTTAAAGACAGCCTTGGATACATAGCAAATCTCTATCTCAGGAAACAACAAGAAAGAGCATTCCTCCACTTTTGACTCACATGTCCCCAAGGTACAGTTTTGTAGGAATGCTGGCATTGTGACCCCATGACTTTCAAGGTCACAGACACATGGATCTTTCAGTATAGTAGCACTTAGGTATGACAGCATATAGAAGGGCCATTCTGCACAATTGGTCTTCATTTCGCCAACCAGTGGATCTTCTGTGATTGTAATAGGTAGACATACCCACAGCGGCCATGTCTTCCTCTACCTGGAGTACCACGATAGCCACCATCTTAAATCAACATCTCTAGGTTCCATTCAAGCCATCCTTGCCATAGGTATTTAACTCTCCCTCCAGTGTTTTCTGTAACAACTGGCTTCTTATGCCTAGCTAGACTGCTAGCCTGTCCAGGGCAACAGCTGATCATGAACCGTGACTCAGTGGCCAGCATTTTAAGACAACCTTTAACCAGTTCCAAAAAGAAGCCCATATCCAGCATCTTCTAGCAATTACTGTAATTTATGGATTAAAAAAAGAGAGAGGGGAGGAAAAAAAAAAAAAAAAAGAGCCATGCTCTGATGTCTAAATTATTCTTAGCTGAGCACAGGAGCATCTCATTTATATGGAACCCAGTTTCCCATCCTTCACCTCTGACCACAGGGACTTTTAGAATGAAGTGGCATCTGAGATTAAATTGTAACTTCCTTTAATGTTTTAATTTCACTATCCCCTGCTCCAGCCGGAACCCGCGAGTTAGCATGCACAGTCTGCCTTCCAACTGAGCTGTTGGATCGATCATCTATGACTCAGCTGTCCACAGAGTCACAGCTGGCTTGGCAATGATTTTAGCACACACTCTCTCTCCTCCCTCCCTCCCTCCCTCCCTCCCTCCCTCCCTCCCTCCCTCCCTCCCCTTCTCCCCCTCTTCCCCTCCCTTTCCCTCTTTCTACCACAAGGTTCACTCCCCATCTTCCTTCTCCAGTCCAGATCCATGGTGAATCAATAGCTGGTTCCTTCCAACTGGCCCTTAGTACTGCCAAAGGGAGACTCCTTGTTCCCTGGCTAGAAGCTTGGGCTGGGGAAGCAGCTCATAAGGTCAGTGTCCCAGGCCGAAGCAGACAGAAGTACAAATAAACAGCTATGGGGAGACAGACATGGAGTCAGGAAAATCCCCTACTTGACTAGACTATCATTTTCATCAGAGCCTCGCCTGGGAACACCAGGTTCAAACTCATGACATGAGGCCGAACACTACTGTGGAAGAAGCATCCCTCTCAAGCCCGTTTCTCTTTGGGTTTTGTATCTTGTTAAATCATACACAGTGTCAAACATTTATGAAAATTATACACTTGTGGGATTTTAGTGCATCGGGTGAATTATGGCCTCCCAAACACAAAGAGCAGGGAGGGTGGGAATCCTAATGGGTGGTGTCTTTGAAAACGGATGGCTGTTGAGACCATGGGTGCTCCTTGGTTCCAAGTGCAGCTTGCTGTCACAAATATCAGCAAAGATGAGCTGAGCATAAAGTGGTGTGATAACATCTTTGCGTTTCGAGAGCCTCTTTCTTAAGGGGACACAGCTGTTGGCTGCTAAGAATGTGTTTACATAGTCGTAATGTGTTAAAATTTTGGCTGAGAAGAGAACACAGCCTGCTGCAAGGTGACTTAGTGTTCTCCTACTCCAGGCTGCTTTGCATTCTTTGCACCCACTGAGCATGTGCAGTGGTGCCTATGGCTACTTTCTGTGTCTATGCTCTTATTTCTGGAGGTGAGAGAAGACGCATGCCTGGTACAAAGAGAGCATTCAATAAACGCTAGCTATGAAGGATAGACCTTGTGTGTGCAGAATTGTGTCCTTTCTTTTAGACGTACTAGGCATACTGCTAGGATTCTCCCACCCCTGCCTGTGACCGTGTCTGTAGGGGATGGGCAGCTCTGTCAGTCCTTCTCTCAGTTATTGTGACTGGAACAATGAGAAAGATGCCATCTTCTCCCTGTGTGTGTTCACAAGGCTGAAAAAAGGACACCAGCCCGCAGGTGGTTGGGGATAGGTGTCTTGCCTAGTGGAAAAGCTAGGCTGAGAATGGTTGGGGAGAGCTGTGTTGTTTTGTTTGCTTTGTTTTGTTTTTGTTTGTTTTGTTTTGTCAACTTGACACAAACCAGAGTCCTCAGGGAAGAGAGAACCCTAAACTGAGAAAGTACCTCTATCAGATTGTTCCTATGCCCACTATGGACAGTGGCACCTTAGGCCTAGGTCCTGAGTTGTAGAAGAAAGCAGGCCGAGCAAGCCATGAGGAGCTAGCTGGTAAGCAGCGTGCCTCTATGGCTTCTGAATGAGTTTCTGGCTCCAAGTTCCTGCCTTGAGTTCCTGTTCTAACTTCCCTTCATGATGAACTAAAATAAGCTGAAAAAAAAAAAAAAAAAAAAGCCCTTTCTTCACTGAGTTGATTTTGATCATGGCATTTTGTCACAAGAATAGAAAACAAGTTAAGTCAGGAGGTTGGTAGCCCTTCAGTCTGTGATGTCAGTGCCCCCACGAAGTCCTGTGTTTTGAGTGGCTATGTTTCCCCCTTCTTTTCTTGGGAATGTCTCCTGCAACCCAGATCATCCTGACTAATAGATCTTTTACTCTCCCAGCTCTCTGTTCTCCTTTGAGAAGCCACAGCTTCCTCTTAGGCAGATTCTTTGCAGAATCAACTCTGCATCTACCAGGTTCAAGGCCTCTGGCTCCCGTCTAGACACTGTGTGTGTGTGTGTGTGTGTGTGTGTGTGTGTGTGTGTGTGTGTGTGCACGTGCGCACATACGTGTAAAAAAAAGAAAGAAAAAGAAAGGCAAAGTTGCTTGTGGCTTGCTAGTGAAAAGTAGGCTCTCCCAGGCTGGCCAATAATGGCCATAACTTCTAGAATATATTACTTAGTAGGTTTGTGTTAGATTTAGAATCATCTGAGAGTCTAAGGGACATATTTTTTTTTCCATTTTAAGAATTCAAACATGGAAGTAGTTGTGTTGGATATAGTCTCACTGAAAATCTTCAGCAAATGACAGCTATTGCCGTTAGGGACATTCTGCAGGAGCCACGCCCTGTACTAATAGGATCACATGCCTGGACGGCCTCGGACATCTGAAGACTCTAAGTCTGACCCTCTTGGTTGAATTTTTCACAACTCGAAACTGCACGTCACAATTTAAACTTGGCTTTGTCAACACTCAGATCCTCCACAAATGCAGTTAGAAATGGCATGTAACTACTTTATAAAGGGTCTTTATAGATAATTTATCAAATGCTAATCTCTCAGAGGCTTGAAAATAGTATTTTTCATAAATTTCTCATACGTGAAATAAGGACGCAGCCCCAAAACCTGGTTTTCATAGCAGATTGACTATCAGGATTTGTGTAAGTTGTGTACTAGAAAAATCCAAATTGTAGACTGGGTTGAGAAGGATAAGATAGCCTGGATTAAGTGGGCCGGGATTGGAAAGTCCTAGGGTCTTATCTGTCCCTAAATGAGTGAAATTTCTCTAAGCCTCAGTCTGTGTATCTGGAGAATGACAGTTTGGAGCTAATAACAGCCACAGCCACTATTTATTGTGTTACTGCTATGTGCTAAGCTTTGTACTAGGACCTTAAAGTGTGTTGTTATATCACCGTTTATTTTGTCCTTTTTTTTTTTTTTTTTTGTGGGTAATATTTTTCTATGTCTTAACAGAGAAGGAAACTAGGACTCTGGGAGACTAAGAAATCTTCCCAAGATCACACAGGTAGTAGGAGGCAAAGTAAAAATTACAATTTGATTAGATGTCAAGTGGCTTTCAAGCCCGCACAGTTAACTACCGCTCCGCGCTGCTTGTCTTGGAGCATCTCAGAGATTCCCCGAGCTGTAAAGTACTTTCAGATAATTCTGTGCCATGATGAAGATGGGTTTTTTCAATATTTTATTTTGTCTTTTTTTCCCCAGAGCTGAGAACTGAACCCAAGGCCTTGTGCTTGCTAGGCAAGTGCTCTACCACTGAGCTAAATCCCCAACCCCTGAATATGGATTTTTATTGTTATCTTAACATGTTTAAAGATCAGAGTGTGGCAGTTAGTTTCCAGTTCATCCGACCATAATCCAAATAAGAGTTCAGGCCTACTCCTTCAATTAAGTGCCTTAGAGTCACTTTGTGGCAAAAGGAAGAAATACCAGCCATGAAAACATCACTGGCCAATGACTCCATGGCTTTGCCTCCAGCTTGTTCTGAGAACAATTGGAGAGGAGTGAAGTTTGTCCTTAAAGGAACATGTACTTTCCCTCTTAGGACCCTCCCCACACATATCTTGAATCCTTTTTCTCCACCCAAGCATCACAAGTAGACTCCAGCTGTATGGTATGGCTGATTCTTGGTGCTAATGATGTTTTAATCCTGTCCCACCTCCTCCAAAAGAGAAGTTCCTGTGATTTGGGGGGAATCTATGCACCAGAAATTTAGGGTTAGAGAGGGTCTAACATATGTGAAGAATTGAAAGTTGGGGTAATCACAAAACACACCTCATTGCTGCAACAGTGAGGGCAGAGATGAGAGAAACACACAAAAGCTAGAATAAAGAAAACATTATACATTAGGAACTCAACTGATAGGACTGACAGAGGGGAGGGAGCATTGAGAGAAGCCTGAGGTGGGGGAGAGGAAGATTGAGCAGGGCAAGCCTTAGGTGGATGCAGGGGAAATATCTCAATGGCAAAGTGCTTACTTTGCAAGTATGAATACATTCGTTCGATTTTTTTTTTCTTTTTATAGACAGGGTTTCTCTGTGTAGCTTTGGCTATCCTGGACTCACTTTGTAAACCAGACTAGACTTGAACTCACAGAGATCTGCCTGCCTCTGCCTCTCTGAGTGTTGGGATCACAGGTGTGCATCACTGTGCCTGGCTTTAGTGTAGTTCTTAGAAATCTCACTAAACATGCTTGTTTATAATCTCAATTTAGGAGAGATGAAGACAGGCAGATAGGGCTCATTGGTCAGCCAGAATAATATATTTAGTGAGTAGTGAGTTACAGGGGAGAGAGGGGGGGAGCAAGAGAGAGAGAGAGAGAGAGAGAGAGAGAGAGAGAGAGAGAGAGAGAGAGAGAGAGAGAGAGAGAAGAGAGAAGAGGGAGAGAGAGGGAGGGAGGAAGAAGAGAAGAAGAGGAGGAGGAAGAGGAAGAGGAAGAGGAAGAGAGGAGAGGAGAAGGAGGAGAAAAGAAAAAGACAAGAGACAGGAGATAGAGGCGAGAGAGGGGAGAAGGGAGAGAGGAGAGGAAAGGGAGAGAGGAAGAAACAGGGAGATTTGAGGGCAAGATGAGCAGCGCGAAGAGCAAGGAGGGGCAGGATAGCACACGCTGTCACACTGTGAACAGCCTTTCTGGGCTGAGCAGATTTCTAAACAGGTAGGACATTCAAGACCCAGTGATGCAGTGCATGCAGACCGTGGCTCACAAACGTCCTCCATGGACCCTAGTCTTTCACCTTGCAACTTATAGACAGGAAAATGCTCGTGCTTTCTCCTCAATATCTATCGGACCAAAAATTTACAGTTAGTGCCAAAATCAGCAGTGTAGATGACCACCTGATGACAGCAGTTTCCCTCCTCTTTCCAGACTCTGAGACTATTTCTTTTCCCTTCCACCTTACATTTGTGTGGAAGAGTGAGAATATGCTTTTTACAACGTTGCTAAGCACATCTCTGTCTTCTGTTCAGATTTAAAATTATCATCTGCAACATGTAAGGAGCTGTAGTCAAATCTTTAAATACTAAAAAAAAATTGACTAGGGGCAAATGAATAAAATTGGGTACATCCATTTGTCAGGATTTACTTTAACTGTACAGTGGATTTTTCTATTATAGAAACAGGAAGTACAAACCTAGACGCTAGGGAGACAGTACTATTGAAAAATCCAAATGAAATCAGAGGGACTGGAAATATGGCTCAGCAGTTAAGAGCACCTGATATTCTCCTAGAGGACCTGAGTTCAGTTCCCAGCACCACACCAGCTGGCTCACAGCTGCTGTAACTCCAGCTTCAGAGGACCTAATGCTTCTTATGGCCTTGTCTCTCTCCCCCTCTGTCTCTCTATCTCTGTCTGTCTGTCTTCTGTCTGTCTCTCTCTCTCTCTCTGAAAAGAATTCTAAACTGAACCAAGTTATGACATACCTGCTCAAGATGGATGACTGAGAAGAAGGACCATTTCCCTTGACTTTCAAAAGCCCAATGAGATGCTAGCAAAATAATAACTCACAAGAGCAGAGGCTGAGAAGAAATCTAGGACCATTCCAATAACCACCCTTCTCCCAGGATCTGTCAGTAGCCACAGTTCAGTAGCATAGTCCCTCCCTCTTCCATGACTGGCAGGGAACAGGCTCAGGCTTATGCAGACCAGGCCTAATCAAGAAGCTGCAGCTTCTGTGAAATCATGATGACAACCGCTGTGCTGTATCTGGAAGGTGGTACTTGGCAGCCCCTCTCCTGGTCTTCCGTTACACTCTTTCTGCCACCTCTTTTATGATCTGAGCCCTAGAGAGAAAAGTATACATGGCCTCTTTAGGGCTGAGCATTCAGCCACCACTTATTCTCAGTACTCTGAGCAGCCATGGATCTCTGCATCCTCTACACATAGAAGTTTCTCTAATAAAGGCTCAGAAGTGCATTTGCTCATGGCACAAACACAGGAGGCAATTTGATGCTATATCAATTTAGTTTTAAAAGGCTAGGAAGATCATTATTAGTGCCTATGACTTCTCCAGTCATGTATTTTTGAATGGGTTTACAGTACCAGGCATGGATTTATTTCTTCTGTAGAGCAAGCCTTAAGTTCAACCAGAGAACAGTTAGTTGTCCCCATAACAGTTGTGCCATTATTATACAAGAGGACATATCTTGCCTTGTAGGTTATGATCGTTCTTCTTAGGAGTCACAAGTGGTTAAGACTATTGAATTGAGATGGGTATGGTGGCGCACGCCTTTAATCCCAGCACTCAGGAGGCAGAGGCAGAGAGGCAGGCAGATCGATGTGAGTTCAAGGCCAGCCTGGTCTACAAAGGGAGTCTGGGACAGCCAAGGCTACACAGAGAAGCCCTATCTTGAAAAACCAAAAAAAAAAAAAAAAAAAAAAAAAAAAAAAAAAAAGACTATTGAATTGATGCTGTTTCTCCCCAAGAAGCCTGCATAGGCCCTTCCTGTGACCCTGTGGAAACTATCTAGCAGGGTGGAAGTTTCCAGCTCAATCCCAACTTAATTGTTCTATATATTACAGCTAAGATGAAACATATACATTGTACATTCACATACATACACACATTGTACATTTACACACACACACACACACACACACACACACACACACAAATCACACAAGGATCAGTTGCTAGTTGACCTGTAGGAGGATCTGAAGTCATCATCTGAAGTGCTCATCTCTGTTTACTCAACTAATCTCCCTCTCATAACAAATTTTCATCTGCTACTTCAGGAGAGTTTTAATTTTCTGTCTCTCATACATATTTAAAATCTCTGTACTTAATGTTCTTGTAAAAATGATTTATTCCTTAATTGCACATGGCTGGTAGGAGCCAATGCATTGTCTTGACATTGTGATATATAGATTTTTGCCTATTAGCATTACAGAAATCACTATAAACCTTACTGGCATTTTAATTAAAATAACCTTGCTGGTATTTTATTTTTCTGAGGATGACCTAGAACATAACCTTGCAAATAGGACATCGGGCTATTTCCTATCACTACACATGAATTACAGGGTTAGGGACAATAGATGGGTCCTCTCTGTGGGAGCCACTTAGAGCCAGGGTGGTTCAGGAGCCCCGTGAGAAAGGAAGAGCAAGATAGCAGCATAAAATTCAGCCATGTAGTGGATCACACATTAGCATGGTGATAGACAGATGGTACCGCTTTCTACATGTGCTGTGACATGGAAATTTTAAGATGCATTGAGAAGTAAGATTCATCTCTGTAGAGGAGGCTTGAACATGACCATTCTAAAACATGGAGCTGACCCAGCCTTATAGAACACACTGTAACATGCCTCTACCTTTTGATAATTTCTCCTGGGACCCCAGGACCTAGAGACAGCTTTGTCATTTCTAATTGGGCTTTCTTGTTCTCCTTGCATGACATCGAATGTATTTTCCTTGGAACTCCCCATGCCTCTCCTTATTTATATTTGCCTGCTAAAACAGAAAGTGAAAGGTACCCAATGGTAATGCATGTCCTGCTGCTGTCAACTGAAGAAATAAAATGTTCATGTGTAATTATGCCTCCTTCCTTTATAAAATCAAATCAAGAGGACATCAAAGAGTGCTTGTTAGATTAACACGGTGCCGCAGCTACATTTTATTAAATACTTGCTGCCAGCGTGCATTTATATGACTTAGTGGGAGCTAATGATTTTCCTTAGACAATTGCAACCTATTTTTATGAAACAGTCTTGGGTTTATTTTGTTTAATTTGTGGTGCTCGGCCTGATGGAGGAAATCCTCTATGAGTTGACTCTGTGATCTTTTGAACATTATCCATGGAATTTTGTAAAAAGCCTATATTCTGTTTGGCAGCACAGGCTGTGTCAGACCCATTCCGACTTTCCCCTGGCCTCAAGATGTGAAATTCTCTGGCTTTCAGAAGGCCTTGGAGCCTATTAGTGAGAAAAAGACTAGTGACCCAAATCTGAGACGTAAGGATTCACTAAGAGCTGGGCAGCAGTGGAGGGCAATGACAGCAGCTGTGACTATGTACCCACCTTCTGAATTGACCATTAGAACTGAAAAAAATACACGAGCCTTTCAAAATCGGACCGTGAGTTTACATAGAGAGCTTTGCACACTGATGTCGCGTGTTTGCACACTGTTTTGGTTTACAGCATGGTGCTTCCTTCTCACAGATATCCCTCGACTGCTGACAACACAACACTCCATGGCCCCATTACAACACCACCACTCAAAATGTTTCCCTGGGGTGTTCTGTCAGTTTGTATCTTACGCAACAAGCTTGCTATCCGGTATCTTCATCTTTAAGCTAGGAACAGTTTCCCAATGTAACAGGCCCCTGGAAGGCTTGCAGAATATTGTAATAGAACATGGAAATGGGAATGACTTTTGTTTCCTCCGCTTTGAAAAACAAAATGCCTCTTCTTCTCAGACTAGGGTCGTCTGGGAGGAGAGAACCTTAACTGGGAAAACACCTCCATCCGACCAGCCTGTAGGTAAGTGAGAGAGGCCATTCTTAATGATTGGTGTGAGAGGGCCCAGCCCACTGTGGGCGGTGATACCTCTGGGCGGGTAGTTTGGGGGTATAAGAAAGGTATTTGCATGCTAGAGCAAGCCTCTATGGTCTCTACTTCAGTTCCTGCCGTTAGACTCCTGCCTTGAAGTCCTACCCTCACTTCCCTTAGTGACAGAGTGTGACCCGGGATATAAGAGGAAAGACGCCCTTTCCATTTCTGAACTGGTTTTGGATGTGATGTTTAACACAATGGTATAGACCTAACTAGGGCAGGCCGCTAAGAGAGTCCCTTAACTTCCTGTTCCCTTACACTCCTTCATACCTCTCACTGACAGGCCCTTTTCCATGGAGGCTCCTTTTTCTGAAAGCCTGATAAAACCAAGAGCCTCTCCAGGGTTTGCAGGCAGGACACTTCCCCTTCCGCCTCACACCAGAAATACCTCAATCATCAGTTCTGAAAATCACTGGAGTGTGTGCATTTTGTGTGTGTCCACAGAAGCATCCTTTGTTCCCATTCTATGACTTACTCGCTGGTCCTTTCTGTCCAGATTACACAGAGACTGAGTCAAATCCTTTTCTTCTTTTCCCCAAACCCCCTGGAAGTTGGTTAGCGAGTGGAATCACCCCGTTCATATGTAGACACAGCAGCTAAGAGACTTACTCCAAATCTGACTCATTAGCTCAGTAGACGCTGCACTGAATCCATGTTCTTTACATAAAGTGGAAATGATACTTGGGCCAGCGCCACAGTCTGCGATGCAGCTGCATAATAATAAGCACATTGCTGATGTCCGCAGCTAGGACGCTGCAGCCTGCTCAGAAGGCTTTGCCACTCCAGCATCTTCGTGCATTAAAAACAGCCTCGCTTTTGCGCCCTTCGAGCGACACGTCATCTTTAAATTTCACCAAGCGCTCCCAATCCAAGGCGGCTTGGGTGCATTTATGAGCTTGTGTGAGAGCTGTGCCGGACAAGAAGCAGCCGTCATCTGAAAAAATGAGGAATAGCACATATCCACAGATTTCCTTAGAACCCGTGTCTCCAGACAGTGCTCAGACGATGAAGGAAGTCTGAATCTCTAGAACTTACCGCAGTATAAGTGAAAGAGGGGGGAAATTCTTCACATGCAGCCAGTGAAATAATGGCTAACTGGGCTCTACCAAATGCCCAGGTATTTCCAAGAAAATGTTCAAGTGACGGCTCAGCGGTTATTACATGGACGCATACAGGTCTCGTCTGGGGGGGCCCTCGAAATAAACAGCATGGACATAGTGCTTTGTATTTCTCTGAGTGAGTCTGTCCCAGAGTCAGCTAAATGACATGAAAATGGTCATCTGTTATGGATGAGAATAATAGCCCCGTAAAGTAATTTTTATCCTGAGTTCAGATCTGTCTGTTTCTCTCCCTTCTCTTTCCACATGCTGTAATGGGATAAATGATGTTTTCAATCAGGGAGGGATGGGAAAAATTAAGAACCTTCAGGAAAAGTGTATCCTGACTTTCCAAGCCCCGTCTAGGGCCAGTCTACAGTCTAGGCAGAGGCTGCGTTCATCCCGCCTGGAGAATTCCACGGCCAGCGGAAGCCAGGCAGGGACAGCTGAAAATAATTGCCCTTGTGACCCTTTCCCAAGAAGATCCTAAAGTTGAAGGTACTTGGAGACTCAGCTTGTCGCCATCCTGCCTTTCTTTCTCTGGGGAAGAAGTCATGCTGGATGAATTTGTGATTCACTTCATAAATACTTAGCTGCTTGCTTCCCTGAGCTGTGTTTTTAAGTCTGGTCTTACACTACCCTTCAAAACATAAAGGAAAAAGAAAAAGAAAATAAAAGAAGGCCTTAATAAACCAAATGACTGTTTTTTGCTCAACATGAGCAATGAGCCTCTGTTTGGTGTTCATTAGGGAAGAATCTGCCTCAGTAGGGTGTGCACTGTGTGAGGTAGACACCACCCTACCTGCCAGGGGGTGGTTTACAGAGAGAATGACTACATCTCAAATAGTTTGAAAAGGTGAAATAAAGTCTAAACGTGTAAGGATTACATTATTTCTTCTGTGTCTGTGTGGCAAATGTATCAAACCCAATTGCTTTCCAAAGAACACACTATCACCGAAGAAGGCTTCTTCGTTTGGAATATGTATTCTTTCTCTTTGGAAAATTATTGCATACAATTATATAGAAAGGCTAAAGAGAAGACCCAGTCAGCAAATTGCTGGCATTGCAAGTACAGGGACCTGAATTCAAGCCTCAAAATCCACATTAAGAAAAAGACGAGTAGGACGGTGCAGCTGGTAACTCTAGTCCAGGGGATACAAGAGACAGGCAGGTACCCGTGACTTACCGGCCAACCAGTCTGACCTAATTGGTAGGTATGAGGTCAGTCAGAGACCTCTGGCTTAAAAAGAAAAACAAAATAAAACCAAATACCAAGATGAGTGGCATCTGGGGACGACACCAGACATTGTTCTCTGGTCTCCGTAGCCACGGACACATATTCGTATGCACATCCACACATGTGCACAAACACACATGCACACATATATGCAATTCTACACAAACTATATGCTATAATTATTGTATGTGGTTTTAGAGGGAAAAAAAAAAAAAAAGGCAGAGAGATCGTATATTCTTCTCACAGTGAAACAGCATTTTGCTTGGCCCAATCAGCTAAGCTCCTGCACTCACATGGGCTTTAGCCAACAAGGTCTGGATGCTCTTCAAGAGCAACGCCAGATGGCTCAACCAATCAGCTCCATCCACAGTTATCCAGTTGTTTTGCAGAGAGAGAGAGAGAGAGAGAGAGAGAGAGAGAGAGAGAGAGAGAGAGAGGAGAGAGCGAGAGAGAGAGAGAGAGAGAGAGAGAGAGAGAGAGAGAGAGAGAGAGAGAGAGACTGAGCCTTGAACAGAGCTTATAGCTTATGAGTTGTCACATTTCATTGATTTTTAACTGAAAAATAAATCTCTGAGAGCATTACCATTTCCATAGATGAGCAACTCTTTGGTGCCAAGTCTTCCCAGCATTCCCTGTGGCATAAAAGATTATTCTATTGACAGGGCGTGTTGTGTGTACAATACAGGAAGACTCAAAGTCATAGTAACTGGTCTCATGGCACCATTGTCTGCAGCTTAGAGTAGAGATGACAGAAGTGTTGGTGACAGCACTGCACAAATAGTAAGTTGTGATGATGATGACAGCAAGAACCCCTAGAGTAGGTACAGCTTGTCTTGACTGTCCCAGCATCCATTCCTGTGTCTGATTACCATGACTCCGTGGAGCTACAGTCCAAGATTCTAGGCAAACTCTAGGGATCCCATTGCTCAGCTGGGAGGATGTCACAGCACCCTGTCATGCCACGGGGCCTGTTCCAGGATGATGGAACCCATCAGAGGAATGCAGAACAAGATGATCTAGAGAGACCTGAAGGAGGACCACACATGGGTCCACTCTCAATGCAGACATCTCAGATCCAAGCCACCCAGCTGAGTAAAGATACCCTGGGCTTCAGCCGCTTGCAACTAGAAGAGTCTGCACTGCTTCCGCTGTCTATCAAGTGTTGCTCACAAGCCAGCCACCAAGGCCAAGACCTCTCACACAGACCGTCTCCTTTGGTCCACGGGAAAGTCCTGCTTCCATTTTCTTATCGTACGGATGAGGACACAGAAAGAGGCTAAGTAACTGCCACATAGCTGGCAGAGGGTGCCCCAGCCTCTGAACTGGTACATCACATTAATAAGGGTAAATTTAGCAGGACGGTCCTGGGCCATCATTCAAAGGAACAGTGCACCACACGCTGCATCCCTAGATTCCACGTCCTTGGATTCAGTCAACTTCAGGTCAAGAACATGCGGAATCAAAGAGCATCTTACTAGACTATTTGTTGTCACTGTCCCATGGGCAGTAAATGTAACCACCGTCTACATAGTATTTAGGTGAGATGAAGCACTAAAGTAATTCAGAAATGATTTAAGGGTTAGGAAAGAATGCGCGTAGGTTCTGTGTGACTACCACACCTTTTGTCTATAAAGAACGTGAGCACCTGTAGATTTTCTTCTCTGCAGGGGCTGATAGAAACAATATCCCCAGACCCCAAGGGGTGACTCTCTTCAACTGGTCTGGCATTAGCTAAACACTGAGAAACCGAAGGCATCACTTTATGGGTCTTGGAGCTTTAGTACTTTATCAAGTTGGCCTTGGCAGAGGCGACTTACAAATAAAACTTTAAAAAAAAAAATTGAAGCTAGACAGAATTTCGCCATCTGCTCAGGGAGCCAGTTAGACACTGAGGTTGTCCATGGAGAATAAGAGTGACCATCTCTAAAAGCTTCTTTGAGAAGATGCTACTGGTGTCGGCCTGTGTGTGGTATAGTCTCTTATGGAAAGAGTAAGTAAGGTGCCAGCTGGAAAAAGATTTGCAATGGGCCCAGTGGAGTCAAACGGCCAATGAAAACATGAGGCCGAAGAGATTCAGCCGGGAGTCCCCACCAGCCGGCTCTCGCGACTTGCAATTGATTTGTCATGGTCTGGCCCTGGGTGAGGTGAGGTCATTGTGGTGAAGGTAGAAAAACGATCCCAGCTTCTCCCTTGTGCCAGGCCTGGGCCTGCATGTCCTCAGGACAATTCTTTGCCCTTCTGCCCTGCTCTACCACTGCAGGCTGCTTTTCCAGGGCTCGCATGTGGTGGACCGTCAGCCTGGGTGCAGCCAATGGCAGGCAGCAGCGAGTGACTATGACTGGTTGCTGTGAACGAAAAGGAGCATTTCTCTCCTGTTTTTGGTGTCTGAGTCAAAAACTGCGGGGTCTCCTGCATGACAGACCCATCATGGCTTCTTTCTGCCTCCTGACCCCATGCCCAAAGACCTTTCTGATCTCTGTGTCTCTTGGTGTCTTAGACCTCTACCTCGTACGTAGCCTATTCTGCTTAATGCTGGTTTCTGGATAGTCGAAAATAAAAAGGTCTAAAATGCAAGCTGGTCTCCAGGTCAGCAGCCTTCTGTCTGAGTTCCTGCTCGAAAACAGGTGAGCAGGCCCAGTTTTTTGTTTTGGAGTTTTCTGTTGTTGTTTGTTGTTGTTGTTTGGGGTTTTCTTTCTTTCTTTCTTTCTTTCTTTCTTTTTTTTTTTTTTTTTTTTTTTTTTTTGGTTGGTTTTTTTTGTTTGCTTGCTTGTTTGCCAGCCTAACCTATCTATTTACATCTTGGTTTTACCGGATGGCTCAGTGGAAGCAAAGACCCATTTTCTCACCCTCCTTTGCAGAGGCTGGTCCTCCGGACTTCCTAGTGACTGCTTCCAAGGCTTGGCTAAGCTGAGAAGCACAGTCTTCTCTGAAAACCTTTCTGTCTTCTCAGTGATCAGAGTGAATATTGGATTCTGTGTGGGCCGCCTAAGGAAAACATGCTTCCCCTTTCACAGGAGGAGAGGCATCTCTTCGCGGCTTCTTGTCACGATTGCTTTTTCTCATTTTAAATGTAAGAGGCCAGCCTGATTTACAGGGAAAGTGGTGGCTGCGCTTAATGGACTGCTCATACTAAGCCACCATCATACATTGAGCATTGGGGAAGGCTCTGATCCGAGCGGAGGGGATTGGCAGTGGTTTTGCGCCATGGGGCGGAAGGACATTATCCATCCCTCTGAAGCAACCCCACCAGAGGAAAATCAACACCAAATCCTTCTTTGTGCCCGAGAGCCAGCAAACTCATCTTCATCTTAGCCCCACACCTCTGCCTCCCTGTTCCTGCAGAACGCTACCTTTTCACAGTTTGTTCGAATAACCCCTACCCCAAGGTCCTGAATGGGCAAGAGAAGCTGTGTTTGCGGCCAGCTGGGAGCTGGGAGAGGCAAGGGGGCTGCTTTGGTGGAGGGTTCTGCAAGCTGGAGCTTTGCGCAATGGGAGCTGGCCAGAATGGAGGAACCATGGGAGGAGCCACAGGAGGCCAATGCTTCCTGACCTGCTCATCCCTTTCCGGCTCTTCCAGCAATTTTACATCTACAACCAAAGCATTTCGCCTTGTACGTTCCTGCCCAAGGCCTCTTGAGACAGTGGGTGTTTATTGTTTTGTTTTGTTTTCTTTTTCAACTTCTGCCAAATGTGTCAGGAGCAAAGCCCAGAGTGTATAGATGTCGGTCCTCCTGCTTTAGAGATGTGTCTTCTGTTGTGTTTTTTCCTCCTTTTCTTGTTTTATCTTACTTTATTAAATGTCCTCTCTTTTTTGATACAGCCACAGTAGTTGGACGGGCCTGAAATTGCAGCCGTAAGAAATCTTGGCTCAGAGGCCCTGTAGGAATGAGAATCTTGTTAAAAGACTGAGGCAGTGCACCTGATAAACTCTTCTTTTCCTGTGTCTTAAGAAAAAAGTGAAAACAGAGAATGTTGGTAACTTATCTTGCTACTGTAACACAGCACAATACCAGACAAAAGCCACTTAAGAGAGGAAGCATCTGCTTCTGCTACAGGTGAAGTTACAGCCCATCCTGGCGGCAGAAGCACAGCAGCAGGAAGTTGAGGTGGCTGGCCCCACAGCATCCACAGTCAGGAAGCAAGAGAAAGCGAATGTTGGAGCTCAAACCAAGCGCTCCTTTTTAACAGGTTAGTTCCCTAGCCAGACCCCATCCAGGGGAGGGCTCCACTCGTTAGTTAAATCTCCTGAAACTCCTCCCACAAAATTATGACAAAGCGAGAAGGCCCTGGCCAGATGCACCACCTTCATCTTTACCCTGCCTCCCGCCACCCCCAGCCTCCAGCTCCAATAAACGTCCATTGCTCGTGGCTTACACAACTGTGGAGTTTATTCTGTTACAGAGAAGAAAACGGGCCAAGAGAAAGACTAAGGCAAGTGGCCTCTGTCTCTCTCTTAAGCCCTTGCCTGGCTACTGCTTTCGCTTCTGGATAGTCCGGTGCACAGTCACAGCATGACATCTAGCCAAACAGGTTGCTCGTTCAACTCCAGGAGGCAACATGCCCATAAGATCTGAAGTTACAACGTGTGCAGTCCACCCAACACACACACGCACACACACGCACACACACACACACACACACACACACACCATGGTGGTCTTAGTCTTTGCTGGTTTCACTTGCTACCCTCAGACTTAAAAAGATCCCTTTCATCTCTCCTACACCTCGCCATACAAATGTTCACATGTTTTTAAGAAAGAGCAGGTTCTGTCTACTTAAGAAAGCTTTATATGAGACTGAATGAACTGACAAGGAAGAGACTTATGGTACTTCGTGGGGGGAAAGTCTTCTATGAAGACAATGTACTATTATTTTAAAGTTGGCACGAATAAAGTTATTCTCTGGAAATGAAACATTTACCCATATGAACCAAACTAACTTATTCCATCTGCTGGAGTGACCATGAATATTAGGAAGCGCTAATGTGTTCTGGGGTCCCCAGCAAATGAGGCTGGCCTCAAATCAACCATAGTTTGGAAAATTATGGGTCATAAGTAGCCTTAGGATGATTATGGCTTCTCTGTAGTGCATAGTTCTAGAGATGAGGGTTGTGGTGTTCATCATTCTTAGAGCCAGCATCATCTGGGAAGGCTCAGGTGGCGGGGCAGGGGGCGGGTGTTGGGGGGAGAGGGGAGTGCGGTGACGCTGTAGGTTGCAGAGGATGATCTTCAAGTACCAGAACAGTCTGAAGAGAAAAGATAGTGGGGAAATTCAAAGCAGAAGAAGCTCTTAAGGGTGAGGGCGGCAGAGGGAGGTTTTGTTTTTGTAGGGAACCGCATTCCTCCCCAAAGGCAAACTGTGGTGTAGCTGCAAGATACGTAAAACGGAAACGTTTGGGGCGCTAAAGTGAATAGCAAAGAGATGACGAAGACAGGAACTCTTCTCGGGAGAAATGAAGGACGACGGCTGATTGGTGTAGAGGAATCATGGCAGGCCGCAGAGGGCTATGGATGTACCGCCTGGTGCCCAGCCCCCTAGGACGCAAGCTGTCTGTGGCCATCAGGAAGCCTGCAGGGAATAAGCCTATCTCCCCACCCCCACCCCCGGTCACAACCTCAGAGGATCTGAAAAAAATCATTTTTTGTTCTTTCTTCATAGTCTGGCACTTCTCTCAATATATAATTTGGCACTGCCCTGCCAAATAAATAGAGTTCTCCTTAAAGCATATTCAGACTGAGCTTGTTTTCCAAGCTGTGTTGGTGTCTCAGCAAAGAAAACAAACGGACCATCTAAAAACGGTCATCTTTCAAGATGGACGCCAAAGCAGGGTGCTTGTCAAGCCAAGGGCTCACCACTGACAATTCACACTGACACCGGAGTTTGCTTTTTTTATTCAGTTGCTAGTGGGTATGTAGTCACATTATAGGGACGAGGGTGACAGGCAAGCACAGCCTCCGTGGTCCATGGTTACCGACATTACTATGGCCTATCCAGTACTAGAACACGGTCAAGACTCAGCGAGTGGGGCTTTCCTTCTTATATGGAATTCAGCATCTGCGCTTCCTCTTCCACTCATGTCTCTCTTTGACTCTCTGTGCACCAATGTTCTTCTAAGGGAATAAATCGAATAATGGGCCACTAAAGATTTTCTCCAACTTATGAATCTAGAGAGGGAAGAAAGAGAACAACAAGTCGAAGAAATTCCTCTTGCCCAGCTGGGGCTGTGTCCCAGTGGGAGAGGGCTTCCTTGGCATCTGTTAAGCCCTGGCTTAGTTCACCATGATGGAAAAAAAAAAAGCAAGGGGGAGGAAGGAAGGAAGGAAGGAAGGAAGGAAGGAAGGAAGGAAGGAAGGAAGGAAGGAAGGAAAACAATAAAAGAGAAGAAATCCCTTCACAGAGGTTAGGAGATGGGATAGTCTTACTACACATATGAAAATGGTCCTTAGGAGGTCCTGGGTGGAAAACAGGGAAAGAGAGGACAGGGATGGCAGTTCAGGCGGGCAGGCAAGAGACGGGATGGCGGCGGGCGCTGATGGACTACTCCTGTCTTGCTGTAGATGAACATTCCACTGATTCCTTGAATGCAGATTGACATGGGAGCATTGAGCATGGGAGAATGTATTCTCACTTCTGTAGGGAAATCCGAACTTGACTTCAAAGCCTGGCGAGTCTTGGAAGCCAATAGAAGTGGGTATGGCAACAAGCTGCTCAGGGAGGCCAGTGCAGCTTACTCCAGTAGGGGAGCTGTTTCCCAGCGGCGCTTCGGACTGCTTCCCACCTTGTTACTCCTGGGATGTAGCCACTCTCCTCCCTACCCTGCCTTGCATCTCAAACAAAACTCACCCTCTTCATTTTCCGGATGTCACCCCAACAGTCCCCAGAAGAGGAGATATTATATAACTGTCTAAAGTATTAGAGAACATGAAATAAATAAACAAGCTATGTAAATGGCAGGGCATGAGTCACGGCTCCCTTTGTTGTTATCTTCATCGCTACGTCTTAAAAATTGCATATTTCCCCCTCTTGATGGAAATCTAAAACCAAACAAAACCCAGAAAAACTCCTCTAAGTGGCCTCTCCTGAAGGAACCTATTTATTACGTCAGGTTAGGCCTGAGCAACCGCAGTCAACATTTTTTGAGAATCTATTGTGTGCTGGGCACTCAAAACCACCTACTTCCATCTGTATTTCAAAGACAATGAAGCCAAAAATAGAGAGGTCAGATGGTGTATCCATGGACACGAGGGTACTAATTGTCGTACTGGAGACTTGAACTGCGTGCTCTAAATTCAAAGCCCAGGCTTTTATTCATTAAATACAGCGTCTCCTCTGCCCTCCCACCCAGCCCGTACGGCTCTCTCCCGAGAATGGAATTTTCAAGAGTTTACTAAACCACACTGGAGCCGGCTACCTAATGTCCCCAGTGGGCACTTCCTGTTAGAATATTCTGGGTATTACTAGGGTCTTTCTTGTTTTCTCTACCCACATCCTAAACTTTGCTTTCCTGAATTTGACCTATGTACTTCCTTCTTAATAAGTGGAGAAAGGAATTAAAATATAAACTTATAACGTGGCTGAGGGAAGCCAGAAACAATTAGGTGTACTTTTAACTCTTGCAAAAAGAATGGGTAATTTATTGACTCAGTCCAAAAGTTTACATACAAGCGCAACCAGGAGGCAGGAAGAAGTCAACCAAGGCTTTGACTAGTGTATAGACAAATACACAGGCTGAAGTTAATTTGGAAAATAAACATTTCAAAATTGTATGAAAGAAGGGTTCCTTTGAGCCTTCTAGAACCCAGTGGAATATTTCAAGTGTCATTGTCTCTCCAAGGATAAGAGGGACTGGGGACAAGTATTGTATCTAAACTAGATTTTGGCTAGCTGGTAGGGACACAGACACAACAAAGAAAGATAAGTCACGATACTTGAGAGATTGACATGATTCCAATAGATGGAGGAAAATGTTCAATAAAAATGCCAATATTCACTTTACATAAGAAGAAATAATTCTTGGGAATAAAAATAAAATATCTCTCTAATAAACCCATCAAAAGTCGCATATAGCTTTGAAATTGTATTACTATTTATTTATATTTGAGGGAAGGTTCCCACTGTGGAGAACAAGCTAGCCTTGGCTTCACACTGTAGCTCAGGCTACCCCTGAGCTTTCAGCATCTGTCTGCTTCAGACTCCTAGATGCTAGAATTACAGATGTGACCACCCTGCAGCAGTCCGGACCTCAAGTGGCTCTCAAAGGCTCATCTGTTGAAGGCTTAGTTAACCTTGATGATGCCATCTAGAATGGTCCAACAAGAGGAAGTAGGTTAGTGGAGGCATACTCTTGGAGATTATGTTGAGACCTTGGCACTTCTGAATTGTTTCTCTTTCCAGGTGCCATATGGGCCTCTCACTATGGTGTTGGAACTCAGCTCTGGCCCCAGAACTCAGCCCAGCATCCATAGACTGGAAGCTCTGACACAGAAAGCCAAACTAAACCTTTTGATTCAGTTTTCTCTGCATGTATGTGTTTTCCCCCCATAGAAGTAGAGAGCTGACTAAACAGTTTAGGGACAAAAAGCGAATGCTGATTTTGAAGGCCCCATTCAGTGTTTGCTTGGCAGTCTCAACCAACACAGGAAAAGACATTGAACTGGAAAGGAAGGGCTTAAATGTCATAGTTTGCAATCTATTTTCTTTTATTTATTTCTTAACTGAAAGAAAGCCAAACACTGAGGAGCACACTGATAATTCCAGCATTCAGGAGGAAGAGGTGGACGGTGAGCTCCAGGTTGGCCTGTCCTGTGTCTCCTCTAGCCCCACTTGTAGGTGATTGAAGTACTCGCTTAGCATAGTCCTCAACACTACCAGGGGAAAAAATGGGCAAACGCTTATCAAGAACAAAAGAGTTGAGCACGGCAACTGCAAGCAAACTTGGCCTTGATTTTTGCACTGCCATCAGCAACAGCCACACTATTGCCATCTTATACATCAACAACCAAATCAGAGAAATTGCACGCCTCCCTTTAAACACAGGGGCATAACTCTCTCAGTGGTAGCCATATATATTATCCTTTCAATACATTTTGACAAATTCATCATGAAAGGACTGCCACAGTTGAGACATGCACGGCATGAGAACATTGTAATCTTTCTCGGCTGCTTAACCCACTCAGATACTACCAGGCTGCTGCACGTTCTTGAGGCCAAGGCCACCACCACCACCATGCCTTCCCCACCACAAGGGAATGTACCCCCTTCAAACTGTAAGTCAGTGAAGCCAGCTCTCCCTTAAACCAAAGAACAGCAAAAGTTAAGGGATGGATGCTTATGCTGAAAAAGCATCTCTGGGGCTGGAGAGCTAGTTCAGTGATCAAAAGCATTTGTTCTTGCAAAGGGCCAGGGTTTAGTGCCCAGCACCACACTGCAGCTCACAACCATCTGTAACCCCAGTTCCAGGGAGTCCAACTCCCACTTCTGAACTTTGCAGGTACTAGGCATGTACATGGTATACACACATACATGCAGGAAAAATACTCATACACTATAAGGTAAATAAATTAAAATTTTTGATACTTTTAAAGTCAATTTCTTTATCCTTCAGTCTCTAGTTCTCTCTCTCTCTCTCTCTCTCTCTCTCTCTCTCTCTATCTATCTATTTATCTATCTATATTCTTATCTCTATCTCTTCACACACACACACACCCGACCTCAGTCCTATAGTTCTTCCCTGTTGACCTGAGTAGTAATGATGTTATTAGCACATCACAGTGTGTAGTCTCTGGCACCTGATTTCTTTCCCTAGAATAATACATTTAAGGCTTTCTTACATGGACTAATGGAACAATCATTGCTCTACACCTGATTGGCCCATTCCTATTCTTTTCTACAGATGCCCCCAGAGTTTAACTATTCACCAGTTGAAGGACACATATCTAGTTCCAAACCTGGTGGTATACACGAATATGTGTACAGGTTCTTAGGTGATACCCATTTTCATTTCTCTTGGGTAAATGTCTATAGGAAGTGGCAGACTCGCACATGAATTCTGACGTTTCTTAAACTGGTCAGTTTGAGTTAACTATACCACTTTCCAAGTCATCTGGGCTGTTCTACTTTTTCACCAGCAACATAAGAGAGTCGGCGAGTGGGTTTTTATTACTGCACCATAAGTCTTCGTGTGTTCTGGGTCTAAGTCCTTTCTCACAAGCACACTTTGCAAACGTTTCTCAGTCTGTTCTGCAGTCTGCTGACAGTGTCATTTGCAGAGTGGAGGTTACCACTTTTGATGATGTCTATGCTGTTTGTTTGTTGTTTGCTTGTTTGCTTGTTTCTCTTATGACTTGGGCTTTCGGTTTTGGTGTGTTTTAGTACATCACTGTCCCACGTGTTATGAATTTCTTCGAAAAAGCTTGTTTAGTTCTTCATCAACTTGATATGAGCCAGGATCTTCTGGAAAGGAGGAAGACCTCAACTAAGAAGATGCCTCCATTAGGTTTGGCCTACAGGCAAGTCTGCGGGGCTTTTTCTTGATTAATGCTTGATTTGGAAGGAACTAGCCCATCATGGGCGGTGCGAATCCTATGAAGGTGGTCTTCAGTTCTATAAAGGAGACAGCTGAGCAATCTGTTGAGGGCAAGACAGTAAGCATTATTTCTCCACATCTCCTGCCTCAGTTGTTGCTTCCAGGTTCCTGCCCTAACACCAAAGGATGGATTGTGACTGAGAAGTGGAAGCCAAGAAACCCCTTTTCTTCTCAAGTTGATTTTTGCCGGTGTTTTATCACAGCAGTAGAAAGCAACAGAGATGCAGCTTATTCCTTGTCCTGATTAAACTTGTCCTAAAACTCAGTTTTGTGTGTTTTATTATTCTGTTTCTGCATCTCATGACCCTACAGGGTAAACTTCATACATTAAAGAATAAGGATGATTACAGTGTGGTCTTGGCAGTGGGCAGTGCCATGCCTTTGAAAAGTTATTTTCTTTCTCCAAGCTGCATATAAAAGTATATGTATACATGTATAAATATTCATTCTCATATATATATATATATATATATATATATATATATATATATATATATATAATTATATTATTTTTGTCTCAACTGCCTCAAATGAATTTCTTGAGAGCAAAAGTTCAACTCTTCAATCGCTGCTGTGCCCAGCAGTGTTGGACCAGTGGAGGTTACTCGGTTGTGGTCAACCATGCAGCAGATCTCACTCTCTCACTGAGGGGAACTTTCTGGTCTCTTTTAGGTTATGCTAACTGGAAGATGAAATGGCAGCTCTTCCTGAGAAGGCTCCTGTCACATCTTGGCTGGAGACTAACCCCTGAGGAGCTGGGGAATCCAAGATGAGAGTTCCTTACTCTCAGATCAACTGGTTCTTCACACTAGCAATCACACAAGCACACAGAGGAAATTTTACAAAGGAAAACAAAGAGTAAGCAAGAGCCTCCATGTTACTTTTATAGGGCCAAGTAGCCAGATTCAGAGTTCAATAAATTGGCCTAAAAGCGGCTCATGAGTCACTGTCATAACTGCGTTAGAACTCCAGACTCCGCATTCCTAGCCTAACAATAAATCACCAGAGCTGTGTACGCCTGCACTGGGGCTGACAAATCCTTCCATGATGCAAGTCATTAAGGAAATGACTTCCAGCAGGACCCTCCTGTGGCACCGCCGCCACCGGGCTGTCGCTGTCGAAGAAGAGGTGAGTAAATGCTGTCTCCATTTTCGCTTGGACAAAGGAGACGGGAGGCAAACAGGAATGACAGTGCGTGGGGGGGGGGGGGGGCGTCTAGAAGGCGGCACAGAGTCCTCTCCAGAAGCAAAGCCCACGGAGTAGACAGCATAGACTGTCCTCGTGCTGGAAAAGAAACCACCCCCAGGGGAAAGGCAAAAGCAGGAAGGAAACTTATCAAAAGGGATTCTCCTGTCTGAACCGGTCTTGTCAATGAGAAATTAGAGCTTCCGGAAAGTCTTTGGAGTAGGGAGACAGTTTTCTTCGGGGATGTGACCCCTAGGGGCTATTCAGGCTTCAGTGGGTTTCCTACACCCGTATACATCCTACAACGCTAAGTGGACTCTGTAGGATAAATTAAAAAAAAAAAAATTTACAAGAACTCATGAAGCCAGGGGGAATCACAGTAGTGGACATAGGGAAATAACTTGAGAAAAGGGGATGGTGGTGGGCTTGGTTAAAATACATTTTATATATACATAAAATATCAACCAATAAAAATGGGGATAAAAATCTTTGTAGTATCATGAACTACTAAGAAAGGATTTCTAAATAGATCTAAACAGTTTAAAGACTTTTAAATAGATGTGTACTTTATAAGGTGAGACTAGAGGTCTTTCCTAGTTGACATTCTGTCATTACTGAAAGCATCCTGGTGTGCCATGTGAGAGGAAAATGACAAGATAAAAACAGTCAGAGCAGGGATGTGAGGAACACACCCAGGAAGCAAAGCGGAGCTGCGCATCCAGCCCCGTGAGGGTTAATCTCACGATGAATCATGTACTGAAATCGCTTTGTGATTTAAAAATGGAGAACAGCCCTGCAGTTGTAAATGGTACGGTCTAGTTCTGAGCCAGGCTTCAATGCCAAGGATCACCTTCCTAGAGGAGATGCATTTCCAGTTTCTGTGCACTTCACCCACCTGCCTGGAGTTGTCCTGTCCCATCTGTCCCAGTTGTCATCGTCACTGTCCATCATCACATCTCCCCCACAAAGGGCTTGGGGAGTCATCCCCTCTATTAGGGTCTGGGGAACTAGACTTGTTCCGCTATGATTTGGTTCATTGTTGTTTTGTCTGTTTATATTTGCTTCTTGTGGCGCTGGAAATCAAAGGCAGGGTCTTGCATGTGCTAGCCCTCTGCTAGACTGTGAATGTCGTTTATCCCTCACAAACCTCTGTTGTAAATTTAATACTCATTAGGAGATGTTGCAGGGTGGGAGCTCAAAGAAGTGATGGGGATGGTGGTATTGGAAGAGACAACATAGCTCTTAAGAGAATTTACTGCTTATCCAGACGACTCACATCAGGCCGCTCTGAAGCATCTGTAACTCCAGCTCCAGGGGATCTGGCCTCCACCATCTTCCCCCACACAAGACATATACTTAGACACACACATACACACAAATACAAATAAAAGACTTTTTTTTTTTCTTTTTTGAGAGGTGATTAGGGTTGTGTCTTCATGAATGGCCAGAGACAGAGCAAAGGATTAATGAGTGCTGTCAAGCTGGATCATGTCTGAGAGCTTGCCTGTCTGGGTCTCTCACACAATCCCCATTCTTACCCTGAAAGGCTGCATGCCACCCAAAAACACTAAGAGGGTCATTAGCAGATGTAGCCCCTTGCCCATGGACCAGAACTGTAGGCCGAATTAAACTTCTGTTTATAAATTATAATATTGTGTTACTAGCAATAGAAAATGCGCCAAGGAAGACCCCCGTTCTCATAGGTCCTCAGCTGCTCCTGTTAATGAGAGTGAAATCATCGTCATCAAGGTACGTGGGGTTACTTACGTTAGTACAGGGGGTACTAAGCCCTTTGAAAATGTCCGGCGGAAGGCTGGGGACCTAGCTCAGTTGGTAAAGTGTTCGCCACATACACATGAGGACCTAAGCTGGAATCCCCAGAGCTTATGCAAAGGTAAGGTGTAGGGGGACTGTGTGCTTGTAACCACAGTGCTTGATATGTGCCAAGTCCCTGGGGCTTGCCAGCCCGGCCCAACTAGGGAGCTCTAAGCTCAGGATGAGGCCATGAAAATCAGGTGGAGAGTGGTTGGGGAAGACACCTGATGTGGATGTCTGGCCTCTATACCCATATGCACACACATGTGTATGCACCTGTGTGAACTCACCCCCGCCGCCCACACACACACACAGCAAGACACAGAGACATACATACAGAGAGAGATAGAGACAGAAGGATAAACATAAACACATGTACGCACACAGGCATACATGCATGCAAGCATGCATGTACCCACGCACGCACGTACATTGAAGCAGGGTCTCTCCATGGAAGCCGGAACCTACTAATGTCCTGCTTTCTCTGGGGATGGCTTATCCCTGCCTTGACATATCCCCAGACTCTGGGCAAGAGGACTCGTGTCCTACAGTTTTCAGAGAGTGATTCTAATGCTAGCAAGAGTGGTTGCAGGCAGGTGCTGTATGTGAAGAAACGGGCCCATATACCTTCAAGTTTATCTTGACCAACCTAACGTTATCGTGCTATTTTTTTTTCCTTGTGTAAGAACACTGGTACAAGGGCTGTCCTTTGGGGACCTTTTAAAATCTGCACTCTGGGATTGTTAACCATATCCAATGCAATATTCTGCTCGGAGCAAACACACATAGTTACCTAAGTGGACCTTCGTGGTGCCTTTCCCTGTAACAAGTCAACCCTGGGATCTTTCATTTACACTAAAGCTTAAATGTCCTTAAAAGTTAACATCTGGAGCAGTCAGGAGAGGAGTGCAAGGGTTCCATGCAGCCTTCCAACTGCTTTTGAAATCCCTCATCTTAGGGATTCCTGACTCCTGCTCCAGACCCTGAGGCCAGTCAGCAGCTAAGTAATGCCTGTGGGAGCCACTGGGTGGCACTGGCTGGCCTGAGATGTGGGCAAGGAGGAGGGTGAAAGGAAAGAGAGAGAGAGAGAGAGAGAGAGAGAGAGAGAGAGAGAGAGAGAGAGAGAGAGAGAGAGAGAGAGAGAGAGAGAGTTATGGAGGCAAGGGAATCAGGGACCTTGAGGAAAGGGAGTTGTGACAAAGCAAGAAGACAGAGAATAAGCTGCAGCTCCCCGTGAACCATGCAGGCGGGCATCTCATTAAAACACAGCCCAGTTCTGAGCAATCCTCATCTCTGTTCTTGCTCCCGACACCCACTATGGTGGGTGATGTGGCAGCCATATAATGGCCTGGGTTCGCTGGGTCCGTGGTGCGGGACTATCTGTGGATTGCTTCCTCTGCATCTGGGTTGACTCTGACTCTCGTTAGGGGATCTTGGGGTCCTGTAAATAGCCTCCAGCTTCAGTCCTGCCATCTGCCCACGTTCAGGGCCTGTCTCAGGGAGTGTTCCAAAGAGACTTGACCTCTGAAGGTCTCAGGACACCCAGCTGCTGAAGAGGCCAGGCAGCAGATGACGAACAGGTTTGATGCCAGGCGGTGGCACATGAACACTCGGGGTGGGGTTGCTCCAGCGGCAGTGAGCTGGCTTCAGACCACATCAGAAAAGTCAGTCCCACCTCAGACCACAAGGGACTGCAGTTCATTTCTGGAACCTTCCAGCCACACACTCTACTCATCCTCCTTGCCCCTGCGAGCACTTGCCACTCTGTGCTCTCACTCCCAACCACCGCCTCTGCCTTTGATACCAGCTTGGAGATTGCTAATAGCTGGTTAAACTGCTTCCCGTTGAGGGGGTTAACGTTTTCATAAGGCCAGGGAGCATTTTTAGGAAAATATGCTGAGCCAGATGCAGGATGGAATACCTCCTGGTGTTGTTGGGTGACATGAAGGCAGGATGGTACTTTGATGGGAGTGGGGAGGAAGATTCAGAAGTACTGTATAGGCAGCCATGGCACACAGCCTCTGTGGCTCTGCAGAATTCTGAGGAGTACGGATGTGAATGGCCCTTTCTGAATTGTGTTACACAGTGACAGCCCAGGCAGTGAGAGCACTCTCCTCCTCCTCCTCTTCCTCCTCCTCCTCCTCCTCCTCCTCTTTCCCCTCCCCACTTCCCTCTCCCCACTGTGTGTGTGTGTATGTGTGTGTGTGTGTGTGTGTTTGTGTGTGTGTGTGTGTGTGTGTGTGTGTTTTCTTAGGAGAAAAGGCCGGATTCTCTAAGCTGAGCAAATGAAAGGAATTGACACAGGGGGGATTTTTGTACCACACATGAAGCTAAACACCCTGGGCCCTGACAAAACGTATTCTCTCCCCAAGACAGAGATTTATTGACCAGGTTGATCACAAGTAGGTGCCCTGGAGATCTCTGAGGTACTTCAGAAGCCTCTGCTTTTCCCACACAGACTGCAGTAGGGATTGGTTCCCTGAAGGCCTGGAGGAGCTGCCCACAAGACCGATGAGACTAACACATGGTGGCAATGCACCCTCAGCTGCATGGGTAGAAATGGGAGGATGTCCCTAGAGGTAGCTGTGCACTCACATGGGCAACACAGAAATCTGGAGGTCGTTTTAAGATATGGGGCTCAATGGATGGCTGCTCTGGCCTTCCGGCTCTGAGAGCACAGCTTACAAGTAAGCAAGTAGGCAGCCATTGCAGGGACCAAGCTGCCTTCGCCCTATACAGGGCCACTTCCTGGTGTTAGTCCACCTCTTTCCCTTTCACTCTCCTCCTTCCTCACCTGTTCCCTGAGATTACATCACAAATGAAATCTTGCTTTGGAGGAGACTGAGACAAAGGCATTGTCTGGCCGCCTGTCATAATGAGCAAGCTATTGTGGTTTATACAGAAGCAAAAGTGCAGTCTAACAGACATACGCCTTCCCTTTTTTCTTATTTATTTATTTATTTATTTATTTATTTATTTATTTATTTCTGCTTTTTGTAGTGCTAGGGTTCAAACTCAAGAGCGTGCTCATGCAAGGCCGGTGCTTTACCATTGAGCTACACCCAGGCCAACATCTTACTCATAAGAAGTAGCCTTCAGTGGCTGCGGGGTGGCTCAGTGGTTACGGTGATGCTGCAGAAGCCTGAGGTCATGGCTTCAGATGCTCAGCCTCTGCATAAAAGCCAGTCATGGTAGCCTGCATCCACAACCCTAACACCAGGAAGTGGGCTCACCACCAGCAAATCTAGTTACCTGGATGAACGTATCTGGACACACACATACATATATACCCCACCCCCAGTAACACACGCATGCACATGCACACACACGGACATTCACCCACACTCCCTCCAGAGCACTTTGACGGTGTGTGAACCACAGGCTCTCAATGACAAAGATTACCCATAATTCCCTTACCTACTTCTTCCTCTTGCTTGGGGACTGGTGTCCTTTCTTAGCCTTCTTTCTCCTACCGCCCCATCTCCTATGAGCACTGTTCCAATTCTGCTTGGAGTCTCCTAGCTAGAATCAGCTCACAAACACTCCACTACTAAAGCAAATGGCTCAAGGCTGGGCTGGGCTGGTCAGTCCAAAGCAATGCCCAGGATGAAGATAGCTCGTGTACGGTGCATGCTGGCGCCTCAGTGGCCGGGTGAGAAGGACCTCACCAATCTAGGCTAATCTCATTGGTTATATCAAAAGCCTACCAGCTCATCTGGAGTCTGCACTTCTAAGTATGCTGTAGGCTATAGAGAGCATGGAGTGATGTGCAGACAGAGACTGACTCATACTGAGCACTCAGACCATGGGGTGTTCTCTCCAGGGCAACACCATACTCTGGGCAGCTTTGAATCCCTAGCAACCGTTCCCTGAAGCCCTTCCTCCCTTGTGGGATAGGCTAAACAATTGCCTCTGCTTTCTTGTAATTAAAAGCCCCTACAGTGCCTACCTTCCTCTCTCAAGACCCTGTTTGGCTCCAGGCCAGTAACAAACTGTGATAGGCTAAGACAGATCGATCCAGAAGCAAAGACTTGGGAGACAGTGCCTCGCCTTAGAGAGGTGATACCAAGACACTGGAGCTGGCCAGCAAGTGGAGGACCTGGAGACAGTGAGAATAGATTTGGTGACCCTTGGATGACCCTCGTCATGGAAGCAGCTCTTGGCCTATGTGCAGGCTCAGCCTTGTGATAAGAATTCAGTCTCAAGGAAATGATGGCGATCCAGTCACATCTGGCACGTCTTCCCCTTTGGAATGTGAATTCCACAGAGGCTGAGCTTGTGGCTTCTCAGCAGCCTCATCAGTGACTAATGCCCCTGACACAGAGAGTCTACTTTCTGAATCCCTTAGAATTGTCTAGATTTCAAATGTGCCATCTCACTGGTGTATTCCAGAAGTTCCAGCTATTTCGTAAATAGCTTTAACATAACTCACTCTAGCAGGTGTTATAGTAAAGATGCACATAAATTCAAAAATATTCCTATGAGAGTTCCACTGGCTAAAGAAATGCTAGCTGTACATTAAAATGAAAACATACTATGTCTAGAGATGTTTAAATGTAATCTTCCATTTCAAAATCATTGGAAATGCATTCGGTAGCATCAAAATCACTCTAGAATTTTGTTTTACCATGAAGACATTATGCAAAGAAAAGGAGACATAGGGGTCCTAAAGAGATTCGCAACAGGGACACCCTCTAAAAGGTGACTTTTGCAGTTCACAGTGACATGGCTGGTATGTCCTAGTTCACTAATTATAACATGGATATGTATGCAGTAGACTCTTCAATATTCAAAATTAGAAAGCATCTTTTTTTTTCAACTGAATGTATTGTATATTTTAATCAAAAGCTTTTTCTTTCATAGTGGTACATATGTTGATGGTATACCTTATATTCAACAATATATAGTAATCATGAGGTATCATTTAATGGTTGAGGTTTTCTGCATGTATGTGTACTTATGTTTGTGGAGGTATACTGTTTGCTAGTGTATGCATAGGACCATGTGTGGGGAGCCCTGAAGTTGAAGTTGGGTGTATCCTTCCATCGTTCTCCATTTTCTTTACTGAGAGGCTAAGCCTCTCATTGAATCTAGAATTTGCTGATTTTGGCTACTCAGCTTGCCTCAGGGATCCCTTGTCTCTCCTACCCAAGTGCTGGGATTATAGGCAGCCACTATGTCCACCTGGATTTTATATCCATACCAGGGATGCAAACTCCAGATCTCATGTGAGCACAGCAAGTACTTTATACACTGAGCCATCTCCCCAACCCTGATAATATTTTGTTTAGTAAATAAACAAAAGTAGGTGGTCAATCCCATACCTTCTTCTGTTAAGTTGATGACATTTATAATTTGTTTATTTTTTTATTCTGTTTTTTTTTTCCAAGGCAGGCTCTCACTACTTAGGTGCTTACTCAATATGTAGACCAGCCTGACCTTGAACTCATAGAGATTCACCTACTTCTCTGCCTTCTGAGTGCTGGGGTTAAAGATGTGTTCAACCACACCCAGCTGAAGAAATTTATTTTTAATATCTTATTAAAAATATAGTTTACTGGGTAGTGGTGGTATATGCCTTTAACACCAGCACTTGGGAGGCAGAGGCAGGCAAATTTTCATGAGTTCGAGGCAAGTCTGTTCTACAAGTGAGTCCAGGATAGCCAAAGCTACACAGAGAAACCCTGTCTCAGAAAAAAATAATAATAAAATAAAGTTTGCAGGAAATTACACATCCATTCTATAAGCTGCAGTTATGGCTTCAAATACCTAATCAGTGACTTATTTCACACTTAAACAAGCATAATCTGTTTGGAGGAGATGAAGCTCAGTGGCAGAGTGCATCACAAACACAAACAGAAGCAAAGCAAAATCAATGTTCTAGAACTTTATAATATTGGACGAGAGATACTCCAGACAATTACAATAGATTTAGCTTCTCGCTGGTTAGGAAAAAGGAATCACCTTTATCCCCACCCCCCCCCCCAACCAAAAAAGGAGGTATATATTAAAAGTTAGATGGAGGATTAAGAATCCTGTAAGATCAAGATTCTGGTATGTGTCTGGTGCGGGCTATTACCCATGAATGAGTTCCCCAGGTGTCTTCTGTAAGTACTTTTTTTTCTTCCTTTATTGGGTTCTTATATCTTATATCTACTGCCCTCCTAACTCGAATTGCACCTTAATCCCTTCCAACTCCCCAACCCCAAGCACTAGGGAGGAGAGAAAGACTATTAGAAGAGAAACAGGACATAGACCTCTTTAGACTACTTCCTGGTTACTTGGGGTGTCAAGTTCCCTGGGGCATGTCTAATCTTTGTTGTTGTCAGAATATCTCCAACCAGTAATACAGCAAAACAGCAATCCAGCAGTAGCAAACACAGCATAAGGAAACAGCAGCAACAGTCACCAGAGCAGCAGCAGGGTTGGGAGGTGGGGGGCTGGGGCAGCAGTGAGCCCAGGGCAAGGGATGCTGGGAGCAGCAGCCACCACCTTCCCTCTCCAGGCTCTCCCATTTATACTCTCTCCAGAGTCCCAGAATCACACTATCTGCAGTTGGCCAAAATCACACCCCTGTGAGCATAAGACAATCATAGTGGCTGTGGACAATCTGAAGCAGTTCCACAGCCCACACCTGGGATTAAATGAAAACATATTCACATAACATAACTATGTTTTTAAGGAAACCAAAATTCTCACCAGGGCCATCTTTGGCAAATGTAATGGGAAAATGAAAAGGAGGTTGGGACAGTGTCCTTCCAGCACCAAAGAGAAGTGAACTGGTCTCTCAGACTTTCATAAGGCTCCATCCACTCGGGATGGTGGAACATGCAACCCAATCATCCCCTAAAGGCACCATTTCTTAATACTGCCACAGTGAATATTAATTCTCAACAGGATTTTGGAGGAGATGCAGCCTGTTATAAGGGCTGAGTCACAGGCCTTAGTACATATCCTGGGCAAGGGCCCTTTATCAGGTCCTTTGATTTGTAAATATGCTCTTCTACTCTGGGATGGGAGTGGCAGTTGGGGGGTTGTCATGTCATGTTTTGGATGATGCTCTTTGAAAGTCACAAGTTTCCCATTTTGCCACTCAGGGTGCCCCTCCATGGTAGAGTGTTAGCCTGATTCAGCCAAGGCACTGAGAGAGCCTTTTTTTTTTTTTTTTATGAAATGCAACTAATTTTTTTCTGTCCCTTGTGCTCATAGAAGTCTTCCCTGAGGCAAAGTCACAATGGGTACTCGTATGTTTTCTTCTACTATTTCTATAGTTGTATCTCTGGCAGGTTTTTAGTTCATTTTTATATACGGTGTGACGTATATAAATCACATGGATTTATATTTATCCTTTATTTTTCCTGAAAAGACTTTTCTTTGCCTAGAAATGATGGATGTCTGCATGGATATCTTCATGAAAAAGTGGTTAATTATGACTGTAAGGGTGTATTGACGGACGTCCAGTTTGCCATCCGTGTATGTGTCTATCCTTCAGTCAATATTATAGTGTCTTAGGAACGTGGTGGTTTTACACTTAGTTTTCAGTGTGTGATGTACAGGTGTGTGATGTACAGGTGTGTGCACACGCGCTCACGTGTGAAGACCAGAGCTCAATATTGAGCATCTTCCTCTCTATTTTTCTGCCATACTTTTTGAGACAAGGTCTTTCCCTGAAACATGAGTTCACACAGCTGGTTAGCTGGTTTGTCAGCCAGCCCTGAGGATCTTGCTGTGTTCTGCTTTCTGTGCTGGGCTACAGGACATGCAAAGCGTTCAGGTTTTTACACAGGCCCTGGACACCCAGACTCAGGTCCTCACGTTCACAAGGCAAGCACTTGGCCCACTGCGCCATCTCCACAGTCCTTACACTTGGCTTTGAGATTGGAAAGAAAACCCTTCAAGCTTGCCGTCTTCAGGACTGTATGACGGCTACTACGCATGATCGCCCCTAACATTCACAATGCAGTTCCCAAAACTGGGGAGAAAAAGGCATCTGGGACGCAGTCAAGGGGCAGAAGATTCTTGCATCAGAAGTCAAACGTGAATACGTGCATAAGTGAGAGTGTTCCCTGACATCGGAATTGTGAATTAAGAAGCTAATTTTTGCTGTAGAATATAAACATTCTCTAAGAAAATTATTGGCAAAATCACCATAATAAAAACTTTAACTTTTCAAATAAATTATATAGAGATGGCTTTAATTATAGTGACCTCGGGGATTCAAAACATGCTGTTGTTCATTAAGATTTTATTCCTGGGGGGTCGGGGTTGGAATCCCTGAATTGGGTGGATATGGAAGTAATTATTTTGCATTTTGTTTTGTTTTGTTTTGTTTTTTACACCTTTAGCTACTATGTTGCAAAACTCTACGTACAAAAGACCTCATGTCCTTAGTATAGTGTGCGCTTGATCAACAACTGCAGCAAGGCAAAAGCATCCACAGGTCAGAATGCTGATGTCCCTAAATTTAGGGCCGCTAAGTCAGAAGGTGCATAGTTTTAATCAACCAGTAATGACTGAGATGTGGGTAGAAGGAGCCACTAGTAACCTTCGAAATGTGGGGGGGATGGGGGGGAGATCACTTGATTTTTCTAACATTTCCTTGAAAATGTGCCCAAACAAGTCGGAGAGGAGCGGCACTAAGCAAACTGTCGAGGCCAGACTGCCTGGTAGGAACAAAGCAAGTGGGCTTTGGAACGAAACTGCTTTGGATTTCAAAAGCAGGCTTCTTGGTGGTTTTGTGAGCTTCAGAAAGACTTTGGACATTCGGTTTCGCCACCTCCAGAAGCTGCCAACGCATTTTGCAGGGCTGCTCTGAAGGTTAAGTGATTGAGTGAGCCGGAAGTGTGTGCCCTGAGAAAACACCTGCCACTCACTGGGCCCATGAGCAGTCTCAGGAGGCCTTTTCTCCTGGACCACACAAATGCCATGGCAACTGAATTATCGTGATGCATTTGGTATTCCTTTATATAAGTTCTTATTGGTTTTGATAAGGAATATCAACCCAGCAAGAGTCATTAGACATGATGGCTATTTTATTTGTCAGAAAAATTCCTCTTAATAGCCACTTAAAAAAAAAAAAGCAAACCCATTTATTTAATCAGCGCAATTGTTCTAATTCCTTGTAGAAGAACCACATATCTCCAACCATGCAAGAATCTGTGCACAACACCTATCGAGCTCCGGGTTCTTATGGGAGAAACAGGACAAGTGTGAGCAAACTCTGTATCCTTGTTGCCCATCTGAGGCCAAGGATGAGGCCTCTGCGTGAGAAAGCGAGCATATGGCGGAAGGCTAAATGCTCTCGACTTAAAACTATAATTCGCTTCAGACAAAGAAAGCTGCCGTACTTTGTTCACTGTTGCTTTTCGGGATGTAACAAGAGCACCTGGCACACAGCAAGAGCTCAGTAAGTGTTTGCTGAATGAATGCACGCATGAGTGAGTCACCAGAAGCATCTGGTCCAGTGGTTTTCAAACGCTGTTTTTAGCCATGACCTCTTTCTTCAAATGAAGCCCCAGAACAAGAGGAGCCTCTCCACGCTAGGTGAAGCCCATCTTGGTGATGATCAGTAAGGCCCACACCGCAGAGGCACAGGATTTGACCAATGACAGCATCAAGGCTGACCTCAGGAGTCCCTGGGCCATTGCGGGGGAATGGCACGTTCCCCAGAATAACTGCATTACCAGGAGGCCACATGGATACCCTAAGTACCCTGGTGCTTACATGATCTTAGGGCAGGCAACTGTATGGTCTAAGAAAGAGTTTCAAGAGATATCACTGGGGGGCTGGCTGTCTGACAGCATGACTAGGTGTTTTGGCCACACTGCTATAACTTCTCAGCATCTGTGCAGGAAAGGAGTTCGCAACTCAAATACACTGAAAAATAAATAAAAATCTAAAAACAGTCAAAACCAACAGCAACAGGCAATGGGTATGCGTTCTCTGTGATCTGTTGGCCTCAGATGAGTGGATGAGGTTTTGGGAAGTGAATCTGGAGCTGGAAAACCTCAGCATCCTCCCACACAGGGGGTTTTCAGGAGCACTTGGGTAGTAATGTTAGTCAGTACTAACTACGGAAGAAGGATCCAGCTTCAGCTTTCCACACACTCCCATACTTGCTTGGGTCTTGTCCTGGAGTTCTTCTTCTGTCCCTGCCCTTCCCTTCTCCCTTCACCTGGTCAGAGACAGACCAACCGCAACCCCACCTCAGGTAGACAGACAAGCATTTCCTTTGAGGTGGGTACTGAAAACAAACAAACAGACTCCTTCTGCAGCCTCTACTAGCACCATCTTTTCTTCCCCTTTATTCTGAAGGAGACATCGTCTCACTTATGGGAATTACACAGAACTGAGATAACGTACGGGTCCCAGCTATCAAAAGCAGGTCTCAGTCACTACATAAAATAGCTTTTAATGAGCATACAATAGCCTCAAACACCCTAGGCTAAAAGGGCCTACCTGGGAGACTGCTTCTCTGGGTGATGCTCTGACCGCATTTCCCAAGTCTGCCTAAAGAGGGAGCTGTTTCCTTGGAATCCTGGCGTGAGGGGGGCGATGCTAGAAAGGGGTTTGCGTGACCACAGCGAGAATAAGATTCAAACAAACCTAAGGGGCACTTTCCTGAGTCCTATGTATAGGACTTTCCTGGTGAGCACCAGGAAAGGCAGCTTCCTGTTCCACCTGCCTAAACTACCAACCAGGAGTTCTTCAGGTGAACTGTTAGCCCTCTCCCTGCGCCTAAACTAGGGTTCCTTGTGCTTGCTTGCAAGGACACCAGGGAGTCCTTGAAATTTTTAAAGACCAGGTTGGAGCGCTTTGCTGCCTGGCAGCAGGTTTCCAAGCTCTTCAAATCTAGAGGTTTTTGTTTATAATATGGGCAAAAGAAGAGCACCACGATTGTAGGAGTTTTGTAATTATAATAATAAAAAAGAATAGGGAACTGGGCGTGGTGGCACATACCTTTAATCTCAGCACTTGGGAGGCAGAAGTAGGCATATCTCTGTGAGTTCGAGGCCAGCCTGGTCTACAAAGAGAGTCCACACACGGAAACCCTGTCTCGAAAAACCAAAAAAAAAAAAAAGGGGGGGGGGGGATACATGCAATGAGTGTGACACAGGGGCCAATATACTGTAAACTCTTAGTAATCGATGGAGTGGACACACATGCATGCAGTACACACACACACACACACACACACACAGAGACAGACACGGATGGGGGAGAAAGTTGTTAGCAAGACTTCTCAAACCCTGTCATCTTTTACAACAGTGAGATGCTCTACTTTCTCAGAGGAAAGCTGTGTTTGCAAACCACACAATGTCCGGGCACACCTCTATGTCGACAAGAAGAGAAGAAACGCAGGCCATGTGGGCACACCGCAGGAAAGCTGATAGTCCTGTTTATACGTGGAGGGAATACATAGCCTACCACAGTGGTTCTCAGCCTTCCTGACGCTGCGGCCCTTTAACACAGTTCCTCATGTTGGGGTGACCTCTCCCCCACCCCCCAAAACTACTTTCGTTCCTACTTCAAAACTGTAATTGTGCAACAGTTATGAACTGTAACGTAAATATGTACATTTTCCAATGGTCTTCGGCAATCAGTGTGAAAAGGACGTTCAACACCCCCCCCCCAAAGGGGTTGCGGCCCACAGCTTGAGAATTGCTGCTCTACCAGCATTATTCTTACCCGGTCCCCCAACCTCTGACTGGCCACCAGCTCTCTATACAACAAACAACCGTAGAACCATAGAGCACCAATCCAGCACCGCACACTCTCAGTCTGTAGAGACAGGGAAGTGAAGAAGGGTCAATCCTGGCTCTCCAGGGACCCAACTACAGTGGAAGATTGAGAAACAACTGAGCCCACAGTTACAGCAGCGCAGAGTAGTGAGCACGCATGCTCCGAAGAAGATACAGCGGGGGGGGGGGGGGGGGGGCTCTAACCTGGGACACAAGGAGCGAGCATCCCACACCTTTCTACAAGTTGAATCTTAACAGAAAATGTAAATTTGCCATTTGAAGTGGAGAGGGAGGACGTGAGTTTTCCTGCATGTCAGCTTGCAAGGAGGATGTGACGAAGCAAAGCAGGGTCATTCTCTGAGGGGAGGGAAGCAGACACAGAGGGATTGACAAAAGACCTCCCTGCTGTATCGTGTTTGTGGACCCCTCATTTACATGTGGGTGGGTGTGAGGGAGGGTAGTGGAGCTGCTGCGGTGTATGAAGGGGCTTTGAATGAAGAGATGAAACTGGATTGGGACATGGCCATGGGTACTTATGAACAACTGGAGCTGAGCAGAAAAGGGGTTGAAGGCATGGTGTTGGGCGCTAGACAGCAGGCAGGAAGGGCGGGGTCGGGTTGAGCACTGGACTGACACAAGGTCATAAAGGTCACTTAGAAGAGGAGGGCCGAGGGTGGAGCTGGGTGGTAGAGCTGCTTGCCTAGTGTGCACGAGGCTCTCTCTGGCTTCTTCCTCATTATCAATCCACACAGGCAACCACTCCCACAAAGACTTTGACAGTACTCAAGAGAAAGGACTGACAGAATATGGTGTCTTGAGAACACTAGGGAAAAGTTAAACACACACACACACACACACACACACACACACACACACACATATTAAAACCCTCCAGCAGAGACTAAAGAGCCCACAGGGCAATCCCATAGCTCCCACATCAAGTATTTAATGACTGCTGTCTTTGTACACACAGACTCTATGGCCCTCAGTCTTCCCGGGAGGAATTTATTCTCACGTAGTGGAACTGGAGAGTGTTAGCTTCACACATCCTCCGTCTTTGCTTCGGGTGTGCTGTAGTTCTGCTACGATCTGGGAAAGGATGAAAGATGGCCTTGGGCATGACCATGTGACAATTGACACTCTCAGAAGGGAGGGCCATCAGCACTAGGACAAGGCAAACTTACGTTCCTGCCAAGGAGCATACTACAGCAATCCTGTAGAAACCTTAAAGACGAGGTCATCCTTTCCCCAAGATTTCACTCTTTCCAGTATAGACTGAGGAAACAGATACCAGAACGAACCTGAATGCTTTTTCAAAGATATTCATTGCAAGATTGTTTATAACCCTGAAGATTACCATGTCCTACAGGAGTAGTTCATGGTTTTAGTAGCCTAAGTGGAGTCTACTCAGTAGCTGAGGACCTCCCATCGAGAGTGGGGAGGAGAAAGACATGCCCAAGGAAGGACCTAGCAAGGTTCTGGGAACCACTGGCTTATTGGCTGGATGGAGGGGCTTAAGGCAGCCATATATACCAGGAAGGCCAGCTCCTCTTCTCATGCCTCCCAGGCATTGCTACCATTGAGTAAGCATCTGTGTGGATCCCCCCAACCCCCCCAAGATGTTCCCCTCCATCTTGTTGTCCCACGTTCCCCGGTATCCCCATGCCTGTAAATACAAAGACATGGAGACTCAACGGGCAAATAGTGTTGGATTGGGCCATCTCGGAGCTTCAGAGCCTCTCCTCGGTTTTCCTTTATTTACTTTGTCACACTCTGTGTTAACCCTGATAAAGAAACATAATCCCTGCACACAGTAGACACTGGCGCTTGCCTACCCAGCAGTAATGCATCCCTGCTGTGTTGCTAAGCAAATCCTGGCTATCTTTGGCAATTCATTACGTCCGACTGAACAGACCTCCTCTTTCTGTGCTCTGGTGGAAGCCAGGTAACTCCATTCTGACCACTGAAAGGAGAAGAAGACCCCCCCTGAGAGGAGCAGTGACACCTTATTATATTCTGGGTCAATCTTTTTGCCCACCCAAAACCTAGACATGGTAAAGGGCCAGCCATTTTAAGACCACTGGGTGCCAGACACAAGGGAAACAACCTCAATATAAAGGCAGCTGAGCAGAAACATGGAAGGAAACTGGGCCCCTCAAGATCTAAATTTAGCTGTGGCGTGGTAGTGCACATTTTTAGTGCCAACACTCAGGAGGCAGAGGCAGGCAGATTTCTGTGAGTTTGAAGACAGCCTGGTCTACATAGTGAGTCCCAGGCCAGGCCAGTCAGGGCTATCAAGCGAGACCCTGCCTCAAAAAAAAAAAAAAAAAAAAAAAAAAAAAAAAAAAAAAAAGAAAAGAAAAGAAAAAGAAATAAAAACTTGAAGATAATATTAAGTTGTCATAACAACTTTAGCTATTCATAAAATGTATTTTTAAAAATAGATAGTTCCCTAGTTTTCACAGCTATTAACTAGCTGAAACGTTTAGTTACTTGCAGCTTTTAGTAAGTTCTCGAGGCTGTGGCCCTGGAAGATATATTTCTAATGTGGTCTGGGATCCAATGCAATAAGCAGCCAAGTGATCACAACCCAAGTGGCACAGAGTACAGAGAGGTCAGCTGTTCTTTGACGGGAGAGGGTCCTTCTGGGAAGGAACATGTGGCTGACAAGGCTTTGTGAAAGGCAGGCATGCTTGGAGTTAGGTCCAGCAGGGGTCTCTAGCTGGCCACTCAGGAACAGCTATCGTGTGGTAAGATGATGAGGCACACGCACAAAGGTGAGATGTGAAGCAGCTCGTCAAATGGAAGAGGCTATCATGATGTCATTTGACTCGGGGAGAGGATGCATGTGGGGCAGGTGGAACGGTGGTGTGACGGGATACAGCCAAGTCGTCAAAAACACTTGTGGGCCCTTGGGCAACTCCCTAAGGAAAAGGGGTTCACTGAGAGGAGATGCCTCGAGGGACCCTCCTGGAGGCTCCACTCCTTTGCGGGACATGGAAGTTTCCATTACAAGTGCCAATCGCACCCAGCCCACTGGGTTTCACACTGCATACTGTACTCAGGACAGCGCTGGCATTTCAGTTTGAACACTAAGTGGTGACTCAGAACCAACACAAGTGTGGACCACTGTTTACTCAGACGGAAGCCTCTGGTGTGACAAATTAGAGTGGGCTGCTACATTGAGCAGTACTCATGAGGCAAACAGCTTGGAAATAGCACATACCATGGCTCTGGGCAGCTGATTCATTTCTTGTTCTGTCTTCTCAGGCAGGCCATCATACGCCAGTCCAGGCAGACCCACAGCCTGTCAGCGTCATGGACGGTATTTTCTCTCTGGACAGCACCTAAGTACTGTGGACATCTTTTGTTTCCTATGACTCTGCTATTGACTTTGATGGTTCCAGGAAAATCTATATATGTTCAGTTTAATTCACTCCATGGAGACAACCCCCCCACACACACACACATCGTGAAAATGGTAAAGTTCAAAGGTCACAAGGGAATTTCCAGATCACCAGAGGGGCTCGGTGATGTTTTCCTTAGAATGTTAAAAATCCAGCAAGTATATTGAAATCTATTGGGTAAAAGGGTCTTTATACTGCTGAGGCACAGGTGATGGGGCAATGACCCAGACCTTGAGCCTAACATAACTTCAGAAACAGTCCAAACTTACTCTCTAGGCCATCCTCGCGTGAAGGCAGCAGAGCCATCCAGTGTGAAGACCAGGATTTGAAGCCTGTCCCTGGCACAGACAACAGGGGCAGGCCAGACTGAAATCCAGATCTTTCCCAGTTTGTGCTTCCTCATCCACAAATAGAAACCATAGCACTCATCTCCCAAAGAGGCTGTGAAGGTCAGAGGTCACATAGGTACGAAACAGTTATGCTGTGAACTGGACAGTAGGTACCCAACAAATGATGGTCGTTCCTATTAAGATCAAGAATCTGGTGATGCACTTGTGAAAAGGACTCTGAAGCCAGGCGTGGTGGTGCCTTTAACCCAGCACTTGGGAGGCAGAGGCAGGCAGATCTCTGTGAGTTCAAGGCCAGCCTGCTGTACAAAGAGAGTCCAGGACAGTCAGGGTGTCACAGAGAAACCCTCTCTTGAAAAAAAAAAAAAAAGAAAGAAAGAAAGAAAGAAAGAAAGAAGAACAAGAAAAGAAAAAAAAATAAAGGGACTCTGGATGGCAGGGCAAGAGACACCTGAAGCCGTGCTTTGGGGTGTCGGGGACTTCTCTGTCTACACACTGTTCCCGTGGTTCCAGACCTGTGCAGGACAGTCCTGTCTGCAGATGAAAAAACTCAGTGTGGAGTTCAAAACGTGTGGGAATGTTTAGGTAAATGTCTGCTTCCGCACTGAGGCTGCTTCCTGCCAGGAAACAAGGGGCTTCGCCTCAGAAGGAGGAGGAAGGTCATGCCTCTGGAACTGGCTGGGACAGCTTACAGGAGGCTGTGGCATGTCATCAGAACCCACCAAGAACTATTCAGCAGTTAATAGTTTCTTAGTTAATAGTTTGAAAGGGTCCTTCCTCCCTTCCCTCCCTCCCTTCCTTCCTCCCTTCTTCCCTCCCTCCCTTCCTTCCTGTTTGGCGAAGAAACACAGAAAAAGAAAGCCCAGTTGAAGGTATCTGGAAAACATTACAGGAGGAGGAAAGAGCTTTCTAACTAGTCCCTCACAGTTTCTGACCATTGCGCAATATGACCTTTGTCTAGTGTCCCCCAAAAGACCATCAGCAAATGCCACACTGCCGCCGCGACTGTGTATGTGCAGGGCAACCCTGGAGGGTGCAGCAGAGAAGGTGGGATAATATGGATACAGATCATGAGCTCGGACCCAGGCACCTCACACATTCACACCCTCGGGACCTGCCAGTGATTTCCTGACCAGCATTTGCAGAAGAGACTCAAGAGGCAGCCTCGGTCTCTGTGTCTGCAAGCTTCTTGTCCACCGACACTGGACCGGCATGGTGGTGGTGGTGCTTTCAGGCTCTTATTACTACCTGGAGTTATTAGATTCAGGCTGTGTTAATGTAGTTGCTCTTGAGTACCCGCTTTTGCTTATATTTGTGGTTAGGGGGTGTGCTATTTAATGCAGAAGTGCTGGCTCTCTGTAAGCGGGCACTCTGCGTCTCACTACTGGCTATATTGCCCGCTGCTCTGCAATGGCTAATGAGGTTACAGCTTCCTCTTTTCGCAGAAAGTGTCCCTTCCTAATTAAGGCCCAGCAAGAACTTGGATGCCCATTGTATAGCAACCCAACTTTCCCTTCTCGATTCACTGACATGCATGTACGTCCCACAGGGAGTGCTAAGAAGAGGGATCTTAAACTGCCCCAGGCTCTCCAAACATAAGGAGACTGACAAACACACCCTCAAGGATTTCTGTGTACACTGGAACAGAGCTCTGTATGGCTGTCTATGGTGTTTGGTCAGGTTAGAAGACTAAATTTGGTGATATAAGAACAGCAAATGTTGAGATAATAGTCTAGACATACATGTGCATATATATATACACAAACATTCACACACACACACACACACACACACACACACACTCATAAGTAACAGTAGTTTCCTTCTGTCCCATGAGTGAGATCTCATAGAAGGCTATGTAGCAGCCTTCCCAGACTGTGAGGCCCTCAACAGAGGCCCAGGGCCAGCCACACCCAGCCTCTCTGGGAAGCCCTTTCAAATCTCAAGATCCGAGCTCTTCAGCATGACATAACCTTGCTAAGGGATTTAAAAGAAAAAGTCTCGAGGGAGGTTGCTTGGCTTTCTGACTGTGTCTAAATAAAGTCTGTGCTGGAAAACATGAAGTGTCATCACGGAAGGACAATGGGTGTCTCACGCTGGTAAAAGTTTTCCTTCTCTGCCTTCCTTTGGAGAGGAGTTATGAAAATGGATTTCAGTTGCCAAGGAGGCAGGATCCAGCAGCACCATTTATTGGGCCAGATATTGCAATCCCAGGACTCAGAGCTGCTGGGGACAAAGGGTTAGCTTTGCTTTACAGAGCCTCAGCAACGTGTTGGCTGCTGGTGCAGACACTTCACACGCATAGGGAGACCAGAGCATGCACAGAGAGTAGATTCTGGCAGCAGGTTAGTCCTCGTTCGCAAGCTGCTGAGGCATCCCATTTTCCCGGTTGAGGCATAAAGCCTGAGGCACACAGCTCACTGCCACTCACTGCCAGTTCATCCACCCTGTGCGAGGGGCACCACATGTGCCAGTGTTCAGAACCCATCTCAGTCCGTTCAGCTTGTTGGAAAGTTACTACCACTTGTATTAGACTGGCTTCCAACTGTTCTCCCTGGAGAAATGAATCAGACCTCATCTCCTATATCCATCCTTTTTCTTTTCCCCCATAATTTAAGCTTTTTTTTTTTTTTTTAGTTTCTGTAGGCCCAAGAACAACAATTCATTGCAACAATGCCAAACTACCCTAAGGGAGCCACACCGGTGTATGCGCAGTGGCCCCAGAGAACCCTGGGAACTCTTTTCGCTGTACTAACACCGCACTGACCAAGAATACTTTCACATTGAGAGCTCACCACGAGTCAGGTATCGGAGTTCTCCTTAAGTACCTCATCCAAGTCTCAAAATTGAATTTTTACAAGGCATCTAAGTTAAGACGTGGTCGCTGACTAAGAAACATCAAGTAGTTTGTCCACAGTCACGTGGCTAACAACCAATGGAACTGAGACAATAACACCAGGCCCATTCCCACAGCCGGGAGGCAGGCCAGCTGCAACTGTTACAGCTAAGGCAACTGAAGGCTACCAAAACAAAGCTCTCGGGCTGTGCTTCTAAGCCTTGGCTATTTGTTATCATCTTCTGGATGGCTGAAATTAAGACCTATCCTGCAGTCATACTGTTAGGCTTCTGATAGTGGCTCTTGGGAGCATCCCAAACATTAGTATTTTTAGAAAGCTTCCCTGGGGATTCTAAAACGCAGCCAGACTTGAAGATGTCTGACTGATGGAACCGCTCTAAAGCTCAAAGCTTACCTAGCCCAAACCGTTCACACACCGCCGCAGATCCAGCTAGGAAGTATCAGAGCCAGCAACCATGTTACCCTACCATGTCAAGGGATGCTGAGCAAGTCTGCTTACCTGTAAAATGGAGAGGATTCAGGAGGCCATGGAGATGGCTCAGTCGGTAAGTATGCTTGCTGCACAAGCATGAGGACCTGAGTTCAAATCCCCAGCATTCATGTAATAAACGTGACATAATTACAAATGTCCGTAATCCCAGTGCTAGGGTCGGGGGAATCACTGGGCTTGGTGGAAGGTAAGCTAGCTTCATGTTCAATGAGAGACCCTGTCTCAAGAGAATAGGATGAGGAGCTGGAGAGATGGATCAGAGGTTAAGAGCATTGACTACTCTTCCAGAGGCCCTGAGTTCAATTCCCGGCAACTACATGGTGGCTCCTAACCATCTATGATGTGATCTGATGCCCTCTTCTGGTCTGCAGGTGTATATGCAGGAAAAGCACTGTAAACATATACAGTGTATATGTATAAATATGTAAATGTATAAATAATAAATAAATCTAGAAAAAAAAAAGAGAGAGAATAGGATGGACAGTGATAAAGCCGGACACTTACTGTCCTCCCAGATCCCCCCCACACACACACCTCCATACATACACACTTTTTTTTTTTTTTTAAGGAAGAGAATGATTTCCCCTAGGGCTACTGATTCTACCTGGGACTAAATAATACTTATTTCAGGACAAAGTGGCCAAGGAGCCCTCATGGTCATCAAGTCAGATGTCAGTCACAAGGAACAGAAGCGTTCTGGGCCTATCTTAGCCAATGGCAGAACGTCCTTTGCTAAGGGCACTTGCAACAGATGCTGTCAGAAAGTCCCCCTCCTGCTCTGTCTTTCACATCCACATCTCTACACATATGCATGCATCCAGGAAGCGGTCCCTTCAACCACATTCTGGGTGGTTTAGGCAAGACAGCAGGTAATCGAGGCATGCTAGGGCGCTGGGGTGCTGAACACAAGCCTTTGCACTTTGCACTGTCAGACTGAGTGTGCAGGAGCACCCCCAACTCAGAGGAAACGCAGAGAGGAATCTCTTACTACTCACTTGCCTAATCGTTTCCACTTAACACACAGTGAAAGCAGAACGTTGTGACATGCTTGGCCTGTCTGCGCAAAGGTTCTGCTTTTTCTGGAAGATCTTGGAAAAAGAAAAATAAAATCACCAAGGGCAGGGGGTGGGGGGAGGGAGAGAGAGAGAGTGCTTTGCCACCTTTCATGAATTCTACGAGCATCCCTTCCCACATCGCCCTCGGCATGTCATGGCGCGCTGTGCTGGGAAAAGGATCCAAGAACACGTTAGAAGGTTTGCTGGTCTAGAGCTGATACAGGCCGCTGGGCCTGGGGAGAAAAGCAGGTGCGGCACAGGCAACCTGGGGCCAGCAGCTGGGATCCTTTGCCAGGATCCTTCAAAGAACTTGGTCCTGTTTTGCGACCCTGTTGAAGTTGCCACAAGGCTTGAGTAACCCCACCCCTCCTCCCACCAGCATCCTCACTACCACTCAGGAAGTGGGACAACTGATGGTGAATCCCTGATACACCTTCTCTTGGGGACAGTGGTCTGACCCCATGTCATCTTCCTGATGAGCCGGATACTACGGTAAAGCTGTATATTGATTATTTGGACCCTTAACCCTGTCTGGCAAATCACTAGCATTAGAGTTCTTCTAGAAAGAGGTCTTAGGGGCTACTGTTCCTGGCAAACTAGAGATTGGGGGCTCATCTTGGGTCTCTATATGCATAACAAGAACGTGGGTTTTACTGACAGCTGATTGGGATAGCTTAGGTGGGGAGTCAGTGGCTATCTATGTCAAGGGAGGAGCGTAAGTCCTTAGCTACCTAAATCACTTCTTGACGATGTGTGCACCATCAACATGAAAATTAAGGATGCCTGCCTCTCCAAGATGAAGCCGTGAAGAAAAAAGAAGCACACCCATTCCACGGAAATTCAAGCAACACTTGCCAATTGCGTATGAGCGGGAATGTATTTGTTGACAAAATATAACATGGTGTGCACATGAGAAAGCAGTTCCCATGGTTGCCACCAAAAGACAGTATCTTCCAGGGAGAAAGGCATAAAGAAACTCCCAGGACTTGACTGACTCAAAATGACCCTTCCTTGTTTAAGCCCTACTTTTTTCTGGGTTGCACTCCCCCACTTTCTCCTTGCTCCTTACTTGGGTTGACCACTCAGACTTCTGGATGTCCTAGGAGGGCAAGAATAAGGAAAAGAGCTGAGATTTCTCCTCTGTCCTGCCTGCCTCAGCAGCACACAAGGCTGTGCTCTGTGACTTTTGTAGGACCAGTTCCATTGGAGACCAGCAGGCTTCCACCTTGGGCCAGGACTCCAGGAGCCCTGCCTTCTCTTTCTTTTTCTTCTTCTTCTCCTTCACAGCCTGGAAGCTGCACTGTCTCTGACCGTTGGGTCACCTCCCTAGCCCTAAGTGGCTTTCCTACATTCCTATCATTGGTGTACCCCATTTCATGCGTCTTACTCCAGACATTCTGTGGTTGCTAGTGTGAGAATAGCCCTCATAGGCTCATATGTTTGAATACTAGGTTCCTAGTTGGTGGAACTGTTTGGGAAGGATTAGGAGGTGTGGCCTTGCTGGAGGAGGTGTGTCCCTGGAGGCAGGCTTTGAGGTTCCAAAGAGCTCACACCATTCTGAGTGTGTTCCCCGCTTCTGTTTGTGGTCTGAGTTGTGAGCTCTCAGCTGGTCCTGCACCCATGATTTCGGGTCACTACCATGGATTCTGACTCTCTGGAACTGTAAGCCCAATGGAATGCTTCTTCATAGGCTGTCTCAGCCGTGGTGCTCTATCAACAGCAATAGAAAAGCAACTAACTGACACACACTCCATGTTTGTTTGGCTTCCTAGTTGCACCCTGACTAGCATACGGGGTCATCCCTATGGTGGCCTTGCTTTCCTTGTCTGTGAATGAGAGAGGAAGTGCTTGCCAGGATTTCTCTCAGTCCTCTGGTCTATAGGGCTGGAGAGACCCACTGACCAAGGGACAAGGTGAGGTCAACCTCCTCAATCTGAAATACCCTTTATACTTCAAGATTTCGTATCAGGGGTGCTCCTCATTTCTCAGAATAGTATTTACTCTGTCATGCAACCAAATCCTTCTGCTAGATGCATGCAGAGTCTAGACCAATGTTTCTCAACCTGTGGGTCGCAACCCCTTTGGGAGTCAAACAGTCTTTTTACTGGGGTCACCTAAGACCACCGGAAAGCACAGATATTTATATTATGATTCATAATAGTGGCGGAATTACAGTTATGAAGTAGCAACAAAATTAATTTATGGTTGGGAGGATCACCACAACATAAGGAACTGTATTAAAAGGTCGCAGCATTAGGAAAGTTGAGAACCACTGGTCTAGATAATTAGGGACACAGTCAATTTTATTAGAAAAAAAAAAGTGATTTGGTGTTTCTTTCCTACTGTCATTTCACCTTCTTTCATTGCCTTAGGCGTTTTCAAAGCTCCATGCTGTGTGTTTAGATGGATTCCCACATCAGCACCAAAGGACTGATGCTCAGAAGGATTCCCATGGCTTGCAAGTCATAATTTTCTATAGTTTTTTAATTGACCAGTTGCTTTTACCCACACAAATTGCCTTCTTTTTGATTGAGTGATTCCCATGCACTCCCACATCAGCTGAATCATTTAATCACCTGCTTTGTATCCTTGGAAACCCTTGGGCATCTTGCATGGCTTCTGTAGGTTGATACTCAAGGGTGCTCATAGTTAGATGGTTTAGGCAGAGAGCCATTTTCTTGCTTTCGTTTTCCTTTTCCCAGTGAGCAAGTCATTCTACACAGACCCACTTCCTTCCTGACTTCTTTCCCTAAGCAGAGGCCCCACAGGGGTACATGTTAGCTTGGCTGCTTTATTCAATTCTGGTGGCATGCCTCAGGGAGTTCCTTGGATTCCTAAGGAGCTTCTGGGCAACCAGAAGCCTGTGTTGTTGTTAGCTGGATCCCTGTTGGGAGTGACACACTGATGTCCTAGAGCTAGAGTCTGAGAGGAAGAGGAGTGGCCTCAGAGGAGCAGTGTACACTAGACTGGGGACAGTTTTTTCTAGAGCTAGGTGTGGCTGCAATCACTGCTCCCTTAGTATACTCACCTGAAGGCATTGGGTCAGCCCTACACTACACCCTGTAAGTTGGACCTGTGCGCTCTCCTGCAAGCACCATTTCCTTCAGTCCACATGGGCTGAATAGGACTTATTTTAAAGATGAAGAAACAGCTTAGAGCATCAAGCAACTTGCCCAATAAGTGGGAAATCCCCACCACCCCAACGCCCACTTGCTCGCGGCTTTCAATCTTCTTGCATTTTGCTTGTAAACTAAGATGTGCAAGCCTCCATTACCTGCTCCTTTACCCCAAGCTACCCCTGCCTGTCTCTCCGTGCTGGCTCTCTCTTCTTGTCTTTCTGTGCCATTTTACCAACACACCAAGTTACACTCAGATAGCAATAGAAGGCAGGAGCAATGACTCAGTCTTTAAGGGCATTCCTTGCTCTGACGGAAGGCCCAAGCTCAGTGCCCCCTACATGGTAGCTCACAACAGTCTGAAACTCCTATTCCAGAGGATCCAGTGCCCTCTTCTGACTTCTGTGAACACCTTGCACACACATGGTACACATATATCCAGGCAGGCAAAATATGTATACGCGTAAAATCAAAATTAAACAAGTATTTCATTTTTAAAGAGGAAAGAAACTGTGTTATTTCAAATAAGTAAGCAAAATTCACCCACAAACTTTAGGAGTCTCTTGGGTAGTACACAGATGTGGACCCTAGTGGGTCCTCAGAATGCCTGAGGACATGGAGATGAGTCTGAGACTCACAGGTGGCAGCCATTGACAGATACAAATCTCTTCCTTCCGTTTTCTTTTCTTTTTCTTTCTTCATTTTATTTTACTTTATTATTTTGTTCTTTTGAGACAAGGTTTGGCCATGTAGCCAAGGCTGTCCTTGAATTCTCATATTTCTTCCCCTCAACCCCCAACCCATACCTCCCACCCCACCCCACCCTGCCCTCCCACCCCCCATCTCCCATCCTCTATCTCCATGGATTATAGATGTGGGTCACCACACCTGGCTAGGCAAAACAAACAAACAAACACACCACACAATTCTGCACCCATACACTGAGGCTGTGGTGTTTGCTCACGTCCAGTAACAGCTGTGACTCTTGCCCTGCTTCGAGGGAAGACAGATGGAGGGCCGGTGGATCCCTTCAGGCCGGCAGGATCCTGACCTCAGACTGTACTTCTGACTTTGAAGCTGCACTCCTGCAGAACTTGGGTTGGATAAAAGCACACTGACTCTCTCTCTCTCTCTCCCCCTGAGCTCTAGGCTGTTGAGGGCTCTGGGAGTGATAGCAGTCCAATGGTGCGGGGGGGGGGGGGGGGGGGGGGGGTGTTACAGTATACAGTAGCAACACTTAGATTTCTTCTGAATTCTGTTGACATTGTATCTTTGCTTTCTTTATAAATAGCCTACAGCAGACAGAAACTGGAGAGAGAAGGCTTAAACAATACTAAACGCTGAAAGGCCTTAGAGAGGGTACAAGTTGGAAGCTAGGCAGTGAAGAACTTGAAACTAGGATTTTCTACCAATCTACAAAGTAAATTCATCTTTCCCCAAGAGAGAATCAGGAAGTGTGTGTGTGTGTGTGTGTGTGTGTGTGTGTGTGTGTGTGTGTGTGTGTGTGTGTGTCTCCAAATCAAGAGACAGAACCACAAGGAAACAAATGGACATGTTTGTGTTGCACTGTAAACACACCTGTGGAACTTCCATACATACTAGCTTCTCTAGGAAGATGCCCTGCGTTTCCTGGAATCGGAGCTCCTCCCCCTTCCAAGGGCAAGCAGACCCCTCCCTAATGTCTCTATCATCTAGCACATACAAATGATTCGCTTCAGGATCTGTATTCATCATTAATCCTGAGTATTTTGCAACCAGCAGCACAGCGTGGCTCTTACACATTCTCAAATCTCCCGATCCTGCAGTGGTGCCCAACACAGAGCAGGGCTAGGGAGTTGACTGGAGAACATATTGCTGGCATAGGCTGCCTGTCCCAGACAAGGGAGCAATCACATCCAGTGAGTTTTATATTTCCCCTGGTGTTCTTATCCTCATGACTTCAACTCTTACATCAACACATGCTGAAATTGTCTCACACCTTTTCATATTTTCAGGATTCGTGAAAAGGGCATTAGAAAGCATGCTGGGACAATGCAGGTTGCTGGCCTAGGGAGATGGTTCAGTGGGTAAAGGCTTGCCGTGCAAGCATGAAGCCCTGAGTTTGGATGCTCAGAGCCCACACACAGGCAGAAAAGTATCACGTGTCTGTAACCCCAGGGCACTCTGAGTGGAGGGGAGGCAGTCCCCAGACGGTTCTAAGTCAGCTACTCTGGCACACACAGTTACAAACAAGAGCCTGTATTTTATACAAGGTGGAAGCAAAAACCAGCAACCAAGGTTGTCTTTTGACCTACATAAGTGTGCCATAGCATGTGTGTTTACACACACACACACACACACACATGCTAAGATTTTTACTTTTTGTTTTGGTTTTGTTTTTTTGAGACAGGGTCTCTCTGTATAGTCTTGGCTGTTCTGGACTCACTTTGTAGACCAGGCTGGTCTCGAACTCACAGAGATCCACCTGCCTCTGCCTCCTGAGTGCTGGGATTAAAAGCATGCAGCCTCCATGTCTGGCTACTTTTTTTTATTTTTTAAAAATGAGGGTTGTTAAATCACCTTGAAGAGACACTGGAATTGGAAACATTGAGAGTCAGGATACTGAGACTGGAAATATAGTTTTGCTTTTTAGAAACAATGTCTTCCTTACTGCTTGTTACATTTGTGCAAAGATAAGCAAGCAAATGTGTGAACAGATACCTAGTAGACAACACCCAGGACTTGGGTGGAGTGGAGAATCATGCTTAAATACCCAAACTCCTGTCACCGAGAAGGCAAGAAACGCATTGATCTAGTTGCACAGGAAGAGCCAATTATTCAGAGTAACACTGGGTCTGGGTGTGAGAGAGTCTGAGGAACAGTGTCCAAAACTCACACTCTCCCTCCAGGGCGGATGCGACTAGGATTTAATTCTGTTCTCACAGCATCTTCTACTGTGCCCTGGTCAATACAGTTCCAAGGAAAAGGCAAGGATTTTTTTAATGCATCTCTGGTAGTTGACCTGCGAGTTAGTCACGCCCGCTCTCACCCTCTCAGCATGCCGTACTGTGTCCCTCAGTAGCCCCAGACCTTAGGCAAGGGAGCAGCTGGGTGTCAGTCAGCCTGGTTCCGGGTGTGAGTCTTCTTGAAGACTATGTGAACTCCACGGAACTCCTCTGGTTGCTAGGAGACGTGATATCTTTAAATGTCAATTACCATTCCCCCCTCAAAATAGCTCAAATATCACCCAGCGTTGGAGCTTTAAAAGTTTTATGAGATGCTAGATTTTAAAGGTGTGGATTAAAATCCAGAGTTCATGATATGCTGCTTTTGAAGAGACACAGATAAAAATCTTGACTTGACTACTGCCTGGCTGGGTGACCTTGGCGAGGTTACTTCTCTGTAAGACTTGCTTTGCCTCTTCTCTTAAAGGGGAATGGTGACAGAAGTCAATTCCGCAATCTCCAAAGCACAATTTACTCAAACTACTCAATTCACATCAGACACAAGAACATATATGGGAGAGCCAGAAAATGGAGAAGCACAGAACTGTTACTTATTTTCATAGCAACTCTTATCTCTCTTTGCTTGTAGACTATTTTTCTTCTGTGTGAGGTAGACGTTGAAATTTCTAGGAGGAACCAAGAGGCAGTGCAAGGTCTCAGAATAACACCTAGGTGCTTAAAAGGGAACGGGGAAGGGGGTCGCTTTTCTCCTTGTAATTCTTCACTCTATCTGATAACAATGGATCAATATGTCCTCACGTGATATCCCATTTCACTAAATTGGTGTTAGTAAGGACCCAGATAACCCTTCTTAAGCGTTGCTTGACTCACAAACTGTTGCAATGGGCTCCCTTTGCAGTGGCGCATGTGTGCAGCGTAGCAGGCATGCGCTGACATTCCCAGTGTGTGTTGGAGAACAGGGCTTCGGTAACCAGATGAGAAAGGGGGTGAGCTCTCTGCTCCATCAGTGGCCTGGAATGTCTCTGCTCTGTCTTGGGCATGGTCCATGCTTTGGATAAAAGACAAGTCCCCTCGCTTCATCTTTATGCCACCAAGCTCCAATGTGGGTCAATCCTTGTAGCAATTCTGTCCGCGCCTTCTCTCAGCACTGCCCTTAACTTACTTCCACTAACTGAACAGCAACTTTCTGGTTAGATTTCCCTGGTACCAGTCACTTATCCAGGAACATCAAGGCAAGGCTACCTCAACTCTCTAAGATATGCCAGTTGCTTAGCTGTAAGTGGGTATGATAACACAGTTCACAAAGGCCATTTAACGTGGAGCATAAGAGGCAGCAAGCCCGCCCCCAACAGGCTGTGCAGGTTATCCATTGCCTCTGAGGCTGTGGTTCACCTCTGTGGTTCAACCTACAGAGGCACCACCATGTAACTATCAGTTTGGACCTGGTGCAATGACTCTACCATGGAAATTCATGATTAAAGGGTTGGCCTGTTTATATGTAAACATATAAAATGCTTTTAAAGGCACACACATGATTAGCTATACTCATAAAAGCATAAATCTGGATTTTTTTTTCCTTTGAGACATGGTTTTGCTCTGTAGACCAGGGTGGTCTTGAACTCATACCTGCCTCAGCCTCCTCCTGAGTGCTAGGAACCAATGCTCAGTAACTAACTTTTTTTTTTTTTAGCTTGTAATACTCCTGCTTTTGTGTGTATGTGTGTTTAATATAGATTTACCTCCAAAACATTTTTAGCTTGTGTTAGTCTAAAGGCAGAATGAGATTGATGTCCCCTAAGTGTGCATCATCTATCTTAGGGGAAGGAAGCAGGCTCATAATGTTTGTGAAAGAGAGGGTGGAGATGGCTGCATGCAGTCTCCTGTGTTGGATGACATTCCTACTTAGGCAGTCGGAGGCAGCTGGAAGGAGACCGCAGGGAACCACCAGGCATGCTCAAAATAAAAAGGGAAACAGATTTTGTAAGGAATTGAACTGACTGAGTGGTTGAGGGCTTTCCTGTGGCAAAGGAGAAAGCCATGACAGAGACAGGATGTGAGGCGGTCAGTTCAGTCTTTGAGTGTTTGGAGAGCCATCTTGGAGAGGAAACAGCTTGTTTCCCCACCAAATATGCTCCTCACTAAACTGTGTAAGACATCCACAATTATGCTACGTAAATAATATTACCTTTGAAAATTAAGATTCAGAAATATGAAGAAATCAAATGTATTCTAAATCCTCTGAAATAATTAACATCAGCTCTGTAGGAGAAAAAAATCTCTAAAAATATCTTTCGATGCTTTGGTTCTTTTTTAATTCTCTCTCTCTCTTTGTGTGTGTGTGTGTGTGTGTGTGTGTGTGTGTGTGTGTGTGTGTGTGTGTGTGTGTGTGTGTGTGTGTGTGTGCAGGCATGCATTGCCATGGCATGTGTGTGAAGGCCAGAGAATAACCTTCAACATTGGTCCTCACCGTCTACCTTGTTTGAAGCTGGTCTTTGTTTATGTTTTTCTACTGTCCACATCCCATGACCATCCCAGAATTCTCCTGTTTCTGCCTCTGCTCTCTCTAAGGAAATTCTGGGATCATGGCTGCCTGCTAACATGACTGGCCTTGTGTGGGCTCTTTACCTACTGAGCCATCATCTCCTCAGCCTTAGGGTTGAGTTTTATTTATTTACTGTTTCATAATAAGGACCATCTCAATGTCAATTATAGAATCATCCACCACGGATTAAATGAGCCAACACTTTCAGAAAACCTTGCTTTTTTAATAACCAAATTATTAATAATGATAAAACAAAAATCACAAGGCACTGTATGCTGTATGATTCAAAAGTCCCTATGGGAGGCATTTTTCGTCTTTCCATCACAAAGAGGGAAAATTCTAAGCCTCAGAGAGGTCAAGCACCTTGCACAAGGCCAGCCAGCCCAACACAGAGTTATCTGACAATCTGGCCCCCTGATTTCCACCGCGTCATACTTCTTGGCCACTTCCTGTCTTGCCTAAACAAACGTGGTTCAGTCAAAATGCAGTAGCACCAGTGACCAGTGACGTGGCACTGTCACACCTCCCAGCTGAACCCTGCAATTTCCAAGTCTGAGTTGCAAGATCTTGGGCTCTGTCTTCCTGTCTGGCCTGCCCCCAGGAAGATGTTTATTTTGAGATGTGCCTCTGTTAGGATGGCTGAGTGTCCTCATGCATGCTTGAAGTGTATGAACTTGGCTGTGCAGGGACTGAAGATTTCAGTATCATTTGCATTGCCTCACAACTGAGAACGTCCCTTGTCCCTACTGGCCATCCACAAGTTTGTTTCAAAAGGGGGTGTCAAGGCTATAAGTAGGTTCACGGAGGTTATAAATAGAAACCTGGGCTTAGGCCAACTCAGCGTGTTTATGTTTTTGAGTTGTGCTGCGACCGTTGTTGTAATTATAGATGCGTGGGTGAGGATGGGTACTGACTGACAGTTCCTCCCCCTGCTTCCTTCTTTGTACAGGCCAGCACTGGAGGTATCTGAACTCAAAATCCCCACCATAAAGTCCCTGGTGCCCAGTCACTGCTATACTTCCTGGCTAGCCTGTAGAAACCCGGATAACTGAAAGAAGCCACCCAATCCTCTAGCGTCATTGGATTGCCTCTTAATAGTCTGTGTCTTCTTTAAAAGAAGTTTTATCATGCGACTTTTTTTTTTATATATAAAATTGTTCTTTGCTAGAGGGATAACTGAGGCAGTAAAGTGTCTGCCTTGCTAATACTGGGATGCGAGTTTGATTCCAAGAACCCATTTTTAAGAAGCTAGGTGGCCTGTGTTTTTAGTCTCAACACTGAGGAAGGATCAGATTACTGAGGTTTTCTGGTCAGCCAGCCTGGCCTACCTGGTGAGTTCCAGGCCAGAGAGAAACTCTGTCCCAGGAAAAGGCAGAAGCATCAGCATCTGAGGAACAACATGAACACACACACACACACATACACACACACACACACACACACACACAGAGAGAGAGAGAGAGAGAGAGAGAGAGAGAGAGAGAGAGAGAGAGAGAGAGAGAGAGATGCTGTTCCTCCTACCTGTACAGAGAACAAGAAAATGTTTCTAGTCTCATGACAAATCACATGTCCCATGATCTTTGAAGAAACATGTTTAAATAGGATTCACAGATGATCGGACAAAAGTGATGGTTCCCTCACACCCCACGGTACAACAAGTTCATTGTCTGTACATGAGTCTAACATTGCTGTGTTCTGAGATTTAAGCTCAGAAAGAGTTAAAGGTTATGGACTACATCAGTACTCCACATGCGCCTGGGATCTTTCACCAGTGAGTAGGGTGGGGCCCTTCTCCTGCTACGCTCTTCAGTCTCTAAATGCCACAGGACTGACCACAGCCCAGGATTATTCCCTGGTTGACAAGCTCCAGCTCCAGAACAAGCAGGAAGTTCCAAGCCTGTACTAATGAGGCACCAGTGGAACAGATAGAGTTGAAAGAAATCAGGAGGCATATACTGTCTGTCAGCTTAAAGGTACATACTTCTGAGGGGTGTTTCCCCCACTCTCCGCCCTCACCCGACCAATGCCTTTGGATATTATTGGCAAGGATGAGATGGGAAAGATCCTGAAAGTGTCTGAGAGGGGCTAGCCCATGCTAGTCTTATCCTGTCTTTGCTTGTGTTGCCTGATTCTGAGGCTGTGATGACAGGCTTAAGCTGGCCAGTGTTCAGGCTGCTCAGATGGTAAGGATAGCACAGTACGTGAAGTCAAAAACAAAATACCCACGTGGTACCCACAGGCATGGTTCTGAGGTCACATAAGCATGCGGTGAACCACTCACAAAAGCAACTAGGGTCTGAGACTGCTTCAATTGCTAAGTGCTCACTGCAGAAGTGGAAGGACCTAGTTTGGACACTGAACACTCATAAAAAAAGGCAAGGTACAGCATTCGTCTCCCTTCGCTCTGGCCTGTGAAAGTCATGTGACTGGTTCCTTCAAACCCACACAGCTGTGACTTCCCTGCAATAACTGTGATCTGGGATTGTAAACCAAAACAAGTCCTTTTTTCCCCTAAATTGCTTTCTGCCGGGATATTCTCTTACAGTAGCAGAAATGAAAGTAGAACACAGCACTGTCTATATTTTCATTTTATGAGGTTCCCAATCAAAGGCACCTCAGAGTTGCTAGCCAGTGCAGCAGGAGGACAGCTTTGCTTAAATGTAAAAGAAAAGCAAAGTTGTTCGTGTTTCTGCAGTTGAGAATGAATGAGCTGCCATGTGTGCCAGGTCCAGTTCTAGACACGGTAAGTTTAGATGTCACCTAGCTATTCAGCGTGCTCCGGGTCCTCGGTGGTGCTCCATCCTCGGCTCTCACTGTCCGCAGCCAGATGTCATGCACGGCAGCATCTTTGCCAGGTCCTGCTGCCTCTGGAGCATCCTTTCTTCTTCACCACCCCTTGCTACTTCCTACTCTTTGGCAGTTTGTGTTTGTTTGTTCTGTTGTTTGTTTGTTGTAAGCTTTCTATGAATTTTCAGGCCCCTTGCCTATATCCACCAATACATTTCCCACGCTGTAATGGGGTCTCCTAGTCTCTCTTTCTACTGACATAGACACCACTTGGGGCTCTTCAACATGTCTCCCCACTAAGCTCCTGGACTAGCTAGCACCCATCTCCTGATGAATTGGGAATAAATGGGAGCTGAAGCCCCTCACTGAAGAAAAAAAAAAAAAAAGAACAAAAGATTGGTGCCAACTGTATTAACCCAGATATTACTCCAGGGGGTAAGCTCACCCACCCAGGATCAGGCAAAGCCCGCTCACTCTTGTTTTCCCCAAGGCTGAGCACACATTAGGTGTCCTTAAATGCCTGCTGGACTGACCAACTTGTAGTCCTTAACTTTCATGCTTGTTTTACTGCCCAGACTTTGAATGCCGTTCGGATGGTTTAGGTATGACATAAACATTCCAATTGTGAACAAATAGCAGCTATGGAGACCTGCACAGTATCTGCTGGGCCCCCATCTGCCAATCACGGGTAAAGGAGGTGCCTATGAGGTGCTACCCTTTCCAGAGGGGCTAAGGACTGTGGACGGCTGCTGGAAGAAAGAGTGTCATTTTTCTTATTGATGTAGCCACTGCGGAGCTAGATTGGAGGAAGAGGTGAGAGGGGAAGAGAGGGGGAACTATCAAAGTGTAGCAGGGGCATGAATAAAATCACAACGTGGTAAATATTTGTGTGAAACTGTCCAAAATACACGTGAAAGAATAAAACTCTAAGGCCGCACCATGGCCTTTGCTTATTGCCACGTGGTCGCTAACACATGTGTGATGTAGACTCTGCTGGATGGGAACCGCGGCTTTTGCCGTGCCCTCACAGTGCATGCCCTTGCAGTGCCTCTTGATGAATTTATCCACCAACTTCACGTTCTTCCTTTGGGAAAAGAAGACCCATCCCACAGGCTGGTCAAATAGTGCCAGCGAGTGAGGATGCCTCGCCACGCAGCGCTTCGTTCGCGGGCGCATTAGCTCTGCACTTGCGAGAGGCAGAAGCGGGTTTTCTAGGAAGGAAGGACACAGTGGAGCTGGGAGGGGTGAGATGTTACTGACTCCTCGCAGGCTGTCTGCCATCCCACCGGATCCGGAGCGCTATTAAAAACTCGACTCGGAAATGCTTACAACTTCTATTACTACTCCCCTAACTACCCACTGGGTCATTCTGGCTGTTGCTGGTGTGAGTGGGCGTGTTCTATTTATTCACCCCGTGACTCCTTCCAAGTTAGAGAAGTTGGAAAGCCTGACAACTGTTCCATCCGTTGCTTCTTTCGTGTCACCTCCTCTGCACTCAGGAAGGTGTGTCTCCTGTGAAGCTGTCACATGTGCACGTGAGTGGGTTTTCAGTTGTCTGAGCCTCCGCATACTTTGAAGTCAGGGATTATGACTCGGCAGCCACATAATCAGAAGAGGCAGCATTTAGAATAGGCTGTCGACAACAGTGCAGGGTCACCAAAGCACACACTGACCCAGGACCACCCTAAGCCTCTTGATGTGGCTGTAACTCTGTCCCATTTCCATGTGACAATATTCTTGCATAAGTTTTCCAGGGGCTCTCGGGGGTTCAGTGGCATTGCTGGTTGCTGACTGACAGCTCTTTGTGAGTGTCAACTCTGATTTTTACAAGAGCCTTAAGAGCCTTGTTTCTCTAAGATTGCAGGCAGACCTCAAGTGACCTCATGGTGCCAGCCCAGCTACATGGGAGACAAGAGTCTGAACAGTGATGAGAGAATAAAACAAGACCACAGGGAAAACGAAAGAATGACACAGAAGGAACTCACCCAAAACTATCATGTTCGAGAGCAGGTTTAAAAGGTCTCAAGTTGAAAACTCTACCCTGGTTCTATCAAGCCACCCTCATCTACTCTGTGGTTTTTTAAAAAGTCAAAAAATGTCAGTGCTCTGTGTACTTAAAGAGCAGATTTCTAGGTCTCCATCTGCACTCTCATCCCTGACATCTCCTGTATCCTGGGATCTGGGGTTTATACCCACTGTGCCTCTGTGACTGCTCTCCTTCAAGGTCACCAGCTGCCTCATCCCTGGGGTTCTCCTGAATCCTCACCTCACTGGTGCCCACAAAGATGTGATGCAATGAACAAGTCTCTTCTTACTGAAACCCTCTTCTCTACTCTCCTCAGCACAGTTTTCTCTTCTTTGCCCCTTTCTCTCACACCGCTGTTTTAAGTTAGTGAGATAAGAGGTCTGTCCTTGGCTTTCTGTCCTCGCTGGATGAGAGTGCCTTCTGCCCCAGTGCTAGATACTACTCCATGCATCTCCCTTCATCCACAAGAGGTCTTTGTAGGGTCAGCCACATTGCTAGCTTCATATAATAACCCTCCTTTATCTCTGATAAATTATGCCTTCCAGGGTCCCAGTTTCCTGCACCTGGCACTGTCTGGAAACACCTAGTGGAAAATGAAAGAAAATAACATCTTGATAAGGGCCTTGAACTGTACATGGTGAAGGTATGATGCAACCTTGTGTTGCACTGATCTTCTCCCCCCCACCCGGTACTCCCCCCCATCCGCATCTCCCTCCCCACCCCCCACCCCTGGGGATGTGAATCACACTTGGTCAAATGTATCCACACTGAGCCATCTCCCGAGCCTGGCAGCTATCCTTTGAGTGCAGTTGTCTCAGTCTGGCCTACTCAGAACAGGTGGCCGTCCATGCCAGGTCAGAAGCCACCCAACCCACGCTGTAGAATAATTGTCATTTGCTGATTGGGAGCCAACGGAGATCCTGCAGATAGGGCAAACCTTGTCTGTCCCCTCATTCCCCACATCCTCCAGACTGTGCACCTTAAAGGTCATGGTCATGGGCAGTGCTTATCAATCAAAGCATCAGGAAGAGAGAGAAAGAAAGAAAAAAAAGTCCCACTCCGGGGATATGGCTAGACGTGTGGGTTTCAAAACAGTACAGATTGTTAAATGAGTAATGTTAATGTGATCTTGGCCTGGTAAACACACCCCCGCAAGGATAATGGTATTAGTTGCATTATCTGGAAAGCAAGCGTGCAGGAAAGGTAAGATTTGGCTGCAAGGACTATGGGGAAAAGTCCAAGCTGTAACTCGTTCTACTGGAGCAGGTAAACTGAGTTATCTCCTCCTCCTCCTCCTCCCCCCTCCCCCATGACAGCATGCCATGCCTACTCTGGGGAAGGGTGTGTGAGCTGAAGGAAGCGAAGAGCAGGTAGGAGCCTGGACATAGAGGGAGAAAACAAAGGCCTTCGTTTTCTAACCCAGTCACTGACTCTGGTTGGGCAAGAGTTTCTCAAGAACTGTGAGTGTCCCTCTCAGGAAGCAGGCTTCACTGTGGCGAGGACAGTGAGCGCATGCTCGCTGGGGATTGGTTTTTCCCTGCTGTGGCGAGGCGATGACTCTGGCCAGGCTTGGCACCGTGCCCAGCAACCAGAGAATCATCCGGATGTATCTAGCACCTATCTAAGTAAACACCTGCCTACAGTCCCGCTGGCAGCTCATAATATTGAAGATGCGCTGTAGGAAGTGGGAAGGGTCTGCAGCCTGGGCAAGGCCTGCCGCCCCAGAGGGCCTTTGGCCAAAGGGAAGCAACTTTCACGATCCTCAATGTTCATCCCACAGTGCTTCCTTTTTGCCCATGTCTTCCTTTATTCCATCTCTTCTTCCTCTGAGGCCTAGTACTTCATCTAAGATCTTGTAGCATCACAAGGGCCTCATATCCTTATTAAAAACAATTAGGCCAATTAATTCGCTCTAGAGTATTGGAGGCTTTTTTTTTAACCTACTTTGGCGTCAACATTTGCATTTGAGAGCAAAGAAAATAGTTTATCTGGAAGAAGAATTCTCTAATAGTTTCTAGCTTGTCAAAGTGAGATTTGTTTTTCCCCTAGTGCCTCGAACTCCTATTTGGTGACCACCGATAATGCTTATGCCCAAGCATGGCCATCATACCCAGGTTCAACCACAAGAAGCCGCTGGCAGCTTTTATCAAGCTTAACACGCTGCTTTGGTTCAGTGCCCGCTTCAGTCACTGTGGAAGCATTGCTCACAATGAATTTAGCCTCGGTGGTGCATCTTTGACCCTGGCCCAGAAATCGTTAGATCTCCCAGCCCTACCCAGACCCAGGCTGAGAAGGGATGGGGACATTAAGACTCAAGTCAACTTACGATAGATGCATGGAGGCGCTGGCCCCTCTGTGAACTCATCAACCGTTTATTAAGCTCTACAGATGCACCAAAGAACCAAATAGGCAAAGGCTCTGCAGCTATAGAGCTGAAAACTGGAAATGGTTTAGGTTACTTCTGTTTATCTTTAGAAAGCAGAACTGGGGCCTGTGGGCAGCAGACCCAGGAAAGCATATTTCTGTTCCATATGACACACCACCAAATATGGAATGCTCCAGAGCACCCTTTCCCTACAGGAACTGCATGCAGATCAGAGTACAATTGCACCGATGCCCACTGTAGAAGACGGTGCACACGGGATTGGACCAGACCCGTTGCTCTCTGTTATTCTTTTACAGCAACAGGGACACTACTTTACAAACCAAAGAGACATTTCATATGAACTTCAATACAGAAAGGAATGGAGTTTCTGCAGCCAAAGGCGGCATATCCTTAGACCATCGCTCCACATCCTGGCTACCCATGACCCCTGGATAAGAGAGCCAAAGCTTTCCTCCCTATCCCAGCACCATCCAGATCTGGGACTAAATAGGATGGCATAGGCAATTCTCGGACTTTCCTCCTCCTCCTTCTATCTGTCCCCATGACATAGTCTAGAGTAGTGGTTCTCAACCTCCTTAAGGCCGCAACCCTTTAATATAGTTTCTCATGCTGTGGTGAGCGCCCAGCCATAAAACTATTCCTGTTGTGACTTCGCAACTGTAAGTTCTCTACTGGTATGAATTGTAAATATCTGTAATGTGACCCCCATGAAAGGGTCATTTGATCCCGACGCCAAGGGGATGTGTGTGCCCCACAGGGTGAGAAATGCTGATCTAAAGCAACCAGGGGAAGGAAGGCAGGGGCTCTGGGCTGTGCAAAGACACTTCAGCACTGCTAGCTGGTTATGTCGAGATGAGTCAAAGGCAGCATCACTTAGATGTGCCTGTAAATCAGAAAGGCTCCCTCAGCTCCATGTGTTCCTCGCCTAGGACCCTGGACTGTAAGAAAAAGCCAAAGGATCAAAAAGACCAAAAGGACCTTGGAGGAAGAAGACATACAACCACAGAGAGAGGTGAGAATGCTCACAGGTCTCAGCCGTTCAAGCATAAACCTGCACCAGGACCTGAAATTCCAAGTCTATGTAAGTGTTTTGTTGTTGTTTTCTTAGGTAGTTGAGAGATTGCTGGTTTGTTAGTACAGGGGATCTGATCCAGGGCCTCGCGTGTACTGTGTACTTGCTTTACCACTGCTCTGCAGGTCAGCCCACATTCTGGACTGTCTACTATCAAGTTTACTTGGTCATAATGGATCCTCGCCCTACACCCTTGGAGACGCAACAGCCATGATCGAAGGGCCACCGCCCGTTCTCCTGCCTCCAGCAGGGAACTACAGAAGAATTTCCCATGAGGCTCTGAGCCACCCAAGTCTCCCCCTCACAGAGCACAGTATGTTTAAAAGAAGGACAAGGCTTCAATAGCCCAGAATCCTCAGAGCTGGCAGCTGCCCACTAGCTTGGGACTGACAAGGGGAAGGAAGATGAGATGGTGAAGGCCAGGATTGCCCTAAGTAAGGAGAAGTCAGAGACTATTCCAAACTGTCCTCCACAACCTTGCAGCCATACCAATCTTCAGACTGCCCACCATGACCGTGGTGTCCTCTGAACTGTTATGATGTTTTGAATGTTCCAGAGAAGTAAACACATGCCAGGCTTACACCGTTTACACCATTTAGTTCCAGGGTCTCTAAAGTTGTGATCTGAAGTAGGCGAATAAATTGAGTCCGCTGGTGGAAGTCCTGATAGGATTCTGATGAGTACAACTTTGAGTAGGCCTGGTTTAAAATACATTAAGATTATCTTATTCTGAAAGACTTTTCAGAGGTTTAAAGACGCTGTGACAATCTGTAATCCCAGTACTCGGAGAGAAAGAGGCAGGTGAGTTTGAGTCCAGCCTGGTCTACAAAGTGAGTCCAGGACAGTCAAGACTATACAGAGAAATCCTGTCTCAAAAAAAGCAAACCAAACCAAATGAACAAACAAAACCAACCAAACAAAAAACAAACCACTCTCACCAAGAAAGGCATAAGGGATGCAACATTTCTTAATCTTGTCTACACTCTGAACATGTTTTCTCAGTGGACAAACTGTACCCCTTTTTTCCTAAAGCACACTTTGTAAGATGCTGTCATAAAGCAGGCACAGCTTAAGAGACAGGTGGGAAAGTAAAAATGCTTGCTTTGCAACCCAGAGGGCCCAAGTTGGAGCCCTGGGTGGGAGTGGGGGAAATGGAAGCCAGATGTGATGGTACATGCTTGTAACCTCAGCTCTGGGAAGATGAAGACGGCGCTGAGATGAAGCTCACTAACCAGCCAGCCTTGCCTGCATGCTATGTTCTAGGCCAGGGAATGGTCCTGCCTCAAAAAAGCAAAAGTGGACAGTTCCTGAGGACCACACTTGTGCTTGGCCGCCACATGTGCATATGCACACACACAAGCGTACTGAAGACACACATGTGCATCTACACACACACATCCACCTGAACACTGATACACACACACACACACACACACACACACACACGCACACGCATGCATGCACAGGTACATGACATAAATAAATAAGCCAAATACATAACCAAATTATACAAATTGTGGGATTTATCAGTGCCCATCGACATGGGACATAAGCGTTTATGAGATGAACCATCACGCTGTGGAGATCCAGTCACTGTTAAGACAATGAAGTCACTTTACCTAAGCATCTTCCAGAAGAATATGACACATATTTCTATTTTTATTAAAATATACAATTTCCAGTGCTTGTATCAAAAATAAAATAGTGGTCTGCTAAGATGGCTCAGTGGATAAGGGTGCTTGCTAATAAGCAGGGTAGGTGGACTTTGACCTCTGGAATCCACGTGGTCCAAGAATTGACTACTTCAAATTGACCTCTGACCTTCCCATATAAGTTGCGGCCCACATCCCACCTCTACCAGGTATATACAATAAAGGAAAGTGAAATAAATAGACAAATAGACAAAGTAATATATTTCTGAGTCTAAGATGAAGTGCCTGCTTACTTTTCAAAGCTTGGGGTTTTTTTGAATTGGGTTTTAACAACTGCTTTATAATCTATAACAATAAGTGTTTCTGATTTCAAGCAGTCACTACATTCATTAGATGAACTTGGTGGGTTTATCTTATCAGTAAAGATAATCATCGTTTTACAAAATCGTTGTTTCTCTTTGTGTTTCTTTGAAATAGACACCTAAAAGTGATCTCAGTAAGGTAACATGTAGACAGTTCCTTGACTCTTTATCTATATTATAAAATTCACTTCCAGAAGGCTTGAAATACACATGGCAACACATTTTTTTCAAAAAGAAATTATATCAGTGGTCATTTGGTAACTGCCATCTCATAAGATCTGACTTTTTTCCTAAAGTTTTTTATTTTATTTCTTATGTGCATTTATGCTTTGCCTGCATGGATGTTTAGGTCAGGATGTCGGAACCCCTGGAACTAGAGTTTCAGACATGTGGGTGCTGGGAATTGAACTCTGGTCTTTTGGAAAAAACGGTCAGTGCTGTTGAGAAACTCCTGAGCCGTCTCTCCAGCCTGACATCTTGTTTTTGATTGCCAGTGAGTTTGAACATTTCCCAGGACTGATTTGCTACCAATGATTTTGCTTCTATTAATAGGCCATATATTGAGGCCTCCGCTGAAGCCCTGAGATTCTTCTCACTGCTTTGAACAAAGTCTTATAAAGCTATTGAGGGTGTTGTTGTGTCAATAACTCTTTAGACTTAATTTGTGCCTACACACTTGTTTTACAACCTTGTACCTATCAGGAAAGCCCTCCACCACTGAGCTAACAACCCAACCTCTTCTCACTTTCTGTTTTGAGACAGCAGTTTGTTAAATTGTCCCACCTGGCTTTGAACTTGGATTTGTAGTTCAAACAAGGTCTTAGATTCAGTGGCCCTCCTGCTCCAGTCTTCTGAGGAGCTGGGATTACAGACTGGAGTCACCAGACCCAACTTTTAAGATAAACTATCATATCCTACTTATAAAATACAAATGTTTTCTTTTAATTTTTCTTGCTCTTCCGAATGTCAGGCTCTCCAGATTTTCTCAAGATGTATTTTAGTCTCATATTTAAAAATCTTTTTAAAAAAAAAATACAGTGTGCTGCTTTATTTCTTAATTGAATTAAATAATTTGTTAATGACTTGGGAGGGGTGTCACAGGTTTTGACAGCACTTCTTTCTCTGCTGTAGAGCGAGGCCATTGCCATAGCCACCGAGGAAGAGAGGGGTGACTTTCCCATTCTGGGACCTCATTCTCCTGTGATTTGCTAAGTGTGTCTGGTTTTTGTTTGTTTGTTTTTTGTTTTTTTTTTTTTGTTTTTTTTTTTTTTTAACTTTTGACCTCTGCCTCTTTTGGTGTTGAACTCCCAATTCTCATTTCCTGTCTGCCACTCAGGAATTCTTGCATTTTCCAGTTCACACAGCACATAGACAAATTTGTACTCTTAAAGGGTGTGTTAGCTGAGCCTGGGTGGGGAGGCACATCAGTGCATCCTCTCAAAGATGTCCTTCCCCAGTCCTCGGGATCTCCAATATGATATAGGAAGAGAGAGTGAAGGCCGCTGTCAGGCGACACGGAGATGTGAAGATGACTAGAGATGATCCCATGAGCCGGATGTCATGACAAGGGTCCTAACAAGTGAAAGAGGAACATAAGAGAATCACAGTCACTGTGCTTTGACATGACTAGTCATTGAGGCTTTCGAGATGAGAGACCACACACCAAAGACTATGGAGGGCCTGAAGCTAGAAGTTGAAAGCCATCCTTAGTTATCAGACAACTCCCTGCCCTGCTCCCCTTGGCTGCCTCGGATGGAAGACTGTCAGCCAAACATTCAGCAGAGTCACCCTCATGCTAGCACCAGCATCGTGGCACTCATGGACGCCCTGAGGAAGGTACTAGACAACCACAGCTGCTTGCTGCTGAAGCACAAACTCAGCTCTTTACTGTCCTGACTGTGACTGTTCGAAATAGCTTGTGCTGAATGCTTTGTCCTCACAGACTTCAATGAACCCTAGAAAACTGTAGGCCCTCAGACCACCCAGTCCAGAGGAAGACATTCACTTGGTGGCCCAGCAGAAGGCCTATGGCTGATGTAAATACAGCCTTTCATATACACAACTCAAAACAAAAACAAAAAACGCCTGCCTCCAGTGGTCTTCTCTTGTTTACTTTTGTCATCCATACAGGAGTCTGAGGCGATAGCATGAAGTAGGAAAAGGAGGGAAGGTGGCAACGCCGCATCAGAGGTGGTGGCGGATGTGCCCCTGCACTGTGGTGATGGCAATAATGCCAGGAAGCCACCCAGTAGCTCTAGACTGTAGAGCAGTGATTTCCAACAACCTTCCTAATGCTGCGACCCTTTAATACAGTTCCTCGTGTTGTGCTGGCCCTCAGTCATAAAATGACTTTCACTGCCACCTCATAACTATGACTTTGCTACTATGATGAACTGTAATGTGAATACTGAGGACTAGAGAGTCTTTGGGGTCAGAAACAACAAGGAGTGGGGGCATCCGAGGCTGGAGACCATATGGAAGTTGAGAGGAAGCAAGAGAGGGAAGAAGGATGACGCTGAAGACAGGCAGAAGGCTGATGATTGAGACAGGAAGGCCCCACCTCAACTTGAGCAGAACTACTCCCTGGCTTGAGTAGAAAAGGAAAAAAATGAGCCGAGTATAAGCGTTTGCCTCTCTTTGCTTCCTGGTAAAGAGGTGAGGTGACGTGACGTGACGTAGATGTGATATGGGCTACTGTTTAGAGCTCCCCTGGCCATACCTTCCCTGCCATGATGAAGGGTGCACTCAGACTGTAAGCCAAGATAAGCCCTTCCTTTCTTTAGCTTTTTTTTGTTCAGGTGTTTTGTCACAGAAGTGAGGAAAAATAATCAACACATATACCACCAACTGCTTGCCGTTGTCTAGCTCCCACTCTCTGCTCCCAGAACTTAAGTAAGAAACACAGGAGCTGCCAGGTCCCAGGGCTCGTGATGACTAATGCCCATGGTTGTGAGCATCCAATCTGAGTGTGTGATTCCTAAGTCCCTGACTCCTGAAAAGTTTAGAGCCATCTGTTATGGCGGTACCTGTGCGGTGTGCACCCTCTCCAGATTGCCAGCTCCGGAAGAGCTGCTCCTTGCCTATTGGTCATGACTCAAGGCCCCAGAGAGCTGGTTAGTGACCATTCTAGACATCTTGATTACTGCTATATTGGCTGCACTGGCTTTGTTTCCTCCAACATTCAGTTATCTTCATACTTGCTAGAAATGCAGCCTGCACATAGAGCAGAGCGTAAGGGGGACACAGATTTACAGGAATCTCCCCCAACAAATCAAGTGTCAAGGACTCGGCAAGGGGTGAGGTAGAAGGAAGCTGGGGAGACATTCTACTTAAACTTTTTTTTTTTCCAAAGAAATCACAAGGCTGGACCTTCTGCCCAGTTTGAAAGAAAGAGATATAAAACAAGGCCATGACCCATGGGTTAGATGAGACTGTTTAACTGCTGTGGACACTGGTCACATAACCATCTCTGGCCCTTAGGTAAATCTCCCTCCATCCTCATCTCTAAAAGACTGGGTGGTTCAAGAGCATGGACCTCAAAGACATCTTAGCTGGAGTTCCTGAGGCTTGGGCTGGCAAGCTGATTACTTATAATATTTTCTGCTGCCCAAACCAATGAAAACCGGTTTAGTCCTCAAGAACTGTGCTCAAGTAAGTTGTTTGAGTAAGACACTGTGAGGGTCAGGAAGAAGGCTGTCAGCTCTGAGTCGATGGAGCCTGCCTCAAAAATGCACCTAGGCCTTTGTCCACTGGCTTGAGAGGGACTTGCTTTCTTCATGTCATGGCAGCTCTTGGAGGGGACTCTGAAGAAAGTATTAGGTATCTCAGTGTCTTCAATGGTCAGCACACTGCCTGGACTACATAGGAGGTGTAATATATAGGAAGTGGACTATATAGGAGGTGGACTACACAGGAGGTATACTATATAGGAGGTGGACTGTATAGGAAGTGCAATATATTATATAGGAGGTGGACTGTATAGGAGGTGCACTATATAGAAGGTGCAGTATATGGGAGATGCTCTATATAGGAGGTTGTCAGGAAGTCCTTGCTCTGAGAATGGGTAGCAATGTACTTAGTGTTCTGCAATAATCGGTGATATTCACTGTGTTCCTAAGAACATAAATGCAATATTCGTAAGATTGTCTAGCTTAACTGAGATTAATTCACTAGCCCTAGTTCAAATTAATGTAAAAGATCAAAAAGTTTTCTTTAGCAAGTGTGTGTGCACGCACACACACACACACACACACACACAGAGGCACATACATGTACACACCTGCATGCACATACATATATGTGTGTGTGTGGAGGCCAGAAATGGACATCAGGCATGTTCCTCCATCACTTTCTATTCTCTCTCTCTCCTCTCCTCTCCTCTCCTCTCCTCTCCTCTCCTCTCCTCTCTCTCTCTCTCTCTCTCTCTCTCTCTCTCTCTCTCTCTCTCTCCTTCTCTCTCTCTCATTACCTGGCATTAAACCTGGCACTCCCGTATTGCCTAGGCTTGCTGCTCAGGGATCCACCTCCCTCTACTTCCCTTCAATAGAGTAGTCAGGGGACTACACCATATCTTGTCATGGATACTGAGATCCAAACTTAGGTCTTCACATTTGTGTAGCAGACACTCTACAGAGAAAGCTGTATCCCCAGCACCAGGAAGTATTTCGCTAATACATTAGAATTCTTTTTTTCCCCCTCTTACAATATTTGAGAAAGAAAAGCAGTGATTAAAGGTAAAATAAGTTAAAACGTTATAATGCTATAATTTAATGCATGGTTTTAGTAACAATGTACACATGGTGTTGAGAGCATGATACCACAGTATAAACACACTCAAGAGATAGTGCCTGTCGTTATGGTTACTTGGCATTGTTCTATGTGCTTCAATGACTAAAATGCAAGGCTTAGAAGGGCTGGGGAACTAGTCAAGCAGTGAAGAGGATGTATTGCTCTTCCTGAGACTTCGAGTTCAATTCACTTTAGGTGGCTCACAACACAACACTTAGATAACTCCAGTTCTGGGGGCATCCGGCATCTCTGGCCTCTGTGGACAACTGTGATCATGTGCGCATCTCTACACACAGACACATAATTAAAAATAATACAAATATGATTTAAAAACCAAATAATATGGCTAGCAAATGCACTTACCCAAAATCATAATTTTTAACACAATAAAGGGATATTTGGGTTTGATAACTCAAAAGAGGGAGCTAGATGAACTGATTCCAGGCAAAGCGCAGCACACAGGCACAGAGAGGAGACCATGTGTTTAAACAGAGTTTCCCGGCTATACCTATCACCTAAGCATCTATTCTGAATTCTCCACTCAAGCAAAGGAGAGTTGTTCCAGGTGATATGGTAATACAGCAATTTTGATTTGTAGTGTTGCCTTTTTATCATGGCCCATGCAAACAAGATTGGATCAATAATCTAAATCGGGGTGCTTGCGTGGGGCCCGGAAACATGAGCAAGACCATGATACAATGAGGTCATCGGATATTCTGTACAGCTCTGACTAGTCCAACTTCCAAGAGCAGATAGAGAGCATTCTCGAAGAAATTGTACCCATAGAGTGCTATAGCTGATGGGCAGTGGGCAAATGGGCAATAGATAGACTGGCCAGAAGGGAGCTTTTTGTATTAATGTCTCAAGGCAACATGGCCTTGTCTGGCTCCTGTAAATTCGGGTAGAGCGTGGTTAAGATAACCCAACACATTCATTACTGTTGGGAAGAGTTATGACGCTTGACTTTAGTCACCATCACAAGATGAGAAAGGAGAGATGCGTTAGTGGTTGAACTGTTTCTCAAACCTAGCTGTACAAAAGAAACACCTAGAACCATGCTGGAAGATGCAGACCCCTGGTCCACAAGCACAACCTACTCAACTGAGATCCTGGTGTTTATACTAAAACAAAAGTGCCCAAATGATCTACTGGCAACTGTTCCAGCCTGACCCGCCCTACAGCACTGCCCTGGTGGGGTTTCTTGGAGGTTCTCCCAGGGTACCAGTGTTCTTTGCCTGGTGATCTGGTATCTCCATGAACTTCATATTAGAGGGAAACACTTCCATGCCCACACCCTGTCTAGATCTAGCCTTGACTTCTTCATAGGGGCAGAATGGAGGACAAGAAGATCCCAAGCCTGATAAAGAGCAGGGCTCCGTTGTCAACTGGACTCAGTCTGTCAGGCTCTGGTCACCTGTCACCTATACAAGGGGGCTCTCTACCTCAATTTCCACATTTTAAGATGTGAGAATCTATCCAGAGGGTACATGTAAAGGCTTTGCATGACACACAGGAACTCTGATGATGCCAGTTGTAACTAGTAAGAATCTGCTCAGCCAACTCACCCATATTATAACTTCAGGCCTATAGCTCAGCCAGAACCCACCTGCTCAGGAACATAAACAGCTTCCGTCAACTGCACACTGCAGTTGTTACTTTTTTAGTGTTGTGACAAAATACTTGGGAACAGCTTAAGGCTCTGTGGCTCACAGGCAGAGGACAGTCCACCATATTGGGACAGGCACAGAGGCAGGAATTACTTATTCCATGGTGGGCAGGAACATGTAGAGGAGACTCCTGATACAATGGGTGATATGAGAAGCAGCAAATACAATTAAGAGTCAGGAATGGGTACAGCATATACATGGCCACACCTTGTCACTTATATCAGCCCAGTTGGCCCTACCTCGCAAAGAATCCACAGCTTCCAAAATGGTGTATTCGGTTGGGGAAGACTAGGCGTTCAAACACATGCAACATAACAGGCCCCTCCCCGCTCTAATCTGTTTTTTCCATCACTGCGCAAACCTTCGGGACTCAGGAGCACACGAGGTCCCTGAGGCTCAAGAGGTTGACTGGCTCCCCGAGTCACCCAGCTAAAAAGGGAGAGATACAAACAGGTCAGTGGCAAATACACTTGCACTGAGGAATCCCCCAGATATGTTTTAAATGGTTACTATAAGGGGAGGAGAAAGGTTTGCCCTTTAAAAAAAAAAAAAATCTAAAGATGGACATTTTGAAACTGCGAGGGAGGGGGAAGTAACACCGCCCACACTCTCCATTACCTGAGTACTGGGTCATTAGCCAGAGGAAAAGCCCTACAAACACATCCATTGCGCATCAGTCCCCTCCTCCCCCCCTGCTTGGGTGGCCATCCACTTCCCTGGCCACCCTATTTAAAGTAGCAGTGACACAATTATTCCTTTCTCCCCTTCATCATCGTCTTCTTACATCTTTATAACCTTTTCACCTTCTCCCATTGTGGTTGTTGGTGAAGCTCATTGTGGCTCTTCCTCACTACAGTGCACGCTCCTCCTGGGAAGAAGTGACGCTGACCTCTATTTACTTTTATACCCATCTGTCTGAACAGACTGGCACCCACTGCCAAGGGACAAATGAGTAAAGGAATAATTTCTCTTAAAGTCTAAACAGGTACCTGCCACAAATGTCGAAAGTGACTATTATTTACATAATAAATATACTCTCTTGGGACTATATAATGATACATGAAGCTCCCTTGTCTTTTGAGTCAGGTCAGGCAAAGAAGGAGGTTGGGATGTTTCTCTCCTGCTCTGGGCTCACAGAGCTGGGCCATTGCAGTTGATACTTATTGAGTTCCAATGTATAGCAGACCTTTCCAGGCATGCAGACATAGGGATAAGCATGCCATGTTGTGAGATGTTTAATCAGAGCTCTGGATAACACCTTAGTTGTCCCCATTGGCCAAGTATATTAAAATTACCTGGAGAACTCACATATTTTCTGCTCATATGTGGGCAGTTCAGAGACAGGGCTCCCTAGATCCTGGAGGAGTCGATTTTGTCCATCTGTTAAGAACAAACCAGACCCTGCCTCTGGCTTAGCTTTGCTATCTCTAGGTATAACCAATTAACATCAGACCTTGTAAAGTAGGTGCGGTGAACCTACAATCCCAGCAGTGGTGGAAACACTGGGGTTCACTGGCCAACCAGCCTAGGCTAAGCTGTGAGCCTCAGGTCCCAGTGAGAGACTTTGTCTCAAAAATAAGTTAGGTGGGTTTACACACACACACACACACACACACACACACACACACACACACACACTACATACACATATATACTATACACAAATATACACACGAAAATGTGGTGCTTTGAAAGAGAATGTCCCCCATGTGTTTGAATACTTGGTCACCAGTTGGTGGCACTGTTTGGGGACGCTCAGGAGGAAATGTGTCCCTGGAGGTGGGCTTTGAGAGTCTAAGGACTTACTGTTTCCAGTTTCTTTGCTCTGTGCTTGTGGCTCAGGAAGCGAGGTCTCAGCTTGGACTCTAGCTGCCACACCTCCCTGCTGTGATCACCACTCCACAACTGTAAGCCAAAATAAACTCTTCCCTAAGTTGTCTTGGCCATGGTGTTTATCACAGTAGCAGGAGAGAGAGAGAGAGAGAGAGAGAGAGAGAGAGAGAGAGAGAGAGAGAGAAAGAGAGAGAGAGACAGACAGACAGACAGACAGAGACATAGAGACACAGAGAGAGAGAGACAGAGAGAGACAGGGAGAGAGAGAGACAGATGGACAGACAGACAGAGAGACAGACAGAGAAAGAGACAGGGAGAGAGAGACAAGGGGGGGGAATATCACGAGCCTCATATATTTGACACTAGGGAGACTCTAAATTTATCTGTTCTATTCTGTTTAAAGCTGTAGACCACAGCATTATAAATGTTTAGCTTATACATATTACCTATAGATTGATAGATAGATACACTGATATATAGCTATACAGATACATAGAAATACGCATAGATAGATATGTAAATGATAGGTAGATGATGATGATGATAGATAGATGCATACATACATATACACATACATACATATACACATACATACATACATACACACATACATACATACACACATACATACATACATACACACATACATACATACATACATACATATACACATACATACACACACATACATACATATACACATACATACATATACACATACATACATATACACACACATACATATATACATACATACGTACTTGGCATTGATCTCATCTTAAAAGAAATTTCCATGCAAAGGTAGAAAAGAATCAGGTGAAAATCCTCCCTATAGTAGTAATGACTTTGTTTTCTGTTTTATCTTATGGTAAGAAATTTTTTAAGTTTTAAACTAAAAATAACTATGAACTTTACTGTAAAAAAAAATGTGAAAAAAAAACATTCCATGTGGAAATGAACCAGAACAAAAGTCTATGCATCTCAAATAACTTCAGTAAGTTTGAACAGCCATTCTGCAGATTTGGGGCTTCACATAGGATTCTATGCTTTTACTATTAGGTGCATTTTATACACTTACTCACCACCACAAATGCAAAACTTTTAAGATTATACGTGTGTGTCTATGGTGGTGAGATGTGTGTGCCTGTGAGTGTAGGTGTCCTTGAATGCCAGAAGAGGGTGTAGGATCCCCAGAGTTTGTTAACAGACAATTGTGAGTTATACAATGTGAGGACTGGGAACCAAAGTTTGGTTCTTTACAAGGGCAGTACTTATTCCCACTGGGAATTTTTTTTTTAATACTCGTTTTTATTCTCTCTCTCTCTCTCTCTCTCTCTCTCTCTCTCTCTGTGTGTGTGTGTGTGTGTGTGTGTGTGTGTGTGTGTGTGTGTGTATGTGTGTGTTCCATATGTACATATGCACACAAACAGAGGCTGGAAGAAGGTCCTTTGTGTGTGTGTGTGTGTGTGTGTGTGTGTTCCATATGTACATATGCACACAAACAGAGGCTGGAAGAAGGTCCTTTGTGTGTGTGTGTGTGTGTGTTCCATATGTACATATGCACACAAACAGAGGCTGGAAGAAGGTCCTTTGGAACTGGCATTATAGATGGTTATGATTCAACCAATGTGGGTTCTGGGAACCAAACCCCAGCAGTCTGGAAGAGCAGCGAGTGTTCTTAACAGCAGGGCTGGGTGGGGATTTTTAAACACAGAAAGTGAATTGGGCATAAGAGAAGCTCTGTAAACCTGAGATGACAGGAGAGACTTTTTTTTTTTAATGAGTGCTCAAGCAAAGAGTGTGGTTTGTCACCGAGCCCACCAAATGGAATAAATTGCTCTAAGACAGTTACCTTGAACTCGAGAACTGGGGTTTTGTCCAGGGGGTTTTGTTCACAGGAATTGTAGTTGAAGCTAGTTTGTCAAACTTGATGTCTTTACACCGATAACCCCCAGCACACGCCACTACAGCCTCCCCTCTCATTACCAACATACATAGTGACCAAGGCCCACCCCCCCACCTCCCACCCCCCACCCCTGCAGCTGCTCCTTATCATTCACGGCCAGATTGAACTGTTCCCATCACATGTCACTTAGGGTTGAAGTGGGCCAGTCATCAGAAGACAAACCACCAGCACAATGGGCCTCACGTGTTTGACACTGGAGACCTTTGAAGTTACCTTTTCTATTGTGCTTAAAGCTATAGAACACAGCATTGAAGATGTTTAGACAATGATGACGGCAAACGCACAGATTTGTTCAAGCACAGCAAAACCTCAAGGTGACTGCAGCTTCACTTTAGTTACCACAGTGGCATCTGCACGAATGACCTTGCTAGATGTGTGCTGAGCATGGTCCCCTCACGACAACGAAGAGCTGTAAACGAAATGAGCAATGGGGCTTTGGTAGCTACGCTTACCAAGGAAAAAGGACTATTAGTTTTAGGTAAAGTATATCATAAAGAAACAGTGGGATTTGTTCTGTGTCTGGAGGATACCAGTTGAAAGAAGAAAGGTAATGGCCTTGCAGATGTCTCTCTGAGTTGCACCTGTGTTTTTGCCAACACTTATACTGATGGGCCACTCTAGGACTTGAATAACCCCTCAGCATCTCCCAAGGCAATGTTCCACACACACACCCACACACAATCTCTTCTGAGATTCTCTGCCCTGCCCACACTTTCTGCTGAAGGGGCAGGCCGCAGGAATCCACCCTAAGGTACCTGATGCCCCATCTCATGTCCTCTTTATTGACAGATGGTTGGCCTTAGCTGGGGAACCCAAGCAAGTGACAGACTAGTCAAAGAGTTACAATTTCTGCTGAGAGATGGTCTGAACCATGTTTTGTCCTAGGGCTCTGAACTTGAAACAAAGAAATCACTATCAGTTTGTTCCAGAAAATGTGCTGTATTGCTTAATCCTAGGAGAAAAAAAAAAAAAAAAAGCCAACACGCTTCTCCTGAGGGAGGCATAGAAGTCTCTTAGGATATGAAGTCATCTGTAAGTTCTAGCATCTTGAGGCCAAGATTTAATATGTGACTTCCTCTTGGGGAAGAATAACTTTATCATTAAAATATACATCCAGATAGAAGATCCTTGGCCTGAGTAGACCTTTGTACCTGGGAGAAGAAAACAAGTCCAGTGAAACCCATGGGAAATCAAAGTCCATTCCCAAATGAATTGCTGGGCCGTAAGGCCTTCTGAAGAAGTCACAAAAGTGCAATAACAAACTGGTAAAATCTTGGCCATTACTAGGAAAGCAATTGGGCACCCAAAAAAAGAAAAAAGGGAACTGAAAGTCTTTCAAGATGATTTGAAAAGTTGGTATGTGCACCTCCCTGTCAAGGGTGCAACCACCGTTGAGCCATGACTGGAGATGGGGTGGCCTCACCGAGACATCACAGGTGGATGATTCCCCATACACTCATAGTCACCTTTAAAATAGGTCCCAAAGGACTGATTTCTGCTTATCAGATATGCCGGGCAGACCATAGTCACTAGGGACCGAAGCCAATTCAAAAGAAAAATGGAATAATGATAACTTGATGTATTCTCAAAAAAATAAAAATAAAAAGATGCTGAACCCAGGGCAGGGGTCTAGCTTTTGTTTCCATTCAGCTTTGGAGGAAACAAAACAAAACCAAACCAACAATGTTACTCTCTATTTTAAAACATATGTCCCTACACAAGTGCATATTGAGTGTGACTAAATAAAACATCCTTTTCTAAAGCTTCTAAACGGTGCTACTTCTTGGCCAAAAGTATTTCACGGTTTGCGGCACAACACAAGTTGGCCTCTACATAAATATCTCCGTTTAGAAGTGGAATTACCCTTGTGTTCAGTGCATAGAAACATTTTGCTAGTTTGAGAGCTAAAATTGGTATATAGGAGGTTTTACTGCTCAGATGAACTTTCCCATGACGGTGCTGTCAGGGTTACACCTTCTGGCTCCGGTGAATCTAGTAGTAGAGTCGTGAAGATACATACGGGCTTTGGAAACAGGTGAGTCTAAACTCAAATCTAGCCCCCAATTATTCCATTGTCCCCCAAGCCTCGAGCAAGGGCTTCCTTCCCAAGGCTTCTTCTATTGTCACTTTTATCATCATCATCATCATCATTACTATTATCATTAAAGTCGTCATTATTATTTTATTTTTAAAATTTGAGATTATAATGCAATTAAAATATTTCTTTCAGTCTGGCATGGTGGCACCCACGTGCAATCCCAACACTCAGGGAGGTAGAGGTAGGTGGATCTCTGTGAGTGTGAGGCCAGCCTGGTCTACAAAGTGAATTCAGGGCGGCCAACGCAACACAGAGAAATCCAGTCTCAAAAACAAAAACAAAAACAAAAACAAACACACACACACACAAAAAAAAACAACTCCCAAATATTTCTTTCTTCCTTTTCCTTCTTCCAAAGTTTCTTACACACCTTGCCCTACTTTCCTTCAAGTTCACAGCCTGTTTTGTCACTGCTGTTGCATGCATCCATGTAAAACATTCCCACATCTGAAGTCTTGGGGGAACGCCGTGGAAGGCTCTAAGAAGCAGAGGACTGGGGAATGTGCAGTGAGCTGGTGTCTCCCGGCTATAGTAGAAGCTGCTGCCACAAAGGTTCACCAGCATGACTGGCCAAAGATGAGCTGAGCCAGGGCAACTCCAATGAACATGCCAAAGCCGACGGGGCCTCAACCCTACAACAAGAACTATAGGCAACTGAGGAAATCCAGAAGGAGGAAAAGTGTGTCCCACCCAGAGAAGAGCACACCAAATGGTTGTCCGGAGCCAAATGGGTCAGCCCTGAAAATGTACATACAAACAGGTAGATGAAACAGGTTATATTTAGCTTTTTTTTTTTTTTTTTTTTTTCGAGACAGGGTCTCTCTGTGCAGCCTTGGCTGTCCTGGACTCGCTTTGTAAACCAGGCTGGCCTCGAACTCAAAGCGATCCACCTGCCTCTCGCCTCCTGAGTGCTGGGATTACAGACGTGCACCACCACGCCCGGTTTTAGCTTCTTTATTCTTAAAGTAAGACACTGATAATAAATAGCATGTGACTGACAGAGCACTGTAAGGAGTAAATGGATTAAGGTGTATTAATGGCTGTGTAACAGAACACAAGGGGTTCACATCATGGGGACCAGGAAGTGAAAATCAAGAAGACCCCCCACCAAAAAAATAACAGTAGAAAAAGATACACTACCTGCAGCAGCTGGGGAATATATTTCTGGGCGTGATCAGTTTAAGGCCATGGTTGAAAAAGAAGAGGTGATAGACAGAACAGTTTCTTCTGCTTGCTTAGCTCAAGAACATAGAGCCTATAGTGAAAAGGGTAAAATGGCTGGCAGGGACACCTATGGACCTGCTTAGCTTATATTATAAAGAAGAGCATCTCTGGGCATGCTCAGTTTTCTTTTTAAAAAAAATTACTGAAACAAAAGGCAAGGGCATTTTGGAGTCATGTTAATATAGGAGTGCCTTCTAAAGCTGTTTGTCTGTTTAGCTCCTATCAAAGTAATTCCAGGCCTGTATGGTATAGTGTACAAATGCCAAGCAACCTCAAGGGCAGGACTCCATAGACTAGTAATTACATACACCAGAGGTCGGGTCAAAGAGAATGGCTGCCCAAACCCATAGTGCAACTCTGGCCAGGCCCTTACATAGAAAGAAATGCTTGGCGTTCAGGCACGGATGGGTTAGAGGAGGAACCAGCTGCTAAACTCTTAGTGAGCAATGACCTGGAGAGAGATCGGCACACCCCAAGGTCCTGTGAGTAGAAATAGCCAGGATTCATTTTTGTTATTAGCGGCATGCACTTCCACACACACTTTGTTTTGTCCCATTTTTCTTTAAGATAGGGTTTTTGCATAACCCGAGCTAACCTCAGACTTGCCCTGTCTCAGAAGATAACCTTGAACTTCTGACCCTCCTGCCTCTGCCGCCTCAGAGTGGTGGATGGCTAAGCACTCACTACCGCACTCAGTTTGTACAGTCTTCTTTTTGAACTGCAAACTGTTCCTAAGAGCTTCCTAAGACCCCCATGTCCATCAATTTCTGAAGCTCCTAGAAGTTACCAGTTTATTAAAATAGGAACAAAGCACACAGTAGCTGAACTTTGAAGTCAATGTGACAAAGAAGACACTGTGATTGGTAACCCAGAGTTCCTTTGAAGGGGTGAAGTTAATTTACCTGGAAGGTGCCCCTTGCTGTGGAAGGCACCAGGACACAGCAGTCTAGAGTTCACCCTGTCTTGTAGCCCTGGCCTGTTTGGGTGGACAAAGCCTTTCTGAGTTGTTTTCAGTGGCCAAATATTCCTGACACTTGAGTTATTCTGAGCCGCACAATGAGCATTTTGTACAGGAGACTTCATGCATTTCATTCAGCTGGATGTAATGAGAATAATGTAAGTGAAAGCATTGTGTGCATTCCCACAAAAAAAAAATCACCCAACAAAACAGATATTGTTATAATGGAAACATCCAGGATTGGGGGGGGGGGGGGGGAGGCACCATGGGCGCGGTGTTTTACAAACCTGCCTGATTCTTTCATGTCTATCACTGTAGCGAAGTGACATGAGTCACAGCAGGTGTTCTCAAACTTAGAGGACTCCAAAACTGATTATGTAATCATATAGTCTACATTGGCCTATAGTGGTGTCTTGTGTCGCCTCACGTGACCCCTGGCCATTTCTACAACCTCATTTTTAGGAGTTAACTGTGCATCACCAAAGAGGCACCAGAATCAAGCCCAGCCCTTGTGGCTATGGCTTCATTTAGAAATAAAGACCTTCCAAAGGTAATCAGGATGAAATGAGGTTGTGAGATGTGTCTTGCTTGAATCCAATTGCTGTCCTGTGAAGGAAGGTAGGAGCAGAAATTTGGGACCCAGAGACAGACAGAGAGGATACATGCCTAGAAACACATGGAAATGCCAGAAAGCTGCAAAAGAATGCCCAAGGCAACTAGAAGCTTAGAGAGAGGCCTGCAAGCACCCTTCACTGAAACTCTGACAAGGAGCAAACGCCGTAGGGTAACTTGACCTTGGGCTTCTGTCCCCACAGTAGTTAGGTGATAGATTTTCATCATCTTAAATCAGATTACTGCGGTTCACGACAATGGCAGAATTAATATACCCACTAAGCACACACACACTTATATGCAAGACGTAGCTAGAGAAAATAGCAGGGTTGTTCTCTCTCTCTCTCTCTCTCTGCCTCCCTCTCTCTCCCCCCCCCCTCTATCCCTCTCTCTCTCTCCCCCTCTCTTTCTGTGTGTGTGTGCATGTTGCTGTTTCGCAAAATTCAAGATTTCATTGAATAAACATCCAACAAAAGGGGCTGGTGGTAGACATATTCCGAGTGGAATAAAGAATTGAGAGGTTTCTTTTCCATCTTAGAAGGGCTTATCTGCAAAGGAGATGAGATGGTGTTTACTCTACTCATTAAGCTTGGTACCAGTTACCATGGCTACATGAGAAGGTATCTCAAAGCTAGGAATCTTAAAATAACAGCCATCACTTGTTGTCTCTGTTGGCTTGTGTGGGTCGGGAGTTGGGGGCAACTGCAGTTGGGCAGATCTAGCCTAGGGAATTTTCCCTGGTCACTGTGTTGAGGTAGCTCTACCTGAGCCTGCCTCAAAGGCTGTCTTTCCATTCCTTCTGTATCTCCTCATGTGGCCATTGAAGGAGTTAGGAGTTAGGATCAGTCCCCAAGGTGGGTGTGTGCACGCATGTGTATGCATACATGGTTGTGTGTGTGTGTGTGTGTGTGTGTGTGTGTGTGTGTGTGTGTGTGTGTGTGTTTACTTCTATATCTGGATAGAGAGAAAGGGGGAGTCTGGGGACTTTTATCACCTCCTATGTCCTGCTTTCAGAAATCATCACCTACACTTCTGCAGCAGTACTTCATCCAAGTAGTCACAAAGTTCTACCAGGCTCCAGGGAAGAATCAGATGTCACCCACTGCTAAAGAGTGCCATGGATCTAATAGCTACATGGGATTAGAACATTGTTGTATCCTACATCCATTCAGCATTAGTGCTACTTACTGCATCAGTGTACTGCAGTGCTTTCCAGGTGTGTCACATGCTAACTGGCTGAATGAACTAGGTACTCATCTTCATTTTATATATTGCAGATGCTGTCTGTGTCCCCCCACCTGTTTTCCTGGCCTTTCTCAGTACCTACCTCTTCGACTTCCAAATGTCAGAACCTGGCCAAGAGCTCTCACTGGACTCTGCAGACTAGTGTGTTCTTATATGCAGGTCATATGTGTTGGAGAACAAATGACCTCCAGGACCAGACATCAACAAATAAGATCTGGTGTAAAAACAAAACAAAAACCCAAACAAACACAAAGCACAAAACACACAAAAACCTGTCTTGAAAGGATTGGGGGACAGGGTTTCAATCTGAAGCAAGTGCTAAGGCTTATGCTTCACCTTGGCCCCCAGAATCTTGGGAGAGTAACTTCTAGTGACCACATCTGTGAATTGACAATACAACTCAGTCATCTGTCTTTCCTGTGCCCTGGACAGGTGTTTTCTGGTCTCCTAGATGAACTATCTGGACTTGAATCTTTCTAGAAATTGGCCTTGCCTGCCTCAGGAGCACTCGACTAGTAATTGGAATTTACTTATAATTATAATTCAAAAGTCCAAACACAGAGAAGTTAGAGGAAAAACCTAAGAAACCACAGGTGGAGAGCTCGGTGATCTACTGGGGGGCCTGGGATGGATGATGCAAGGTTACATATGCCACGTGGCTTTTCCATATGAAGTCTAGAACATTTGTGAGAGTTGACTGACATTGCTATATGTCAGGGAACTTCAGCCACAACGAGTTTTCTCAGAGTCCTAACCCAGGGAGGATGATGGGGTGACAGCAATGCCCCAAAGAGGTTCTGATACAAAGATAGGATCTTCTACAATTTATGTAACAACTGAGGACCAAGGACAGGACAGTTACTTGGGACATAAGTGATCCCATGAACACAGTCCAGGTGGTGCCAAGAACCTGTGCACCAAGTATTCTGGTCCCATATTCTCTAAATATGTAGTGTAGAAATAAGTATCATTCACAAATTAAATAAACGTAATTAATCTTTCTCTTTGAGGTAGAGAACAATTTGTTTTCAAGCTCCTCCTATAACATTGATAAAATAAAAAGCATGATCCTGCACTGTGGGCTGGCGAGGGAAAGAGGAATACACGGTGGTAGCCGATAGTGGGTTTGAAAGGATGACTATGCTCCTGATAGTTTTCTGGGGCATGGTCCTGACCTGCAGAGAAGAGAGTGCGGTCAGAGTGTTCAGAGACACATGCACACAGGCACTACACAAGAACACTGATGCTCACTGGCTGGGGAAGACAGGTGGAGCTGAAGGATTTGGAGAATGTTTCCCTCATGATAATAACATGTGTAGCTTTTAGTTTCTTAGTTTCCTTAGCTCTGATGTTGACCTTCATTATCCATCACTAATCACTGTGTTTCAGATGCTGAACGTTGCTCTTCCATAGCCTTGAACTTGGCTCTATCTTCTTTCCTCTGTACTCTGCCCTCTAGCCTTTCATGCTTTCTATCACTCTCTGTACAATAAGCAAGGAGACATGCTGACTCCCATCCCCCATTGGCAGTTCTGCTGTAAGTGTGTCCTACCGGCCATCCTAACAGCATCTCTGGATTAACCTGCCCCATCTCAAACTGTTCCTAGGGCTTTCTGTGTCCCTACCTCTTTGAGCAGCAGCATAATTCTTCCATCAACCACACTCTCAAAGCACGGAAGAAGTAAAGAAAACTTATAAATGATTATCAGGCACCTGCTGGGTATTTTCACATGACCTCATTCGACCCTCCTGACTACCAAGGATCTAGACAAGCATTTCGCAACCTGGGTCACGACCCCTTTGGCAACCCTCTAGCTCCAAAAAGAATATTTACAATGTGATTCCTAACAGTAGCAAGGTTACAGCTATGAGGTAGCAACAAAAATAATTTTATGGTTGGGGGGGTCACCACATGAGGAACTGTAGTAAAGGGTTGCAGCAGTAAGGAGGCGGAGAACCACCGCTCTGGGTAATATAGACTCTGTACATAGGAAGGAAAGAGAAGTTCAGGGGGCGTAAGGAATTCTCCTGGAAGTACAACTAAAGTAGCTCCAAAAAGATAGTCTTTTTCTTTGAAATTTGTGGTATCCTTCATGACATCACATGTCTTCCCCCTTTAACTATCTCTTTGCCCATACATCACACCCAGTGGGAGAGCATCTGACAGACCCACTGTGCTAAGAGGGTCAGCTCTGCCTAAGGCACAGTAGCAGGCATGTCACATGGGAAAACTGGTGTGCCCTGCTCCACCGTGGATGAATTTGAAGAAATGATTCCTAATTCCTTTGAGCAAATGTGGGGAAAGTCATTTCAATAGTCCTTCCTCCGACACTAAGGGGTTTGATTTGCTTTTGTGTGAAGATCAGTGGAGAAAACCTCACCAAGAAGGTGGGAGGGAGGTGAGAGAAAGGGGAGGGAGGTGGAGAAGGGATGGGAGGGGAGGAGTAAGGTGTGGGTTATAGATGGAACCTGCCACCTCAGGGCTTCCATGGAACGCACTGACTATCCAATCTGAGGCAGACTCTGAGCACCGCCCCTCACTCTTTCTCTGCAGTTCAATGTGAGTAACCATGGTGGCACACTGTAACTCTCTTACCCTGACAAGGTCTTCAGCACACAGCAAAGAGCATGAAGAATGCCTGGGCGGGGGGCGGGGGGAGCGGTGATAAGCCTTGCTTCTGTTCTTAGCCGAGGCTTTTGCACTCTTACTCATAACAGGGTCGGCTCTAAGCCCTCTATGGTGTTTGTTGATCCTCTGGGACAGCCACAGGGCAATTTACAGATAGGCGAGGTTGGCTCACAGAGCCTTGCCTAGGGTGCCAGGGCTGAGATGAGGAGAGGTGAAACCCACACCTCCCAGCGCCAGAGTCCTTGCTGTTTATAATATCTCAAAAATCCACTCCAGTACATTCCTACAGAAAAAAAAAAAAACTGTGTGTGTGTGTGTGTGTGTGTGTGTGTGTGTGTGTGTGTGTTCATTATAGAGTGCATGTAAGTCAAAAGCCTCATATTATCAAACCACCCGAAATACCCTAACCATTGTTACCATGATGACACGATGAGGCTCACTCTCCCTGACACTGGTCTGTCTTCTATTCTTCTTCAATAGGAAAAGAAGATGAGGTGTATACAACTCTGACTTTATTCGGGATACTACATTTTACACATTCATTTTTTTAATTGTATAAACCAATCTATGATGCGAAAGGTCTCTTAAGTCTCTTCATTCCTTTGAGCGGATGTGGTAAAATTCATTTCAACAGTCCTTCCTTAGACACCGATGGGTTGGTTCGCTTTGGTTTGGTTTTTGTGTGTTGGTTTTTTTACTTTGTCATAGAAAAGTGTGTGGTTGAAGGCTTCTGGTGAGTTCTGCACACCCTCCCAGTGCCCCACCCCCGAATCTTCCACCATGCTGCAGATGGAAAGACCATGGCCATGGATAGCGATGCTGCTTCTCTCTGAACCTCTCCTCCATCCAGTCACCTGGGCGGCACCCTGCTCATGGTGATCACTGTCACCTAGGAGACAGGCTTCTAGGAATACCTGTGAGGAACATAGTTCACCTCAGTGCATTCATGTGAGGAAATAGGTTAATTGGGTTGACTGAGGTGGAAGGACACATCCACGGGGTGGGCGGCACCATTCTCTGGGCTTGGGTCCCGGACTGCATGGTGGCGTAGAGGATAACATAAGACAAGCACCCACTTTCGTGTATGTCTGCTTCTTTATTGTGCATGCAGAGGGATCCAGATGCTTCCGGGCCCTGCCACCTTGGCTACCTGCCATGATGGTCCACATCCTCAAACGCTGACCAGAAATTAACAGTATCATCAAGAAGTTGCTTTTGTAGGGGTATTTTATTACAGCAGCCAGAAAAGAAACCAGCACAGCCCATCTCTTGTGCCATTTGCTCTACAATGCCTGCAGAGAGCTCCCAGACCAGATCCGGCCCTGAAGTCCATCGTCCTCATGACCTTACCCACCTTCACTGCATTTAACATAACCATCATGAATTCACTGGGCACGGAATTGTTGTCCAGTAACGAGTAATGGTGCAGCATCTACAACTCCACTACAGTCCACTGTTAGCCTCAGCTCCTCGCAAGGCATGTGACAGGAGCTTAGTGCTGGAAAATAGGTAAAGAAGAGCCAAAGAGATAAATGGCTTAATGGTTTTGAGCAACTACTGCTCTCCCAAAGGACCAGAGTTTAGTTGCTAACACCCCTGTTAGATGGTTTATAACTCCCTATAGCTCCAGCTCCAAGGGATGCAATTGCCTCTGGCTTCTGAAGGCACCTGTATACATGTGCACATATAACACGAAAACATACACCTACACATACAATGATGATGGCGATGATGATGCTGATGATGCTGATGATGCTGATGATGATAACAGCTATTTAAATAACTGAAGGAATAACTTCATGATTAAACATCTGGAATGTAAGAGCTGAGTACAGTTTTTAAGACTTCCCACAGAGTGTCAGCTGCCTTCTAGAAATGACTTCACCCCGTCTTAAGTGTGCAGAGGGTAAGCCACCCTGACCTGTGCCTTCAGACTGGCTGCTGCTTATCTTTAGGAGGGTGAAGGACCATGGCATTTCTGTCCATGACCAAGCTGGTCAAGCAGGGAAGCTACATGAAATCATTGTTTTATAAAATGCCTCCTCAAGTCACAGAGCGGCTCTTTCTGTTTGTGTACTGTCTTAGTCACCTTTCCATTGCTATGACAAAAGAGCACCATGACCAAGGCAAATTATCAAATAAAACATTTAATTTGAGGTTTCTGGTTCCAGAGGGTTAGAATCCATGACCATCATGATGGGGAGTGTGACAGCAGACAGGCAGGCGTGGCACTCGGGCAGTAGCTGAGAGTTTAAATTGCAAGTAGGAGGCAGAGATAGAGAGAGCTAACTGGGAACAGCATGGGATTTTGAAGCCTCAAGCCTGCCCCCAGTGACACACCTCCCCCAAGACCACACCCCCTAGTCCTTCCCAAATAGTTCCACCAACTGGGAAACAATCAAATATATGAGTCTGTGGTCATTCTTATTGGAACCATGCCATGTAGTTTGCATCATTACAGATCCTAGAGTCCTTAAGCATTGCTATGATGAACACCATTGCTTGTTTACCTGCTGTTTGCCCAGGATTTCCCACTTGAAACTTGCCTGCTAGGGTTCTGTTGCCTGTCCCATGAGCATGGCCGAGAACTGAACCTTTAAGTTATGCTCTATTCAGAGAGCTGGAGTCCTGAGAAGGCAGGAGGTTATCACCCTAAAAACTGACTTTCATCTCACCTCGAGCCTGCAGGTTATATTGACAAGGAGGACAGGGCAAGTCAGTCTTTCCACAACTCAACCAGTCACCTGAACTTGGATCTTACACAAGAGCAATAAGAGCTCTTAACTGCCAAGCCATCTCGCCAGCTCCTCAGACACATCTTAAAACACAGAGTCCAGTTCCTGGTTTAAGTTTTCTATTCCTCCCTGGGCATCTGGGTCGGAACCGAGAAGTAGTTCAAAATAAAACAACAAACAACATGAAAAACACGGGCCAGTTAAACTATTAAAATGGCACACTTTTATTCCTTTCTAAAGTGCTGAGTACAAATCTGTTTTCAAAATACAAAATATCCAAGTGCCTCTCTCTACCCTGTCTGTCCACATCTCTGTGTTAATCTACTAATACAATGCATCTGTGATTTTCCTGTTTTACCTCATTCAATCCAAATACAAGCTCAAAGGGAGAGAGACCACAGTTTTTCACAATGGCTGTGCTGGCTACATTTAAGTCAACTTGACACAAACTGCAGTCATCTAAGAGGAGGAAACCTCCATTGTGAAAATGCCTTTATAAGATTTGGCTGTAGGTAAACCTGTAGCACATTTTCTTAATTAGAGATTTATGGGGTGGGCACAGCCCATTTTGGGTGAAGCCATCTCTGGGTTGGTGGACCTAGATTCTATAAGAAAGCAAGCTGAGCAAGCCATAAAGAGCAAGCCAGTCAGCAACACCCTCCAAGGCCTCTGCATCAGAGCCTGCCTGCGGGTTCCTGGCCTGTTTGGCTTCCTTCAATGATGGACTACAACGTGGAAGTGGAAGCCAAATAAACCCTTTCCTCCCCAAGTTGCTCTGGTCATGGTATTTAGTCATAGCAAAAGTAACCCTAGCTACAACAATGGTGGAGTGAGTGACTGAGGCACGGGGAAGTTAGTAGCTTATGTGAAGTTACATAGCTAACCATGATTGGAAGCAATATCAGAACACACACAGCCTTCCTTCCTTCCTTCCTCCCTTCCTTCCTTCCTCCCTTCCTTCCTTCATTTCTCCCTTCCTTCCTCCCTTCCTTCCTTCCTCCCTCCCTTCCTTCCTTCCTTCCTTCCTTCCTCCCTTCCTTCCTTCATTATCCAACTTCCAGTTTCAACAGGTACATCTCCCTATCCCTCCATTAGACGCCACTTACAAGCTTCCTTGAATTAAACTCAAAATCTCATACCTAGCACATTTTTCAAAACAGTCCTAAAGATGGCTTACGTAAGTATCTGCCTTGTGTCTTCTGTCTCGCATCAACTCACTTTCAGTGTCTTCATTTCAGTACTCTTTTGGCATTTTAGAGATGATAAAGTGAGATCCACAAAAGATATGCATCTTGTCTACACACAAAAAAATCCCTCCCCCCCCCAAAAAAAAAACCAGCCAAACCAAAAATCCAAACCTCCACCTCCAACATATTGCTTATTCATTTATTAATCTATTAACCAAAATAAATGAAATAAAGAGGTCTGGTGGGGGTGGAAGATTTTTTTCCTAATGTTGCCACTGATCTTGTGATTTTATGCTTATGAGAAGTGATAAATTCTATAGTCACTTTCAATTTTACCTCTGCGTCCCTGCACCCTGGAGCAAGGGAAAGGCTGCAGACTTTAACATGAGACACTTCTGTTTCCAAGGTGTGAGGTGGCACTTTGTGGCTGATGGGTTTGGTTGTGGCACTGAAACACTCTGAACTGACTTTTCTCATCAGGAAAGTGGGCTGGGGCTGAGTCTAGCTGCATAAGTGCTGTGGTCCCTTCTGTTACCTGTACAAGACCCTGTCTTGCTGCACATAGAAATTGCATGCACATTCATTGACAAGCAATACCCCATACACACTCATGCCCTTGAACTTTCCAGTGACTATAAAGTTTTGTTAACTATCTTAAGGTGACCTTCATTGTATGGAAATTCTGAAAATGTATAGTCAGTGTTGTATGACTTGATTATGAAAGGAAGATGGTTTTTTTCCTCTATTTTAAAAAATCAACTTTGAGGCATTCCCCTTGTGGGTGTTATGATCTTCCAGAGGCAGCAAGAGCTCAGGTGGCCATAACCACAGCTCTCAGCCTGCTGCAAATGAATGCACAGTGGTGCAGAGAACATGGCTTCTTGCAGGCTGGGTTCCCAGCACTGCCTAAGGGCCTCCTGAGAAATGGCTGGTAGCGCTTTAGAGCCTGGAGCATGCCCAGAAGCATGGACTGCACAAAGAGGGGCGCACGCCACACGCGCGCGCGCGCGCGCGCGCACACACACACACACACACACACACACACACACCAGGCAAACTGGTTCTGGAAGAACCTTTGGTCAGCTCTCAACAGCTCAGGACAGCAAACTCAGCAGGAAAGCCAAGACTCATCCCTACCAGTGCTCCACTGATCAGTGGTACCCTTGTCGGAGGTCCAATAGTGACCCTCACACAGCAGTTACAAGAAAGATCTCACTAACCATTTCAGAAACAAGAAGAGAGACTGGGAAATGGATTCGTTTCTTCCTGGCAGTCCTTAAGCCCTGCCTGTTCTTGACTATCACAAGCAAAGTAGGTGAAAGATATGGGAAAATATCTAGCCCTACTATCAGGGTCAGCCGGTGCTAGGCATTGTCTAAGCAGCCTAACAATCTGCGTTAGCCTCAGACAGGAAGTAACACTGTTGCAACTGTGACTTTCCTTGTTGCTATAACCTACTTTAGCAAATTAAGGGAGGGGGGCCTTACTTGGGTTTAGCTACAGGAGATCAATGCCCTGGGAGAAGGCCTAAAGGCAGAACATGAGTTGATTGTTGTACTATGCCTGCAGTCAGGAAGCAAAGAGCTGATTCCTGGCGCTCACCCCACTTTTTCCTTTTCACTCAGGCTAGGACTCCTGTCCATGAAATGGTCCCATCGATATGTAGGTTCTCTCCTCCTCACTTAGACCTTTCTAGAAACTTCATTGACACACCCAGAAGTGAGTGTGACTCCACATTGACCCTAAATCCTGTCCAGTAGGCAATCCTGTGAAACTATCTTAAAACTTATCCTTGCTCTGAGTCCAAGTAGTTGACTAACTCATCAAAGGCACACAGGAGCAAAGATGGAGTTTGCTCCCACCCAATCAGCCTGTCTGCAATGCCACTGGACACTATGTTTCACAGAAGAGAAATTGTGAAGGACAGACACCTGTCTAAAAAGATGCTTCCTGTCACCTGGGACCAGGTGCTATGGGTCAACAGGCAGGCTCCTCCTCACCTGTTGCTGTGCCCTGAGGTCACTCTGCAATCTCTCTGCTGTGCTCTGCATGCTCACATGCCTGTAACTTGCTGCTGGCTCTTCAGACTCCCCTCTGACATTTGCATGCCTCAGAAACACTTGTCCTTCCAAACTCCCTGAATTAAAGATTCCCTCACCTCTGCCACCCTCCCCTGTGAAGTCACCTTGACCTCCTATGGCCTCTATAAGTTCCTCTACTCTTGGGCTTTATCAGCTCTGTTTCATCATTATTGTGGACACATCTGTTCTGTTATGGAAGGTGACAGTGCTTATGACAAAGTGCTTAGGAAATTGTAACCCATTCAACTGAAACTGAGGTGTTTTTAGTAGCAGGGGAGGGGGGAGGTTCCAAGTTCATTTGGAGCAGTCCCAATCTTGTCGACTACCCAAACATAATTAATTAGTGCCCTTTTTGATATTAGGTCCTAATTTTACTTGTGTATGGATGTATGCATCTGCATGTGTGCTTATGCACATGAGTACAGTTCCCATGGAGTCCAGAAGAGGGTGTGAGATCCTCAGGAGCTGGACTTACAGGTGGTTGTGAGCCTGTAAGCTGGGGAAAGAGCTGGGGTCCTCTGTAAGAGCAGTAATTTAATGGTTGAACCATCTCTCCATCCTCTGCCCTTTTTTTTTTTTTTACACTCTTTGTGCACCTAGCTATCCCCTCAACCTATACATGAGATCCACACAGAAAGGCTCACAGCGCTAACCCTCTTCCCAGTGTTGACCAGAAGGTCGATGACCCTGTTTTCCCCGGGCCCAAAGCTAAATAGCTATCAGGACAGATTCATTTTTCTCTGCCCACTCAGCCCAGTGGAAAAGAGCCAGTCAGCATGCTGAATACAGTCCACTTTCAAAAAGGCTACAGTTCTATCAGGACACTTAACCTTGCCCTATTCTGTGACCCCAGAACAACTCTGACTAAAGACATAGCATAGAGAGGAAACAACAGGGCCTTTGGGATCAGTGTAAGGAACTTCCCTGGCCTAGTCCTTACCACGGCAAGCCATTTGTGCGGGGCGGGGGGTCTCCATGCCCAAGGAGGGTATCTCTCATCAGAACTACCACAGGAGTAGCTTATGGACAAGATCCTCAGAAAGAGAACTGTGGGTGCACAATAGCCCTTTTGCCATGCCTCCCCCTTGTTTAAAGAGCTTCCTGGTTGCCCCAGCCTCTTCTCTGAACTTCCTCCCTCATTCACTGCATCCTAGAAACTTCCATCTCTGTTTTCTGGGTCCCTCACAGGAACACAACGTGGCTGCCTGACAGTAGGCTGCATACAGGGCCTCTGGTTCTTGGAAAGCAACGCTGTGTCTGGGAGGAGTTCCTAAAAACTCCTGAAGCTCTAGACTGAGTAAAACACAACTGAATGTCCTGCAGTGTTTCCCTCTGCAGAGAAACCTGGATTCATCTTCATGGTGCTGCCATGGAGGTTCCCTCCCAACCCCATGGTTCCACCTTGTACACACCGTGAGCCCATGCTCCAGAGTTCAGTGTCTTTTGAATGGCATTTGGAGAGCTCCCACTCCAGTCCCAGCAGTGTAGGCTCTTCCCAGTAGGCATGAGTTCCTCTCTGTGTGTAAGCCAAATCATGGTTTTAAAAATAGGCTGGTGGACCCAGTGAGATGGGTCGATGGTTAAAGGTGCTTGCCACCAAGACTGATGGTCTGAGTTTGATACCCAGAACCCATATGGTGGAACAAAAGGACCGACTCCCACAAGTTTCCCTCTGACTTCCATACATGCCATGGCACATATGTATAGCGCCCATCTACCTCACATACACAGAAAGAATGAATAGATGCTAAAAAAAATAATTTTAGTATGTTCATAAACAAAACATCAGGCTTAGATAAGGAATTCCTGGTCCTGGCTATTATGAATAAAGCTGTCATGAACTTAGTGAAGCAAGTGTCCTTGTTGTATGGTGGAGCATCTTTTGGATATATACCCAGGACTGGTACAGCTGGGTCTTACGTAGAGCTGTTTCAAGTTTTCTGAGAAAGCACTAGATTGATTTCTATACTGGTTGTACAAGTTTGCACTTCCACCAGCAATGGAGGAGTGTCCCCCTTTCTCCACATCCTCGCCAGCAGGTGCTGTTAGTTGAGATTTTGATCTTAGCCATTATGGCCAGTGTAAGATGGAATCTCAGAGTTTGATTTGCATTTCCCTGATGACTGAGGGCGTTGAGCATTTCTTTAAGTGCTTCGTCAGCCATTCAAGATTTCCTCTGTTGGCAATTTTCTATTTAGTTCTATGCTCCATTTTTTAAAATTGGGTTTTTTGTTTGTTGGTTGGTGTTTAATTTTTGAGTTCTTTATATATTTTGGATATTAGTCCTTTGTCAGAGGTTGAAGATCTTTTCCCAATCAGTGGACTATCATTTCATTCTATTGACAGTGTCCTTTGCCTTACAGAAGCTTTTCAGTTTCATGAGGTCCCATTTACTAACGGTTGGTCTTAGAGCCTGAGCTGTGGGTGTTCTGCTCAGGAAGTCATCTCCTGTGCCAATGATTCCGAGGCTCTTCCCCACTTTCTCTTCTAATAGATTTATTTAGTGTGTCTGATTCCTTGGAGACATATTAAAAGATCCATTACATGATGAGAACCCCCCAGCTCCTTTCCAAATTGAAGGGTGCTGGATTTAAATGTCTCTTTAAGTCTTTAAGGCAAAGGCTTCAGGAGCCACTGTCAAGTAAAGACCACCTCACACACAGGAGAATGGGACAGACACCTGAGAAGCACTGTGCTCCTTGACAAAGGACAAAGTAAATTGCATCCAGCATCAAAGAACATGGTGAAGCAACATGATGACAGGACTGTGAATTCAATCCAGCAGATCCATCACTTATTAAAGAAAATTTTACCAAGCTGAGACCTGGGAAGTCTTAACTGAGCCATGTTCCCTTTGGTAACAAGCCATCCATTCCAGAGAGAGATGGCTGTAGGCATAAGGTTGTGTGTAGTTCTGATTTCTTCTCTAAATATGTAAACTTTGTGCCCCAGTTGTCCCCCTGATATGTCAATAACGCATCTTACAGCCAATTGATGAGCAGATAAGAGGATCGGGCTGGACTTCCTGCCAGCCAAGAGAGGAGGAGTTAGGAGAGGAAGGAAGGGATGGAGTCAAGGGACTCAGCCATGGGTTGATGTCCAACAAAGACCAGGAGGAAGGAGTTGGAGCTGAGGGAAGCTACAAAGTGCAAGTGTCACTGGAATGTATGCTGGGAGTAAGACAAAATAATAGAGGGTTAAGAATAGACTTAAACTGCTCAAGATTGTGTTGTGGAGCCTTGTATTATAAAAGACCCTCAATTATTTGTGTGATAGTTGGGTTAAGAGAGAAACTAAGAGAAACAAACACTGTTTTATAAAAATAACTTCAATAGATGGCTCAGTAGTTAAGAGCATCCCCTGCCCTTTAGTGGACCTGGGTTTAATTCCCACCAAACACACGACAGATCGCAACTATGTAAACAACAGTTCCAGAGGATCCGGTGCCCTCCGGCGGCCTCCACGGGTGCTCCATGCACATGGTACGCAGACATACATGTAGGCAACCCCTCATATACATAAAATAAAAATAATAAATAAAATAATTTTAAAGAGAAAGCAAAGGAAGAATTCTCACAGGGCAAACAGGAGCTATGCAATCTTAAGCCATATGTGTAAGCTAAGTCGTAAGTTGGTGTTTAAAGCAGGAAGTAGCTATTGGAAAGAATCCTCAAGAACACAGCAATGAAATTATGAAGTCAAAGGGCGTGGCACAAGGGCAGCACACAGACGAGACCACCTCCTGCACTGTGTCAGCTGTATGCTTTAGACATTTCTCAGCATCATTTGTACTTGCCTTGTGTTTTGATGTGATCAGTAATCGTGCCTGAGTTATATTTTAGATACATCCTTTAGGGGAACAGTGTCCCAGATAGGTAACAGCAGTAGAGAGTAAAGGAGTCCAGCAGGCTCGAGCATGGCAAACATGGTGCCAACAGATTGTTGCCTTTTGCCCTTCTCCCCCTTGCTAAAAACCAGTAGATTCCAACCCTAAAGCTAGTACCAGGGTCTAGTCCCTTATTTTGCCACTTCCTCTTCCTGAAGCTGACCACGAAGGTCCATCTATGCAAGTACTGAAGTCTAGCAATCAAAAGCCCCCTTTCAACTACACTAATTAACCTGTCTAATTTAAACACCTCATCCTAACTCAGGTTTCCCCTTTTTTCTTTATAAATTGTCATTTGCCTATAGTCCATGTCTGTCTCCTCTCCGTCCCGAGAGGCTGTCCCTATCCTTTATCCCTCCAGGCAAATGTCCCTCCCCTCCTAATTTCTCCTTGCCCCTTTTCTCCCCACTCAATTATGTCCTATTTTCTATCTTTGACCCTCTGGGACAAATCAGTCTCCTTTGTGCTGAGGCCTTGGTCATGGTGTGTCCTCTGTCAACTCTGGTTCTTTCAGAGAGACCAACCATAAGGCTATTTTAAAAGTCTGGATCAGACATAGGGCCTCACCAAGCTCAGAATCTAGAGCAAGGAAGCAAATGGGTACAGATGGGGGAAGCACTCTGGAGCAAAATTGGGAGGCCTGACTTAAGGGAGAGGAAAGGGCGGGTTACCTTTTGGTGACTCCGTTATTTTGAACTTGGATATGGATGCCATTTTAAAAAGTTAGAACATGTGGGAAGTAAAAATCAGATCAGTTGAGGGTAAAGGCTGGAAGGCATCAGGCGCTCTAAGAAGTCTACAAGTGAAAGGCCTTGGATGGTTAACGAGTCCCCGACTCTTCATCTGTGAAATGGGGATATCCGGTGCAGTCTACGGCTTCCACGACGAGCCGTACTGTTTCCAAGTTTGGGTTTCTCGGGGTCTGGAGTTTCTTTGCTCATGATTCACTGTAATTTGAGGAGTAAAAGTATGAATCACCACTGTGTTTCTATTTATATTTACTACAACTTAGCTAGGCAGACCTGAGCAGCTGGGGAAGTCTAACTACGGGCTCAGGGTTCCGATGCCTGGAAACAAGAAAAGAAGATCTTATCTGTTTGCTGTGCCTTCGGTCCTCGGCACTCAAAGTTCCACCCATAGTGACTGAGACCTTTCAGTTTCTTGACACCTTGGATGAAAGTTATAATTCAGTTTCCTTCCGTGTATCTATGGGCTTTCCATCTGTGGTTCGACAAACCACAATCAAAAATGCTTGAAGGGCCGGAGAGATGGCTCAGCAGTTGAAAGCATTTTCTGCTCTTGCAGAAGACCAAAGCTCAGATCCTAGAACTCACACTGTTGGCACACAAACCTGCTGCTCCAATTTCATAGAACCAACATCTTTTTCTGGACTCCATGGATACTTGCACTCATATGCAGACACACACACACCCTGACACACACTCAGACATAATATACAGGCACAGACACAAAATATAAAAATAATAAAAATATTTTTAAAAATATGGGAGGATATGAGTTGGTTATATGTGAATAGGTTGACTACAGATTTTGGTATTAAGGGGATCTTAGTACCAATGTCCTATGATGACACTGAAACGCATGATAAGGTCTAGTAAGAAACAAAGAACATGCTAGGTGTTTCAACAGTGAGACTCTAACATGGGGGGGGGGGAGGTCTCTCAGGAGGTGTTAGGGAATGAGAGCCAAAATAAGAACTGAGCTCTAGAGCTAGGATGTCAACCTCAGGCCTCCAAGGGCATCCATGTGCCCGTGGAATTACACACATGCAAACATGCATACACGAGTGATACCACATGTATACATACAAAACCCCCTACATAGAGTTAACTCCAAATAATAACTGGAAGAAGTGTCTACCATCATGAAGGAGGACAAAGAAAGAAGGGAAGGAGGGAGGGAGAGAGGGGGAAACAGGGAAGAAGGAAGAAAAGAAGGGAGAGAAATGGAGGGGGAGAGAGAAAAGGGGAGGAAAGGAGGGAGAGAGGGGGAAGAAGAAAGAAAGGGAGAGAGAGAGGAAGAATAAAATAGAACAGAACTGACCTTTACATTAATGGAGAAATATCACATTACTGTATTTTCTGAAGGAGCAACCACAAAATTACAAAAAGTGCTTAGAGCAGTACAACACAACTAAAGATGCGAAGCTACTCTCCCACATGTCACAAAGAAAAGAAACACACGGATCTCGTGGGGTGAAAGCTCCAACGGTAGCTTCACAAACTGAAGCCGACCTGATCCACCCTGACATGACCACCCCGAACTCCATCCCCGTCAGTGTGCCTGAGGCACCCGCAGGTAGAACATGGCAAAGGAAATACAATGCCTCTTCCCCACTTGGTTATCCAATCTCACTTTTAGCCTGCGAGCGTGAGATCCTCCTGCCAGCCTGGAAGAGGGGGACTCTGTGTCATGAATGGCTGGTGACATACAGGACCTGGAGTGTGGGTCCTTGCTTCCTACCATGTTTAACATGGATTCTCTTTATTGTTGACAGCAGTGACCATGGAACTTCTGGGATGTTTCCCATCTCTACCGCTCACCTCACCACAGGAATGCTGGGATTATAGACACATGCTACCATGCTGGCTTACATGTAAGGATAGGAATTCAAATCCTCACCCTTGGATCCTTGCAGATCTTTCTCTTCTATTAGTTGTGTGTTGCTTGTAAGACAACTGTCTTTGTGGTCATCTGTTAATGCTGTAGTAAATTGTTACTAGGAACCATCTATGGTTCACGTGGGACTCTTTTTTTTTTTTTTTTTTTTTTTTTTTGGTTTTTCAAGACAGGGTTTCTCTGTGCAGCCTTGGCCATCCTGGACTCACTTTGTAAACCAGGCTGGCCTCGAACTCACAGCGATCCGCCTGCCTCTGCTTCCCCAGTGCTGGGATTAAAGGCGTGCACCACCACGCCCGGCTTTCACGTGGGACTCTTAATGAGCATTCAACACGTTCCAGGTATTTTCAGTCTTCAAGATGGCAGGCTAGTGGAAGACACAGAAGTAACCAGGCATTGCCACCTAGTGTGAAGTATTCAGATGGTAGTGAGCCTGCAGGCCATTGGAGCATGCCCAGAATGGAAGCAGAGTGTGGAATCTTTAAAGGAGGCCTTAGTTCAAGGACAATTAATAATGCTAAGGAGGGGTCTAAAAATTGAAGTTGCTCTTTCCTGATGACGTTACTAAGTGGTAATCTTCTTCCTTCAACCTTATTGTGTCGACCAGAAATAAAAACAAGTCTTCCTCACAAATATTTCCTTCATGTAGAGTTAAATTCACATGACAGTGTCTAGTTGAAAATCCAAAATCCAGAAGAATTTTTTAATGTGTGTCTGAACTCAGATACATCTCTGATAGTTATTAGATTAACAATTGCTTCTCTGCCTAACCAGCACTTCCTCTTGAAACTGTGCCCAGAGCAACCCTTTAAAAAAAAAAAAAAACTGTCTAATTTCATGAAACGTGTCATTTCCTTTCCATTCCAAGACCCCACTTTCCTTCCTTCTCCTGGGTCTCGTTGATTTTTTTTTTTCTCTTGACTGTAATGCTTTAGTGTTTGAAATAAAACTCCTTCTTGGCAACCAATACAACAGAATTTCTATGGGGGAGGGGGCGTTGATGCTGAGAATTTTGACCCCAGCCAAGGTCCGGACGCAAGGTCAGAGACAGCAAAGCTGAGATTAAATGCCTCGCCCCAGGAGCCTCAGTGTGAGACCCAAAGCAGTTTTCTTGTCATCTTCTGAATTTGTGCCGGCCTCCCACCCCCACAAGCCTTCTTTGGCACTTCCTTTTCCCTGACTCTGCTCAGTCACCCAGGGTCCATGATTACTACAGGGTCAGCTTTGTGGCTTGACCAAGTCCGTATGCAGGCTACTCTGGAAAACGTGAAGGCAGAACCACAGGAGTCAGGAAGAGCCTCCCAGTCACCTATTCCAAGCTGGACTTGACATCCTGAGTAGAGCAGAGGACCCAGACACAGAGCAGAGGCAACATGCCCTCAGCAACGCTCCTTTGGCCTTGAATGTTGGGCGACTGCATAAGCCCCTCCCTCTCCTATCTATTTCATGCCAGGTGACTCTTACAGCCAGTCAAATGCTGATCCTTCACAAGTCATCCTGGGAGTTGTTTGGGGGTGGGGGTGGGGTAGGGGGTAACATCTCTTCACAAGGTCTCTAAAGCACATACATTCCTCCCACAGGGCAGTATAATTAGCAACCAAAATACTGCTCCACTTTCAGGCTACCATCTCATTTAAGGTGGGCTATTAACTTCTCAGAGGGTGTGAAGAGCTACCTCGCCATTTTAAATAGAGCAAATGCGGAGGACTCTGCATTTAAACTTCTAAAACAGCAGCATGCACCCACCACCACCCACAGAGCCAGCAACTGAAGTCTCTTTCTTTCTTTCTTTTCCCAGCTTGGCCTATTATTTATGTAGGATCAGAACTAATTTCTTTCAGGAGAATGCAGCAATCCAAGCTGACACCTGGAAGCATCTAGAAGGAAGTATAACAGTAACCCACATAGGCAGACTTGCCAAGTCATCAGTACGCTGCCCAGTATTCCTGCTTCTCCCCACATTGCTTACACCTGGCCCACACTAGAATATATATATATATATTCATGTTCACATTTCTTCCAGGTAGAAGTTTCCTTGCACTAGAACCGGCACCTTGATCCCTGGTAGCCACAGACACTGTTTTGAAGCTGAAATTATGACTTAAAATTTTGTCTGTCTCGTCTATATGGAAATCTTAGGGAGGGACTTTGGAGGGGACAGTAACAGGTGACAGGGAGGAAATGGTATCTCTCCTTTAAAAGATACCGTCGAATTAAAATTAAAATTAGGCTTAAGAAAAAAAAAAAGCAGTGCTGAGAGAAAATTTTTCCTTGAAGACTGGCTTTGCTGTGTGTCAATTAGGGAGCCTGTTCTCAGGGTAGCTTTTCTTCTGCTGCCTCAGAGCCAAAACTCTTCAGCCTCCCACGCAGATCTGTGAAATCAATTGTCTCCCCCAAACATGTGGTAACCACGGCGAAGTGAAATGAATAAAACCACTCTCAAAGATGACATTCCTACTCTAGTCTTCAGCTTTCTTTCCTGGGGCCCAGAAGGGACCCGAGGGAGGAGCAGGAGGGCCCTCCTGAGGATTAAGGGTTTTTTTTTTTTATCATTAACTTTCAGAGTTTTTGGTTTAACTTAGTTATTTGGGGGATGGAGAGTGGGGGAAGAATGAAAGGTGGGGAAAAGAGAGGAAAACAAAAGCCCTATCAAGTGACAACTGTCATGGCTGACATACTGACACACGCATGTCAATGCCAAGATGGGGGGGGGCTGCTGCTAGGGCTCCCCCAGGAGCCCCCACATGGCCCCATCATGTGCTTCTCCCATCACCCCACCATGGCACAAGGCTACCATGGAGGACAGTGTGGCTGGCATACTGAACCTGCCATCCTGTGACACTTCTCTAGATGGCAGCTCAACGCCGGCCCCAACAATGAATGCCGGGAAGGCAGGCGAAGGTCATCAGTCTCCATTAGGGAGACAGGGTTGTTCTCCCGTATTATCTTCCTGTCATGTCCCCGTCAGGCTCCGAAAGGCATGGCTGTCTCATACATCACCATCATCATGTTTTCCTCACAAAGGTGGAGAACCCCACGGAGGGGGTCCTTTTTGCCCAAGCCTTTCCCTACACAGCCAAGGGCCTTCCCCTTAATGGATGGAGGGGATGCTTGGCTGCCAGCAGGGACATCAGCATCCTAATTAAATCCAAGGCTTTGAAGAGTGGCAAAAAGGGACCTGACCTCCAGCTTGCAAATCAGAAGTTTAAACAAACTTCCACAGCCTCTGAAGGCTGGGAGAGCACCCCTGTGGGGCCAAGACGGGTGGAGCGGGGCGGGGCAGGGGGGGGGGGTTGATGAGAGAAAGCCCAGATCCAGTTCTTGGGAATCTGGCTACACTTAAGCTTGGCACGTACACAGTCTTGTCACTGGAAAGTGAAACACTGTTTATTAGCACTTACATTTAATTAAGCCTCAGAGATAATATTTTATTTAATTCTTCCACCAGCCTCACTTTATATTTAAAAGACATCTCCCCCACCAGGAGACCAATTTGGATGTCAGAGGAACAGTTAGGATAAGAGATCTGATCATAGACCCTGGCTTTGCTGACTGTGGTGTGTTAGCTGATCCAAGCTGGAGCACCCTAGAATACTGGCATACATCCTAGATGACAAAGTCCAGAGTCACCGCCCACTGAGACTGACTATGTGTCTTGCCATGTTCCATGTGTTCCCTCTACGTGAGTATACTCAGTTAACTAACATAGGGACCTGGTGTTCTGAGAGGCAGGCATTGTCTACACTTCTTAGTGGGGCATGCTTATCAGAACTTGGAGAAATTATGTAATCCACTAAGTCCTCAGTGGATAAATGGTAGCTGGGATGAAGACTTCAGAACTTGGGTGTTCATACACAGTGACTTCATTTAGGTGTCCATACGTGCAGCAACTCCAAATCCAGACATTTTGCACAGCGAGCTAGAGGGTTCCAGTAGAAAAACCTTTGCACTGAGCAGCCTTCCCAGTGGGCTCCTTACCAGTGCTGCTGGTCTTAGTGAATCAGTTGAAAATGAGGTTAATGGGACGTGTCAAAGGTACAGACTTGTCACAATGCATTGTGAGGAATCGCTTGTCAGCCAACAGAGCCACAAATTCCACTCTTAAATCAGCCTTGGAGCCACCAGCACTTACTGTCTCAGGAGCACTGCCACACCAGCATGTGGCTCCCTGGCTTTGGGCATGCCAGTGGGGAAGGATAACCCACTTTTTAGCCCTTTCTTCTTGGGTGAGGGCTGTTTCTAGCATTGTCCTAAGACTCTAGCCACTCAACTGGGTGTCTCTATTATTTGGAATGTGACTCACAGGCTTAGGGGAGGTCTTCTGCCATGCCCCAAGTTAAAGCACAGCAACAGAAATCCAAAACAATGCAAACTGTTCTGGAACACCCTGTTGGTTTCCTGGCCCCAGCTGTCCCTTTTCCTTCTGTTAACAGAGCCCTGGCTGTCTGTGGCTAGCTCTCCTCTTGCTAGTCAAATGTTTTATTAAACCCAGAATGGTAACTCCTTTTCCTTAGCCTCTGGGAGGCTGAGGGCAAGGATCCTGGTTCTGCACTCTGGGGAGGGGCGGGCCGGAAGGGGGGTTGGGGGGGTGGAGAAGATCCGGAAAGGTTCCTGTCTAAACAAACAAAGTAACAAGACCCACCCAAAGAAAGCCAAGTATCTTTTTCTTCTCCTGAAAACTATCAAGGAAGGAAGTGACACCCTGAACTGCCCCAGCCATATGTCTGCCAGACTCCCCCCACCCCACTCCAGAGGACCAGACCAGCCACAATGATGGAAAGAACCAAGTCTCTGAAGCCATCAGTATGTCAGCGACCTGGAACTGCCCTACTTAGGGCATGTATTTGACTGTGTAGGATAACGTATCTCTCTCATTTATCAACAAGAGTTTGGTAGAGAAAATAATGCAGCCAGTACTCCCATCCACCAAGTGAGTGTGTGGGGAGACCTTAGCTGTATCTTCTCCCTTACACTAATTAAGGAGCCTTGCAATGAAGGCAGCAGTTCCTGGTGACCCAGTTCAGCTCTTACAGAAGTTTCAGAAGTGTCCCCCCTCAAAACAAGAGGCTGAACCACAGCAACCATACAAGCAAAGTTCAGAGATTTGAGCTAAAACTGCTGCCTCATCTCCAAATCATAAAACCCACAATAAAGGATACAGTTTAGAGATGCCCTATGAATTTCCTGGCCTTGTTTATTGATCAAGTCACAACCAAATGCTCTGTCACCTCTTCCTTGTACATCAAATACTTAAAGGACAGAAACACAGAGACTCCCATCCAGCATGTCCACCTTACTCAACCCTCACGGCCCCTGTGGATGCTGGGAAAGGGGGCATGACTTGTAATGGGATTCCAGTAGTTGCTTTTGAAGTCTTATGGCTAATTAGAAGATTCTTAATTAGCAATTCTTCTATCCAGCGCATTAGACAGTGAGAGTTTCCACGCCTACTGCCGGGGCTTTCTCTCTATCTCAACTTAAGAAAACAAACTAGAAAAACATTACTGATGAAAATCTCCACTCACTGCCTCGAACCTCATGACAAGGAGATGGCCAGGAGAGGTAAAGCTGCATGGCTTCTCGCCTGTGTTAATACTGACTTCCTTTGAGATTAGAGCAACTCGTGACCTCTGGAATCGGCCTCTGTCTATATGATCTCTCTTTTTTTAAATTATGTGTGTATGGGTGTGTATATGCAGGTGTTCTTAAAAGCCAGATGCCCTTGAATCAAGAGTTACAGGAAGTTGAGCTTTCAGTGTAGGTAGGTGCTGGGCAGAGAACTGGGTCCTCTGCAAGAGCTCTCTTAACTGCCTCGGCCTCCCTTCAGCCCTTCCTCCTGGAGGGGAAATGGAGTTGAGATAGACCATCATTTCTCAACCTCAGTTTTGGAGCGGAAAACTCTAGACATTTGCAGCATCCCTGGCCTCCAGCCAGTAGCATTCCTTCATTGTGTTGCGACCAATTCTGTTTCTACACATTGCCAAAAATCCTCCCCAGTGGGGAAAAATCACCCCAGCTGAGAACCACTGAGTTAGGTCAGGACTCATAAACGCCAATAAACATCCAGCAGTTGTGTCCATGAGAGATGTAAACCATTTTTTAAAAGAAAATAAGCAAATTTAAAAGTGAGCATCCTTAACTCCAGTGGATCCTTGCCATGCCTTATGTGACTATGTATGTGTTCCTATGTGTGCCAGCACTAGCACAGGGAAACCTCAGCTATCTGTCTTCAGGTACTGGGAGGCAGGGTCTCTCACTGGCCTAGAGCTTGCCAAGTTAGATAGGTCCCCAGGTGTCTGCCTGACACTGACTCCCCAGTGCTGGGATTACAAGTGTATACAGCTAAGTTTTTTTATTTGGATTCTGGAAACACAATTCACGCATGTCCTTGCGTGCCAAGCTCTTTCTTAACTGAGCTGTCTCTCCAGTCCTCTTCCTGAGACTTAACTTGTTCAAGAGGGAGCAGCGATTCCACGGTTATTTAAAATCTCTTGGATCTTAAGAAAATATGGCAAATCATTTCTTGCTGCAGACAGGAGGTGAGCTCTGAGCCTCTGTGGTCCAGGTTCAAGTGTCAGGTTCTCTGCTTACCAGCTTCGGTACTCAGGTAGCCCTTTAGGATGTTCAGTTTTCCTGTCTATAAAGTGACAGTGATGCACACTTGCCAGATTTACACAACACAATACCCATGTGAGACCCAGGAAAGTGCACACACTTGGTACTCAATAAATGCTACATGTTTTTAATCCCTAAGCTATAAAAACACTGCAAGTCAAACTAAACACATGCGTAGGCCGGATTGAGCCTGTGGGATACAGAGTTACAGTTCTGGACCATGGGATCTCGAGGGTCTATTCAAGTTTCCTACGGTTTCCTGATTTTGTTTTCTGAAACTAGGCCACCATTCGCCTCTGACTATCGATATAAACTAGTTAAGGAGCTAGCACTCCAATACTAGCCAAAACCAGGTAGGAAGACTATATCTATCTGTCAGCAAATGCCAATGGCAGACCATGTGCTCCTGGGATCATGCAGAGAAGATGGCATGCCAACTCTACCCTTCATTTAAAACAAGGCTACCTGGGCATAGTGGCTCATGCCTTTAATTCCATCATTCCAGGGGCAGGGGCAGGCAGATCTTGGTGAGTTCAAGACCAGGCATGGTCTACATAGTGAGTTCCAGGACAGTCAGAACTACAAAGTGAGACCCTATCTTGAAAACGAAACAACAAACAAAACCAAAGTAAAGTAGGCTAGTTTTTACTGCTCTCAGCCATGGTCTGTTTATTGTGGGTGACAGGTAAGGGAGAGATTCTTAAGTGGCTGTCTCAAGGACATCCCCAAATAGAGCATCTATATGATCCTTTCTAAGACCCAACCTCAGTGAAGAGGGAGACACAAAGAGCCGGGGGTGGGGGGGGGGTGGGAAGGAGTGCTGTGAAAGAATTATTTTCTGGAAACGATATGCTGCATCCATGAACTCATAGTAGCAGTGGTTCCCTGCATAAGCCTGGGCCCATCAACATCCCATCATGCATGGGGAGGGGCTTATAAGTCCCCACCCCTCCCTGAAGAGGAATGGGCAAGTCAGCCAGCAGTTGCTCAGTGTTGTGCCCACTGCCAAGTGGCCCTTGCTCAAATAAATACCCCTCCCCCACGCAGATGCATGCAACGCTAACTAAATGCAACGAGGTACAAACAAGCAGCAAAAGTCAACGTGGAAGTAGAAGAGGGGCCTGACAGGAAGAAGGAAGAGGAAGAGGGGATGAAAGAGGGTAACAGAGAGAAGAATATGATCAAAGTACTCTATCTGTGAAAGTATGGGAGAATAATTTTTTAAAAGCATGAAGGAAAAAAAAGAGTATCTGTCTCTCTTTTCAAAGAAAGCACTTGCGATGAGAAAAAGCATCACACTTGGAAGCCGGCATCCTTAGCAGTATCTTCTCAACAGATGCCACTAAAGTACAGTGAGCTGTTGTTTACTTTCTAGCTAAAACAAATCGACAATTATAAGTGGGTATCATTAGCCCAAGTGCTTGTCAGAGAGACTGCTGATGAAGGCGATTATAGATTGCCTCCTCCAACCTCATCCTCCCACTGGAAGACAACATATCCATTCCTGATCAATACTTTGATCTGAGATACTTATAATGCTGCCAAACGTGTGTATTTGCTTCACTCCAGGGTGGAGAAATGAGACTTTTTTCTTTTTTCTTTTCTTTTTTTTTTTTTTTTTTTTTGCAAAATTGCGATCAGACATTACATCGCCTGGGATGAGCTGTTACCGTGCTCCAGAACCACATGAGCAGATCAGCAAGACAGAGGATTACCAGAAGCTAAAGTTGTAGCTGCATATAAGTGTCTTCCCATGCCTCTACCTTCATGAAAACCATGCCATGGAAGCTAGGGAGATGGCATATGTTGAGCAAGCATGAGGTCCTGAGTTCAAATCCTCACCACCCATGCAAAACCAGGCATGGCTGGTGCACCTGTAATCACAGTTCGGCATGAAGTGAAGATAAGGAGATCACTAGGGATTGTTGTGGTTTTTTTTGTTTGTTTGTTTGTTTGTTTGTTTTTAATGTCTTAAGCCGTTCTCGGCACTCTAAACATGAATACAAAAGTGTTTCCTGAACACAGACAGGCCTGCCCCCTCCCACTCCAAGGCTCTTGAACTCCCAGAAATTTTCAACTTTGCAGAAGGGGGGGGGGGTGCAGTGCAAGCCAAAGTTTGAGCTCCGATGGCGCCATAGCAAATCTGGCTCTGACTTGAGGGGAAAATTCAGAGCCTAGTGCGATTTCAAAGACATGTGGATCCAAACAATGTGATTCTAGGCCAAATCTTTAACAGAGATATAATACCCAGCTGGCCCTCCAGAAAGGACCATGTTCTACTGACGTGGCTAGTGCGTTTAGTAACGGTCCGCTCCCATGTTAACAGAATGTGAGCTGTGTCTTCCTCTACTCGCTGTACAGCTCTTTTCTGATATAAGTTTGATTTCTTTAAATTCTGTCATTTTTAAATGTAGTCAGTCTCCAGTGTCCTCCGCTGAAGACAGTTAGGTTGGCAGAGAAACCCTTTCATGGGAGTCCACAGCAGCTTCCCTGGCTCAGAAGCAGCCTGGGCGTTAGAGCAGGCCTGTCCCACACAGCCACAAGGTGCTCGTGGCAGCTGAAGCCTCCTATGTGCCCAGGTCCCCCAGGTAAAATGCAAACAGTGCAGTCAAGATCGAGTTTCTCTGAGACACCTCAAGTTGAAATCAAAACTCTGGGCCAGCATGAAGGCTCAGTAGGTAAAAGATTGTCACTAAGCTCAAACACCTGAGTTCAAAAAAGGTATCCTCTGACCTCCACCCACACAATCTGACATGGCATGCAACTGCTTGCACATGCACAAACACATACACACAAATAGACATAATTTTACATTAAAAATCCCAAGTCCTATGTATCATCTAAATCATACGGCTTTTGTATACCCCTTATGGATTGCCTAAATCATGTGGGCAGAGCTTCTCTCTTGTATGGCACATAGGAGGCTCAAATTCTTTTTTTTTTTTTTTTTTTTTTTTAATTTATTTTTTGTTTGTTTGTTTTTGTTTTTTTGTTTTTCGAGACAGCGTTTTTCTGTGTAGCCTTGGCTGTCCTGGACTCACTTTATAGACCAGGCTGGCCTCGAACTCACAGAGATCTGCCTGCCTCTGCCTCCCTGAGTGCTGGGATTACAGGCATATGCCACCACTCCAGGTGAGGCTCAAGGGTTTTTTGTTTGTTTTGTTTTTGTTTTTTGTGAGCCACAATTTATTTATTTGAATTAATTGTTGATTTTTACACATACATTTACATTACTACACATATATAAAATAAACTACATACAGCAAGAAGAACCACAGAACTATCAGGAATTGCATTCATATTGCATTCATGGCGATCTGGCTGTTTTGTATTTGGCAACCTTGAAGAAAATGTTACATTGAGAGTTTTAGAGTCATCAAGGCTCAAGTTCTTACATTAGACTGCCAGGTAGTTGTGCCCAGGAGTCCAGAGCATTGGTTCTAAATAGATTCCAGTGCCAATTCCTGTGTAATAACGGTGCTTTCCTTGTATGCCTATGGCAAGGATCAAGTACACAAATACATGAAAGTCGTATGAAGAGTGTACTTTGCAGTAGATGGGGTGTATGGGATTTAAGGCCAGTCTCCTCTGGGGCTGGATGATGGGCACATGGTGTGTATTCAAAACTCTCTAAGGAAAAGCATTTGCAAAAGGCTCCCTACACACGTCAGCTGTTGTGATGAGAGTTCTCAAGACAGAAGCGGTTTCCCTATGCTCTCAGGGCTGTTATAGTGTCCACCAGAGCCATTCATTGGTACCAGGGAGTGAACTCTTGACAGGCTTGCCTGAGTCGTCTTGGGAAAGACTGTGGGAGGACTTTGGAAGTCAGGGTTGGAAAAGCCACTGAGTGCACAAGGTTTGATGAGCTTTCCCGTGGGAGCTTGGAATAAATGAGCGCAAGAGGAGTGATTACAGGCAAAGCAGGGCTCTTGGTGCCATAATTTGAATTAGGTATCTATGTTTTCTTTTTTCTTTTCTCTTTTTCTTTTTTCTTATATATATTTTTGGTATCTATGTTTTCTTTGGCACATGCCTTTAATCCCAGCACTCAGGAAGCAGAGGCAGGTGGATCTCTGTGAGTTTGATGTCTACAGAGTGAATTCTGGGACAGCTAACCTGTCTTGAATCCCTCCCTGTCCCAAAAAAAAAAAAAAAAAAAAAAAAAAAAAAAAAAAAAAAAAAAAAGCTGTGTTCTCTGATGGGGGTGCGGGGGTGCTGAAGATGGATGAATGGTCTATACTAACAAGAGACCTGCACCACAGAGCTGGAATCCCCTGGGAAGTGCTCCATCTGTCAAAGAGACCGAAAGCTATGGTCTACATGGGGGGTGAGGGCAGGTGCACAAGCCTTAAAGATATCCTGCAGACACAGACAGCGTGCAGATCTTAGTCAGCCCCTTCCAACTTGAAATTACCGACATCTGGACCACACTATCCCTAAAGAGGCACCCTCAAACAAAACTGGTCAGGCTGTACTCTGTAGCATCCACCACCTAGAACACTAAGCAAGGTCATGCTTGCCTCTCTCTTCCAATTAAAATCATACCCGTGGCAAGATAAGGACAGTAGAGAGGGGGAAACACGGGCAGGGGCTTGTCTGGGCGTTGATTTCTTAGGAAAAAATTTTGAGTAACAAGGCAAATGTTCCCACAATCACTTGGAACTCATTGAGACAACTCAGACATCTTAATCCCCTTTTCTTTTGTCTTCAGATGTGTCATTCAAGGAGGGTGGAATGGGAGGAATGAATGATGAGCGAACAATCAAAGGCAAGTTCAAGTTTAAAAGAAGTAAATTAGTACATGAAAGCGCAATGTGGGGATGAATGGGACAGGTATGGAGAAATTAGCTCCACCCTCCCGATGTTTGGAGCAGTCTAGGGGTGTATGTGTGTGTGTGGGGGGGGGGTAGAAACTTTGAAGGGAGTGAAATGTTGGTGCCAAAGTGGCATGATTAGCTCCAGGTGTCTGTCAGGGGAGCTCCAGTCTCTCCTCACTTGTAATAGTTCTGTGGAGTTTTTCTGGAGGAGAGCTGGCTGTCACCCTTTGGGAAGATCCTCCTTGCTATAATGTCTCCTACCTTTGATGCCTGCAGAGCTTGGCCATTAAAATCTGCCTTGGGCAAAAACTCACAGGCAAATTTCCAGTCCATGAACAGCTTTGACAAAACTTTAATAAAATTTAATAATAATAATAATAAAAATCTAGTTCTGACTGGCACCAAGAACTCCGAGTTAGACAAAAGTTTACCTGTATATTCAGATAGGCAGTCTGGGGAGAGCTGACCCCCTCTGCAGGGTGCTCGACAGTGCCGCTCTCTGACTGTTAGCATTTGCTGACAGCTACCTCAATCCAAGAATTGCATAGGCCTTGTGGGTTTTCTTAGGCAACCTTAATGCATTTAAAGCATTCTAGGATTAGGAGAATTTCACAAATTTTCACATTGTGTGACAGGTGGCTCAAGAGGGTTAACACTAAAAAAAAAAAAAAAAAAAAAGTAAGGTATTTAAAATATTTTTCATCCGGGTATTTAGTTAAGTTTAGTTTTAGTCAGACAGACTCATTTGCGTCGTTGAAATTTGCATTATTTAAAACGTTTCTTTTAAAATTGAGTTTGCAACATTGACCCTCCCTGTTGGATTGCTACTGTATAGGAAGATATTCGGCCTTCTTCTGTGTAGAGGTGGTACATAGACTTAAGGGTCTGTTATGGGAGAAACCATTGAGATTAATTACACTTCATTCAAACACAAACACACACACACAAAGAGCAGAGCGCTTCAAAGCATTTAGCCAACCCCTCCAACACCTCTGCCACTCTCCTAAGTATGCCACACAGGGGACCCACAACACCCATCTTTTCTGTCCTATTTACTAGGCTCTGCAGTCACATGCAGAAGTAAAACAGTTCTTGTCCTCTTGAGCTGCAGTCACCACACCAACTCCCACCACGCCCTTACAAGCACTTCAAGCTGTATGAGTTACTTTTTCTTGCTACAGTGAAATATCTGACAGAAGCAACTTAAGGGAGAAAGGGTTTATTTTAGCTCACGGTTTGAGAGAGTGGTCTATCGTGGCACAGAAGGGGCGAAGGCAGAACGTGAGGCATCCACAGTCCAGAAGCAGAGAGAGATGGCGGCTGTTGATGCTCAGCTAGCTTTCTCCTTTTGAGTCAGTCTGGGATACCAAGCCCTTTTAGGACCACTCTTCTTTCATCAAATAATCTAATCTAGAAGCTCTCTCACAGACTTGCCCAGAGGTTTGCTTCCTGGATGATTCTAAACCCCATTAAGTTGACAATCGAATATTAACTGTCACAAAAGCATCCTCTATGACAATATAGTTTTTTTTTTTTCAAAAAGATTATTAAACAGAGAACAACCACTTGAGATATATTCTCATATATATATACACACACACATACATACATACATATATAAACACATACAAACACACACACATATATATTTATTCTCAAATATATACATATATATATGCATGTATCAGTAGATATGTGCATATCAGTAGAACCTTATAGATCAGGGTATAGTGTCAGCAAACTCTGAAAGAGGCTCACAGAAACGTCTTTTTTTCTGTTCTGCTCTTGTTGGTCCAGTTGCTTGTTTCAGTGAGGTCACAGAAAGACCCTGTTCTAAGAACACTATGCAAATGATCTAATAAAATTAGCATGAGACTATTTCCACACTATGCTGCCCATTCTTAATGTAGAGGTGAAAACAACAACAACAAAAATCCCCAAAGACATAGATGCCTGCAGACTGGTTTCAGTGAGGCAAATCTATTTGCTAAGCCCTTGCCTTTTCATAGCTAGAGCCAAGCAAATGCCACTTAATCCTTTCGGGATCCGAGCTGGCATCGTCACATGAAAGTCAGGTTTTTATAGCACAATGAAGGCAGCTGTACTGCCCTGCTTCACCTGTGTCTCCTTGCATCGCTAGCAGATGGGCTTTATGTATATGTGTATTTCCGATCCGTTTTTACTGGTATCACGGATGCACAGAGCGTGCTCCAGCACTGATGGGTATGGCAACGTGCATGAAGAGCGGTGAGATGCTGTAAGGGTGACTTCCCTAAAAGGACTAGTCATCTGTCTCTCTCCAGGTCATCTGTCCCTGCAACTGCCAACACAGATGTGTGATTTATAGCCCACACCTCCATTAGAATTTTTCACTTTCTCTTTATTTGTGTGTGTATGTGTGTGTCTAGCACATATGTGCAAGTACCTGTGGAGGTCAAGATAAGACTTCAGATCCCCTGGAGGAAGAGTTACAGAAATTTGTGAACTGTCTGATGTGAGTTCTAGAAACTGAAAATTTCTAGAAGAAAAATTTCAAGAGCAGTATACATTCTTAATTGCTAAGCTGTCTCCCTACCCTGGACCTTGGTCATGCAGTGAACCACTTGAAGCCAGGGGCAGGGAAAAGCTTGTTAAAACCCTTTGGCATGGTTTTTCAGAGCTAGCTCACTGTCCCACCTTAACAAAAGCCTGTCAGTTGCTTCAGTATTTTCCTGTCATGGTCTCTCAAGTACCTAGGTCCTGCCTATGGTCCATGTCACATGACTTTCCATCTAGCTGTATATGGAGAAAATAAAACAAAACTCCACAAACCAGATAGCAAGAGGAAGCAGAGACACGCTGCTCTTTCAGGACATCACAAAGAATGGATGGTGTTCCCGTGATGTAATACTTCTCCCTCCTACACTGCAGATACAGCAAGGTGGCCATGCTTGAGCCAGCATTGAATGATGGTATGACTCCTTATCTCACATAGACTTTGATGTAGTTGAAAGCATAAGAAACAGACACAAAAAAGGGGCTGCCAAATTGTTAGCCAGCAGGCACAGACATTTCTGTGAATAGGTAATAAAATGCAACAAGCCTGTCCTTCTCTTGCTTCCTAATAGTTTATCATGGATCTAGCAGCCATAAACACACCGTCTCTAATAATAGCTCCCACTTCCAATACCAAGTCAGCAAGAGGAATCATGATAAACCTCACTAACTTCCCAATCAATGACGTTGTTATAAATACAGTGGGTGATAAACTGATAACTCTCCAAAGATACTATGAGTCACATGCTGTCTTGACCAGGCATCCACACCAGACACATACATACCCGTGCAAAAAATAAAAATATGAAAGAGAAAGAAATAAATATCTACTGCACTGAAATGTGATCATTGCCATTAGCAAAATTATGTTGAAAGGAGAAGAAAATGTGACAGTTTTATAAGGGACTTAAGAAGTGACATCAAATATAGGAATTCAGATAGGCGTAAGAGTTTGCAGGAAGAAGCACCAGAATAGCTTACACACAAACACACACACACACACACACACACACACACACACACACATTGCCTATTTGCATTTTGAACAATAAAAAGTTAACAAATATAAAACACATCACGTTTGGATGCTTAATTCCCAGGTGGTGGAACTGTTTGGGAAGGATTAGGAGGTGTGGCCTTGTTGGAAGAGGTGTGTCACTGGGGACCAGCTTTGAGGTTTCAAAAGCCCACACTATTCCCAGTTAGCTCTCTCCACCTTGTATTATGTTTAGATCAAACATAAGCTCTCAACCACTACTCCAGGGCTACGCTTGTCCGTGGCTGCCAGGTGCCCTAGGGTCATGGACTCTAGCCCAAATTAAATGCTTCCTTTTGTAAGTTGCCTTGGTTGTGGTATTTTGTCATAGCAATAGGAAAATAACTGAGATGGAAGATGGTGCCATGTCGGGCTACAGCTGTGAAAGGCCTGGCCATGCTGTTTTGTGGAGTAATGTGGAAGACTTTGAACTAAGAAAGAGGTAGGGTGTTGTAGTCAGGGAGGAGCTTGGATGACAATGTGGCTGAGCTATGTAGACTAAGAAGGCCCACCTCAAGAGATTTCAAATAAGGACAATATTAGCAACTGGACTAAAGATCACACTTAGGGTATTTGGGCTACAGATGGGGCTGCTCTTGGCCCTTGTCCTAAGAATACATCTGAGGGTAAACTGAAGAATTTGGGGCTAATTTCACTGGCAGAAGAGATTATAAGACAGCCTAATATTGCCTCTGTCAAGTGGTTATTAGTAATCACTCTTATGCAGACCTAAAAATTTTTTTAAAAAAAAAAGAGAGAGAAAATAGAATGAAAAGAAATATGATGTGTACAGTTTAAAGAGAAAAAGAGCACCAGAGAATGTAATGTTGGAGCCAAGACTTGCGATGAAAGCGATAAGGAGATGTCTGATGCAAAACGGAATGAAGGGAGTGATGCACTCAGGGCAAGACACCCTGCCGCTGCCCCTACACCTAGCTAACCCTGCAACTTGTGAAAGGGAAAGTCTAAGGAACTTTCTGGTCCTAAAAGGAAACAACAAATCAAAGTTTATGGAATCGTTATTCGAGAAGTGGTCTAGGCTCCATCTCCAGAAGGCAGCCAGACTGAACCTCAGCCACAGTGATTCTGCCTTTAGAAGGATATAGGAGTGAAGGGATTGGGGACTCTTCATCCAAGGTTAAAGGAAGCTGTTGAGGCCAGATGTGTGCCAGGGGAAGCCCCAAGTAGAGGCTCAGAGAGGCCATTTGTGAAGTTTGGGTTGTGCTGGGGACCCCAAGGTGCTAGAGATGTCAGAACTGTGGGATGTCTGCCAAAGAGAGCGGCCGGCAGGGAGTAGACCAGCCCAGGAGAAAGACATGTGGTGCAGTTAGCAAAGCTGGAAGGGTGGAGCCATCTAAGCCCTTTGACATGAGACATGGAGTTACAGGACTTGGGGTTTATCTTGCTGGGTTTTGAACTCACTTTGGTTCACTATTTCCTCACTGTGCCCTCAATCAGCCCCCCACCGGAACAGTAATTGTATGTTGGAAGTTGACACTTTGTTTTGTTTTTGTTTTTTGCTTTTGTTTCTGTTTTTTTAGTGGGGGTTACATTTAAGAGATTGCCTCAAAGGAGACTTTGGAGTTGTAAACTGCATTGAGACTGTAGAAGGTGATGAGGACTTTCAAAGTTGAATTAAATACATTGATAAGAGTATAATCTTATGGAAAGCTGGGAGTGGACAGTGGTGATTTAACCAAGGATGGTTCCCAAAGGCATGAGCTTGGTCTATAGTGGTTGGAACTAACTGGAAAGGATTTGGGTGAATAGTCTTGTTTGAGAAGGTATGTCGATGAGCAGGTATGTCGATGGGGGTGGTCTTCGAGCCTTCCAACTCCCACACCATTCCCAGTTAGCTCTCTCTGCCTCATGCTTGTGGATCGGGCATGGCTCTTAGCTACTACCCAGTGCCATGCTTGTTTGCCTGCCTGCCTGCCTGTTTCCACATTCCCTACCGTGATGGTCATGGACTCTAACCCTGTGCAAATTTGAGAACCCAAATTAGATGCTTTCCTTTATAAGTTCTTGGTCGTAGTATTTTGCCAAGGTAAGAGAAAACTAAGAGGGGAAGCAATGCATGACTTGGCTCCTGAAAGTGAGGACATGGGATCTACAGAGACTGAGGCTTTGACAGACATTGTATGCCCTGCTAAAGAGCATGGGAGCATGTTATTCAGGAGAATGGTATGATAGTCTAATGAAGAATACACAGAAAAAAAGATACATGAAGTAGGAGAAAAAGCCAAAATTGTGATAGCCTGGGGACCAGAGAGCAAAAACCCAAGCCATCCATACGTTGCCTTATTTTCCGTTTTGTTCCAAAGAAAATAAAATGGCAATATTGAAGTATATATGAAATAGTAAATGCATGGAATAAGTCGAACAAAAGAAGAATAAAAACAAAGGTTGAAAGGTTTCATGTGATTTTATGTGCAGTCTGATATGTTGGCACAGAAGTATTACCCCAGCACTTGAGAGGCAACACACTGAAAAACAGACAACCAAACATTGGTGTGAGCTTCAAGAGAGGAATTCCAGGGGGTAGAAACTGAGGGCTGGGTGGGGCTCAGCATCCTTACCAGGGACTCAGACATTGTCTTAGTTTGGGTTTCCATTGCTGTGATGAAACACCATGACCAAAGAAACCTCTGGGGAAGAGTGCTTGCTTCATCTTATACTTCCAGGTAACAGTCCACCTCTGAGGGAAGTCAGCCTTGAACTCAGGCAGGGCAGGGACCTGGAGGCAGGAGCTGAGGTACAGGCCATGGAGGGGTGCTGCTTACTGGCTTGCTCCCCATGGGCTGCTCGGCCTGCTTTCTTACAGAAATGAAGACTACCAGCCAGGGATGGTCCCACCCACCACAGGCTGGGCCCTCTCCCATCAATCACTAATTAAGAAAATGCCTTACAGCTAGATCTTGTGGTGGCATTTTCTCCACTGAGGTTCCCTCCCTTCAGCTTGTGTCAAGTGGACATAAAATAGCCAGCATGGATGTTCTGTGTTTCTGTTCTGTCCCCCTGGCTGTGGATATAGCTTTATGCTTTCCCCTCATGGTCCCAAGATGATCACTGCATCTCGAGGCTGCCCATCTTCTCTACAGAAAAGGAAGAAAACCAAAAGGAAAAGAAGAAGGGCAAAGGGTTAAAGGGAAATGACTAAGCAGTCTGCTTCTTTTATTTTCTTAGGAAAGGAAAAACTTTCTCAGAACCCTCACTTAGATTACTTCTGCTTGCACTCTGTTGGACAGAATGTGTCAGGAGGGTACCACCAGCCACAAGTGTCTGGGTAAAAGGGATTTGTGGATGAGAATAGGGTCAACCTTCACCAACGTTCTCAAGAGTGCCTGTCACTCACCCTGGCATGGTGGCAGATGCCTGTAACCTCAGCACTTGCCAAGGGGAGGCAGGAGGATCCAGAGTTCAGGGTTATCTTTGATTACATAATGAGTTCAAAGGTAGCCTGGGGTACATGAGACCCTTTTCTTTGTTTTTTTGTTTTTGTTTTTTGTTTTTTGTTTTTGTTTTTGTTTTTTGCTTTTGTTTTTGTCTTTGTTTTTGTTTTTTGGTACAGGGTTTCTCTGTGTAGCCTTGACTGTCCTAGACTCACTCTGTAGACCAGACTGGCCTCAAACTCACAGAGACCCACCTGCCTCTGCCTCCCAAGTGCTGGAATTAAAGGCGTGTGCCACACCACCCAGCATTGAGACCCTGGTTTTTTTTGTTGTTGTTGTTGTTATTTCTTGTTGTTTTTCTTTAAAGCCTCTCACCTGGTTTACAATGAAAATGTAAATGACCTATAAAATTTAATATCAAAAATATAAATCCTGGGCCGAGCATAGTGGCTCACACCTTTAATTCTAGCACTAAGAAAGCAGAATCATGTGGGTTTCTGTGAGTTCAAGGCCAGCCTGGTCTATATAGTGAGTTCCAGGACAACAGGACCACAAAGTGAGACAGTGTCTTAAAAAGAAAACCCAAACACACACACACACACACACACACACACACACACACACACACACACACGTATGTATACATATACATATATATGGGGGGTTCTGCCTAAAAGGAATGAGAGCAAAGAGCTATTATGTTTTGTGCTTCTTTTTTCTACCCACTTGGTGAAAGAAGCTCTAGAAACAGAAGTCCGGGGAGTATACGTTAAGGAAATGACTTTCATCGCTTTAACCACATTAGAAAGAAGACTGCTGTCCCATCCCCACTTCCAGCTTTGAATCCTCTAGGCCCTTGAACTGTCCTCACAGTCTCCTACTTGTTTAAGCATCAAGGAGCCCTGGTCACCACCACTCTCATTCCTTGAAGCTTTGATTTCCAACCTTAATTCATAGTAATCCTTGTTATTTTAGCATCACTGCAGACCCAATCCTGAGCATGCCCAGAGAGGACGCTCCTCTGAGGCACCTTGGGTTCTTGGCCGTCCCTGCACACCGTAGCTGTCTATGCTCCCTCAGCATCTCCTCCCTGTGTATGTCCTTTATTTGTGGCCTTCACAAACAGCCCCATCCGGCTTTGTTTCTGTCTTCCAGTGCCTTCATCGGAAACTGTTTCCACTGACGTGAGTTTATTTTGCTGACTGCACCACCTTCATGGTTTCTTTCCTTCCCTCATTTTTTCTAGTTCCTTGCTCTTCCCACCTTCCTTTGCCATGCTCACATGACAAAATCCAATCTTGATGGAGCCTACTTCTCCATCTACTTCAGCTCTCTACCCAAAGGGTTGAACATAACCAGAAAAAAACACAACATTCTTGATAGACTCACTATTGTTATTGTTATTATCAGTGTGTGTGTGTCTGTGTGTGTGTGTGTATGTATGTATGTGTGTGTGTAGATCATGTTGAGATCCTAAGACAGCACTGTATCTTTTCCTCTCTCTCTCTCCACCTTATATTATTTGAGACGAGGTCTTTAACTGAACCTGAATTCACAGGTTCAGCTAGACTGGCTGGCCAGTAAGCCCCAGGGAGCCTCCTGCTTCTGTCTCCCTAGCACTGGGGTTACAGCCATGTGCTGTTGATCCCCAATTTTTTAAACAAGGGCGCTGAGGCATCTGAACTCAAGCCTGACTTCTCACAGAGTACATTCCTTTCCGACAGAGCCGTCTGCCTTCCCACCCAAGAAATTCATTTTAAATGTAACATGGGCCCTGAATGCCCCTGGAATGCTCTGGTGTTTTGCTGTCTCATCATTCCTTCCCACTCTGGCATGACCAACGACAGTCCTCTCCTCCTTCCACCTTCCCCTCCCCATTCTATGCTTCTGGTTGCCCCCAACAAGGCAGCAGCAGTAGAAGGGAATTGGTAGTTTTACCACCACCCCTCACACACACACAGCCCTTTTCCTCATACTCTTCCTGTCTGTCACCGTGTGTGTGTGAACTGTTGGGCCCTGTTTGAGGTCAACACCTTTGCTCTTCCACTAGATGCCACCCACCTCTCGCCTACACAAAGCCTTTGGCTTGCTGGAGTCGTCTTATTCCTCTTTTTACCAAAATCACCACTGTCCGTGTGCAAACATGCTACCATCCCTCCCATCTCAGACGCCCTTTACTCTTCAAAGTCATTCACCAAAGACTTGTTTCTTTCTGAAGATCATGTCTCAAAAGATTTGTCTATTTCTGCTGTCTCCAATCAGTCCTCTCTTTTTCTTGAACCAATTTCAGTAAGACTTTTATCCCAAACTTTTGACCAAAGCACTTGATTACCTCAGCAATGATTTCCAGTGAGGCCAAGCCTCAGGCCTATCTGACCAGGAAGACAGTAGCCATGTGAGTATTTATAAAAGAAGGAACTAAACCTTGGAAATTGGTTATCCAGATGATGACGGAGTTAAGGGTCAAGAGGGAGGTATTGAGAAAACTCAGAGAGTAGACAAGTAGGCATGTCTTTAACTCCAATAGGCTGCAAGACAAAGAACAGAGATGGAATTATTGGGGTGCAAGGGCTTGTCCCATAGGAACTGGAACCACAAAGGACACCCCACTTCTGCCAGTATTGCCATCTGCACCCTGAAATCTGCTTCAGCCTCTCCCAGTTGCTGGATCTTACCCAGACCCAGCTGGTCTTGGAGCCGGGACAACAACACATCCTGGAGGAGTCAGTCTCTTGCCATAACAGAAGCAATCTGGGAAAGAGGCAGGGGTGCTTGCCGCACAAACCTGAAGACTGTGCATAAACTAGGAGAACCAGTGGCCCTACCCCAGCCCATGAGAGGACAGCAGCATGTATCCTCCAGCTGAGAGAGCCATGTACTGGGCAGTTATCATCACCAGCTCATGAAAGCAAACCAGCCAAATTCCAGGGGTTACACCCAGTAGAAAAAACCCTCACCTCCACCCCAACTGGTCAGCTTTGTCTCCATTCACCAAGCCCTCACCACGGGGGACACACATGCCTTCTTTGCCTTACAGAACTAGAGGGTCACAGGCATTCCCAGTGTCTTAACGGGGGTGGGGGGGGAGGAAGCAAAACTCCTGAGAAAAGGGCATGAAACTAGTGTGTTAAACTGGGCAGTGGTGAAATATACCAACATCTAAGTTGGGTTCGATATTTATTTTGAAATGTAAGTGTGTTAAACCATAAATGACTTGAGAATTTGACAATTGGATCTAACATAACAGTTTGGTCTAAATTTAGTATTCCCACTCCTCATCTAAGCAGGAAACAAAAACTTGTCATGGAAATGTAGATGCTTTCCTAAAGAAAATCAGGCATTGTTTGTACACAGCTTGCAAGCAGGTGTGCATTCACTTTCGTGTGTGTTTCGTGTACTTATGTGTGGGTGTGGGAGTCAGAGGGTGACTTGCTGGAGATAGTGCTCTCCTTCTACCACATGAGTCCTGGGACTAAAACTCAGGTCATCAGACTCAGAAGTAGGTGCCTTAACCCACTAAGCTATCTTACTGGCTCTACTTAAAGGTTCTTGATGAAGAGGAATAAAGACCTAGCAAACTTGGGGAGTGGAAACTCTAGATGTTTCTTTCTGGAAAAAAAAATACATAGATAGAGAGATAGAGAGGTGGGGGGGGGGGAGGACGTTGGATCACAGTTTGAGGAGTTTCAGCACACGATCAATTATTGGCTCTGTTGTGTCAAGCCATGATGCCACACCATAGAATAAAACAAAGCCATCTGCCTTATGACTAGAGAACAAAAGAAAGGGAAAATGGTGCTGGGCACCACTAATTTCTTCAATGGTGTGTGCCAGATGACCTGAATGGCTCACCAGCCCTACCACCATAAGGCTACATCCCTCTCCCCCTGCATCATGTAGTGGGCCAGTTCTTTATCAAATGGACCTCTGGAGGACACTTTTGATCCAGAATATAAGATGTATTGGAATGTATAAAGCAGCTATGAACATGGTTGAGCATGTGCCCCTGTTGTGTGGTAGGGCATCTTCTGGGTATATTCCAAGGAGTGGGATGGCTGGGTCTTGAGGAAGCCCTATTCCCATTTTTCTGATATAGCACCAGATAGATTTCCAAAGTGGTTGTACTAGTTCGCATTCCCACCAGCAATGAAGGAGTGTTCCTCTCTCTCCACATCCTCGCCAACATGTGGTGTCATTTGAGTTTTTGATCTTAGCCATTCTGATGGGTGTAAGATGGAATCTCAGAGTTGTTTTGATTTGCATTTCTCTGATGATTAATGAGGACGAGCATTTCTTTAAGTGTTTCTCGGCCATTTGATATTCCTCTGTTGAGAATTCTCTGTTTAGTTCCAAGCCCCATTTCGCAATTGGGTTGTTTGGGTTTGTGGTGTTTAATTTCTTGAGTTCTTTATATATTTTGGATATTAAACCTTTGTCAGATGAAGGGTTGGTGAAGATCCTGTGAATAAACCCTCTTACCCTTCGCTGGCTGGGTCTTTACAGAACTGCTCGTGGTCTGGAGAAGAGGTTATTGGATGTGGATGCCTTGAACTCTCCAAAGGTTCCTGAGCCAGCTGTCTCCATCTCTCTTCTGTATAGCTTCTTCCACAAGCTTCCCTTTCTCCCCCTTGCTATTTGCCAAAGACAAGGCTTCTGTGCTACATCGTATTTCCATCTATCTGTTTTCATCCCTCCAGTGGTACTTAACTAAGTACTTATTAAGATCTCGGTGTCAGAAAAATGGGCATGACTTCTGCTTCCTGCCTGGGCATCGGTGGTTTAGCACTGAGCAAAAGATGTATCTCAGTTGGTAATGTGCTTGCTAGCATGCAGCAAGTCTGGATTTGATCCCCCAGCACCCTGTAAACAAGGTATGGTGGCTCCTGTCTGTAGTCCCAGCACGGGAGAGGTAGACAGGTGGCTCTGAAATTCAAGGTCATCTTTAGTTACATAGCCAGTTTGAGGCTAGCCTGGGATACATGAGACCCTAGCAAAAGAAAGAAGGAATAGATCTGGAGGAAGCGAAAAGGGAAGAAAGAAAACTAACAAAGAGAAAAGGAAAGAAATTTTTAGGAAGAAAAACAGAGTCAGGCACAGTGGCCTAAGCCTGTGATCCCAGCACATGGAGAGGCAGAGGCAGGCAGATCTCTCTGAGTTCAATGTCAACCTGGTCTACAAAGGGAGTCCAGGACAGCCAGGGATACACAGAGAAATCCTGTCTCAAAAAACTAAAAGGAAGGAAGGAAGGAAAACAGAACTAGGAGAAAAGAATGAATAAAGATATAAGGTAACAACCAAGCTATGACGTGATGCCTCTACCACAACCCAAAAGCTGTGACTTACTGGAGTGAAGGTGCCGAGGGAGCTTTAATCAGTGTCAAAGCCTCTGTACACCCAAGCTTGAAAAGCATTGTTTCTGTGGAACAGAGAGTAACAAACATAATCTGCTTGTCAAAGGTTCTTGTTTGGTAACTTTCAAGCAAAACTCAACCACATAAAAATTCCAAGATTTACTACTTAAACCTACTGTCTAATGTCTTTTGTGTTGCTCCCATAAAATGCCCAAATCTGGGTCGCAGAAAGAGATTTATTTAGCTCACAGTTTTTCTGACTGGAGACTTCAAGTGGCAAAGGGTCAGCATCCTGGCTGCATGCACACATAGGGAGAAAGAAACAGAAAGGGACCTGGCCTCATGCGGCGGGGAACATGTGCATGCCAGGAAAAAGCCAAGGAGGAGCCAGGATCAGTCCCCTTATGACTGCCTGAGGACAACGACCCATCCCCAAAAGACTGGACACACTCAAGAAGCAGCGGGTACCTCCTACTAAAGCCCCAGCTCTGAAGTTTCTACCACCTCAGTTCTGCTATGGACAAAGCACCCTGCACACGATTTCTTAAGGCACAAGCTACACCTAAACCAAATGTCTAAACTGATGGGATCCCTGCACATTGAATGTACAGGGTGCTGATCTGCCACTAACGTGATGATTGGTGCTAGATGAGACACACAGGACCATCCAGTAATGATGGGGAATATCACAGAGGTGTCTTAGAAGCGAAGACAACCCAGCTAGTGCTTGTTAGAGATGACGTTAGGCATCATGGGGTGCTCCAAGCACCATGGAGACCAGAAAGAGGCATGAAGAGAATTTCCACGTGGGCTTAGGAGCGAGGATTTTCAGAGATCTTAATAAGTGTGGTCTCTGTGGAGCGGAGGAGGCAGGAGCTGGCATGGGCAGACTTGAAGAATGAGTCAGGGAAAGTCAGTGCATCATTTCTCTAGTGTCAGGGAGCTGCTGCCAGAGAGGTGGAGGGCTGAGTGGCGTCTTCTGAGCCAAACACCAACTTATGATTGGTGCAAAGACTGGATCTGAGGAAATCCAAGGAGTGCATGGTCCTCCACTAAAGACTCCTCCTCAAATATACAACCATGGGTCCTTCCCTCTACTCTCGGTTGTATAACTCAGCTAATATCCCAGAAATACCTGGAACTGGTTTCCTACTGCCAGAGGCATCCCACTGTCAGAGAGAGAAGACTCATATCTGATGGGTGAGCAGGGGAGATGGATGCTATGGGCTGTATAAGATCTGAGAAGAAAGGAAGTAGCTAAGTCAAGCTGTTTAGCCCCAGCTCTGGGGTTGACGGTACAGGGCTTAAATCCTGCCTGCACACTTGTTTGTGATGGGTCCTATGCTGGCCTGCCGTCTCTTTACCTGGGTGATGTAGATGACTGTGTCTTCTCCAGTAGACCTTAGTGAGGAATGAATGCTTTGAGAAAGCACTCAGCACACAGCCTCGTACACACAGCAGGTCGACCAGGCAGTGATTTTAGAGATCTGTTTTACAAAGTCACCATTCAACTGTCTGCCAAAATTCCTGTGGAGAAAATAGCTGTTTAAACTCTACCTCACATGCTCCTGGGAGACCTGAGTAATTGTCGGATCACCTCGTTCAGACAACCCTGCTGATTACATGTTAGTTTTCGCCTTGAGTTTCCACCACAGGTTTGTGGCTATAGCTGCTTTCCAAGGATGTCAGGATTGGAGTTCAAATATAGGAGGACTCTTTGAGGCTGATTGGGGGGGAATGAAAGGAACATCTCAGCATATGAGTTCATTCTATCAGTGCCAGACCATGCTTACTGGGGCTGTATTCTGCAAAGAGTTACAAAGGGCAATTGAGATTTCCACTGAGGCAGTGGTTCTCAATCTTCCTAATGTTGCGACCCTTTAATACAGTTCCTCATGTTGTGGTGACCTCCAACCATAAAAATCATTTCTGTTGCTATTTCATAACTGTAATTTTGCTACTGTTATGAATTGAAATTTAAATATCTGTGTTTTCTGATGGTCTTAGATGACTTCTGTGAAAAGGCCATTTGGCCCCCCAAAGGGTCACAACTGCTCTAAGGCAGCTCCATCCCTCTCCTCTCATAGCAGCAGAGATTCTCATGTCCCTGAGGTTGCTGGTTTCTTGGTGATGCTCCATCTCCTCTGACTCTCAGGCCACTGAGAGAAAGAATCTACACATAGTCTTGTGTGACAGTCAAAGGACTCACCTGTACTCCTTAGCTATGGTGGCTCATTCAGACCTACACAGGCCCAGTCGTGATGGATCTGAGGGATTTGGAATGAAGCGCTAGGTTATATGTTTGTTCAACTTGGATGGATCTGCCCTTGTGAAGGGATAACTTGGAACCTCTGGGGGTTATTACTCAAAGTCTAGAAATAAACCCAACACGAGGTCTAGAGCAAAGAACATGTAGTTGCAAGCAAAAGAAAAGTAAACTCATTTCAAAGACTCCCTGGAGATGAGCTTGCCAGCTGTGTTTAAATTCATTCAAGTTTCATTTTTGTCATTTTGTCATTTGCAATAACATGAGTAGGACAGAGGCAACACTTAAGAGCTCTGAAGCCAACACCAACATTTGAGGTAACACCCTGATTGTCCCCAAGTTTCTACAGACCTTATGACTGTGGGTCCCTATCAATGTGCAGGATATCATTAACAAAGCATCACCAACCGGGTGGCAGATAACAACAGCAATTTACTTCTTGTGGTTCTGAGAACTGGGGATTCAGCCCCAAAGCTCAAACAGATTTGATATCCTAAGAGGGCCTTCTTCCTGTGTCATAGGGGATGCCTTTCCCTATGTCTTCATGAAATGGAGGATAAAGCCAGCTCTCTGTGATCTCTTAAATAAGGACACAGAGCCCAGTGTGAGTGTTCCCCTTCATGGCCTCATAACCTCCGTGATAATCCTAATACTTCAGGGGTAGAAGTTCAACATGCAAATTTTAAGAGATTTAAATATTTGGACCACAACATTCATTAGCAAAGAAATTCTATTGGCTACCTCTAAGAGACAAATTAAGAAACCAAACTGCTTTGGCTACAATGCATAAGGCCAATGCCTTATGGATAATTTCATTTAAGGTCCTTGCTAGCTAAACTGCCAAGGTCATTTTGCAGGTGTATTCTCCTAACAGCGTATACACAATAACAAAGTCCACATTGATCTGTGAGTCACATTCATCCCCAGGGTGCGAGAACCCCACTTCTTAGAAGAAGGAAATTCTTGCTCCCCCTGCAGCATGGAGCAGAGCTTCCTCCTTCTGGGGCTGAGTCTCCACAGTTCTGTGAGCTCCATGGGATGCCATCTTGCACCCAAAAAGGGGGAGTGGGGCCCTTGGTGGCAGCCCAGATGTTAATTACTTGAAGAGTAAATGAATCATAATTTGTACCAGAGCTGTTGCTGTAATTATAACAATGAAAAGACTGGGGCTTTTAATTGCCTCCACTTCACTAACAGACCTCAGGCTTGTGGGCCAAAGCTTAGAAGGTGAGCCAGCGTTACTTTGTCACTGACTGTTTCCCCGAGGTAAGCTGTGTCTGCATGTGGAGTAGTCTCTGGCAGAGCCCCCTGCCTTCTGTGTGAAGCAACTGCGAACTCTTCCTTGTGTCCTTCATACTTTAGGTGACAAGCATTCCTCGGAAAGATAAGACAAACGCCAGACAAGGGCAGAGGCTTCAATGATGCCACTGGCACCTGCCACTCTTCCCGGCAGACTAAAGTCCCAGGAAGGGATTTCCCACCATCCCCTCTTCCGTTCCTTCACACAGGCCTTCATTTCTTCCCCCACCTCTGCCTCTCTCCTTCCCTCACTTTCTTCCTTTTATAGTGGAACTTCTAAAGAGTCTGGGAATTTTTCTTGAAGAATTCTGGCCTCACCATCAGTCCCTGGTACTCAGTACATAGTAGACGCTCACCAGGGATGCCTTAGACTACTAGCTAAGGAACATGGATGGGTGAATTAGCCTGATGTTTCACATAATATACGCTACATTGGTTTTCACTTATAACATTTCATAACAGGAAGTATCGACTATAATACACTAATCCAATTATCCTCATCAACAACACAAATCCCTCCAAATGTTGGTTATAGTTTTCGGACACAGACACAGTTACTTTCATTACACATCGCATTGTTCATTGCTGGTCCCTGCTCACCCAGAGGCTCTTAAGAGAGAGCGCAGGTACTAGAGTTATTCTCCTACACCTAGAATAAATACAGAGGCCTGCTATGTATGTCCCTAAATAGATAAGAGGCAAATACCGCTTGACTATGTTTCACCTCAAACTACCTTAGTCTGCCTTGCTAGCTAAGCACTAAAATCACCTACCTCAACCTTTCGTGCATCTTCCTTCAAGATCATCAGAACATGTTCACCCTCTCAGAGGGGCGAGGAGGGGGAGCTCACTATTAGTCCTCATGTGGGTGCTTCTTGGCTAGGAGGGGTTGGGTATGTGGCACCAGGTTCGTGCTCATGTGCTACAGACCTGGGGGATGTTGAGAGGGAATGCTGAGGTAGAGACGAGTGGGCCAATTGGATCTTCCTCTATCCTCCCTCTGTGTCCTCACAGAGGGTGCAGTGTGTGTTCAGCCTTATCAGTAACTGCTTGGCTAATTCCTGCTCCTGCTTTCAGTCAAACTTATGCCTCTGAACAACAACCACCAAAAATCTAGCCATAGGTCAGCATGGAACAGGCTCTTCCTCGGTGCCTGAGCTAGCAAAATATGCCAATTGTACTTGATGCAGGCCTGTGCCCTTGGGGACAGCATAGAGAGCAGAGGGCTGACTACATTTCAGAACTTTGTCCCCTCAGCCAGCACTTTTGTGTAGTGTGAAGGGAGCACACACCCACACATGGCGCCCTTGTTCTATATGAGCAAAGAGAATATGGCACAGTGGCCAGCTGCATATTACAGAGTCAGGAGGTGCACTCGGGAATCCATCACCCAATTAAAGATCTGATTTGAAATACATAATCAATAAAGCAAACCAACAGCAAAAACAGGGCATCTATAGCGCGCCGAGGCTCTGAAGCCATCACGGAAGAGCAGCACTGACGAGCCCCCATCGGTTGATGGCTTCTGTGATAGGAACACTCAGCTTTCCTTCAGCCTATGGCCACTGGGAGGTCAACCATCCTCCAGGGGGGGCCCTATGCCATGACTGTGTAAGCAGTAAAGGTAGGACTTAATAAGCTACTTTTAAAAGGAAAGAAAGTGAGAATATATGAAGTTGAAAAGGGGTAGGGATCGAGAAGTTAGAAAGAATGAGTAAGCTTGAATATAATTTTTTTTAAGTGTGTGTATGTATGGAATTCTCATAGTAATAAAATATTATGTTTTTTAAATGAATGGAAGCAAATTACTTTTCATTTTCTAAATGTTTACAAAATCAAATAAATAGATGTGCACCTGAATTTGATGTCTGTACACCAATTTTCTAGATTTAATACTAACTTTTTATACTACTTGAAACCCTCATATATCTAACCTCTGTCATTACTCCTCTTTCTTGTAACTATAACCTAACCTTTGTGGGTTTTGAGCAGCCCATTCTTGGTTTTAAAAATATGTGTCGTTTAGATGCGTGGATATAACATATACTATAAGCAAAGTGCATGCATTAATGGACAGTAAATGATGTTACAGTATAAAATTGGTGTATTTTAAATTTCTTATTTTAGTAGTCCTATAACTCAGATGCCTGTGAAGTTTATTATTCTTGCCCCAGTAGTATTTTTCAGGATTGGTTCATATTAGTAAATGGAGCTCCATCTCATTTATTTTAGCTGTAGCATCATGGCACTTTATGCAACCGATTCCTCCATAAACAATGACCAATAGACACTACATGCCTGAGATTGAGTACACGTGTGCAAAGGACCATAAGGGTTGCATGCCAAGGAAGGAGATGAGTCCGTGAAGCTAGGGATGCGGGCACCAGTCTTGACAGCTATTGTCTTTAATTGTCCTTAATTAAGGACATCCCCGACAATATATGGGAATCCTTTCCTCCTTTATCCTTTCCATGTTATAGAAGGGATATTAGACTCCAGGGGTCCTCTCTACCCCAACCACTTCCTCCCAAATGAAGACAGAGACCTTTTAGATTTGTATAAATTTTAAAGCACAGCAACTGGGCAGGTATCAACCCTCTAAGCTATTGGCTATTTCCCAGCTACCCACCCACCCACTTGCCATAATTGTTCCTGCGTGAGCTGCTTCTGATCCATCAGACCAGCCCTCATGGCCACATGCTCATGGTCCCTACTGCCCCATGGTGACTTCTTTCTCTCCACCTTCCTCTCCTCCTTCTCCCTGGCTCCATGGCCCCCATCTGACCTCAAGCCCAAGAACTTCAGCCTGCCTACTTCTCTTCTGACCAGGCTGAGAGCTGTTTTATTTATCCAGTCAGAGAATATTGTCCAGCAATGTTTACACATCTCTTGGTGCACATGAGAATGCGCTCATCTGGGCAGCAACTACATCTTAGGGGCCAGTATTTAGCATTTGAATACACAGCAGCAGGCCAACTCCCAACATTTCCAAAACTTGGTTTTATCAGATATATCATTTTGTCAATGCAAAGAATTCGTGGACATCAGCTATTGTTTTAATTTTAACTTCTCTTGATATTGAGAGCAATTTAGGCTTCTTGTCCTGTAACTCCCTCGTTTATTCAATTTGCTTGTTTTTCTTGGATATTCTTCTCCCATTGATGTATAGAAAATACAATATTATTTTGAATTCTTTGCCAGTAACAAGCACTGTAAATATCTTTCTTTAGCCTGGAGCTTATGCTTTGACTGTGGAGTCTTTTCAGGTAACAAATGCACTATTTCGGTTTACACAATTATGAACTTCTATTTGAGCTCAGCTCCTTGTGTTCAATGGTGTTCTGTATATACTTTGCAAGTCTTTAAACTGCATTTCTCAGTTTAGGCCCCGATGCCATCCAGAGTCTGGTACTACAAAGCAATCCTTCTCTTTTTCCTCAACCCATGATCACAGTGTTTATATTTCAACCTTTCTCCACAGATCTGTCAAGGACCATGTCCCCGTGCAGCCACTGGTCTATTGCCATAGCCTTCCTGTCTCTATGTGTCTCTCTCAGCACCAACGACCAACTCCTCAATAGCTATCAGGCAAGAGAGTTCCCGCTGATGCCTAGAAAAGCATCATGGTTTGACAAAAGAGGAAGCCCAAACTCTGAACCTGTGACAATGTGGTTTACCTACCTTGCTTGGATTCCTTCCAGTCTGTCAATAAGATGATCCAGAAAGCAAGGGCTTCTAGAACAGTGAGAGGGAGATAGAGGTGGACAGACTCTCGAACTGGAAGTAAAAATGTTATTTCAAATGACTCAATCTTTTTTTCTAGTGTTGGTTCTAAAAGTACATACATTTGTTCAAGACCCAACTATTTCAATATAAAATATAAAATATGAAGATAGCAGTTCTCTACTAACCCATACCTTAAATCATAACCGGAAGTAGAACTAACCTTTATTGGCATGTAAGATAAGTACTTGCTAACAAACTGTGCCTCACTAGGCTGTATAAACTATGTCATTTTCTTTAAATACAGGTGGGGGGAAAAATGAAGCTAGGAAAGTGAAGCGATTTGCCCAAGGTCACAGCCAAATACTGGCAAAAGCCGCTTCCTTGCAACTGGAACTCATTACCTTCCATGCTATAGAAAGTACCGCAAAGGAGTGGGACTGTCCATGTTTGATCGGAGAGAGTGAATCTTGGTTTTACCACTACGTTCGCAACCCCAGCTGGCACAGCGTCACTCACACAATAGACTTTCTATCAGCATCAGTAGACAAGGATAAAACGGTGCACGCCGGCTGTGGGGTCTGCGGTCGGTGACTCATGAAAGGCCTGAGAGGCGTATTTAGCTGTTTGGTGGAGAAGAATCTTCACCTTGCTTCCTCTGAAAGCCACGCCAAAACTCTTTGCTTCTTAGCTTCGAATCATGGACTGGGTTATGCAAACACAGTCATAAACTTATTGCTGTATACAAAGTGTCCCAGTAGGCTTGAGGTTGGCAAGGCTGGGCACACAGGGCTTAAGTGTCTGCAGCACTTCCACCCTCTAGAGCTGACCTCCCACATCCCAGAGATCTCAGCACCCCTCGGGCTTTGCTTTTTCCAAGAGTCAAGAGCAGCAGCCCTCCCTCCTCATGGGGCTGTGGTGCTAAATTTGAAAATTGTTTTGTTGCTCAGCTCCAGAGATTGCTGCTGCCCTGGGGATTCCCAGACAGCCCAGAGCCCCCTGCTGCTGAGCAGCGGAGTTCCCCAACATGAGAAGTGAGTGGGCCATGGAACTCATTGGTCTCTGGGGGACTGTCTGCATCGTGACATCTCGCCTCAAGAATTGTCAAGCTATTTGGGGGAGCATGCGGAGGTGATATACAAGAGGGAAGGTTATAGTGCATTGGGAGCTTGTTGAAGAAGGCACGTGTCTCTCCTCAGATGCCACAGTTTTATACAGACTGATCAACAATGGCCTCCTGGCAGGCTGGACCTCAGTCTACAGCCTCCTGGGATTAAAGAGCTTACCATCTTTGAATCAAGCTCAGCTTCAATGCTCTGAGGGCTCCACAGTGGCTCTACTCCATCAGTAAGGTAAAAAGTTGGATTCTAAGAAACGACCTCAAGGCGCCTTACATTCTTCCTGTTGGGAACCCACATTGGCTGCCATGGCCTTGACCTTGGCAATTGTCATCGTTGTGGTCACTGATATCAATTCTGACACAGCTACAATTTCTTAGAGGCTCTGAAGTATCCCATGTCTTTGGCTGTGGCTTTCAGAACGCCTACCACCGACCCTCACCCCAGTCCTTATGGTGCCTTTCTCATTGTCTCAATAAGCCTTGCCTTGTTGAGTCCTCACAGGACTTGACCTATGACCCTATGGCCTCTTTCCACAATCCTTTCAGGAACTCAACAAGCAATTCCTAACAATGACTATGTTCCATACACTATTCTAGGCAAGAAAATAAAATGACCAATAAGTGAAGTCCCTGCTGTCAAAGACTGGCATTCTGGAGGTGAGAATGGGGAACCTCATACTTTGATAAGGAGCTACTAGGCTAATAGCTGGAATGGTAAACTGCCCTACGAGATCAGACAAGGTAAGGTCAGACCTTGGGAGTAACATGGAGAAGTGCATCACTGTCAAGAAAGGAATCAAAGAAGGAGGCAGCATTTGAAAGAAGATTAATGAGCAGTGATGGGGGAAGTGGTGCGAAGATCTAAGGAGAAAACGTTCTGAAAAACGAAGATGGTAAAATGTGTGGGTGAAAGTGAGGAAACATCAGCTAGGGCCACTGAAGGAGAGCTAAGGGAGAGTATGCCTGGAAATGCGGGTCGGATCCTGTGAACATCTGTGGCCACAGTGAGATCTTCTGGCTTTTCCCCAAATGCGTTGGAGGGTTTCAGGCACAGGGATGGTGTTCCTAATTTATGTCCTTAACCTTCATAGAAGAAGGATTGCAGGAGAGTGGAGTGAAAGCAGGGCTTGGGACAGAAGTCTATGGAAATAGAACATGGTTGGACCAAGGCAGAGAGCAGCGTGAGAGGTGGCCCTGCTCAGAGCACATTATTCCAGAAACTACTGCTAAATTAGACAGGGATGTGACGGAAAGTGGGGGAATCAAGGGTTCTTCCAGAGAAGATAGGAGTGAGAAAGACGCTGTCTGAAAATATGCTCTACAGAGAACAGGCCCCCATCCCATCAGAACTCAGCACGGTTCCAGGAGCCATCAGTTGGCACCAAGCCCAGGTTAGAGAGCGAGCCCAAGAAGGAGCACAGGCCCATGCATTCACTCCTTGTGACCTGTACACTTTAAGGAAGGTAGGCTACACCCCAGGAGTCTACCTGGGACCACGGAATACCTGTTACATTTAGTCAGAAAGAGCTCGCTGGAAGACCTGGCAGACATGGGATGTGTGCTTCCCTCCCCCCGCCCCTTCCAAATCCAAGCCCCAAGCTGATCACTGATGATCAGCAATGTCACTGAGACTGGACCAGTCATCCAAGGGGTGCTTGGCATTCTGGCTTCTGATTTATCTTACTAGTTTTCTTGCAGATCAAGCGCACCCTTAGACATCCTTTGTCAGTCTCTCATAGTAGACATCTTCCACCTTCCTTATGAATGACCCAGGAAAGGAAGTGTAGCTATACTATTCAACATTTATATAGACATTTTTACAAAAGCGGTAGGACCACATTTCAGTGAAGTTTGTGTTTGGTGATGGTGTCATCCACACAGCCACACAGGAAAGGGCCCCATGTCTTCTATGGACCCCTGTCCACTTCACCGTGCTATTCCTGAATGATTCTGTGTGCCGCACCGCACACTTGCAACCTTCCCAATCAGGCAAGACTCCAACTTCCCCATCCTGTAAGAACTACTGAAAACAGCAGCTTCAAGGCGTCAACTTTCAATCCTGCCAAGGACTTCCATGACACCGAGGAGGTCCCATGCTTGGTATGGGACTTTCAGGAATTGTGACAGAGATTCTGAAAATAAGGGAATTTTACATGCTGAGGAGGAGGGGCTTTTAGCACTTTTGCAAGCATTCTACCAGAAGGCTGCCCTCTGCCCCTGGGCCTCTGTCACTTCATGCCATAGAGAGCCAGGCCCCTTCCCAATAAAGGAAGTGAGCCTCACCAAGAGGCACATTTAACCATTTTCGAGGTGGAAGAAAATTGCTCTGCTATCTTGGTTCTTCCAAACTTCTACTATTTCTATGTGTATGACATCTCAGCCATTGTAAGTGTCGTTTGGAATAGGTTTTTATCCATGCCAAGATGCAGGATGAAGATGCTCAGAAGGGAAATTTCTTAACCGCATGTGTAGAACTGTGACCACATCCTGCCCAGTTGGGCTGAGCTGTGGGTCACTGCCAAAGGCTTCCAAATGCATAGACTTTTTTTTTTTTTCTTGGTTTATTTTATTTGGGGCTATGCAGTCGGGCTTTTGAGAAAATTCTCTGTCACCACTATCAAGACAATCTTTCTTACACTTTCGGGAGTTTACTAACCCACCCACACAAATACAATGAGTCACCCTGGAGGGGTCTGAGCTGGTGTCTGGTAAGGCAGTTAGATTAAAGAACTGCTTCGAAACGTCCTGTCCTAAATTATCTCTGTAGCAACTGTCTCAAGGAAGACAAGGCTTGGTAGGAAAGCATTCAGATACTGTTTCAAAGATATGGCAGAGAGAGGCCCAACAGGAACCAATGGGCACACTCAAATTGTGAAATTCGAGGGGAGTTTATAATACAGGGCTCTTTTCAGAGATGTGGTCAGGGTAGGGAGAAACCACATGAAAATCATGCTGCATTTGGAGCAAGCAACAACCACACTCCTCTTGCTGCACTTTGTAGGATAAAGATTCAAGGGAGGAATCAGCATGCGAGAAGAGAGAGAGAGAGAGTGAGACAACAGAGCGAAGGCAGGAGGTGACTCAGCATTGGAACTGAACAGTCAGCTTGCCCCCGCCCAAGATGGGAGATAGGCAGACAAAGGCCCCAATATCATTCTCAAATGCTCCCCAGATCAGTGAGCGATGCCTCCAGCTGGGCCATGTCCAGTGAGAAGTGAAAAACCTGGGAAAGCAGTCGGGCTGTCAGCAGGAAACTTTCCAGGTTGGAGAACGTTGATGTGGCTTGGGGTGGTGGGCACTCTGGGGGTGCACAGGAGAACAACTGTGAACATTTTAATTACTTGCAATCGAGAAAAAATAAGATCTCTCCCTAGAAAATCTCCTCTAAATATATCTACCATTTTATGATGTACACATGTTTTTTTCTTCCCCTAGAGTACTCAGGTGTTCTCTTCAAAGGACTAAGTCTAAATCAAGCATGGAAGCTGTGTTTTATCCCACATGCTCTTTCTAATTCATGTTTACACCTGAGTGTGGTGTGGTACTTGGGGGAGGGTTGGGTCCGGGGGCTCAGCAGGAATAAGTGCTGTGTTAATAAGAAATGTCCATCAGGGACACCAGACGGGAGTGCCAGAGTCCCCGCATGAACACTCAAGTTCACAAGAGGATGCGAGGTGACCTCTATAGCATCTGGCTAAAAAAATAATTCCTTCTAGGACATTTCCCTTAGGTGTGAATACGTATATCCATTGCTAGAAACCTCTCTGTATCGAGTTTCTCGGGTCCAAAGCCCATTGTTTCGATGAGTATTACAAACACTATGGCATCATGTCAGTGCCTGATTGGCAGATTATTGTGCTTTGTATCCCACCAATGACTTTCCAGTTCCTAAGTCTAAAACATGCTGATGGTCTTGCAAAATGACTTGTTTTTTATGGTTACTTTTGAAATCTGCCATGGCAGACATGGCAGCCATGGGCAGTGTGTAGCTATTTAAAGTTCCTTGGAATTATGTAAGATGGGACGTGGGGTCGGGGGGGGGGGGTGGCTTAGTGGATAAAGTGCTTGCTGTACAAGTGGAAAGACTTGAGTTCAGATCCCCAGCATCCACATAAAAGCTGGGCATGTGCATACATCTGCAATCCCTGTGTTGGGAAGCAGAGACAATAGGATCTTCTGGACGGCTGCTGGCCAGCCAGCCTAGCTGAATTAGCAAGCACTTGGTTCAGTGAGAGACCTTGTCTTAGTAGTAGTAATAGTAATAGTAATAATAATAATAATAACAACAACAACAACAACGTGAGCCTCCCTACATACACAAACAAAAGAAATTATGTAAAATAAAAATTCAGCTATTCTGTCATACACATGAAATGTTTCGAGTTGTGAATGGCCCGTACAGGACAGTGCAAACACAGACGGGTTGCACCAGTGGAGACAGTGCCGCCCGAAGGTGCTGCTGTGCCTCCATGGCTGACTCGTAAGACATACAGCCTGCAAGCATCGCTTGGGCAGGAATCCTGCTGTGTACGAGGCAGCAAGCTTGGTGTTTCCTAATCTCTCATTTAACCTGTGAGAAAAGGACTGCCATCTTCACACTACAGAGTAGCCTGAGAGAGGTAACATTGTCCCATAACCACAAAGTAACAGCTAAAAGAGCCCAGACTCCAGACCACGCCTCTCTGATGTCAGAGCTGGTGTTCTTGACCATTATATTTGAATGGGCAAAGGAAACAGCAAACCTGACAGTTGGGCTTAACATATATACTCTGCAAAGATATAAACTAAATCGAAATTACAGTGTATTACCAAACCTAGTATGTTCCCTCGCAGAGTTCTCTTGAAATCATCTGATGGGAACATGGCACAGCATGAGGCGTGCTTGCATTAATAAGCAAATGAGTGATTAGTTTACCACTTGCTCTCTGTGTGTCAGTCGGGGTTCCACTAAAAAGGAAAGACGCAGCAAACAGGGTGGCTGAAAAGAGTTTAAAGAAATGACTATTCACTGAGATGTGAAAACTGGTTGGCAAAGACGACAAACGCCAAGCAAGTCTTGGGGGCTATAAGCCTAAAGCCTGGGTAGGGGAGACTTCCTGAGCAAGAGAACTCATCTGGTGCTAGAGAAAGGGTCCCAAGGGGGCTGACTTTTTGTAGAAGAACACAGCCTGGCCAATTTGCAGTGACTCAGCGGGGAGACAGGCTCTCTACCCTTCAAGGTGAGGCCAAGATTATCCATTGGAATTACGCATAAACTGATGCCTCCTTGGGAACCATTCTCATTTTTCTTCCCTGTTGCTGTGATAAAACACTCTGGCCAAAAGCAAATTAGGGAAGAGATGGATTTATATGGTTTACAGGTGATAGTCCATCTTTAGTGGAAGTCAGTGCAGGAACTTGAAGCAGACACCATGTAGAAATGTTGCTTTCTTATACAGCCCTGAACCAGGTTATCTAGGGAATGGTACTTGCCACAGTGGGCAGGGCCTTCTTCCACCAATTACCAATCAAGATAATCCTCATGGTTGTGTCCACAGGGCAAGAAGACTCCCTAAAAGATGCTATGGCTATTAACGATTGTTATTTCCTATGAAAGATGTTGTCTATAAATGATGTTGAAGCAAGTGGGATAAGTTTGACTAGCCCCAGACTTCTCTGCCGCAGAGAAGTCTCTTAAAGCTAGTTAGAGGCTGAAGGCTAAGGAAACTTCTGACCTCAGGCCTATGTTATCTAATGGTCTCTTCCCATTAGCAGTTTAAATAAAGTAACTGGGTACTGGAAAGCAATCACTATAAGACTTCTTTCACACCAGGGCCAAGGGTATAGCATGAAGACAATCTGAAGCAAAGAGATGCAAAGCAAGAGCACATGCTTTAGCTTTAATGCAAAGGCTGACAGGTGGGGGACCCTAGAGTTGTGCGCCAGCATCTCTGTGTTGAAAGCAGAAGTTATGGCATCCTTAATTCCCAGGCCGCTTCTACAGAAATGCCAGGCTTCATTTCTAAGTCTAACCTTAGACTTTCTCCACCAGCTGCCTCTCACGCCCCCAACCCCTGTGCATCAGTCAGTAACCCAGCCCATCTATCTCATCATTCCAAAATGTGGCGGTCCCGTTTCTGCAGTGACGGCCTGGAGCATACTCCTCCCTCTTCCTGACTGACCCTCCCTTGCATGGGCTGAAAACTTCCTGCTCTCACTGCCAAACCCAACTTGAGTACCATAAGGCGGGATTCAGGTCTCATGAGATGCTGCTAGAAGTATCTTTGAAAGGCGCAGCGCTGGGAATGCCAGGGATGGGGGTGATGACAATAAGGGGGGAAAGAGGTAGATGGAGAAAGAGCACAGTCTCCAATGCCTGCTCCTGAAGGTGACCAGAGACAACGGAGGACACCCAGTCCATGTCCATTTCAAATAAGTATGCGAAATAGTCTCTTGCATATCACCAGAGAAATGTCAACAAAGGTACCACAACGTACCAACCCAGAACACTGCTATCAGTGTGGCTGTGTAGAGCGATAGGAGCTCCTATTCCTACTCTGACTTAATTTTCTCCATCATCATCTTGACAGGTGAATGTTAGCAGTTCTTGGCTCAGTGGTGGCTGCTGATACATCGAGCGCAAATTTCTCCAAAGGTTAGTTAGAAATCCAAGTGTACTTGAAATGTAAGTTTAAAAGTACTGGGCTTGAGAGATGGCACACTAGCTAAGAGTGTTTCCTGCTCCCCAAGAAGACCTGGTTTTGGTTCCCAGCACCCACGCCCAGTGGTTCTCAACCATCTATAATTACAGCTCTAGAAAAATCTGACAACTTCTGTCTTCCATGAGCACACACACACACACACACACACACACACACACACACACACGAATAAAAATAAATCTCTTTAAAATTGTTGTTACTAACAGCCACACAATAGAAGAAACAACAACTGGCAAGCCACACAATCAAATAACACCTCTATGCTTGTCTACTCAACAACAGGAAAATTTCTGAATTCAGAAGGCCCCAGTGGATAGTCCCAGTCCCACAGTCACACAAATGGCTCTGGTTAAGCCACATGGGTCATAAAATCAAACCAAAAGCCCTGGGTGTTGGGAAGGTTAAGAAGGGTATTGATAGGGATGGGGAGGGAGAAATGTGGGGAAGGAGTAATCAGAACACACCATGTACACATATGAAATTATCAGAGCACTAATTTAATACAACAAAAGTGCACAAAAAGGCACAAGTACCCTGTTAGCATTATGGGTTAGTTCCCTCTTTTTTAATTACATGCTCATACTGCAGGGCGTCATGTATACACGGAGACTTATGGCAATTGCACATCTTAGGACCCACCCTTTTGTGTGCTGTATTCTAAATTTTCCTCCCCAGCAGCATTCTTTATAACGCCATATTTTAGACAGTGGTTTGGGCACTGTAACCCTGAGGCCTGTAGAAATGTGGGATAATCCCCCTTTCCAGCATCCTAAATTGCTTCTGTTCAGGACTCTTAAGCCCTTGGGGCCCTATGGCTCTGTGGTAAAGCCCCAGGAATATCTACTCAGAGCAATGTTTCAAGTGGACATAGTAAGTATCACCAAAATACTACACAAAGAAAGTTCGTGGAGCTCTTTAACTGAAAAACTAAAAAAGGAAGTTTTCAAAAGAAAGAGAAAATATAGACAGGGGAATTTTTTTCATGTAATTAAAGACCCTTCAGTTTCCACTATGTAGCAAAGGAGAAATGGGAACAGATAAACCATTGTACATCCAGATAATGGAGGTACAATTCAGTGCCATGGGCCATGGGCAGACAGGAAAGAAATTTAAATGCACGTCACCGAGAAAAAAAAAGAGCCAGTTTCAAAATTGTGTGCTATATGATTTGCATTAAATGATATTTGGGAAAAGGCAAAACTACATGGTGACTAAAAAGAACAACGAGTTCCATGGATTCGGGGCAGAAGGTGAATGAGGTGGAACTCAAGGAGGTGAACAGACTGAGAGCACAATGGCAGGTACCTGTTCCAAACCCATGGGATGTATCCCACGAGTGATGAGCCCTATAGGAAACTGTGATCTTTGGGTGATTGAGATGTATCGTTGTAGAATTAGAGCCACAAGCAATGGACCAGTCCGGTGGTGAGGGTACGGGTACTGATGATAAGCCTATGTATATCCAGCTATGGGTATGAGTTATATAGGGGCTTTGAGGTTACAAGAAGGATCTAATCTCTGTGCTTTCCTTTAAGCTTGCTGTATACATAAAACTTCTCTAGCTCTATAATTTTTTTTAATTTCCATATAAGCAGTAAATGATTTTTTATTGTTGTTGTTGTTGTTGTTTGGGACAGGGTTTCTCTGTGTAGCCTTGGCTGTCCTGGAACTCACTCTGTAGACCAGGCTGCCCTCGAACTCACAGGGATCCATTTGCCTCTGCCTCCCGAGTGCTGAGATGAGAGGCGTGCACCACCACACCTGGCCTATGATTTTAAATTTTTAAGATTTCTTTTTAAAGTGTGTGTGTGTGTGTATGTGTGTGTGTGTGTGTGTGTGTGTATGCGCAACTGAGTGCAGTTGTCCACAGAGGCTTGAAGAGGCAGTCAGAGCCCCTGGAGCTGGACTTTGTGAACCTGCTCTGGAAGAGCAGTGCACACCCTTAACCCCAAACCAGCTCTCCAGCCCAATCATGAATAACTCTAATGTAAATTTTGGAGGTGTGCTTTATGAAAATAAATTGAAACACTGTATTAGATATATATATATATATATATATATATATATATATATATACACCAAAAATTGCCTGCGTGTCTGAAATACAAATTTAACTAGTGTCCTGTAGTTTGTCCAATCTGGCAATGCAATAATTCCCTAGTTTTTTGGAATCAGCCGTGACTTCATGGGGCCTCCGACATGACAAGGCCAACATGCTGTGACAGCCCCACCCCCCCAGAGTGACAGACAGGAAGTGTTAAGGGGAACTGTGCACAGCCCCAGCATCTTCCTAGTCTTTCCCTCTCACTTCTCTTCTCTCCACCCAGGGCTCTTATCAGGAAATGTGCCTTCTTTCTATAGGTACTAGAAAAAGCAATGAATTGGATGAGACCTGGGTATCAGTCCTATGCAAACTACTTCTTAGGATGTGGCTTTCCAGAAAATCAGGGATCTAAGTCTCATGTTCTTGCCCTGCCTTATGTCTCTGCTAATAGTTTAGTGTATGAATTCAGGGATCTCATCACTACTTCCGGTCTCTTCCTTAATCTGTTTTTTTTTTTTTCTTAAACACATGGTGAAGGGGCATTATATTTAGCAAGATGCTAAATAAAGTGTCTGGAAAAACAAATGAGGAAAATAAGGACCTACTTAGCAGTGACAGTCTTAGGGTTGAGTCATTCTGAAAATCACACAGCGAGAGAAGTAGAGAAATCGAATGGATTTCCTTGTAAATTTTCCACCATGATCTTTTACTTCGTGGAAAGGAGAATAATGTGTGAGGTCATTTTTCCTTCACACAGTTCACTTACATGGAGTTTGAAAAAATAAAAGAGGAAGTTTCAACAGAGAAGTACGGTGCCTCACTAAGCCCCAAGAGAACCATTTCCTCGGGTCCACTCCTGTCCATCACTCTGCCTCTCATCGCCCTATTCCATCTCTGGCTACTCAGTGCCCTAGGGACAGAGCTGTCCTCATCTTCATTCTTTTCTCCAGCGGGATGGCTGTAGTAACAAGCATGATGTGTATTGTAAAACCAGGAACCAACTGAGACATGCAGAGCTTAGAACGTCCTTGCTCTGTTCAATGACACCAGGAAGATGAGCAATGTCAAGAAAACTGGTGAGGGCACAAAGATCCCAGGTACACAGCTGGAGGAAGACTGAAACTGAAGGGGAAATGCTCGCTTTAGGAACCTGGGTTCTTTTGCTGATGGGACATGGGAATCAGCTTTAAATGACAGTCCTAGGGAGCTTAGGGAAAGGGCCCTCTTGATGTCATGAAGGGAAAAGATCAAGTTTTGATATAAGAAAGAGCAAATACCAGAGCAGAATGATAATTAGAGATAATTATAGCCGGTGACACTCTGCCAAGTACTGATGTCTAGCAAGCAAGTTACATAGGGTCGACCTTGTTTTTTAATCGCTTTCAATGTGCCATTTTTATTTCTCACCTGGCGAAGCTTTCAATCTGGGTATATTTCCAGAGCCTTTCAGTTCAACCAAGGTCAAAGGAAGAGGGGATGGAGCAATAATTCAGTTGGTACAGCGCTTGCTGAACAAGAATGAGGTCCTGAGTTCGAGCCCAGCATCCATATATAAAACCAGGTATATCTATATTCCCAGAGCAGAGGGTGGGATGGCTGGATGCCTGGAGCTTGCTGGCCAGCCAGGCTAGTCTAACCTGTGAGCCTCAGATCCAAGTGAAAGATCGTGCATCAAAACAAGGCTTGATCATGTTTGCAACAGCCATGTCGCAGGCAGAAGAGTGTGTCACTAAGCCTTTTCCCATCCTCTGGCTCTCACATCTTTCTGTCACCTCTTCTGCAATGTTCTCTGGGTCCTGGAGAAGGTGATATCAATGTTCCATTCAGGGCTGGGCATCTAATAGGCACTTATTTTTATAGCAGCTGTGCTGACTTGCACAAGACATGCACACACACACACACACACACACACACACACACACACACACACACACACACACACAAGACTTGAAGATAGGATGAGGACTATTTGGGAAGGAAAAAAAAGTTCAGCCAGAGTGGAAAGGGACAGGACAGGTGAGCGGAGATAAATATGCTAACAACACCTTACATGCATAGAAAACAAGGTGAATGCCCCCTGAGCAATGGAAGTGAAGGAAGTTGTCTTGCATGGACACACACACAACACACACACACACACACACACACACGAGGGGAGGTTATATATCTCCACAGAAGCTCAGTCTCTCTCAGTTGCTCAAACAAGTGACTTAGGGGAAACAAACCTTAACAGAAAGGGGAGCATTAGCACCCAAGGCTTGGTCCTGCCCTTTTCGAGGTGAATGGGCAAGGGCACATGCCTAGAATGGAGGCAGTGCCCTGTGACACTCACCACACTCTCTTGTGAGCTGCACACGTGACACACAAAAGAGCCCCATGGATTCTAAAAATAGAAGTACTTTTGTGCTTATCACTGTTATTAAAGAGGAAATAGCCCGGGTCAACTGTTGAGTTGTTGGATGGCTGCTTCAGTTTGAAGAGATGACTTAAGAGGGTTAATAAGCACATGTTTTGGTCACCACATAGGCCTATGAGTCAGGTCCCCAGAGCACGAGGCCTGGATTGTGGACTCCTTGGGACCAGCTCATCTGACCAGCATGGCTGGAGCTTCCAAGCTAGAGAAATGTGGGATTAAATAGCATCTCCACCCTGTCCTCCCTAGGCAAGTCCCTTGTCCTATCCAACCCTTGGTTTCCTCATCCCATGTGGCTGAGTTGTGAGGGTTGAGGTAACCCACCTACTCTACATGCATAGTAGATTCCCCACTAACAGGAGCAAGTGCTGCTGAGGAAGAGCCGGTAGAACTAACTTTTAGCAACTGCTTTGAAAATGTATGTGGAGGCTGATCAGATGGTCAGTCTGCTCAACTTTATGATTCTTGAGTTAAAACAACCTAAGATGCAGTCCACTGTGGTGGCGTCCACATTGAAAGAGCTAGTTCATATAAGCAAGCTTCTTTCATTAGTTGCAATGGTGTCTCCAAGAAACCAGGAAGGACATTCTAATGATTTTATATAAATGATCCATGTCTGCCTTTGTGCTTATTATTCCTCTCTTCAGCCTACCCACTTTGATCTTCCAGCTTTGCCCTTTCATCCAACACACTGAGTCCTTTCTACACTTCTTATTTTGTCCTGTATTCAATCCAATGTCCCAGTCTAACTAGACAGCTATGAGGATTGTTCTCTGACTGTATAGCTGGACAGTATCTACATTCAGGTAGGCACCCTGAAAACAGAGATGGTAAGATCTGAGTGTGCAGGAGGCTTATTGGACTGTGTGCTCTGGCGCCCCTTTGGGGACAAAGACAGAGCAGTGGGATTCAGCAACAGCACATGTTGTACCATGATGAACCCACAGCTGATGCAACATGGAGCTGGCATTCCCACTCAGCTAGATTGCAGATTGTACTAAGAGAATACATACAATACCTAGAAAGGGACTTGGCTGAGATTCACCCGCCCAACATGCTTACAGCTAAGGAACGTGTGCCTCTGGCTGAGGCATCCCACCACCTCCACTCCTCCCTGGCTCAGTACTCAATGCTTATCCTTGCCAGTACCATTGCCATGATGTCTACCCTGTCACTCTACACTCTCTTGTTCAAACTATGATATGACTGACACTCATACATGGTATTTCCATTTACCTCTTGCTGCTGACACTGAGTTAAGAAGCCATGAAGCTCAAAGCCTACCCTGTGTCATTTCTTAAAACCCCAGTGAATGTGAAGAATGAGAAAGAGATGCCCCCTAAAAATAAGCAGTGATGGGTGGTGTCCTTATGGCTGAAGTTTCCAATACTTCAGCATATTTAAACGTACCCAATGCTTCTTAGTCTGGTTCCTCATTTTGTTTATAGGAAAGAATATTTCATGAGTAATGGTACAATTCTATTCTTACACAATAGCCATTGGGGTTTTCGTTTCCTTTATTTGCTCAAGTTTTTCTTTATAAAGTTTTTCTCTTGAAAATATGACAAGAAGCCCTGTAAACTGAAAGAAACACTCAAGCTGGATGAACAGGGTTAAATGAGGAACGTTTCCAAATTACACCAAAGTATCAACTGGAAAGAAGCTCTACTAGAAAGAGAGCAGCGTGTTCAGCATAACACCTGTCCTGTCCCCTGCGAAGTGGAGGTAAGGATGCTCATGCTATCTGAGGGTCATTTCACAAAATAAGGTGATTCGCTTGCATAAGAAATATGAAATTATGTTTGTTCAACAATAAATGCATTTCATAAAAAAAAGTTCATAAACAAATGAATAAGACCAGGTGCTTCTACAAAACGGAAGAAATGCAGGTGTGAAAGGTCTAAGTATCTAAACTGATATATACATCTATAAAATATAGAATATAAATTATATCTTGCATGAACTGTATGTATTTGTCTTGTATGCATTTCTATATAAACTGTATACACGCAGGAGAATGAAGAGAATGAAGACATGCATATACTGTGGGAAACTTGTGCCACTCATACAGGCAGACTATTTGTTGAGTGAGGGGCTGAAGTCTTCCCAGCTCTGAGTTAGGTCTGGTGGTCCTTACACAGCACCGCCAATGTGAATGGCATGGGCTTTATCCCTCCCCCACTCATACTCTTCATCGCATCTGACCCATTGTGAGGTTGACCAGATGCCTTAAAGAAGCCTGGCCTCCTTACCTCTATGATTGGCTAGGTCTGTAACCTGGCCTTGTTGACAACAGGTGTCTGTGAACTGACCAACCTACGGGACACACAGACTTGCCTTCCAGAGTGAGGCTGACACTTAGATTTGATTCACTCACACTGGACATAAGATTCTTCAGGGCTCTGAATTCACTGTCCACCTCACCTTGGACCTACCATTATGTCTCTCAGTGTTCCTAGGACAGTGCTGTATCCCATTTATAGATGCCTAGCTAGTGGAGTGTCATCAGCATTCTCCATTCCTTCCCCCTCCCCTCCTTATTGCTGCTTCTAATCTGATCTACTGTTTCCCATTCTCGCCCATGACAGGCTCCTTGTCACATTAGGTGGTCGGAAATGGCCTCCAACTCTAAGATGTTTGAAGACTTGCTCCACAATGCACATGGCCATGGATCTTTACAATGCATGTCCTCTCGTCATTTTCCCGGGCTGGTCTTTTCACAGGAATAGGAAAAATCTTTTTGATGGGCTCCGAGGATCCTCTCCCACTGTCAACATTGAAAAAGATCCATAGGAATATGCTGATAAAACCCAAAGCATCCCAGGAGAGACATGGTTGAAAATATAATCATTCTGCATTTATAGTTCATAGTTCATTTTCATTTGCGTTTCTCTAGACAGGTGCATTCATGATCGCCAACAGAGCAGCACAGTGACCATCAGTAATAAAGCACGTGGAAGCCACCATTCTAAGGCAGCACGATGGAGGGGGAGATGCTGATAGCTATGACGTGACCAGAGTAAAGAAGTGCTTGTCAAGGCTCTGAAGAGAGACCCGTCCACAGAGAGCCAGCACCCCCAGGCACCCAGAGCTACCACACGAATGTACTGTCACCTCTTCCTTACGGCAGGAGCTACTCAGGGACTGCACATCTGACAATGACGAACATAGAGAAGGCATCCTTTTTTGTGTTTTTCTTAACACATATTAATTATGGGTGATGACGGGCTTCATTGTGACATTTTCATGGATGTATATGATGTATTTTGATCATATTCATGCACTACTTTTTCTTGTACCCCTCTCACTCCTAGTAATGCCCCTCCTCCTCCCAACTACCCCTTTGACTGTCATTCAAGTCTACGTGTGTATCTGTGCATGCATGCATGCATACATGTGAGTGTGTGCCACTGTATCTGTGCATGCATATCTCTCTCTCTCTCTCTCTCTCTCTCTCTCTCTCTCTCTCTGTGTGTGTGTGTGTGTGTGTGCGTGTGTGTGTGTGCGTGCGTGTGTGTGTGTGTGTGTTTCATTAGGGTTGCTTTTAAAGGATAATGGGTGGGGGTTAGTACATATACCTTACCAAGAACTACACTACTAAAGAAAATGTCTCGTCCTCATTCATCGATCACTATCTACATACATATCCTTAGAGAAGGATGAGGATTTCTGAGCCCCTCCTCTTTCCATGACAAATTGTTGACAGGCCTAGTTTTCTGCAGTAATCACACTGCTCTGAGTTTAAGCGACAGTCACAATATGCTTTCTTCTCATAGATGGTTTCAAAATCACATACAGATGACTGTCATACATGGGGACTGTTTGGATTCTACATATAAAAGAAGAAAGACAAGCTAGGCATGGTGGCGCACACCTGTAATCCCAGCACTCAGGAGGCAGAGGCAGGTGGATCTCTGTGAGTCCAAGGCCAGCCTGGCCTACAAAGTGAATCCAGGACAGCCAAGCCTACACAGAGAAACCTTGTTCCTGTCTTGAAAAACTAAAGAGACAGACAGACAGACACACACACACACACACACACACAGAGAGAGAGAGAGAGAGAGAGAGAGAGAGAGAGAGAGAGAGAGAGAGAGAGAGAGAGAGAGAGAGAGAGAGAAGACAGCATACAAGGATTCAAATTTTCGGCCATTGGGAACTTCATGTTTTGGGAAGTTGAAACCCCAGAAGACATGCTCATCTCATTCATCCCAGGGAGATGCTCCTTGACTTGTATAATCTCTGAGGCTTCAGATCTATGGAATGCTGCTTCTGAATTTCTCAGCCCAAGCCATTCTGTTGCCTTGGGTTTTGCTGCAGTGGGGCCTTGGTGGGGCCTTGTCTTAACAGAAGACTTACCTACAAGAACTGAACTGCTTGGCTTATATCAGGACTCACTGGACAAACCCTTACACCCACCCTGTGCTTTGGTCCCCAGAGGCCATAAGGACAAGGAATGGGGGCAGGGGAGTGCACCAAGCACATTCACCAGCCTCTAACCTCAATTTCTCCTTCCAGATGCCTGTTCAAACCAACCTCTCTCAGCTAGTGCCTCCCGCTCCACCGTTTAGCATAAGCCCCATGCACAAAACCCCAGGATCTTTTCCCCACCTCCACTAATTAATTTATCTATCCACTTTACATCCTGATTGCAGCTCCCCTTCTCTCCTCCCAGTCCCCCCCGACACACTCTTTCCCCCATTCTCCCTGCTCCTTATCCTCAGAGAAGGGGGAGGTCCCCCGTGGGTACCAACTCGCCCTGGTACATTAAGTCGCTGCAGGACTAGGCTCATCCTTTCCCACCAAGGCCAGACAAGGCAGCCCAGTTAGGGGAGCAGGATTCAAAAACAGGCATTAGAGTCAGAGAGGGCCTCCCCCACTCCACTTGCTGGAGGATCCACATGAAGACCAAGCTGTGCATCTGCTACATATGTGCAGGGGGCCTAGGACCAGTCCATGCATGCTCTTTGGTTAGTGGTTCAGTCTCTTTGAGCTTCCATTGGCTCAGGTTAGTTAACTCTGTAGGTCCCCATGTGGTGTCTTTGGCCCTTCCAGCTCCCTCAATCATTTCCTCAGCTCTTCCATAGGATTCCCCGAGCTCTGCCTAAGGTTTGGCTGTGGATCTTTGCATCTGTTTCCATCATCTTATGGGTGAAACCTCTCAGAGGAGTTATGCTAGGCTTCTGTCTACAAGCATAGCAGAGTAAAAATAATAGTGCCAGGGACTGGCTCTACCCCATGGGGTGGGTCTCAAGTAGGGCCAGGCTTTGGTTGTAAGTCCTCACAGTTGAAGCCCGTACAGAAAGTCTCAGCAGTACTCTCTGACATAAGAGTGTTGCCACCCTAAGGGACTTTCGGAAATAAATTCAGAAACTCACTTGACTTCTCATCAGTGATGCCAGCTTCCCCACAAATCATGAATTCCGCTGAAATAAGTAAGGACATTAAACTATGCACTATATGTATCCTGGGAGAAGTTCTCCCAAAACCCCAAGACAAAATAACTTATTCAGGGTTGGTGCAGTAGGGTAGTGTTAGGCAGGGGCACTGGTGGCCAAACCTGACAACTTGATTTTTTGATCTCCAGATTCTACATGGTAAAAAAAGAACCAACTCCTGCCAGTTGTCCTTTGATCTCCATGCATGTATCAGGGTATGCCTGCTCATTACCAACCAATAGTCTATGGGAGAAGGCTGACTACGAAGGTTGTCTGATCTCCTAGCAACAAGAACATCAGTATCTTTATCCATTTTGTGGGCAGGCAAATGCAGCATGTCACCTTGACTGATCTTCACTTAACGCTTTAGTCGGAGCATCCAACGAGACTGGACCAAAGATGAAAACGATTGGTACTTATATTTGTATAGCAACTGACTGAGTACAATAAACTCTGCCGCTGATCTCACTTGACCCTGAAAATAAGTACTGCAGTGAGGCAGATGTTATTATCAGCCCTCTTATATAGTTAATAAGCCTGATGCTCAGAAAGAGCGTGTCTCATGAGAGGTCACACAGCTAATAAGCAATATTCCAGGACAGACACAAATTCATTTGTTCATATTCCAAGCCCTTCTCTCTTTCCTCCAAAGCACAGTAGCTCATTCAATTACAAAGCACACATTAGGCAACTATGATAATCCCCTTGTAGACCATCCCTATCTACCAAAAAGTCATCATTTTCTTTTTGCATGTCTAGTGAAGTCTAGAGTGCCTGGGTGTTTGTGACTTCTCAGTCTCTTTGCGGGAGATATTATGGCTGATTCTAAACAAGGGGCTGTGAACAGAGACAGTGCCTGGCATTCTTGAGTCTATAGGACGGCATTATGGTCCTAGCCTGCCAGGCTGTTTCTCTGATCTGACTGACTGCTCAGACCCAAAGGAACCGAAGGAACATATTATCGAAAGCAAGTAGATGCGGTGAAGTGCCCATGATATGAATGAAAAACCGAACTCAGCCGGGCGTGGTGGCGCACGCCTTTAACCCCCGCATTCGGGAGGCAGAGGCAGGCGGATCGCTGTGAGTTCGAGGCCAGCCTGCTCTACAAAGTGAGTCCAGGATGGTCCAAGGCTACACAGAGAAGCCCTGTCTCGAAAAACCAAAAAAAAAAAAAAAAAAAAAAAAAAAAAAAAAAAAAAAACCAAACTCTGCATGGGGAAGCCTCTAACCCGTTGGTGATACCACACTTGTCATTTCTCCCCATCTATTCAAAGGGCAAAGAAAAACACCACACGCCAGTGCTTAGGAGACATTTCCTACCAATGTCTGACAGTGAAACATCTTTCTTGGTGGCCTAGAGATTCAGAAAAGAGCCCAGGCTAGTGAAGAACATACTTTATTTAACATTAAGATCCTCAGAAAGATCAAACCTATCTTCGGGTTCTCTTTTAAGAACACAAAGTTGCCAATAAAATTAAGAACAAAAGTAAATATTTATGGAGCATTCAAAAACGAATCACAACAAATTGCAAACTGTAAAAGCTGACAAGCACTACAACACAACAAATTCCAAAATAATTAACATATCTTAGGCTTATTTATTTTCTATTTGCATGTACAGATTTTCGCCTGCGTGTATGTGAGTATACCACAGGGGTGCCTAGTACTTGCAGAGGCCAGAAGAGAGCACTGGATGCCTTGGAACTGGAGTGACAGGTGGTTGTGAGCACTAGGAATAGAACCATGATCCTCTACAACAGTGGTTCCCACATGTGGGCCTCGCGTATCAGACATTGCCATTAGGACTCTCATAACAATGACACATCTTCTGTTCCAAATGCTGGGCCCATGTCTCAACACACTGGTGCAAGGAAAGATTTCCCTGGAAGTTTTGCCAGTGCATGACTAGAGATAACAATCAAGTGATGAGAGCTGTAAACTCACGTTCTATTATCTCCATACCAAATGTATCCTGACGTGCTCCAATACTAAGGCCAAGCCAGTCAGCTCATGGCTTCCCTACACAATCTGACATGAGGAGTGTTACTGCAGGAAACTGGGGAATTTGTGAACTTAGCTGCCCCCAGCTAAGGCATCTAGAAGCTTTCCTTGGGGGCCAATGCTTTACCAAGGCCAGACTGGCCTCGTATGCTGACAGAGTCAAGGTTTTCAAGGGCCAGAGGCTCTGTTCTCAAATTGCAAACTCCACCAGGAAACCCTGAGTTGGCTTTGTAATCATTTCTGTTGAAAAATCATCTTTTTATAAGTGCTTTTATTAGAAAAAAAAAATTCTTCCTGAACCGAGTCCAAAAATCTCAACCAATCACCATCAATCCATCCCTCTCTTCCCGAATATGTTTCTCTCTCTCCCCCTCTGACTCCTGACCTCTATGTCGGTGTGTTTGGATGTGTGCAGCAGAGGCTAGGGGGTAACAATAACTGTGACTTTAGTGACTGTCCACAGGAGACCAGAGTTTGCACCAACTTCCCTGAGGTTCACGGGGAATAAAAACATCGCCAGTCACCAATAAGCACAGCGAGGCTTCAAAGAGGAATATCAAATCCAATATAAACTAGGAATTTCACAGCAATTTAGGTGTGCTGAGTGGAAAGAAAGCTGAGACCATCACTTAGAAATGTCTGCAGGAAAATCCATGAGGAAGAAGTGTTACTGACAAGGACCAAATAAGAGCAGAGGTTTTATCTGCTGAAAGCTCCAGTCTCACCCCGCATGGTAAGGGCTAACATTCGGGCTTCAGTGAAAGCAAGGAAGGAAGCAGAGCAAGGAAGACAGCTTGCCTGGCTCCCTTTGCCTTAGGTAAACCACAAGTCAGGCTCTTAGCTTCCTCCCTATAAAATAAGGATTACAAATAGCACCTCCCTCAGAAAGGTGTTTTGGAGATTATGCCAGTTAATACAAGTAAACCATTCATGAGGAAACCTGGTGCTCAATAAATACAGTTACTAGAAAGACTTGAACATCCAACAAGAGAGGATACTGTTGCTGCTAAGTACAGAGAGAAGGGAGCCCAACGCACAGGGATTGATGGGAAATCTGCCCAAGGCCCTGAGATGTCTGTCCTAAACATCCAGTTTTGTGGGAGAATCAGAAGATCTCAGGTTTGACTCATGAGCTGGAATGAGAAGAGGGTGCCCCGTGACGTGACGTGGCAGGAAGACCCATCTCAAGCCTCAGCTGGGTGAATGCAATCAATAACATCCTGTCAGGAACTTTTTGTGGTCTCATGTAAATTTAGGCTACCTGAATAAAAGATTTTGTAAAAACCTGTCATTTCCTCTCTCATCACGTAGCAGGATGATTTATCTATTCCTTTGAAAGAACCAAACCGAAGTGAAAGCAATCACTTAAGTGTCCCTGGTGATGTATGTCCATTGTGAAACACAGGGTAAATGGTGCAAGGATCTTTTTAGGACTGTGGCAGAGAGGAACCCTACAGAAGATAGACGTGATCAAACTCAATGGAAAGGCAAGGCCTCAGAAGTACTTTTAAGGTAGTCTCTAAGGAAAACAGTGCCATGGATTGTTCAATCAGCCCTAAGCTGCAATTGTGATGAGGGGTGATTTCCAGTTAGCTGCCACAGAAAGGTAGTGAATGGACCGCCGTGCTCTGGACACAACAGCCTCGTATGCTTGCAGCCAGTCAGTGCAAGGTCCTTCAAAACGTTCAACTTGACTTGGGAGGTTCGTAGAAACTTTTGCTTCTCAAAAAATATTGTTTATTGTTTGTTTATCAAACCCACAATCTTCAAAGATATTCAGGCTCACAAAGGCAATGTGGAAAATGACTGAGAGGAGAACTGAGGGCTATTTTCACATCCAGAAAAGTCCTTGTAATGAATGAGTCCCTGGAAATGGGGTAAGGCTGAGGTCTGGCCTTGTGAACCATGCTCTTCATAAAAGAGCAATTCATAGCTTGTCTCTGAGCCCTGACATTCTGATCTTTCTCTGAGGAGCAGAGAGTGTTAGATCCAACACTGTGTATATTGAAACCCCCAAGAAGACATGCAGCAGAGAGCAGTGTGGAGACCCCCAAAGCCGTTCTGAGACAAAGTGTTAATGGCACCCTTACTTGGACTTAGCCTAAAGGGCCCTCTGATCTTCAGATGAAAACAAAGGCTGACTTTGTCTAGCCCGGACCTTCAAGGCCACGGTACCCCACACCTGAGATCTCACGGTGATCAACAAGGACCATTGGCTTTGTTTCTCCTTTATGCCTCAGTCCCAGTTCAGAAAAGTCTACATTTCAGTTCGTTTGTATAAATGATGCTGCCATCTTCCCAGCCTGACTGGGTTCTGTTTTACAGCTCTGTACTTACTTATCACACAGGCTGACAGTCACTAAAGATCACAATTACGTCCACTCAAAAGCCAATCACCAACAAGTACCAGGTACACAGATCTTGTCCCAGAAGGCAAAGGGACCCTTTAGTAAGAACTGGACTTAATTACAATTAGGACCAGAAATAGTCATGTCGCCTCGATGAGTCTGAGTGTCTTCAACTATCAAAGGGGCTGAGAGCCTACACCTTGCTATAGAAGAACCATGGGGAACAGTGTGAGTTAAGGGGCGAAAACAAAACACAAAAACACAGGAGTAGCTCAACAAATACAATTATTGTTTTATATATATTTTGTTGTATGCCATGGAGAGCATGTGGCAGTCAGAGGACTCTAGGGACTGAAGTCAGGCTGTCAGTTTTGGTGGCAAGTACCCCGCACCTGCTGACCCATCTTAGCTGTGCGCGTTAGGCAAATCAGCCAAACTCAGTGTCTTTATCCACTGATCAAGACAGCAGCTGCACCATGCTATAGCATACATTTACAACTGCCCAAAAAGAGCACATTTCAAAAATAATTAAAACCACCAAATACAGCAATATTGATGCGATTATCACTGCTGGTGCTATTAAGATGGTCACACTACCTTTGCGCTTTGGGTGGTGATTTCTCTATCCTGTTTCTAGTTTGGTGATTCAGCTGGAATCAGCTATGGTTGGGGGTCTGGGGCGAGGTGTCAAGATCGAACTATGCCGTTCACATGGTTGTTTCCAGACTCAGATTTTTAGCAATTCTAGATACAATATGGTGGGTGCAGCTGTATAACTGAGCAATTTCTCCTCTGGGAAACATCAGAAAATATGTTTCTCCCACCTTCTGAGCTGATGAGCTCCACCCTTTCAGTTCACTGTTGCCCTTGTGACTTTCTCTGACCTTTTCTTCATGTACCTTGTTTCCAGCAGTCTCTGTATGGTGAGGATGGTATAATAAGCCCTCCCATCCATAACACATGTTCCCTGACCCCAGGAGGTCCTGAAGCTGCAGCCGCCGGTACCAGACCCATTATAGACTAGGGTTCTTCTGATGCATGTGTACCTATGCTGCAGCTGACTTTACAGAGTAGCACAGGGAGACGTCAGCCATAGTAGTGAAATAGAGAAAATGCCACGTGAACAATGACAGATGATGTGAACGCTCTCTCTCCCGCACGCTCTGTGCTGTACTGTAGTCCCCCTTCTTGTCATGATCTGAGATGAGACAGTGCTTACATGATGAGAAGATGTGAGGTTAAAGCAGGCATTGTGACAACTCAGTAGGCTACTCTGAAAGGCATCCTGGAGCACAAACCAAGCAACGGTTGGCCTGAGAGGCCCCAGGATAGCCAAGCCAGTTGAGGATGGTAGCTTATAAAGTGTGGACATGCTGGCAAGGACATAGTTCACGTCCAGTGCTGGATCGAGCGGGATAAAAAGGACTACTATATTTCAATTATCGCTGAACCTTCTGTTACCTCCCACTCCTTCTCGTCACAAATTATCGCTTAATTCCAACCTCTGACATCTTCTTTCCTAACTACCTTTCTGAAGTTAGCCAAATGATTGCCTAGCAAAAGGATGGAGAATCCTGAGTTTCTCTATCTGTCGAATGAGATAACTTCATAATGATAATGATAATTATAGCAATTATAACAGCAATTATAGTACCTAACACTGAAACCATGCAGTATCCCAGGCATTACACAAAGGGCTTTGCAAACACTTTGTGCTCGCTCTCTCATTTAGAGAGAAGGAAGTCATAGCATGGAATGAAACAACTTGCCTAAGAAGACCTTTGCACAAGTTTGTGGTTAACTGAAGCCGGATCCTGAACAAAGGCCACAGCATCTCGATGTTTATAATCTCTGGCCTTTGTCCCTAAAACCAATGGTTTAAGTTTTGCTTAAGCTTCACGGACAGACTATTGCCAACCGTGTGTTATTGACATGTGGCTTTGTCCACAGAATGATGGTCTCTCACTTTATGGGCCACACCCATTTGCAATATGTATTACTACCCCTCAGAATAGTAAAGTAACTCGTACTCATAACTATTCGGCTTCCTGAGGTCGTCCTGAGGATACAGACATTTGCTTGCTGTTAGTGTGGCCTGCTTAGCCACCTGGTACAACAGCTGGCCAACACCCCGAAGAACTCTCGGGCTACCCAGGAAAATGTTTTCTTTTCAGAGAAGAAGAAAACATCATTTTCAAGACAAAGGAAAGATTGTGACAGATAATGATAATATTTGCTTGTCAAATACCCCTATGGCACAACTATTTATGTCTCCACTTTTATGGGAAGCAGGACCATCATGGCAAAGCCACCTGGTGCCCCTGAAAGTCCTAATGTGTCCCACCTGCTGGCCATGCATGGCTCACAGGAGCACTGTGTTGCTCGGGCAATTTCCTATCCCACCTTCCTTTGCAACCTTCACCATCACGCAGCTTCCGCTTTGCAACCTCTGGCTGTTCCCTATGAGTTTCAAGTGCACCCAGGAGGTCTTGCTAGAAAGTCGCCAAAGCTTTATCATGCCCATAGGGCTGACAGACAGACAGGGCCCTGGTGTCAGAGAGGTGACTTCCTCCTGTCTCAGTGTGATGAGGCAACATGGGTGCCCTGTGAAATCTGTATCACTCACCAGAGGAAGGGTTTCTGTCTACAGATTCTTCAGCAAAAGGCTACAACAGCGGGGAGATTTAAAGTGGCAAGAAGCCACATCTTAGCTACAGAGCAGTGAGTGATCTGAAATCTGAAACTCTAAGATACAGAACTGATCTAAGGAGCGATGATGGTTCTAGGTAGCCTGGAGCCAAGCTACAGGGAAAGACTCCCTGTAAAACGAGCCTGATTGGAGTCCATTCCCTTCACCGTGTCCATGGTCTAAGCTCTTTTTAACAAGCTCAGAACCCCAATGCTGATAAGAAATACTAGAAAGCTGAAGGCAGAAGACAGAAGTCTCTCTCACTAAGACATGCGCATTTGAGTTTTTGGTCTGTTTGAACCTGAATAACCCTTATCTCCAAAACATCCTGTGGTAACTAACACAAAGCCCTTTGAGCCTCCCCTGGGTTCACAGGAAGAAGGAAACAGACCACTGCTTTTCTACACTCACACTTCCTGGTGTAAGATGGAATGCTGAAAATGGAGAGTGAAGCTGGGCAACAGTAGTGCACACCTTTGATCCCAGCACTCAGGAGGCAGAGGCAGGCGGATTGCTGTAAGTTCGAGGCCAGCCTGGCTTACAGAGGGAGTTCCAAGATACACAGAGAAACCCTGCCTGGGGGGAAAAATGCTTAAAAAGTAAAAAGAAAAGGACTGGAGAGTAAAAGCACAGGCCTTACTGTAGAAGGACATCCAGGCGGGCTCCAGTTACAGCGACAGGCAGACACACTAGAGCAAAGCCTCTTTGGCAAGCCAAGGTGACAGCTCAGCCCGTTCTCACTCCAAACCTCTGTCCTTCACCTTGAACTCAGTTAAAGAAAACCTTCTCGGTGGTACCCAACACTGACAACAGAGTGGGGGAGGGGAGCGCATTAGGACCTTCAGAGACACTGGGTGGTTTCGATTGCAGGGCCCCATCCTTCACGGAAGTAACTACATAAATCATCTAGCTATGGCTACACTCACAGACACACACTGTCCTATCACACTTCCTTCAGCCTGAAAGCTGATTTCTTTTTCTTCTTGATTGAAAACAAAGTGAATCGTTTTCATGGGTACCCTGAACATTTTTGTATCCTGCTGTCCTGGGTAGATACGATAGCCATGATAACAGAAAACAAGAGGAGTGGGAAAATATATGACAGCAGCTACTTTCTTAGCTGCAAGAGAGATTTCACTGAGCCCACAAGGCTGAAAGGCAACATCAACAATTTTTTTAAAATATTCTCTTCTGTTCATCCACTAATTTGGTCAAAAATAGCTCTGGGGTTTGTTCAGCACAATTTGACCCTCATAATGACATAATGATTATGGGGTCCCATTAGAACTTTCAAAGTGCTTTGTACAAAAGGGGCCCTCAGACAGTCTACTATAATAAAAACAAGCTCATAAAAGTCCCACACATTTCGCACAGGCCTTTGATAACCCATTGCACAGTAATGACCTTGGGTAACTCACAGCCTGTACCACATTTTAACCAGCCCTTTAGAGAAAAAGGGTTTGGTTTTTTTTTTTTTGTTTGTTTTTTTTTTTTTTTTTAATCTTATTATCTCTGTCTAGTCACCCAAAGCCTTACAAGGAAAAATAAATTTGCTTATGAAAAGATCTGTGAGTCATCAGAAATGACCCCTTTCTTCTCTGGCGTCTTCTTGTGAGCATGTATGTCAGACAAGAAACACGATGGCGACCTGGTCTCCTGTGCCTGACCTCAACCCATCTGTCTGGAATCCTGCATCCCTTCCTCCATCTGGCTTCAGTCTCTGTTCAATAAGGCCAGAAGCTTGGCCTGAAGTCAACAGAGCTAGCCTGAAATTTATACAGGTGTTTCAGGGCCTCTGGGGGAGCCAAGATGGGAGGCATGCCCATCTGCCCTCAGACAGAGCAGACCCCTCTGCTGGTCAAAGGCAAGAGTCTTGACCATCTTTCAAAGTTGGGGGAGAAGGCCATCATGTGAGATGGTTTCTGGGACACCCTTCATTTTGAGCATGCTATAAATCTACAGCTAGCATTAGCCTGCTTTGGGGAGTGTCTGAAGGGCTCTTTCTTAAGCTACAGCTATTCATGAGTTAACACGTGTTTTGTTATGGTAGTTCATGGAAAAGGGTGTTGTGGTAAAGCCAGGAATGGAATCTTAACATGGAAACAGGAGAAAAGTAGTGGAGAGATCAGAGTAGATTGTGGGCCTAGGAGGAATAGGAGAACTCAGCCATGATGGGCACTCAGCATCCCCAGGCAAGGGCATTGGAAGTCATAACTGACCATTCTTTACAAATCCATTGTAATCCATACAAAGGACCAATAAAGGTCCCATCTGCAAGGCAGAGGCTTAGTGTGGCTAAATGGCGACCCAGGATCATGAAGTCATCCAGCCCGGAGTCAAGGAAGTGGTAGGGGTCAGGGGTGCCAAAGGAGGAAATGGAACAGAAGATCAAGTTTTCTGGCCCCCTTTCCCATTTTGCTCCAGTCACATGTTCAGCTCCACAGTCAGGTCCCTAACACTGATCCCATTTCTGAAGCAGCCTGGTGCTGGGAAGACACCATCAACTAGTCACTAACCTTCCAGGAGTCGGTGGCTGCCAAGGCATGTGTGCAGATGTAGTAGCACTGTCCACCCAAACCCACAGTAGGGATGCGCTTCTCTGCTACCTTATAGCCAGATGTGCCCTTGCTTTGGCCATGACCTCTGAGCTGAGATGATGTATGCTTCTTCCAGGTGGAAGCTTTTCATTTGCCAAATAGCTCACTCTACTGCTGTGCCCCACGACCATGACAACTAGCTGTGTGTGCCACAGAAGTTGCCCCAGTCCAGCTTCCTGGGGCCCAGACAAATTGATAAGAGACACATCACATGAGGAGGAAATGGGTGTGTTTTCATCAGTGGGAACCTTGGGGGTGCTTGTTATTTCAGCATCACCTGACTCATCCTGAAGTATGTTGTAACCATGCACAAAAGCAGAAAGATTAAGAAGTCAGAGTTGAATGCCTGTCATCATCCAGTTTGATTTATCAACTCCTCTAAAGAGAGAGGTTTTTCTCCATCTTGAGACCCAACAAAAGGTATTTTGCCTGCCTACTATCCTGTGATCAGTGGGCTCCCATTATCTAACAAACAGAGTTCCAGGACAGCCAAGGCTTTCATACAGAGAAACCCTGTCTCAGGGAGAAGAGAGAGAGAGAGAGAGAGAGAGAGAGAGAGAGAGAGAGAGAGAGAGAGAGAGACAGAGAGAGAGAGAGAGAGAGACAGAGAGAGAGAGAGACAGAGAGAGACAGAGAGAGACCACAGAATAAATGCAAATGAACTTCATTGATAGAATTGATTGATAACTAAAACTACCTCAAAGTCCTGCAGCCTAAGCTTATAAGCCTGAATAGACACTTCTGGCACATTTATTATTAAATCAATGTCTTAAACAAATATGACAAACCCAGGCAGAAGTGGGAGGCAGGAGTTGAGGAGGAACTCAGAACTAGAAAAGAAAGCTTTGAATTTGCTTCTCTCTCTCTCTCTCTCTCTCTCTCTCTCTCTCTCTCTCTCTCTCTCCCCCTCCCTCCCTCCCTCCCTCTCTCTCTCTCTCTCTGTTTTGTTTTTGTTTTGTTTTCTGAGAGTCATTGTCAATTTCTTTTATTTTATAGGGCCATACTGTACTTTCAACCAACTTTCAGTTTTGACCTGTTATCTTCCTGTGATTATTTAAAATATGATTGCATTTCAAATCATAACTCTTTGTCTCTCTACCCCACCTCCTCTGAATTCATGGATCTGGGTTAAAGGTCACTGGGACACTGCTGTGTATGGAGTCTGGGCAACTCCCCATGTTTCCCACAATGGTCCTCTCGGAGTTCTGTGGGTAAGCGTTCCTGCTCCAGCTCTGACAGGGGAGCAAAGGCAGACAGAGACCAGGAATTAGAGACTTACTGGAATCTCACAGCCAGAAGCTGAGGGCATCAGGACATGGTCCTCTTAAGTAGCTGCAGTTTCTAAGGGCTCTGCCCTACATTTGTAGCCCCATGGAGTAGACTATCAGGAAGGGGACAGATGTACAGAGCACCTGGGGACACAGACAGATGCAGACAGGACATCATCGAGGCCACCCACCCCTGAGAACAGACTGTGAGGGTGGAGGCAGCCAGCCAGAACTTGCTGTCCCCAGGCTCTTCCACAGAAAGTTCTTAAAATAGCACTTGACCAGGCTGGGAAAGGCAGGTATCCGTGAGCCTGCGTGCTGAGATCCTGGATGCCACAGAAGCTCACCCTTTGGCAAACGTAGCCAGGCCTGGGCCTGGCTCTGTCAGCTGCTAGCTTTGAGAAGGCAGCTGAGCAGGACCTAGCCGGCAAACAGCAATTATGCCTCCAAGCCAGGCTCTGTTCTCCACGTCCACGCTGCTTACTCACTTGGCCCAAAGATAACACCTGGCCCTGCTGTCTTCCTACATTTCAGAGAAAACAAGTGAGTTTTCCTAGATGACACAGACAGGAAGTGAAAAAGCCAGGATTTAGTACCCCAATTTCCTCTCTCTAGGCCTCAGTTTGCTCCTCTATACAAGTAAGAAAGTTGGACCTGATGACCCCAAAACTCAATTCCAGATTTCCTATGCTTCTCCAGTCTGTTGCCAAATCCTCTCTGCATATCACAAACACCCGGAGAAAGTGAGGTACCCAGTCTGCACTCACTTCTATCTGTGGGGTTCCTGCCCCACACTCCCTTCTGCCCAGGGTTGTTCCAGACTCTGGTCCACACAGCTCCTCTGTGTCTGCAGTTTGCTGATAGCACTCGAGAATGCATGGTAACACTTCTATGTGATTAATCCAAATGAGAGAGGCAACAGTGAGAGAAAACACTGATGTTCAGTCATAACCCACCATGCTTTTTGCAATAAAGTAAAGCTACTCTCCTCATCCTGGTAGGTGTGTTGATGGCATCTGAGCAGGCGGTGTGAGGTCAGATGAATGTCACCTCCACAGCACTGAGGTGACTATGGCCTGGGGTGGGGCAGGGGATGTGTCAAAGTCCTGGTCCAGAGTCTCAGTGCATTCACAATTTTAAACCAACAGGCCAACTAAACAACATGCTCGAATCAATTAGCTTTCTCTAGGGCCTCAGGGTTCCCAGGCCCTAAGCAGGCAATCTCAGAAGTCCTCATCTTCAGGGTGGTACAGAATTCACTAGGAGATTCCTAAAAATGTTGAGTCCTGGGCCTCTCTGTGAGAATGGTTTCGTGGTCTCTGGTATAGCAGGATGACCTTAGCCGGCCTCCCCAGCCACCCACCACTCATAGTGTGTGGACCATACTTTTGAGTAATGAAGTCTGGCCTGTGTACTGGGCCCATCGTTCACACTTTCCTCAAGAGAGATACAGACTGCAGCTGCTAATTTGGACAGGGACAAGCCAGTCTCATCGAGCAAGATGACATACACAGCCGAGGGCTGTTTTATTTGGGGTAAAGGTAGGATTGCGTTTGTTAATTCAGACTTGTAAAACTAAAACTGTAGTGCACAATGGCTGTGACCTTTATGCCATCTCAGCCACTCAACAGCATCCCATCCTACACAGGAAGTTCTGTTTTAAAGACACCTCGGGAAAGTCATAGTATTTGTAGTCTCCAATTGGATCACCTGTGACATTACAAGGAGCAGGTGTTAATGATTTTACTGATACGCAAAGAATAAAGCAACTAACCTAAAGTATCGGGGAGGCAGGAGGTGTACCTCTCCCTCCATCTGCCTCCCAGATCTTAGGGTGGAAGGGTTGGAGAACTGAGAAGGATCTGAGGGGACTGTTTACAGTGCTTCTGGGATTTACAAAGCTGAAGGCTCGTACACACACACACCACACCACCACCATCAATAGTAGGGAAACACTTTGGAAGTGGTGGGAACTCTGCAGAAACTCTTGTGTTCTAAGTCTGTAACCCCAGGGAAGCCACTTAACCTCTCAGGGCTTTGTTCTCTGTACAGTAGGGCCAATGATATTAGCTCAGGTGATAGGAAGATGGACTGAGCTATCAGATGCAAATCAGCCAACTGGGACTTCTCAAGAATTGATCATTCCCACCTCCCTTCTCTGCTGAATAGAAAGCCATGAACCAGAAGGGAGCATCACCATTGGCCGTGGTTGCTGCTGGGGGGATGGGCAGTGCACAAATGTTCCATGAGGAAGCTTCTTGACTTGCCATGACCTCGTTTTTAGTCACCTAATACCACCTAACACCACTTCCACAAGGCAACCTGAGGAGGAGAATATTGGTCTCACCACTTGATAAAACAAGTGCTAAGGACATAGTGTAATAAAATGGAGGTGAGGGTGGGGCTGGGGTAGAGCAATCAGAGAGATGATGGAAAGGAAAGGAAGAAGAAAAGGGAGGGAAGGAGGGAGGAACGAGGGAGGGAGGTGATTGAGCAGGCCACCACCCAGGACATACCAAGAGTCCATGGTGCCACTAACCCCTAGGTGTCATGAAGAGCCTTGGGTGGGAGGAAGCATTTCTCCACCTTCAGACACATATTTTGTGGTGCAGCACCTGTTCGGACTGTTTCTTCCACCCATACCTACCAAAGAGCCAAAAAAAAAAAAAAAAAAAATCCTATATACCCACTTTCTAGGTCGCCTTCTCTGGAACAGCCTTCCATGTGGCCCTTAAGGTCGCCTCTCCTCAGAATCCCAAGAGCTTTATCTGTATCCCTCTTTTACATAAACCACTCTCTCCCTCTGCCAAATGCTGCCATAGTCAGAGAATCCCCGCACTCCTCCACCACATTCTTTCCTCTGCTCCCAAGCTCCACCTTGATGTGTACCTAAGGAGAAAACAGGGCGAAAGGATTTCCCCAGCTCTGGAAGGGCCTAGATTCTTGTGTCGGTGTTGAGAGGTGGTAAAGAAACCGAGTGCTGATGGGAACTTGTCTACTTGGGATTCCTCCATTAGAGACCACAAAGACCGTGGAGACCAGAAGAAGCAGAGCAAGTTGCCAGCAGCACCCAGGGTACCAGTGTCATAAAATAACAGGATCACAGTAGTTTCCTTCATGTTTCCTGGGCCAGCTCCTAGGCGTTGTATCCCCTTGGGCTATCTCTATAACTCCTGGTGTCGTTTATGCTACAGCTGGTTTCATTTTACCTTTAAAAAGATGTATTTAGTTTATGTCTATGAGCACTTTGCCTGGTGCCCTCAGAAGTCATAAAATAGGGTCAGACCTCCTGGAACTGGAGTTACAGATGGTTGTGAGCCACCATGTGGCTGCTAGAAACCAAACCAGGGTCTTTTGCAAGAGTACTGAATACCCCTAACCACAGGGCCAGGATGCTTTTCTTCGGGACCCATATTGTTTTCCTTGAGATGGGCTCTCTCTGTGTAATGTAGGTTCTTGCTTCAGCCTCCTAACTAAGGACGAGTACCTCAGGCTCTGCTGTCATTTCTTTTTAAGCAAGATCAGCAACTCTCGGCACACTGTAAGCCTTGCACAAATGTCGGCTATTGTAATTTCTCCGTCAAGTGGGGGGCTCTTAGTTTAGGAAGGCAAAAGCCCCTATTTTGTGTTCTCTCTGGGAAACATCAACTTCATTCCTTAAGCCTCATCCACAAGACTCCCCGGGTACCCTGAGACTCCACAAGCCTCAGGATCTGTGGGCAATGAGTAGCATGCATACTGGGCCTGCACAGCATGTGAGGGACCCTGCCACAGTATAGGATGGCAGCCAATGGCTGGCCAGGTGATGCTGGGAGACACTTTGTGTGGACACACTTGGATGTAGCCTTCATCCTTTCCTCTTGTTCCCCTTGGTCTCTCCCATCCCCAGGGCCCTGGCTGGTACAGTTGCTGCTGAGGAATGTGAGGTGTGACAAGTCACCAGTACCTTGCAGAGGTTTTCTTCTGAAGACTCACACTTACTACCTTGTTGGTTTGTAATTTGAGACCATCAAGGCCAAGCCTCACAATCCCTGGGTCCTAACTACGCAGTTGCTCCTCCAGTCATTGCTGCACTCATTTCCCGGGGGCACCCTCTTCATCTGTCACTGTGGAAGAAGCTTCTTCCAACAGAGGTTGTCCAAGATGCCAGGCATCCTGGCTGCAATCTGATCCATGGAGAATTTTGGGCCTGCTCTCAGATGAGGAGACCTATCTGGTAGGCTGCTTCCATGCAGCTCCATCTATCTTCTAGGTTTTCACTATCAACCTTGACTCCAACTTCAGAAAGATCCGGAACCCTAGATCCTAATCCTTCCATACAGAACTTTGGCCCAAGCTCATTTTAAACATGTATATTTTGATTATAGAATTTAATCAAAGCACTCCCCTCATACTTACATAATTAGTTTCAGTCAACTTATTCTTCCTTATATGTTTAACTCCTCAAAACGGCCAACTCATGTTCACTTCACCTACCATTGCACTTAGAAACGTTCAGGAACATTCATGTGTGTGCAAGTGTGCGTGCCAATGAGTATGTGTGGAAGTCAGAATTCAATTCGGTTTCTCCTCCTACCACGTGCATCATGGGGATCGAACTCAGGTCATCAGATTTGGCAGCAAGCACCTCCATCTGCTGAGCCATCTCATCTTTCCAGTTCATTTTATAAGAGACAGTAAAATTGACAGGAGAAAGGGAGGGAGGGAGGGAGGGAGGGAAGGAGGAAAGGAGAAAGAGAGCTAATCATTTTTCTGAACCACCAAAACTTAATCTCAAACAGGAAATATCAACAACAACAAATTAAAAGTAAGTCACCTTCATGAGAATTCTAATCTCAAAGTAACCCCCACTGTTGGGAAGGAGTTGTTTAGCCCCACAATGCGACAACTTATCTAACTTATTTTCTTTCATTTGCTCACAATGGTGGCATTTCATTTTTGGCTTCATTCACTATGGACACTATTTCAATGTAATCAAATAAATCAAACTTAAATAGCAGGGCCTTTTGGAAAACAGAGACTCATCTCTCAATGCAATGAACAAATATTTGCATTACCTATTTATATTAAAATATGCAGATATTTCCCAAGCATTCTGCCAACTTATAAATTTTTATAACTTCTTTGAATTGTTAACATTTTTTTAACACACTGCAGGATTTCAGCTTTGTGAAGGGCTCAATAACAATCTTTCTGGTCAGGAAAAAGGAAAAGGACATTAGAATAAAGAATGCAGAATAAATAAAAACAAAACAGTACAGCCCGTACATCCACTCACACAAAGACAACGTTCATGGGCTGCGATATGGAATTGTCACAACACAATGTCCTTCATGTTGGATTCAGCAGTGAAAGGAATTTCTCTAGTTATTGAAGACTTTATGGCTGGGTTTCAGAAAGGGGAAAAAAAATCCACATCTATCCCAGTGTGACTTCTGTGCAATGCAAGTCCGGCACATTTTAAGGCCTGTTGGATAATGCCGCTATTCTTTCACGAACTGTTAACAGCTGTAGCAACTATTATGACCAGCTTCAAAACATGTCTGTAGTCGGTGCTCTCCAGACACTTAGCAATCCCAAAGCTATTCCTGGACTCACTCGCATCACAGCATGAGCACAAAGTTTTGATTTATGCTGGAAACGAAACAACAAACTTCTGACCCTTCCTCTAAGTGGCCATTCAGATGACACGGACGGCATGTGCCTGTGCGGGGAGCGGGGCACAATTCACAGAAACAAAAAGGAAACAGGACAATAAATGGAGGGCCACCCACAGTTACCTTAAGGAGAACCCACGGTCGCCAGCACAGAGCTCTGTGTTAGAATGACATCTTGGGGCCCACAGAAGGCTCTTGTGCTTGGAGAGCAGGAATGAGCAAGGCAGCTTTGGGGAGGGAGGGAGGCCAGCACAGGAGGGGTGAGGACAAAGCCTGCAGCAACATTAATCCATCAAGACACCACCCTGGGCATGAGGATGCCCAAAGGCAAGGCTAGGGCTGACATGGTGGGAGGCTTTGCCAGCCTGGGCAATGCCCTGAGCGCCATTCCAGCCCTTTCTCCCCAACACGTACATAGACAGGTGCACCAAAAGTTCCATGTCACTGAATCAAGACAAACTAACCTAAAACTGGCAGCTGTGGGAATGAGTGTCAAGCCGATGATCACAGGCCCCTTCGGAACTGTGTGTCTAGCACCATTGTGCAACCAAGGTCCAGAGACGCTCCCACCCCAGAGTCAGTGACTAGCAGGGAAAGATCGGCGCAGGACACCTGGGTCTTCTGTTCTCAAACTAAAAACCAAGAAGGCGGTTAAGTGTGTGTGCGGCTCCCAACAATAAACCATATGCTTACCTCCCTCCATGCTGCTGTGAGAAAGGATGCCTCAGAAAGACTCGTTTCGCCCCAGCCGTTGGCCATCTTCTTTCCACCCAGTGTTAGATGCCAGAAGAGGAAGGGGCCCAGCCTCCGGCCTGAAGCTTTCACATCTAGTTAGAACACAAAACACAGCAATGTAGAAAAGAAGTAGAAAAGCAAGTGGAGGATCCTCTGATGGGATGGTTCAGCAGGAAAAGGTGCTTGCTACTGAAGTTGATGACCTGAGTTCAAGCCTCAGGACCCGCACGGTTGAAAAAAGAGAACTGACTCCCATGGCCTCCTGACCTCCACAGATATGGCATGCACACACACATACATATAATAATAATAATAATAATAATAATAATAATAATAATAATAATAATAATAATAATAATAATAATAAAAACATCAAGTGGATTTTAAAGGTAAGGATGGGTCATCTGACTTGGTCCTGAAGCCTGAGAAGCTGTGGTCCAGCCATTCAGTCTCCCTGAAGCCACAGCTAAAGCATTACTGAGGAGGGAGATAAAAAAAAAAAATACCTGCCTTTCTTCCAACAGCACGCTGAGATGCATGTAATGGGAGAGCCAGCTTCAGTCGCCTAAACAATGAGGCCATTCAGTGACCTCACACATGCAGAGAGCTGAACGTAGGTAGTTCTAGGCTTTGGTCTCATGACTCAGAATTTTTTGTTCTTCTGGTCTCTTGTATGAATATTTCCCGTGCTTGTTAGCTCATGGTGTCAAGAGAGCCGCTCCAGCACCTGATACCATCTTACAGTGAGAAGGGGGAGGTCCCTGCCAGCCGCCTATCTTCGAATACTTATCACTCTGTTGTCGTGAGAGTAAGAGTTCCCAGAAAACCCACATTCAGAGGACTTCTACCTATTGGCCAGGATCTCATGGGGCCACCACTGTCAACAAGGAGAGTTGCCATCGGGCTAGGAAGGAGGCTTGTCTGGGGCTGAGATGAGGTAATGATTACCTCAGCAGTGTGTTGCCCCAAGTCAAGTTTACCAGCAAGGAAGAGCAAGGGGTGGAGGTGTGAGCTCAGCAGCAGCGATTAGTCCTTCCCTTCTTACTGTTCTCTCTGTTGATTGAAAGCTTGGAGCATGTGTGTTGATGTCCATGGTATGTGCTGCTGCCAGCCGCTATGGGCAAGGAAGCTTCTTTTGCAGTGATATGGATGACTGCAGACTCATAACTGAGAACTCATAACATTGAACGCTTCTGTGACAACCTCTCCACCCACCTCACCCTATTCCCCCCTCAAACAAACAAACAAAAACCAGTCCAGGCAGGAAGCTATTGAAGAGAGACCTTAAATTTTGAGATAAAGATGCTGAGGCATAGCTTTCAAAGCTAATGGCTTCTGGTGTGGGAGTGGGGTGGATGGTTTTCTTTAAGGGGCTGGCCACTGGGAGTTTGACCTTGCTCCAATGAATATGAAGGCAACAAAAATTGGGCTTGGTGGGCTTTTTCTGTGTGAATGTTTTTGGGGGAGTAGGGACAAAGGTGGGACGATGGACCTAGGAGAAATGGTAAGTGAGGGTGATTGGGGTATGTTGTTTGAAATTCTCAAATAATTAATAAAAAATATTATGTTGGGGGGAGGTTTTTTTCCAAGCAGGGCATGGCAGCACACACCTTTAATCCTGGAACTAAGGAGGCAGAGGCAGGCAGATCTGGTCTGAGTTCAAGACCAGCCTAGACTACAGAGCAAGTTTCAGGACAGCCAGGGCTACACAGAGAAATCCGGTCTCAAAGGGAACTTTTTTATTTTCAGTATTATAAAGAACCCATAACTTCTGCTATTTGTACAGAATATGTCTGACTTCTTTAAAGGAAAGGTAGACTACAAAATTTAGTATCTTTTCTACTGCAATGTCCCAGGAGATGTGGGCTGGGTGGATGACTCAGTCAGTCAACGCTAGCCTCACAGGCGTGAGGACCTGGGTTCAATAGCCAGAGCCCTTATAAAAACAACCAAAGGAGAGTGTACTTTAAATCCCAGAGCTGGGAAGGTAGAGACTGGCAGGTCCCCAGAGTTCAATGGCTAACAAGGCTTCAGGCCAATGAGAGGCAGATAGTGCCAGAGTAATGACACCACATGACGTCCTCTGATCTCCTCACACGCATACACAAACATGAACACACAACTCAAGCAGAAAACGCTTATAGCGATCACAAGTGACCAGTGTCTATGCACTTTCACAACCATTCACTCCTATTGTTGCTCAACTGAACTTTGACCTTGCTAACACTGTCTTGTAAGTTAGGCGAGATGCCCCTTTAAATGTCTAAAAGTTTTGGTTTACTTTGGTTTTTACAAGACAAGGTTTCTCTGTGTAGCTTTGGCTGTCCTGGACTCACTTTGTAGACCTGGCCTCATATTCACAGTAATCCTCCTGCCTCTTGCCTCCTGAGTGCTGGGATCAAAGGTGTGCACCACCTAAAAGTTGAATCTTAATGTAAAATAATCACAGTAATTCTGTTTCCTAAATCAGCCACTGGTTTTGGGAATAGCTTCTATCATCATTCTGGCTAGCCATGCTTCAGAGAGAGTTTTCTAGGGGGAAAAGATTCCTCCATGATTAAAAAAAAAAAAAAAAAGTTTTATTTTTCTTCATCTCAAAGGAAATGATGCCTGGAACATCAGCCATCATGAGAGGATGACCCAGGAAAAGGTCAAGGAATTGGAAAATTTAAAAAGCAAGCTCCACTATCACTGTTGAGTCACCAGATTCACCAGCCTTGAAATGCATTACTCCTAAGCTTCGTATCATGTGAGATGAGAAAATAAACTCCTCGTGTGTGGGTTTAGACTTGGTTTTCTGGGAGCCCAAACTCCCAGGCTCTCTATTTCAGTTAAGACATTTGCTTCACCACCCACAATGGAAGCAAGCTCTCTTACTGGGGCTCTACCTGTAGGACACAGGGCAGGTCTTTGATGTGCTCAAGCTGTTGCGTCCTATCCCACATGCCACAGCAGCCTCGGTAGGACCAAATCTTCTGAAGTCCACAGAGTGAAGGGATTCAACACTGGCCATGCTGACAACAGGCTCTGAGGTCCTCACGTGCTCCATGTAAGGCTATCTACTTCACATCAACCACCGGAAACCTATCTGCCCTGAGGTGCAGGAGAAACGTGTGACCATTCAGAAACTCACAGGCAGTAGACATAAGAGGTCTACAAAAACAACTAAATTGATGGGAATAAAGGTGCTGGTCTGTTTTTAAAATGCTATAATTTGAGGCTCTAATCCTTCTACATGACTATGTATATCTCTTATACAAAAACTGTACAGGGGAAAATGTTGAACACACAAAAATATAACCAAATGTACATATATTAAAAAGTGTGAAGGAGGAAGCATTTGGGTCTATTAAGTGGTTTCTCTCGATTATTTTTCCACAGAAAAGACTTAAAATGTGGTTAAATGTCTAAAATGTCATATGACACATTTAAAATTCTTTTCTTTCCAGAAAAAAGTCACTATGTACTGCAGCGAGCTTGCTGTTTCTCCATATCATCTAGAATAGAACATTAAAGACAGGACTCCAACTATTAGAACACCCATCAATGCACAGAGTTTCTTTTAAAAAATAAATTTAAAGAGGTGAACTGCCTTTCCTACAGTTATACAACTGAGCACAGTGGGAAAATAAAAATAATAGTTTGCATTATATCTTGGACATTTCTTAGAGGGCTAAGTAAAGCCACACACATACCAGAAAGAGTCTGGGATCTGAGGAATGCTCAAAGGCACAGCAAATCCACCCAGAGAGTGCCACACCTGTGTATCATCAGCCCATCCGAGCATTTCTCAAAGGATGTGAAGATCCTTACAGAGGATGTGAGAAAACACATCGAGTGCTACCAATAGCAAGAAGGGCACAGGGTGGTTATTGACAGACAGTTCCTAAGAAAGCAGTGGTTCTCTGCCTTCCTAGCGCTGTGGCCCTTTGATACAGTTCCCCATGTTGCCGTGAGCCCCAAGCATAAAATTACTTTCATTGCTACTTCATTAACTGTAATTTGCTACTGTTAAAAAATCATAATGTAAATATCTGTGTTTTTCCCAACAGTCTTAGGTGACCCTTTGTGACAGAGTCATTTGGCCCTCAAAGGAGGTCATGACCCTCAGGTTGAGAACCACTGTACTACAGCAATGGGTGGATGTCTCCTCCCTGCTGTATGCTGCAAGGTCACACTGAAACATGTCACCGGTGGCTGGGGGTAGAGGTGGCAGGGGTCTGCTTATCATATCTACCTCTTGCAATACTGAAAGGAAAATCGAAACACAGGCCTAGAATCTGACCACGCTCACAATAAAGAACATACGTACATGTGCATGCATACACAGAAGCTGAGGGGAGAACCTGACTTATGATGCTTCAAAAGTAGAACGTTAGTATCCTCTGACCGCAAGGTCAATATGAGCCACAGAGCGGCAAACGCATTGATGAAGCCAAATGCTCAATCTGTACCCACAGCTCAGCAGATGGTATCATTGTTCCCCAATATTTGGGGATATGGACTTCAGTGACTTCGTGCACAGGATGATTGTAGCGTATTAGTGTACCTTCTGTTGTTATAACAGGATACCACTGACTGGAAAATTTATTTCTCACAGCTCTGGAGACTGATTCAATATTTTTTTTTTTTTAAGTGCTGGCTGTTTTTGTCAGGGCCCTATTGCAGCATCCTCCCAAAATGAAAGGTGGTATGAGAGTAAGAGAGAGAGGAGGAGAGAGGAGGAGGGAAGAGATCACACATCCTTTTTATCATGAACTCAAGAGCCCCTCATTAATCCATGTAAGGGCCATGGCCTTATGAGCTCATCCCCTCTTAATGGTCCTATGTCTTAATACGGCTACACTGAAGTTTTTCTCACCACACGGTCTCTGGGGAACACACATAACACACAGCAATTATGTGTTTTCCCCTAGAGTGGGTTTCATGGAACACCTTCACAGACTAAGTCAAGCCAGTGAAGTAGCCAGAACCAGGAAAGCAAAGTATGTGAAGTGCTTAAGTCTCAAAAAGGGAAAACTTAGAAGCCACAGGGTGGCTGGCTAAACTCTCACGGTCCCTATGAGACAGGAGAAAGGCAAATATACTGTGTTCTTGCTATGGCTCTGTAGCATGAAATCAGATATGGGATAACTTGAACATTTTGCTCGTTTGCTTTGCTCTTCAGGGTCTTTTGTACATCCATATAAATGCAATGCCTTTTTCCATTTCTGTGAAGAATGGCACTGGGATTTTGATGGGATCACTGAATCCGTGGATTGCTTTCGGTGTAGTTCCTACAGTTCATGGGTGTGGGGTGTCTTCCCTTCTAGTGTTGCCTTCAATTCCTTTCTCCAATGTTTTCTCTCTTTGCATTTTTTGCTATTGATGTTTAAGAAAGATATCAAACTTTGCAGATTAATTCCGTATCTTGTCACTTTGCTGGAAGTGTTTCTCTAAGAGGCTTTTTTTTTTTTTTTTTTTTTTTTTTTTTTTTTTTTTTTGTCTTTAGTCTCCTATGTATGGAATCATGCCAACTACATAAAGAGGACACTTTGACTTCTTCCTTTCCCATTGTATCCCTGCTATCTCCTTGTCTTATTGCTCTAGCTAAGACATTAAGCACTATACAAGTAAGCATAGAGAAAGTGGACACCCTTGACTTGTCCCTGACTTTAGTGGAGACGCTCTCAGTTTTCCCTTATGTAGTGTAACATTTGTTCTAGGTTCATTATAGATAGGGTTTACTATGTTGAGATGCATTCTTTCTACTCCTAGTCTTTTCAGGGCTCTTAGTATAAAGGGATAATAAATTTTGTTGAAAGGGTTTTTGTTTGTTTGTTTGTTTGTTTTTTGTTTTGAGACAATAACATGACTTCTATCCTTAAGTCCTTTATGTGAAAGATTACATTCATTGATTTGCATATCCTGAGCCATCCCGTCTCTGTAATGAAGCCAATTTGATCATACTGGATATCTTTTTGATGTGTTCTAGAATTTAGTTTGCCAGTATTTTAATAAGAATTTTTGTACCTATGTTCATCAGAGAGATTGTGACTAGGCAATATTGAGATTGGTAGTAGTAGTAGCAGTAGCAGCAGCAGCAGCAGCAGCAGCAGTGGTAGTAACAGCAGCAGCATGTTGTGTGTGTGGCGTTTTGCCTGAATGTCTGTCTATGCATCACATTTGTGCAGTGGCTTTGGAGACTAGAGCATTGAGTCCTCTGGAACGGGAGTTACTGGAGTTGTGAGCACCATGTGGGTGCTGGGGATAGAACCTGGGTCCTCTGGAAAAACAGCCAGTGCTCAAAACCACTGAGCCATCTCTCCAGGCCCACAGCTTTAAAGCACCTGTTTGGGTCACTTAAAATAATAATGACCTTGTGGGCTCTGGCAGACTGTTCCCTGTGACACTGCCATGAGTGGAAGTGAGTGTCCTTTCTCAGTTGGCGTCCCAGCTCCTCTGTGATTTCTTCCTCTTCCTAAGACAGTGAGGCTGCTGGTCAGGGCAGCAGGTAGTGTCCTCACTTGTGTCCTCCATGTCATTATCTCTTTGTGGTTCCTCAGACTCTAATCTCCTTAATGAGCTGCTGGTTCTGAAATTGGCCCTTTGCCTAGAGTGGGGTTTCCCCAGCCTGGAGATATGAAGAGGCATCCCATACCCTTTGTGTGGGGGAAATCCCGGGGCCTCCAGAGAACTGGGCTATTATTTTGTACATTAAATAGAAGAGAGGCTTGACTAACAAGTGTGGAAAACAGGCAATTTTCTATTGTGAAATAGTGTCTGGATAAGCTATTTTAACAACATAGGTCCTTTCTCTTTGCTAACTTGCACAGACACACCTGCCGGGCTGGCTTGCTCTTTTATCAGCTGTCCAATATTCTAGAAGCAACATAAAAAAGCTGGCCTGGGGCAACAGAGCTCAATTAGATCACACACTGGCATCGGGACCATGCTCTTGTTCACAGGCACAAGAACAAGAACTTTTTTCTTTCTTTCTTTTTTTTTTTTTTTTTGATGCAGAACTTTTAAAGTCAAGTTTTGAACACATTTCATCCATTCAACATTTCAATGGAAAATGCTAATGAACTTGAAAAAAGTTGGTTCATTTTCTGTACTTTAAAAACCAGTGAGTTCCCGTAAGTCATCCAGATCCTTTTGAAATTTTTCACATCAATTTCCTTGTTGGGAGGTAGTGGAAAAGTTCAGGAATCAGAGCAGAGGAAAAGAAAGTGGGTCCTGGGGTGTGTCTCTTCTCTTTCTGCTTCCTAACCACCGTGAACAGCCTCCTCTGTCACGTGCCCCAAGTCCCATGATGCTCCATCCAAATGCACACACGAGCCAAACAATCATGGACTGAGCCCCTTGAACCCATGAACCCAGTGAGTCTTCCCTCCCGTGTTTCCACTAGGTGTTTTGAAATGAAGAAAATAACTAACGCACACTGTTTAGTAAACGCTGAGGGCTGACTCTGTGAATGGCATACTGTAGGACTTGTTCCTGGAAGCAAGGGTCCCTGGGACAGAACTGTAGTTTGTACAACGCTGAAATGTGTTAACAGAAAGGGAAACGACTCTACACATTAGAGAGGAGGAGGAGGGGGAGGGTAGTGGCCGCCATTCCCGCAGGGGAGGGTAAGGAAGGACTGCAACACTCAAGGAAGCACTAAGGAAATCCAGAAGGAGGAAAAGACTCGGAGTTAGAAAACAGTGGCACAGAGATCTAAGTGAAGAAAAGAAGAACTATGCCGAATGTCGAGCAGAATACAGCGACATAAAGCAGACGCCTCTGGCCTGTGAGAGGATGCAGAAGAATAATGAAGGCGAGATGAGAGGCGAGGGAGGACCAGGTTGCGGCACAAACCAGTGTACATGCTAAACAATAAGGAATTGTTTTCCCTGAATTACATTTTTTTTTTTTTTACTCAAATGCCTCTGAAGGGTTACGTCTTTCCAAACCACCTCCACCTGAGGATGTGTGATAACGGAACCCTAGTTTCCGAGGTCTTGGGTGACTAAGACACTCAAGTCCATGAAGATGCATTCTTGGCTCTTCACCCAACTCTCCTCTAAAGGTAAAAACAAGGACCAATTAGATCAATTCCTCTAATTCCCAAGTCTCAGTAAACCAAAGTCGGCACCACTGCACTCAACTCTCCCATCTACTGCTGGCCATTCTGGAAACATCCTTCCTAGATGCGGGAAGGAGCCAAAGGGGAGTCTCAAGGGGCCAGGAAAAAATAATAAAGTGGACATGGCCTCCTCGGGAGCCTTTCCCTGCATCCAGTAAGGCTTATCACCAAGCAGTGACACACAGGACAGATGTGCTCTGTGTGTGTGGCTGGCACCTGCAGACAGGAGTGCTTCCAAGGTGTTCCTGCCAATGATGTTGGAAGGCAAAGGACAATGCCATCAACAGGAAGAAATTATTAACTGGTGGGCTGAACAGACAGCTCAGTCTGTTAAATTCTTGCCTTAAGAGCATAAAGTCCTGTTCCAGAAGCAGAGAGGCAAGGTGGCTATAATCCCAGCCAGGCTGCTCTGTAATCCCAGCCCTGGGGTGCGGGGGGCAGGTCGCTGGGGCTAGCTGTCCAGTTGTCTAGCCTAGCTAGCAAACTGAAGGCCAATGAATGACCCTGTACCAAATAATAAAAGTGTAGAGTGTACCTGAGGAATGGTATCTGAGGTTGTCCTCTCACGCCACATACATGTGCACATGTCCATGCAAACCCACCCACCCATACACACAACTATTGATTGGCCTATCTGACAGTTCTCTTTGTACTTAAGGCTCAGAATCCAAGTTTATCTTCCCTCATCACCTTTTTGTATGTATGTGGTGCTGGGTATCAACCAGGGCTGCACTCATGCTAGGCAAGGGCTCTACCACTGAGCTAGCTCCCCAGTTCCTCTCCCCTCTTACTGCTATTATTAGAGAGGAGAGGGATTCAAAATCATTCTTCTCATCACTTGAGCAAAGCACAAATGAAAAACCTCAGCCTCGGGCTCTTTCTGTTCCTCGGCAACCGTCTTCACCTCTCTAGAGCACTCCCCACAATTAATCCCTCATCTCTTCTAGGAGCGGAGTCCAGAATGCACTTGGGAAAAAGACAAAAGCAGTATGCCCCATCTTGGATGCCGTTAATAAATAAATAAATTACATGCTATTGCTGTCCACGGGAAAGGTGTAACTCAACAGGTGAGCCCAGTTTTCCAGGTTCTCTCCTCCCTGAATCTCTGGCCCCAGTGGTGAGGAGATGGCCTCCCTCACTCTGTGTGAGCTCTACTGCTTCTGTCTCTTACAGGCATAGTGTGGTGGTTAGAACAGGAATGACCCCCACAGACTCATGTGTTTGAATGCTTGGCCATAAGGAGTGACACTATTGAGAGGTATGGCCTAGTTGGAGGAAGTGTCTCACTGTGGGGGTGGGCTTTGAGGCCTAAGAAGCTCAAGTCTGGCCAGTGTGGCACATAGCCTCCTGCTGCCGGTGGATCCAGATGTAGAGCTCTCAGCTCCTCACCAGCACCATGTCTGCCTGCATGCTGCCATGGTTCTCATCATGATGACAATGGGCTAAACCTCTGAACTGTAAGCCAGCCCCAATGAAGCGTTTTCCTTTAAAACTCTAAGATACTTGGTGACCATACGCTTCAACCTCAACAAAATGTAGGCTGAAGTTAAGAAGAGAGAGACAGGATGTCTAAAAGCAGGACTGAGATCGTTCCTTGGAGACTTACACCTTAAGTAACGGGGGCTTGTGGGGGGGCAGGGGACTGAAACTACTAGAAGTTGAGTACCCACGTGGCCATTGCCACTGCTAAGCCACTGTTACTGCAGTAATACAAATGATGTCTTTGTGCGAAGGCTTCTGGGAAAGTCTGGATTAAAAGAAGAAAGGTAAAACCAAAATGCCAGATTAGGAATACCATGCCAAAGGTATAAACATGAAATTTGTCAGCTAGGTATATGTGACAATTTTCATTTAGGGGGAGGGGCCTAAAACATGTGAGGGCAATGGTTAACACTCCAGGGCCTAACGTCAGAGTAGTGAAATGGCAAGGGAGAGTTATTTTATTTTCTGTGATGCTCAGCTGGATGTCCAAAAACAGGTTGACATTGCAACTCACTGGAAGGTGCAGATTCCCACACGTGCAGTTCTCATAGTCGGTACTGCCCCCCACCCCACCCCCGAGTGGTGCCCGGGTTCAGCTGATAAGCCCGTTCACACTCTGCGTACACTTCAGGGACTGGGGCAAATGCACATGACATGTCCCTCTACTACTGCACCATAGAGAAGTTCTAGAGACCTAAGAGTGCTCTGTCCTCTGGCTGTTCATCAATCAGTTCCTGTCCTCTAGCCCATGGCAGACATCAGCATTTAACTATCACTATAGTTTTATTTTTCCACAAATATAATGTGTTTGGACTCACAGGCTATGCAGCCATTTGAGAGTGCCTTCTTTCACTTAAATCCATGCAGTACCCTTTTTCCATATCTGCTACTGCCTTTATAGCTCTTCACTTTCTAGACCTGAACTCCTACTGTCTTTGTAGATCACGGTTTCTTTACTCATTTGCCTACTAAAGAATGCCACGTCTGTTTATCTATTACTTTGAAAAAACAAAGATAAAAGGAGTAGTAGATAAAAGCAAACAAATAATTGAATGAGTTGAGAGCAACTAGACAAACTCATTAACAGCAGCCTCTTAGTGTTTGCTCTGTTTCTTTGCTCTGTCAACCAAGGGACTTCTCAGTCACTGAGCAGCTCTTGGGCCTGTGGGACACTTCTACTGGGTCCTCTGCCTGCAAGACTGTGTCAGTCAGAAGCTAGGCATGTACTAATAGTATCTTAGCTTTAAACTGAAAAGTTAGCTCTGCTATAAAGCGCACTTCTGAGGCCACCAGCACTCTAAGAACAGAACCAGGATGTTCTAGTGTGGAAACACCGCTGCAGAGACCACCATACAGATCAGCTACAATTTGGGTACAGAAGGATTTCATGAGGGAGCACCCAAATCATCAAGTTTCATAATGGGGAAACCTACTATGAGCTAGTAGCTGTACAGTTAAGCCTACTGTGAGCTAGTAACTGTACAGTTTCTGTTTGAATGAGAAGTAATCAGTGCCAGGGAAACTCCCATGCCACCTCCAGAGCAAAGGGGTTGGGGCTTGGGAGATTTTACACTCCTTTGGTATACTTTAAGCTTAATTCTGAGTTACTTAAATTACTTTTCAAAACAGTTGATTGAATAAAAGGAAGAGGCTTTATATAGTTCGTGTATGTTTTCCTATTTGGGAAATGGAAGTCATGATTAAAATTGGCATTTTTGAAGCTCTAATTGCTAGTTACTGCTCTGCTGCAGGAAAGAAATATTTCCTAGATCAGCCAGATGGGAAGCCTCAAGATAAGAAATTATAAGCCAGTGTTCGTGTTCCAACCAGAAGAAAAATTCCGTTTATCCATTTTTAATTCTGCTTAAGTAGTAAGTAATACATTTCCTTAATTGATTCCTAAACAGCTATTAATTGGCTGACTAATTTTCTAACGCTAGACTTAATCTCCCAAATCCTATTAGATCGTAAATAAGTGAAGCAGAGTTTTATGAAAGGGAAGCTCTGTGCATTAAGGACTTCATAAACCATGATGGGGGCAGACTGGCTTGGTTACTAAAAGTGACCCTCCTGTGGACATACAAACTTACAATGGCCTGCAGAAACTTAAAATGTCCTTCCAAACTCTTTTCTCACTAAAATAGAACTTAGTGTTTCAGTTCTCACATCCAGAACAGAGCGACACAAAAGCCTTCGGGACAAGTGTTAGGAATTGGGCTGCCCTTCGCTGGGACCTCTTCAGCCCCTCCTCTGCTGGAGGCACCTCCCACCTGCAGCACCCTCTTCTCTTTCCTTTAAGGGCAAGAATGGCTGCAAAGAGGAACTCAGGAGAAGCATCTGAGGGAAGGCCACAATGGTTTCTTGTTACTTGTGAGGCCATGGAACATTCTCTCTTACTGAAGCTCCTGATATGTGCTGCAGATCTATGGACCGTTAGAAGAATGGCTCTGTTCAGAGGGACTCATCCCTGAAAACAAAAACAAGAACAAAAAACAAAAACAAACAAAAAAACAAAGCAACCAACCAAACAAAAAAATACCCACGGAACTTTTCTTTTATTCAAATCTCCCGAAAGCCACTCAGGAATAGCTACAAATTGAGGTCCATCTTGCTAGTTGCTTGAGTTTGACAAATAAAGCAATCATGGAAGTCGTGGAGCGTGCACTACTGCTAAAAGCCCTATTTACTTGACATAATACAGCAGTGGGATGGCCAGGCAACTAAATGGCATTCCTTAACGTAATCACTTAATGTTGTGCAACCAACATCAGGTCTCATTGCTTTCTCACTTGCAAAGGATTTGATGATAATAAAGTTGATTGTTAGTGTGAAGATATAAATTGTTCAGTAGTTAAAGTTTTTAATGACAGCAAAAGAACACAAAAGAGGAAAAATAGGCTTTAGCAGCCCAAAGTCATTGCTAATTGCCTGTGCATTCATCGTGGGCTGACCAGGGCTAATTATCTAATTAAACTGAAGGCTGCTGGCTTAGAGGCATCCGAGGTGCCATGAAGCTAGCTGTCAATCACCTCAGCACGGCTTCTTGAAATGTGTCGCTAACTCAAGCCATGTTTTGCTTTTCTCAACAGCAATACTCGGCACTCTGGTTGCATGGTAATTTGTGCTTAGAAGGGGGAAAAAGTTTCCTTTTGAAAAATGAGCTGTGGAAACTCAGAATAAGAACAAACGCTTTCAACAGGAAGTCCTGTTCATTCTGTTCCACGATCCATATTCAGGAACAGTCAATACCGTCCACAGCAACTAAAAAACACAACAGGACACAAAAGAGAAACCGGATCACTGCTGTCCACACGGTGCTGAGTGTCTCCTGCATGTCGTGTGTTTTTAACACTACACTTACAAATGTCTTCTGTGGCACCCCACAGCAGTCCGTGTTTAACACTACACTTACAAATGTCTTCTGTGGCACCCCACAGCAGTCCCAAGTATGAAAACATGCCATTCAATGCCATTGAATCACGAGGAAGGAGAATGTCCTCTTGCCAGCTGAGATCCTTACAGCCGCTCCACTTCTAAACTGCGCGGTGAGTTCTCACAGTTGCTCTATGATAAAAACATCATCAGGGCCAGCCGAGCAAGGTGGCGGCGCACACCTTTAATCCCAGCACTTGGAAGGCAGAGGCAGGCAATCACTGTGAGTTCAAGGCCAGCCTGGTCTACAAAGTGAGTCCAGGATAGCCAAGGCTACACAGAGAGACCTTGTCTCAAAAACAAAACAAAACAAAACAAAACAAAACAAAACAAAACAAAAACAACCAGAGCCACTGTTGACAAGGTTGCTTTTCCAACAGAAGGTCTGGAGTGGGGAGTTCCCTTTGAGATCGGAGTGAACCCCCTGCAAAGCCTATGGTGGATCATGAGCTCATGTGGCCACTCCTCTGATTGAGTAAAACCATGCATAGGGCATGTGGGTACCTAAGTGACTGGGTCCAAGATAAGTTTTTTTTTTAAATGACTAAGTTCAATAAAAATTACCTAAGTGTGTCCAACAAATTCCTGTCGGTTCTGGCCATAAAAGACACCAGGCAGGCGCATGACAGTATTCCTCCCCTGGGCCCTTCCCATTCTCAGGACCTCTTTATCACTGTTCCTTAAAAATGTACATTTACTCTGCCCACTCTTTTCCAAATTGTCTTTTTCTTGGGAGTGAGTCAAGGAGTGTAGAAGCCAGTGGCTCAGGGTGGCTTTGGTGACCAATGACTGTTGGACACTCTAGCTTTCAGTTAAGCTCACCAAAAGCTGGGAGAGGTGGCACTCTCAAAACATTCCCAAGGTCCTCTTGGAAAGAAACATATAACTATTTATTTTAAGTCTTCCAAACGCACTGAATGTATCTTAAGGTGAATTACCAAGGGCGCAGATCACACACACACACACACACACACACACAGACACACACACACACTCGGACGGACGGACGGACGGACGGGGTAGGGTTGGCAGACCAGGGCAGACAAAGATCCTGTCTCAGGGGGAACTGTGGACTTCACAAATCAGAATAATTAGGCTGCTGTCTTATTCCTAGGGAATCTGACCTAAAAGCACAGTCCGTGACCTTGTAAGCATCCTTGCCGTGGGGGAATGGCATCTCCCACGAAAGAACAGCTTTATTCCAAAGACTACTTCCACTTCCAATCAGGGCTCTCCTGGTCACCTGCAAGCACACAGAACTCAGAACCCTAGCCCAGCCCTTTTCCAGTCAACATTCAGGCAGGTGCCAGTAACAAACACGCAGATTATTTCCTGACAGAGAGAGAAGCCGGTTTTCCCTTTCACTGCCTCTTAAAGCTGAACATCAACTGTTTTACCACTTGTGTTTAAAATCCATTAATTAAAATAAATAGAAAGTTTTTTTTTTTTTTAAATCATCTTAACTTCAGCCAGGAGGAAAGGACAGATGGGAAAGCGGAGGAGGTGGAGATAGCTGATGTCTTCTTGCGGGGAAGAAAAACAAAAAGCACGGGGTGGGGGGGATTGAGCATTTAAGAGACATAAGATGTCTTTGAATTTAATTTACAGTTTGTGACTATTTTGGGTCTCATAATAGTCACATTGCTTAAGCACAAGAAGACAGCCTCTCCAGTATCAAGCTGGTAAGTGGGCTACTGACACCATAACTCCACTCTCAGAGGACCATGCTGTCTAAGTCAGGGTTACTACTGCTATGAGGAAACCAAAAGCAAGTTGGGGAGGAAAGGGTTTATTTGGCTTACACTTCTACATTGAAGGCAGTCAGGACGTGAAACTCAAACAGGGCAGGATCCTGGAGGCAGGAGCTGATGCAGAGGCCATGGAGGAGTGCTGCTTACTGCCTTAACTCCCCACAGCCTTCTCGGCCTGTTTTCTTATAGAACCCAGGACCACCACGGATGGCTCCACCCACAATGGGCTGGGCCCTCCCCCATCCATTACTAATTAAGAAAACACTCTACAGGCTTGTCTACAAGTCTGCTCTTATGGGGGCATTTTCTCAGCTGAAGCTCCCTCCTCTGATGACTCTGGCTTCTGTCAAGTTGACACAAGACTAGCTAGCACACTGACATTTAGCGGCATGTCCGGCCATGAAGGACAAAAGTTTTCTCTTCTTTAACAATTTGTGGGCACACCTCACCCCACCTCTGTCTGCAAATTCACTTGGTTTTCATTCCCTTTTTCCCTTAGCTTCCGTTGCTCGAAATAAGCTGGTGAGGGAGGCAAAGGAATCAGCTTAGTCTTCCCTACTGGAGCCCTACATTCACAGGTCCACAGTCCAGCCCGCTAAACTGGTCACGACCCCAGAGAGGGCTGCAGAAGTGAACTGCAGGAGGCAGGTGTGAAAAACATGGTAAAGTTCCTGAATGCACAATGACCAAAAACTACTTCAAAATCAAGTACATAAGCAGGCCAAGGCATTCCCTGCAGTGCTCGCCTAAGCTGCACTGGATGATGTCACTGATGATGCATTGGTTCTCACACACCACCAAGGAGCATTGCCCCAAACACCAAGCTCAGAGTGGTGCCTGACGTGTGCAGTAAAAACCACCACAGTGCTGGTTGCCATTTTCTGCTTAACAAAGTGGCTTAACTAGGGAAAGCGGAGTCTTTTCATAATTCCAACCATGAACCTCAGCACATTTCAGTCTACCATTAAGAGTATACTGCAGGATTTTAAAACTTGCTATTTGAGTTGCTGACTTGAGTTTCATTTAAAAAAAAAATATTCAAAAGTAAATTTGGGGTTAGAATTAAGATAGAATGCTCAGTGATTTCTGACATAACTTATTGGTTATACAAAGAGGCAGTCTTAGCACTGACACTTATGAAACAAAAATATCACCAACTCTGAAAACTGTTGGAAGAAGCTCTGTGTCTTTCAGTGTTAAATATCCAGCAATGATTTAGTCTTTATGTAAAGGTAGGTAAACATTTCATTAGCAGGAAAATTTGCCTTCCACTTTTAATCAATGTTAAAAATCACATGGGTTCCAAAGTTTTGGAGTTTTGTTGTTGTTGTTGTTGTTGTTGTTGTTTTCTCCTCATGAGCTTTTTAAAAGCAGCTCTCATTTTGTAGCCCAAGCTAGCCTCCACTCCTTGGAAACTTTCCTCACTCAGCCTCTCAAGAGATGGGATTACAGGAGTGAGCCGCCATACCTGGCTCAAGCATTGCTTCAAAACGTCTCTATGAGGCAATATCAGTAAATACGTAGCTTATAACCCAGTGTTTTATGCCTTCTGCCCATCGACGGTGTAAGAATTTCTGTCAATAAGGGGTCACAAGCAAGCAAGAAGACCTAGCTATGGGATTAGCAGAAAATGGTGCCAATAGCTTATGTGACACCATAGACATCTGCAGTGTATTGGTAAAATGACCACCTAAGGTCTAACCCAAAACTAAACATTTCTAAGCTTAGAAAATATGTGTAAACAGCCTCCATATCAGCACAATGAGTCTACATAACCAAACAAAGCCAGGGTAAAGGAGTTCCTGTGCAAGATCTTAGTGGAAAAGGCCTGAGTTAAGAGGCCTGTAACAGTGTCATTTAAGTAAAGAGAGTGGAGAAAATACCTGTGTTTGGTTTTACCTGAGTTGTTCTCATAACGGCCTGTCCCCCTGTGTTGGCCATAGGAGCTGCTAAAAAAGAATATTACCCTCATCTCCCACAAACCACTCACCCGGGAATGGGGGACGTTCTAGAAAAGTCACGTGACACCCAGACACTCACAAGGCCATCCAACCAGTTCTTCTGATTTGGCATTTATTTATTTATTTATTATTCATTCATTCATTCATTCACTCATAATATAGGATGAGAAAACTAGCATTTTAAAATCTGAAAAATAATGTGAATACAATATGAACCCCAAATATTTAAATATAAGTAGTCTAAATATATGTCTAAAACTGGGGAAACGCGAGCAGCTTGTTTCCTGCCTCCCAGCAGTGCAAGTGCTAATAACTGTGGTGCTCTTCTACCTGAATCCATAACGGATTGGAGAGAGAGAGGGGTCTGTGTAAAAGTTGGTAGGTTATCTTGCAAATAAAGGAAACGTAGGCTTCCGGAACAGAAGGAGAGAGGAAAGATGAGGGACAAGAGAGCAGCCTGCTCCTGAGGTAATGCAAGCCTAGCAGAGAGCAGGGAGCTAAGGAGGCACAGGCTGGGGGAATCTTCCAGACGCTTCCCGTGAATGAAGGAACTTGAAGAAAAGAGAACGTGCTTTATCCCTGCTTCTGTTTGCTCACCCCCTTTCCTAAATTTACTAGCTGTGGACAGAAGGCAGGGTGTCAGCTTTCATAGTCGTACCTGTCAGCACAGAGCTGTCAGCTTGTGCACGGGAGAATGTGTAGGGTATGCTTGGAAACAGACCGCTGAAGCCACTGCTAGCCAGAAGCCCTGCTGGCTGCACCTGAGAAGCCGTGTCTCCACCTTCACACCGTCTCTCCTGTCTCTCCCCAGAATCACTCCATTAACTTGGGGGTCCTCTATACTTGTCCCACCAGCAATCTCCCCTGGTTAAAAAAAAGTAAACTAACGAAGACGGTCAAGGCCCTTTCCAGGCCACAGCACTCTGAAGGTTTCCTGTTGTACTTATTGTTTTTTTTTAAAGATGTATTTATTTATTATATATACAGTGCTCTGCCTGCATGTACATGTGCAGCCCAGAAGAGGGCATCGGATCACATTATAGATGGTTGTGAGCCACCATGTGGTTGCTGGGAATTGAACTCAGGACCTCTGGAAGAGCAGACAGTGCTCTTAACCTCTGAGCCAGCTCTCCAGCCCTCCTGTGTTCTTACGGCACATTCCAAGCCCTTCCCACGGCTGTAAAGCACTCACAAGCCAGTCCTTGGCCACCTCTCTGCTTTCATCTCCAACCAAGACCCCCCAACTCCCTATATCCCTGAAACTTTTCTCTTCCCTTGGTAAGAATCAGGTTCTTTCTTACATGGCCGGTCACAGTGTGACAGGCTATGTCCTAACACGGGCCCTACAGCTCCTCAGTGGCACGGATAGCTTTAAGCCACCTGTGGACTCGGAGGACCAGAGGTCCTTGGCGTTGTGCTATGTAACGGTCTCAAGTGTGGCGGACACAGCATGAGCTCAGAGGTTCTCAGGTGAACATTGTCAGGGTGACTCTGGGAGAGGACCACTGCACTGTTTCCTTGCACACAGAACTGTCCCGAGTTGAAAAGCATCTTTTTATGTAAGCCACATACATCATTTAAAACAAAACAAAACAGAAACTTAAGTGTATGGATATTTGGTCTGCATGTATGCTGTACAATACATGTGTGCAGTGCCTGGAAGGCCGAAAGAGACTATCACATCCCCTGGGACTGGGGTTATAGCTGTTTGCCAACCACCATTTGGGTGCTGGGACTAGGACCTCTAGAAAAGCAGCCAGCGAGCTTAACTGCTGAGACTCTTAAGTGCCATACTCTGATACTTTTATATAACTATTTTTTTTGGATACTTGGGACAAACCCAATAACCCTGATCCCTCCTTATAACTGAATGTAAGGACACACACACACACACACACACACACACACACACACACACACACACAGCATAGCATCCTGTTACCATGTTCAATTGTACTGGTAAGAAGGATGCTCAATTGTTCCCTGATGTTTATACCAGTAAGGAATCTAACATTCATGTCTCTGTGCTCTGGAACACCCTGCGCTGTCTGTTATCTGCTGCTATAACTGTGCCAGACCGAGAAATTTATAAATGAAGTTACTCCTTATGGTCTGGTGTGGCACCCGCGCCACGGCGGTACTGAGTCGAGGGCGAGGGACTGCGGATTTAACTCATGCACACACACACACACACACAATAACACAGCGGGTCCTTCCTGCTAAGAGAGCAGCCGCAGCAACAGCCGCGGCAGCGGTTTATTATTCTCCTCTCCTTCAGAGTTCCAAAGAGCCTTCTTCTGGCAGCAAAACAGGAATCCTCCTCCCAGGTGAAATCCCTCAAGAGGTGATTGCACACAGGAGGAAAAGTCTCAAGGAAGGGAGGAGTGCGTTCTCAGAGCAGTAAACATGACTAGCAAGACAGGCAGGCAGCCCAGTCGGGCCTGGTTCCTACAGTCTGGAGGCTGGGAAGTCTGAGAGCATGGTACCATCTGGCAAGGCCTTAACACGACAGAGGGTAGTATCACACCGTGAGAAAAAGGGAACATGTAAACTCAGGTGTTATCTTCTTATAAAGCCACCAGTGTCATTACAGGGCCACACTCAATCTACCTGCCTCCTAAAGGACTCTCAAACTATGTTGGATGTATGGATGTGGGTATTGTGCGGTCAATATATTGTCTTGGGGGCACAGTTGCTAGTAAATTCCTTGGGTAATAAAACCTTGTCCCTCCTTGTTCCTTGCTGAACCCCCAAAGCCTAGAGCAATACTTTGTATCCACTAATACTATCTATTGACGATAGATTCCATGTCTCAAACATCTGCAAATGTTTTTGCATATAAATGTTTTCCTCACCTTTGCTATTCTTTCTTTTCTTTCTTCCTTCCTTCCTTTCTTTCTTTCTTTTCCTGGACCTCTTTTGGTCTTCACTCTGACTACTGCAAAACGAAACAATGAAAAATAAAAAGTATTTTAAAAGGCCATGAAGCTAGGCAGTGGTGGCACACACCTTTAATCCCAGCACTCAAGAGACAGGCGAATTGACATGAGTTCAAGGCCAGCCTGGTTTACAATGCAAGTCCAGGACAGCCAAGGCTACACAGAGAAACCTTGTCTCAAAAAAAGAAAGGAGAAAGAGAGAGAGGGGGGGGGGGGGCTCAGCCTATGCACACTGGTAGTGGGGCAGCAAACCAAGCAGAGCGCTTCTCACAGGCGAACCCTCTTAGGCTCAGCATCCCTCATTAGTGCAGCTCCTAAGGACAACATCAGAGGGAATTGAGGCGGTTGCCTGCCTGTGACCTCTAAAGTACCCTATGCCCTGCAGACACTCACCGGATCTCCAAAACTTCAACACTCAAAAGATTCAGAATCTGATTTTAATGTAATTTGGGAACAGCACTTTGGACAAACACCACCCCCACGTCTAGTGTAGCCTAGAAAATGGGAACTCTTCAAGGAAAGGGCAGCTAGTGGAGGGCCGAGTGGAGGCATTACCAAGTCTAAGCGACAAAATGACCTTTCCCAGCTCCACTCTGAAACTGGTGAAAGAGAAACCACATTCCATTTCAGCGCTCCCTGAATGCTTAAACCTATTGGTCTTGAAAGGGTAAATTGTAGCCACTGAACATCTTAATACTATCTATTGTCCTATGGTAGTTACTCTGTTCCCAAAGGTGTCCTTGGTCATTTATTTGCCCATGTAGCGTATCTTCCCGACTTCCAGATTAAATACTTAGCTTTGCTTATGTAAACGCAGACCACTGTTTAGAAGGGACACATGTGGACATCAAGCAAGTCCGTATGTTGTTCAAGTCTGTGTTCTGTGTCGTCTGTACCTCCCACTAATTACTCTTTAATACGAGTTAAAACCAGTAAGTAAAAAAATAAATCTGTGTTTGTAAATGAAAGCAAAGGACTGTCTCTCGAATATTCCTTGCTTTACAAATAGACTGCAAGGGACTTCCCTGCACAGTGAACTTCAACAGTGCATTTACAAATGGCAGGCCACCGGCTTGTAAAGGCCAACTAATCTTAGGGATCGTTGGCGTCACCAAGAGTTGCTCCTACTCACACTCTCTCACCTATTAGGAGTTGACTTTTCACAGATCTTAGAGCGACCCGCACATGGTGCTGAATCTAGAACCATTTCAGAAAGCACGCCCAAGCCAGAAGTCTGGCTACACCAAAACCAGCATTCTGAGAATGCACGAACTGAGGGGCTTGGGACGAAAGGATGCGCTTGCAGAAAGACACTCCAGCTTGCAAATGCCACAACACGCTGGAGAGGCTCCATCCTGTGCCCCCACTCCCACCCCCTCCATTTACATCAATTCAAACTGTGTTTAGTTAGCCTGAGCTCACTGCTCTTCCACATGTGTACCTCCAACTCACTCCCTCGTGTACAGAGCGGGAATCATAACATTGGTGCCTACTTCTTAGGAGGAGTTTCTGTGAGGGTTAACTAAAATATTATTATTCAATGTACTTAACGAAGTACCTGGAATACTGTGCTTACTGGCTAGGTTACATAACCCACTAAAAACGCACGCCTGTTTAACTGGAAAGGATGTTCTACACGAAACCCATGTTTAGCTTTGAAAGTCCAAGAAGACCTTATTCACCGTATCTGGTATCTTCTTTTTCCAGTCACCACGTACCTCTATAAAAAGCCCAGAGAATAGTTAATCACTCCGCGGTGAACTAACTTCATGAACTGGCCCGATAGTTGCACTGCACTAGAGACTCTCATGACAGTGGTAATCTACACTGACAAAAAGCCCCCTTCCTCTTCTGGTGTTTCTCAGGCGCTCTGGGGCTGGATAAACACCAGTATATAGAACCGGGGCCATAGCAAATCAAGGCGCAGCGTCATCAGGCCCCGCCGCAAACAGCTGCGCCCAGCTGTGCTGAGGTTCCCGGCTCGTCCCCATTCACCTCCTAAAAAAAAAAAAAAAAAAAGAGAGAAAAGTATAGAAGCGCCATCCCCGAATCTCCGCGGTGCACACAGCGTGGCCCCACGAGGAGCTGAGGTTGACCCGAATCCCTATTCTCATGAGGCAAGGGTCAAAGGTGACCCTGAATGACCCAGCAGGCCCTAGCTGCACCAGAAGGCTCAGGACCCTCTTGCCCAGTTCCTCCCAACATCCCCGCCCCCCCGCACGACAGCTGCCGGAAGTGTCACCCGCCTGCGGGGATGCCGGGAGTTGTAGTTAAATGGTTCTTGCATAATAGTTAAGTTTTATCAAAAAAAAAGAAAACACCCTGCGGCTCTAGACAACGGGTTGATTGCTTTCTGCCAGGTCTTAAAAGTCCTAGTTTTCCCTTCTCCGCAGCACGCAGGCGCAGCCTCGGACTACACGTCCCAGCGTGCCCTGCGGCACGCCCGCCGCGCCCCGGCAGTCGTCGATAGTGCGGGCCGAGTGAATGGAGTTCCGCGCGTGAGGCAGCGCCTGGCACGGCCCGCGCAGCGCCTACCGGTGCCCCCCGAGCGTGAGTGCCGGCTGCGGCTGTGCGCGTGCGCACTCGCCTTTGCGCGCGGGCAAGCGCCCGACCGTTGGCGCGCTAGCGGGGGCGACCGTGCAAAGCGGCCCCGCCGGCCGGTGGTTGCGAGGCCTCTCGCGTGGCGCGGGGCTGCGGGCAGCCGTGGCGGCCGCCGGAGACCGCAAAGGGCGGCGCAGAGGCGGAGCGGGCCGGCCGCGAGCCGTGCAGGAAGCGCCAAGCATGCCCCGCGACAACATGGCCTCCCTCATCCAGCGCATCGCTCGCCAGGCTTGTCTCACCTTCCGAGGCGGCGCAACGGGCTCCGAAGCGCCCGCGCCCGGCTTCCCGGAAAACCTGAACCAGCTGAAGAGCCTGCTGACCCAGGTACGCGCCGAAGACCTCAACATCGCGCCGCGGAAGGCGCCGCCGCAGCCGCTGCCCCGCAACCTGCCGCCGGTCACCTACATGCACATCTACGAGACCGATGGCTTCAGCCTGGGCGTGTTCCTGCTCAAGAGCGGCACGTGCATCCCTTTGCACGACCACCCGGGCATGCACGGCATGCTCAAGGTGTTGTACGGCAAGGTACGCATCAGCTGCATGGACAAGCTGGACGCGGGCGCCGGGTCGCGGGCGCCGCCGCCTGAGCAGCAGTTCGAGCCTCCGCTGCAGCCCCGGGAGCGAGAGGCCGTGCGACGGGGTGTGCTGCGTTCTCGGGCCGAGTACACCGAGGCCAGCGGGCCCTGCATGCTCACGCCACACCGGGACAACCTGCACCAGATTGATGCGGTAGACGGGCCAGCCGCCTTCCTGGATATCCTGGCTCCACCCTACGACCCAGACGACGGCCGAGACTGTCACTATTACCGCGTGCTGGAGCCCATCAGACCCAAGGAGGCTTCCTGCTCTGCCTGCGACCTTCCCCGAGAAGTGTGGCTCCTGGAGACTCCACAGGCTGATGACTTCTGGTGCGAAGGAGAGCCCTATCCAGGCCCCAAGGTCCTGCCTTGAAGCTCCTGCCGCCCGGGAACTGTGGGCCAAAAATGTGCCCTGCCCTGCTCGAGAAAAGCCTGGCTGCTGGCGACCTACCATAAGGGCTCCAATCTGCTCCCTCTCCTGATCAATGGATCTCCGGAGTGACCAGAGCCTCATCTTGGGCCACCTTGGGGAGCACGGCCCAGGCACGGTTATGGGGGTGGGCGAGCGGGTGGGCAGAAGGCCCAGTGGTCACTGCCACCTGCCACTGAGGCTTTGATTTAAGAGAGTGGGGCAGGGGACCCTAAAGCGCGTCCATCTTAAAGCCATAATGAAAGTATTCTCGTTTCTCATTCTCTACAAAATAACACTAAGTGGTTTTGAATCCCTTCTCCCTTTGGTGACTAAGATTTGTTTTCTTCTACCCACTCCTTAATAGTTTTATTACTGATTGTGCGTGACCTTGAATTGTTTTTTAGTTCAAGTCATTGGTCTGGTTTACATACACACACGCACACACACCCGTAGAGTGTCTAAAGCGAGCAGTTCTGAAAAGACATCGTTCCAGCGCTGGGGTTCACCCTGGTATCTGCGTGTTGAGAACAATTTCTTCTCTTCCCCACCTCCCCCTGCTTGGCAGCCACATCTGGTGTACACTCAGGTAGCCTTTAGTAAGAAGTCCATATCTGTGATTTCCCTGATGTCAGGCCCTTCGAGCTCATTTTCCCCTGGAGTCTCCAGATCTGTTATTTGAACAGATTGTTTTCGGGGATTCACCTTTAAAGCAAAGACTGTGTTATCCTCAAGTGACTTTTTTCTTAATGTACTTACGAGATGATAAGAAATAATTATGTGTTTTCTAACCAGAAGATTCAGAGGAGCTGAGTCTGTTGTGCTTCCAGATAACTGAATGTAAAGCCACCTGTTGAACTCCATCCTCCTATTTTCTTCCAGCATCTTCCTGTGAAAGTGGGGAGGGGTGCTCTGGCCCTTTGTTTGTTTGTTTTGTATTCTCCCAAGAACCTGCTGAAGCCTGTGGTTCCAGCTGTGTTGCTGGGGTCAATATCCCAGTACTCCCTTAAACAAAAGCCAGTGCTGGCTACTCATGTCCTAGGAAGAGCTAGAAGGCCTGTAGTGCCCTGGGAGCAGGCTGCTGCCAAACAGGCAAGAAGCCCTGGGCTCAGTACTCAGCGCTGCATAAACTAAGTGTGGTGCACACCTATAGCTCCCGCTGGAGGATCCGTTCAAGGGCAGACTTGGCTACATAGTGAATCTAAGAGGAGCCCAAATGGATGGAGATGTGTGTGTGTGTACACATGTGGACTTAGAGCATCAGTGTTAGAGTAAGCCCTGTGTCGCCTCTTGCTGCAGACTCTCGTGCTGTCCGCAGCCCTGCCACTGGCTGAGGCTGGGCACCTTCATGTTTACAGATGTGTTGACACCTTAGCGTCTGGCCTTGGAGCACAGGCTCTTCCTGGCTGCTATTTACAGGCTTCCTTTTTATCACAGGCTTTTTCATAAAAACAAACTGTAGAAATAAAATACGCCCAGCTGTCTTCTAAGCCCACTTGATTGCTCATGTGGCAATAGAACCCTAATATCTGTAATAAATGGAGACTTACTGTCCTGGGCAGCAAGTGTTTGTTGACCTTTAGGGAAACTGCTCCTGACTCCAGGTATCCAGGTTACACAGCCTGGGGCTGAAGGGCTGTTTGCTCCCAGTCCAGTTAAAAGTGGTACGGAAAAGCAAATCATTGCTTGTTTAGCTTGTGGGTTTTTGTTTTGTTTTAATAAAAATGAAAACAGGCCAGAGAAGACCTATTTTAAACCTGACACAGCTACACCACCAAGGTCTTCCACCAGGGCTTCCTGAGTTAAAGTTGTTTCCCTTCGTGGAGTTAAAATGTCTCTGGATCCCTGTGACACAGCTCTTAGAGCCACTCATGTGAAAATCTAGATAGGAAGTGATGGGTTTAAACTTGACTTTTTTTTTTTTTTTAAATAGAATAGCAATGAGTGTGGTTTTCAGCCACTTACAGTTTTTGAGTTGCAGCATAGTCTAGGGTACTTTAGCCTATAGGAACTTAGTCTAGAACTAGGCTAGTAATAAAAATATGAAGGCCTTTATTGCAAAAGAGGAGGGGGAATGTTTAAGTTTGTTAAAACTAATTTGGAAGGAAAAAAATCCTAAGGTGCTTTTCAAAAGAATAACTGAAATTGTCCTGGGCTAAAGCAGCAATACTGTGCCCCTTATTAGCTCAGTGAGAGTGGGAAGCTGTTGTCTCACTCATACATCCTGTAAACTTAGAGTGACAACAGTGTAACAAGTTTCAATGAGCCACTGTAGAAAGACTATGTTCCTTATTAAGGCAAAATGTGCAGAAAAATCCCTGCACTTCTATGCATAAACTATTAGCTGTATCTGCTGCCCTTGTGTTTCCATGTAGGTCTACAATACAGATTGTAGTCTAGAAACTGGGATAAACGCTACCTTCTCCTTTCCTTTGGAAAGACCTCTGAGCACAATGGTATCAGTCACTTAACTTCTATGATGAATAATAAATGCAATAACTAGCTCATGGATGAGAACTTGTCTGTCTAAATACTCTGAAGCTTTTAAATTCCATAGTTATATCCGTGATACAATATTTCTTGTAACTTCCTACTCCTGTGAGAATTGATGGGTTTAATACCACATGCTGCTGATTAAGTGAAAAGGCCTGCCTTTTAAGTAATATATCTTACCAGTGGGAGTGAGTTCTTTGACATAACTAAGAGTCCTGCTGTCAAAATGTACACCTTTTATTTCCACACACACACACCCCTGCGTTGTCTTGTAGGTTCCTTGGTCTTGACATCCGGGAGGACTTTTTCCACTCCATTTGCAGATGAGACCAGTGCTGTAGCTCTCCTGCCCAGCAGAAGAACGCTGTCTGACTTCGGACCTCTGTCATTGCCAGTCAGCCACCCTGACAGCATTTAATACTATAACTGCAAGTATGAAGTCAACTTAGGGCTCCACAGAATGCAGATGCTCCAAATGCTCCCTGGTCCATTGCACTGAGGTTTTTGCTGTCAAGGAGGAGATCATTTGTTAACAATACCCAGTCCTTAAATGCAGGGGCATTTACATTTCTGAGTAAACTGTGTACTTGCGGGAAATAAAGGCATGTTTAAAATTATATGGAAATAATGTTGGTTATTGCGAAGTGGAGAAGGCAGGCATTACCCCTGTTGGTAACTGTGTTTAACTGTTGAAAGCCCACTGTCTATTTCATAAAGATTTTGTACCAAAAGCCAGTGACCTGCAATTTTCCGAAGACCTTAAAATTGTTTATTAAACTTAAAATAGTTTATTTTCTTGACAGTGGTCTTTGTAACAAGATGACTGAAAACACATCTGAGGGTATTTAATGTCTAATTGCACGATTTCGCTGTAACAGAAAAGGCTGCTCTTCTATTTTACCTAAAGAAAATAGCAAGAGGGCTGAAGAGATGGCTCAGAGGATAAGAGCACTCACTGGCTGTTCTTCCAGAGGACCTGGGTTCAATTCTCAGTACCCACATAGCAGCTCACAACTGTCTGTAACTCCAGCTAAGATAAAAATTATTAAAAAAAAAAAAAAAGAAAGAAAGAAAGAAAGAAAATAGCACGAAAACAAAGTTAATTTATCCTAAAAAAAAAAAAAAAAAAACTTAGGAATTTGGTGGTTGTGGTTTGGACTGGCAGCATTTTATGGGTCTGTGCCTACCTGCCTCCACATACACGCTGAACTTCTGCAACAGCTGAGAAATGTTTATAAAATAATTTGACTTGATCTCATTAGCAACTAGGACATTGAAGTTAATCTGGCTTGAGAAAGTTATTTAGGTTTAATAGACTGATACAAATCGAACCTTCTCAGTGGCATGAATCTTTAAGGAATCACTCTCCACAAAAAGCTGGAATGTTTGTAGTAGTGTCCCTTAAAGTGCAGGGAAGAGAAAAAAAAGAACCAAACTTCCTTTTCTGTGCTGGTTTCATAGGCAAATTTTTAAAGTGTCTTGAAAATTGGCCTTGAATGCTTTAAGCTGAGAAAGGTACTGCTGATACTAAGCATCTGGTGGCAAAAGCCACAAGGGGGGGGTGGGGCTGAGCGAACAGGTGTACTAATTCTTAGAGCTGGGTAGTGAGGCTGGCCACCGCACCAACGTGAAACTGATTACTTAGCCAGTGTGTTAAGTACGGAGCATTCTTTTTGTCTTGTTCTTTCCTTAAATGATACTTAGTCTTGCTTTTAAAATATTGATGTTAACTGAAATGCTCTAAAGTTTGGGAAGATGGTTAGTAGTAGATGTTCCCATAATGAAGTTTCACAGGAGAGGAAGCATTTGTTTATTAAAAGTTACCACAGGGTGCCATTGCATTACAGTTGCCAGTGTTGGATAAACAACATTGGTATTTGCAAGCCTGAATCCAGGGGAGAAATTACAAGACAAGGAAGACATCCCACACTCAAGGTTTTGAAATCTCCATCTAGTAGTTATGGAAAGAAGTTTCTACATCCACGAGATAGGGCTGAGAAAGGAGATGCAGGGGGGAAAAGCATTAGTTGCCTCCATAAATTGAATCTCAAGTCCTCGTGCTGTTAAGGGCCAAAGATGTGACCACTACTCTAAACAGCAAGCCCTTGATTGCAGCTGTCAGCTTGAGGGACTTTACCAGAACCAGAAGCAAGGGAAGGGCTTTCTGCTGAGACTGGGCAGTGATTACACCAGCAAATTATATTGCATAAAAAATAGTGGACACGGGCCGGGCGTGGTGGCACACACCTTTAATCCCAGCACACGGAAGGCAGAGCCAAGTGGATCGCTGTGAGTTCCAGGCCAGCCTGGTTTACAAAGTGAGTCCAGGACAGCCAAGGCTACACAGAGAAACCTTGGCGGGGGCTGGGGGAAAGGGGCGAATGGACATTACAAGCATTTAGGTCCAGATTTTAAGAGTAAAGATGCTAACAAAGTCCTGATCTGTTAGTAAGATAATTGGGTCGGTCAGATGCTTCTGTGTTTAAAAGAAAATCTCAAAAGGTTCCCAGTAAAAGAAACCTTGTAGTGTTTTATTTTGCAAACCATTACCTGGTATCTTGGGGAAGGCAACTTACCTATGAAGTTTAGATTGCCTTGGAGTTTTACAGCCTGCTGTTAACCTGTCTTTAACAGGCTCTTTGGAGAATTACTTCTAGATCCACCAAACTTGTGACAAATGATCCCTCCAAATATGGGCAATCATCTGAGAAGCCAGGCCTGGAGTGAAATGAGTCCCGGGGTAATTCCTTCAGCCACCCATCTATGCTGTCATCACCAGTGTCAGAGTAATTTGATCTGAAGGGATGATAGCTCTTTGAAAAAGCTTTCCAGTGGTCATAACAATTAATCCTGGAACCCAAAAGTCACTTCCAATTTGACCATGCCGACAGACTTTCCACAAAGCCACAACCTAGACTGAGCTCCAGGCCATGGTCAGAATTCTAGAAGTAGTTCTGAGATTGTCATCTCCAACTAGGCACTTATTTGTAAGTATTTGTTTTCCGGAGCTCACTCAGGAGCAGAGAGAAGCTACAGGCTGTTACGAGGGACAGAGCAGTGAGTCAGAAGTCCTCCTTACTTTTACACTAATTCAAGGGGGGAAATCCCCAAAGACTTGGCTTATGAATGGAGGTTAGAGTGTGAGGCTTGGTAGCCACAGGCTAGCAAGGAAAACATAGGTCCTGTGCTAGCCCCCTGGCTCGAGTGGTCTTTTGTGCATAGTTCAGATGTGAACAGCTGTCTTAGTTCTACCAAAGAAGTACTTCGTAGAATGACTTCTGCAGCAAAAATAAAAAATATTGTTGAAAGGTATTTATTTACACCATAGTCATAAACCATCCATTATCTGAACTCTAGTTAGTGGTTTTATGTTAGAATAGATTGTTTATTTTTCCACAACTATTAAGAACTAATAAATCAGCTGCGTGACATTATGCACATTCTCATCTGAAATTTGACTACAAAGGTAACACTTTTTAAGTCACAAAACAGAGCATACAAAAATATACTTTCTAAAAAAATCCAAATATTAATAGGCAGAAATATACAGCCATACTTAATAAACCCAGGGAGTGATTTTTTTTTCCGTAGTAAGGCATCCTGTATACATACATGCAGACCCTGTAACACTGCCCACATCACACAAGGCACCGAGGACACTTAACACAACTGCATGCAGGCATCCTATGTACATCCCCCTTTAAATAAGTTAACCTTTGACTCATTTCAAGAGATTATAAACGCTTTACATTTTTTTCCCGAAGGTTCAGAACTCGGCGAAGAACAGTGCACATCAAAAATACACAAAATCTGGATAGATATACACTGAAAAAATAATCTTTGTTTCTCAACAAAAAAGAAGCAATATTGCTTTGTCCCTCCCATCATTGCACTTCTGTTCTGAGTTTTTAGTACATATTGCTTAAGGGTTGAGACAGCTAGATAAACTTCAATTCACTGTTGTAGGGCCACAGAATGCTGCAGCCAAGACCAGACCCTGTGCACTGTACAACTTCCCCCAACTCAGTCCCAAGCCATAAAGTGCAGTGTCAAGTTTTGCTTAGTCTTTTTCGCTGTCCTCGCTCAAAAGGAATCAGCAGCTCCCAACCTACTGTAGAAAAAGTCTCAGAACAAACCTGGCATCCAGGGTCAAAATAAAGGGAAGGGCTAGCAAAACCTAGTCAGGCATCTCTCGCTCAGTCAGTACCAGACCGCAGCCCTCTAGGCCAAGGCCCCTCACCCAGACCTCTTCTGGCTCCCCATTGCTTGGAGTGGCAGTCAACTCCCCTAAGAAAGTAAAGTGGCCTAAGTTTTAGGAAGGCCTTTTGTGAGAAGGTAGGGTAGAGCTGGGCTCCATCAAGGTCCTTTGCCCACAATCACGACATGACGGGTGGAACAGGGAAGGGTGGTAGTGTTGTGCAGCTCCAACGGACAGGGGGCCTCTGGGGCATGGAGAAACTGGTGTCGGCTGGCGCTTCATTTCATGGTGTCCTGGTCCGAGAAGTGCAAGGCGCCAGTGGTCCTCCAATGGTGCTGTTACTGCACAGGCTGGCCCCTGCCTGAGATCCTCCAGGACCAGAGGCTGAAGACTGGGCAGGCGCAGACGAAGAAGGAGCATTGCTCTTTCGCTCCTTCTGTCGAAGATGGATCTTGGTGTGGCGCTTCCTTTCGTCGCTCCTGGCAAACTTGCGGCCACAATAGTCACAGGCAAAGGGCTTCTCCCCGGTGTGGGTGCGGATGTGAGTGGTGAGGTGGTCACTTCGGCTGAAGTTTCGCATGCAGATCCGACACTGGAAAGGCTTGTGGCCCGTGTGGATTCGGATGTGCCGGGTCAGCTCATCAGAGCGTGAGAACCTCCTGTCACAAACCTTCTGCTGGGCAAGGGTAGGGCCTTTCGTGCACTGGCGTTTTGCTGGGCCTGTTAGGGTACTTTCTAGGTCGCAGGATGGGCCGCAAAGGCAGGTGATGCGGGTTGTAGGGGGTACCAGTCACTGCTGCAGAGCCACTGCCAGGCAGTCGGGGTCCCTCGCTGCCTCCGCTTGCCCCGGGTCCTGTGACCCCAGCACTGGGACCCCCCAGAGTAAAATTACGGATGGTTGAGAGTGGAGTGAGCGGAGGGGGTACCCGCAGGGAGTCCAGAGGGCAGGAAAATGGCTTTCGATCAGGGCCGGCAGAACCATGGGGATCTCTCTGACATGGAGATGGAAAAAATCCAGGATAGTCTGGGATCATAGGAAGGAGACCTGGGTCCATGGCTGGCTTCGGAGATGGATAAGAAGGAGGTGGCTGATAGGCCAGAGAGGAAGTGGAAGTGCTGGGTGGCGACAGGAATGCTGAAGGGTCCTGGTAGAGATCTCCTGTACAGCCCGAATAAGGAGGAGGGGGTGGTGGAGAGTAGAGGTGATCCAATTCAGGCTGGGTCTGAGACATGGTACACACACCCAGAGGTCCTGCGGCCAGCGGGTTGGGGGAAGCAGAGGTGATGCTGGATGAGGCTGTGGTTGACGCTGGAGGGGTGACCCCTTGCAAGATGCCTGCGCTCACAATATTGATGATGCCTTCTGGGTAGCAGCTGGCACCAGGGTACTGGGGGTCAATGGAGAATTTGCCCATGTAAGTAAAGGTCTGGTTTCTAGGCGCAGAGATGGGAGCAAAGCTACTAGGATACGGGAGATCCAAGGGCCTCTTCTCTCCAGTCATGTCAATGTTGATCATGCCATCTGGGAAGAGAAAAAGCAGAAAAGAGGTGGAATAATGAAAATGCACGCAAGGACCAACAAACACAAAAACAAACACACACACACACACACACACACACACACACACACGGCCATCTCCATTTCAGGATTCTAACACTTCTAGGTCTGGAGCAAGGGTCAACAGGTAGAGAAACTGAGGCCTGGAGATCTTAAGAAGTAATTAACCAGAGTCTGGGACTCAAAAAAAACTATCTCCAAAAACTGCAGGACGTGCCCCTCCCCCTCTACCCCCCAGCCATCTGTGACTCTAGTCCCCAATAAAAACACCCAATAATAGCAACACTATCAAACAATTTCCCATCTGCCTTGGACTTCTCTCCCACTCTTTCGCTTTGTGGTCCCACTGCCTAGGCAATGATACAGACACCACTGAAGAGCCTACCAATCCCAGGCGGTGCAGGGAAGATGCCAACCGCCGGGAGAGGGGAACCCCAGAACGGGTAAGTGGGTGGGTGATGTTCCTGCTGCTAATTCCTGGTGCCATCTCCCCCCTCCCTCTCCCGCTGCGCTTCAATTGACGACTGACAGTGGGAACCGGGGCTGCGGGGGAAGGAGTCTAGGTTTCCCTTCCTTCCCAACACCCTCAGCTGTGCCGGACACCCGCGCGTCCCTGCCCCTAGCCCAAGATCAGAGCCTGAGCTTCGAGGAAGGCGCGGAGTCTGAGGGAGACGACCTTACACAGCATAGCCAGGGAACCAGGAGCACTCTAGTGACTGCGCCTGCTTCCCTCTGTTACCTGCCTTCCTCCGCCACCTCGTCTGGCTAACCCTATACACGGTGGGACGATGCGCTAGTGGGGTGGTGCCTCCCAGCCGCACTCGAAGCGCAACGCGCTCCGAGATCCACCCGGAGTGGACTCTACTCAGAGCGCTGCCCGCGCGCTTCCTAAGCGCTCTGCTGCCACTTCGCTCTCCAGACGCGCAGCTCTCTCCCTGACTCCCGAACTTTCCTGTCACTTTAACCCTACCCCAGAAGCCCAGAGACCCGCTAGTGGACCTACTTCCAGCCTGGAAACCCAGGAGGAGTGCCGCTTGAACCCTATACCCAGCCTAAGCTGGGCGGGCCGGGCCGCAGGCTTGCCAGTAGGTTTTGGTGACCAGGTGCAGTTGCCCGCGCGCACAACCCGCTAAGCCCTGGTCCCTGTTCGTTCCCATTTCTCCTGCACTCACTTCCAGTCTTCAGAGCCAGTGTGGTCAGCGTCGTCCACCTCAAGTCTCCATTCTCCCTTCCAAGCCCCGCACACCCACCGCCCCCACCCACCAGTTCCAAAGACGGGCACGCGGCTTACCTCCAGCCACTCCGTTCATCTGGTCAAAGGGGCCTCCCAGTTCACCATTGGGGAAGATGGTCACCGACGGGGCGGCGAGGTCTTCCACCGGGTAGAGATTGTCAGGCAGCTGGTGCATAAAACCACTGAGAGTTACTGGGATTTTGTCTACGGCCTTGGCGGTCATCATTTGCTCCTCGCACAACCTGGAGACCCAACTCCCTCGCTACCTGGAGTGCCAGAGAAGCCGTTTTTTGGAGAGGGGTTGGACTGAGCCTGGGTTGGTATCTCCTTTTGCCCTCCACACTTAGAAAAGACCACCACCACCACCACCACCACCACCACACACACACAAAAAAAAATTTCTAACAGAAATAAAACTAGCAAGCAAGTTGTTGGCTTCTTAAGGAAGAAAAATGGCTATCTGCCACTGACTCTCTCCTGCCTGTGATCCGGCTGTTGAGGAGCCAGGAGTTGCTGGTGTAGTGTTATTATAACAGTCAGTGTGTCCCCTCGCCCAGCTATTAATCAATCGCTGCTCTCTCAGACGGAAAGTGTTAGGCTCCGAGTATTTATGGGCAGGTCTTCAATACCCGTGACGTCGCTGCCCATATATGGACTGAGGAACAGGGCTGGGCCAGGCAGTTTTTGCCGTCACATGGCCAATTTGCATACGGGCTTGGCTGCGCGGGCTCCGGGGAGCTAGCTGAGAAACGGCTCGCAGCCGGTAGACACCATGCCAGGTCTGGGGCTCTCGGCCCCTGCTTGCAGCCGGGACCCCGGGCTGCAGAGTTCAGACGGGGGAAGGCGTGATCGCTGACCCTGGCGCGGTCGCCGCGGGTGAACGCGCGGGCCGAGGTGGCAGCTCTGTCTCTTGGGGCAGGGAGGAATTCCGGTTCTTCGAGACTTTCCAAAAAAGGAGAAGATCCGGTAGTGGCGGCTCCGCCTCCCCAGCCCTTGTTTGGGAGCCATTCCGGAAAATTAAACTTCGGAAAGAAACCGAGCGGAGCCGAGACACTACAGTCAAACCCCTCCTTCACTTTCTTGGCAGCTCAAAACCGCAAGCAAAAAAGAGACAGAAGAAGAAAAAAAAAAAGAAAGAATAAAGAAAGAAAAAAGCTACCCGCATTCACGGAAGCTGACTGCCTTTTTCTGAATTACACGGTGGAAAGTAGTGTCTGGTGATAAGAGTGAATGCGGTCTTGCTTTTTTGGAAAGTCTGTGCTATTTATACAAGAGCGAAAACGGAACAGGTCTGGGTTGTTTGTTTGTTTAAGTATTTTGGGTAACTCGAGGGTAGGGGTTAGAGTTAGAATATGGAGCAGAAGAGCTGCGGGAGCTTCAAGCGAGCTCCCCCTTCCTCAGCCCGCGCGCTCCCCTCCTCCTACTCCAGCTGCTGCGCAGAGCGGGCGCCCTTCCCGGCGTGTCTGGGCGGTCTGCTGCGTGGGGGCAACCAGATGGAGGCTTGGACGCTCACTCTGTCCGGCGCGCGCGCGCACACACACACACACACACAGACACAGGCACACACTCACATACGCCCCACTTCCGCTACACACTATCCCTCCTCCGCTTACACACACCCCCACACACCTTACTCTACACACATCCCTCTTGACAGAGCGCGCGTGTGTGCGCCCGCCTAGCCATGAGAGTCCCCAGGCGACAGACAGGACACCCAAGAAGACACTGTCCTCATCTTCACAATCCACCAAGCTCCACTACCCCGCCCCATCCCTATGTGTATACAATTTTCGGGGGTGCATCTTACCGCCCGCGCTTAAGGTCTACCCCAGGAATAGTCCCGGTCTCCCTTGCTTAGAAAGCCTGCTCTGTGCTGACAACAAATAAGACAGTTTCGCGTTTCCGTGGCCCCGCACGTGTTTCCCTTAACAAACAAACAAACAAACCCTTCCGGTATGAACCTTTCTGTTAAATTCTCAAAAACTTTTCTGAGATCTAAACAGTGGCGCCAGCTGGCTCTTTGGACACTCGGCTCTCAACGCGCCCAGCCCACACCAGACGCGCTCCCGCGACAGCCGAGTTCACAAGCCCGAGGCTCCCGGACCTGCGTAGCCTTAGATCTTTGACTCAGGCTGGGAAATTGCCCTGTCCTTCTCAGCTCTAAACTCCGGCGGAGAAGGGATCCGGCCGGGCCCCGACTCGTTCTTGCTCTGGCTACACGGAGCACCGAGGATAGCCGGCGGGCAGGAGCCACGGCGCCACGCAGTGGAGGGAGCGCGGCTCTGCAGGCGCTCTTACGCCGATCACCTGCGGTGCCCGCGGCCACAGCGCGCCAACTCCTGCCTGGCTTGGAGTACGGTGGTCAGGGAAGCCCAAAGGCCACCGAGAGCTGGCTCCGTGCCGATCTCCGAGAAGCACTTTTCTCCCCATGCCAGCCGCGAAAGTTGTTCTCCTGGGAATAGCCCTCGCCCTGACTTCAAATGCCCAAAAGCAAATCTGGGAAAGTTTCTCGATCGCGCTGGAACGCCCTCTCCTTTCCAATTGGGGATCAAATTCAGAGGAGAGAGGAGAGAAAGCTCGACGAGAGTAGACCTCTTTTTGGTGTCCCACCTCTGAAAAACCCTTCCAAGCCCTATTTCAAAGCGAGGAAAAAAGGAAAAAATAGCTGCGCTCTTACCACGTGCGTCAGCCCGCTCCGCCTGCGCTCCGGCCGGTCCCGCGGCCCTCGCGCTGACCACAGGCAAGACGACGCCTCGGAGGGGAGCCCGACTCTCATCTCCAGCCTGGGTCGAGAAGAAAGGGGGGGTGTCGGGTTATGCAAATAGAGGTCCCGACGGTGGGGCTCGAGTTACGGTCTCCCTCCAGCCCCAGAGGTGAAGCACCCACCCGCGGCAAGCGCGGGCCTGGCGACTGCTGGTGCTTCGCTGCCGTCGGTGCACGTGGGCGGGAGGATTGCAAGCAGCCGCCCCTCTCCCCCGCGCTGTCGCCAACCCTGCAGGCTGCCACCTCAGCGCAGCCCGGAGGGGGAGCTCCCGGCCGGCGGAGAGAATCAGAAGAAGTGAGCCAGCCGAGGGCAGAATACCCGACGAGGGTAGAGTTGGAGCGCGGGAAGCTGGCGAGTTGCCGCTACCAACCTTCGCGCAGGAGGCCAGTGGGGGTAAGAGAAGAGGTTCGCACCATCAAGGAGTCTACAAAGGGGGCCGAGAGCCGGGGGTGGAGGGGGGCGTATAGCCTATGGAAGCTGAGCCTTCCAAGAACTCTCACCCTCCCCTAAAACCTTCGCTGGACCTAGCTGTTGGAGAGCAACAGCGTGGGGGAGGGGATAGGTGCTATTAGAAGCTAGCTGCCGGAAGCCTCGCTGGCCAGGCTCGCTCTCAGCTCTTCCAGAACATCCGCGGGGAACGCGTGTTCTGTGATAGCTTCTAGTCGCCTTACCTTTTTACTTTTTTTCTCCCCACTCCTTTCTCCATTCCTTGTTTAAAAGAAGAATGACTCTTTGAGTACAAACTCTTAAATATGGGCAGCTTAGATAATGGAACATATTTCAAGCCAGCCACAGTGTAGACTACGTGAACAGATGAGTTCAGAAAAGCTAAAAGCACTTGCCTCAAGTCACGCAGTTGGTGCTTTGATCCAGTTCCAACCTGCTACTGGGTCTTCAGAATCCAAGTCCCTTGCACTGGTCGCTGTGTGGGGTGCCCAAAACTCTCTGAGAAGATCGGTGGCTGACCGGTGAAAGTCTGGCTCAACCCAGTGGGGAAGAACGCATCGCCTTCATCAATTGCATCTTGCTTTGGCACTTCAGAGGAAAAGTAAAGCTGAGGTGGGGGCAGGGGGAGGTTGGCGAAAGGCAAGAGAGAGAAGGCTATTACAGACGGACCCCTGCAGGGAGAGGGAGAATTTAAACGGAGGGACTCTGCAGACCTGTGTGATGGAAAGAATTGACCAAGCTGGCACAAAACCAGCATATTAATGCTGCTGTCTTAAGAGAACCCAACCCCACAGTATCCTTCCTGGAGGCAAGGAGGGGTCAGAGGAAGGCAGGGCTATGCCTCTGTGCTGAGGAAAGGAAGAACCCCCCCCCTCCAAGAGACCGTGGGAGTGGAATACAAAGGTGAAACCAGGGTCCCTACCTCGAAGCATTTGAACTTTTAGTGTTTAGGTAAAAATAACAACAAAATGACTTTAAATATAGAAATACAGAGTTGTCAAGTACTCCAAAACATATCAAGAGTCAAGAAGAGTAACTCGATGCCAGGCTCTCATTTGCTTAGTCCAGAGGAAGCAGAAGGAAGCAAGAAGGCTTCTGAGAGGCAGGCTTGCTCCTTGGGTGGGAATGAGGTGACGTATGGGCAGCTGGGAGGCAGCTGGAAGGTCCCCAGGAGTGCCTTGGGAGGGCGGTTTTAGACTCTCTTCCAGTCCTGTAGTTCTTGCTCACAGCGTGGTAACACGATGACAGCTACTCAAGGGACACATCAGATAACTTGCCACATGCATTCTGGTGTACAAAGAAACATGTCTGACAATCTTCACGGGCTCTCCCTTCTGTGATGCCATTTCCATCCCGCCTGTGACTGCTGGTTCGAACCCCCTTCTACTGTAGACACTAGCAAGGACTAGATCTCCGATTCAGATGACACAGAGCATTGTGGTCTTTGAAAAACCAGATGAATGCTGACTGCCACATCATAATAAAGGTGCTGGGGAAACTGGTAAACAGTTTTCTACACCCAGTACCTGGTGACAAACGGCGAACCTGTGGGCTATAAGCCTAGTTCAGGTCATGCCCCACACAGCTTTAAAAGCCAAAGCTGAGATGGGTCAATGACATAAATGATAAGGACAGGAGAAGACCCTTATGGTCATATTTTGTGGGTATATCAATGCTGGCTCAAGCAGCGGGTGGTCAGAGCCTTTTAAAATGTTTCTGGAAGATCTACCCTGCTTCTGGCACAGTTCTGTACCAAACTCTAGAGATAGGATGGTGCCCGCAGCCAGGTCCAGTTCCCAACCCCAAGGAGTTTGCCTGGCACGTAATGCGAACGCATCATCATGGTGACTGTATTTGCTCTACACAACAACAACAAAAAAAGAAGAGACAAACGATCCAGTGGAGTTTCATGGCCGTGGACCTCATAAATCACAGATCTGAAGGACTGGGCCTAAGATCCGTAGAAAAAATGATTCAGAGAGAAAGCGGGTGTAGGAAGGCCTCGGGACAGGAGAAAGCAAGGTATGTTTGTGTAGAGAGAGTCCAGTGTGGGTAGACATTTCTAGGTAACCTAATATGCCTGGCATTGGGGCGAGGGTAGCCAGTATAACCAGCTGTCTTGTGAGCATCCTTGAAGGCTTTAATCCCCCACAGTGCACCTCTTTCTCTTCTGTTATTTATTTATTTTTTTTTTCTGGAAAATGATAGTGGCGTTAACGTTTTTTACATCTGAGGTTTCTTCTTGCCCCTTGGTTTCTTCAGATGAATAAGAGCTTGCCAGCGTGGTCTCTCATCCAGGAGAGCATACAGAAACATCAGCATTGCGTCTCTGTGACAGCTGTAATGAAACACATCCCTCAGTCGTCAATAAGGAAATGACAGACAATGTGAATTTTGTCCCACATAAAAATGGAAGTGTGTATAAGCGCAGCAGAGAAGCATCGTGTCGAATCTGCAGATCACTCACTGTCTCTGGTTTTAAAAAACCAAACAAAAACCAAAAACTAAGCAAAACAGGTGAATGGATGTACCCATTTGCACGATTGTTGAAGACAGGTGCACTGAAATGTATTCAAGGCCTAACTTAACAAATGACAGTGTCGGTCTGGCTGATCATAAGAGCTCAAAACCAAACGCTCCTAAATCATCTCACTTTGTGCTTTTGTAGACTTTACTCCTCCCACTTATATATTCCATGTATGGTGCATTGTAGAATGAAAAATGAAGGTGATTACAGCTAGGGAACCCATCCATGTTTGATTTTGCTAGCCTGTTTATATTACCAGGTTATGAGAAGTGAATTCCTTTTTCTTTTCCAACTAACATCTGACTGACTGACGAAATTTTTGGTTTTATGTTTATAAAAGGATCAGGCAACAGAGCATCGATGCCAAGGCAATTGTTTCATAGCATTTAAACACAAACATTTTCATACTTCAACTGAATAGTCTCGCCAAGAGTGTCACCATTTATTATGGTTATGATGATGATGGCGGTGATGGGTTCTGCTCTTCCATTCAGATCTCAATGCTGCCACTCCCTGGCTGTGTGCGCTTCTACCCGTATCATAGCTGCTCTGGCTAGGTTAGTGAAATGGAAAGTGAATGAAATGGCCGACGAGTTGTTGTGATGGTTAGATATAACCGATAGGAAGCTGCTGGCACACTGACGGTGCACAGTAACTATCCAACAGTTGTTACTTATTAAATTACTTCCTAAATTACTGAGTGCTGTGCGCCAGGCACAACTCTACTGCCTTAGGTTCATCATTGTGTTCCTCAGAACCAACCTGAAAGAATGTGGCTGCTCTCTCTCTTCTGTTTCATACATGAGGGGATGAAGGCTTCAGAGCGGATACCTCGACTTGCCCAGGTCTGCCCAGCAAGATGCAGAACCAGAAGACAGACTCTGCTATTGCGATTGGTCCCAAAGCTGTGCTTTGAGCTCATACGATAACGCAACCCACCAAAAACAGAAGGATGGCTTTGCTTCAGATATTGAGGGAGGAAGGAAGGGATTCAGGGCACTTCTCCCAAATTCTGAGCTTCTGCTTCCAAGAATCATGAACTCACCATTTCTGAGAAGGTTGTGAGTAAGGGAAAGAATCCCAGAGGTAGAAGGTTTTTGTAACATACTTTCAAACAGATACAGCTTTCTAAAAACATCATGTAAGCTCAGAAGGCCCCAGTTGCACATTTGAGATGGCCTGGTTAACATACACACCCCCCCCCACCCCCCACACCCCCGGGAATCAAAATACCCCGACTGTGCTGTTCTTCAAGGAAAAGGTTGGGACTATCACAGTGACTGGAAATCTATGAGATGAGTTGTCCATTCACAGTCTCAGCAGAAAGAGGTCAAATTCTGTGCCGGTCTGGGACATAAAGTGAATTTCAGTCCACTGTAAAGGACGTGCTTTGCCTTGGTGTGCTCTGGGAGCAAGTTTGTGTTTCCTATACTACTGTTTTCTTAAACCATGTAAGTCACCTGACTTCATAAGTCTTATTGCTGCCCTTGTTCCAGCCAGGGGAGTTCTGCATGGGAACACAGTGTCTTTCTGGCAGTGAGAGAGACCTCTCACAGATAACTCCTAATTAGTTCTGCAGCCCTTCCTGCCTGCTATGTCAAACAGTTTCCCTTAGAGATACCATACTTCCGAGCATGGCAAGGACCGCTTCCCCTCCTCCCCCGCCCCAGGAGCCTCCTCTCGAGAAAGAGCAGATATCTCCCTTTGCATGAAGCAGAAGCCACACACCCCTCAGCAGTCAGTGTAGGGACCACAGTGAATGCAGCGGCCCCTAGCAGAGGACCACTAAGGCGACATCTGCCTGGAAGCCCTAGTCAGGCCATTTTTTCCTTCTGATTCTTCTCCCCACCTGCTACCGGCAAGGAACCTGAAGAACACAGAGAACACAGGGCAAGGAATGCAGAGACCTCTTTTCCAGGTCCTGCTCTGTCACTTAATAATGGTGTTATTTGGAGTTGATGGTTGATTTGGGAAGCAGCCAGTTGTGTTTCCTGCTATCACGTGAACGCTAGCCTTCCATGGTGGACAGCTTTTCATTCCCATGGTTCTTGGTATTTCTTAACCATGTGCCACACAGATAAGGAGGCATGGCATTCCCTCATGCTTGCTGTAACACTGAGTAACAGCCCATGTGGCCATGGGCTTTAGAACAACAGTTTGAGCCTTTACTATTTTGAGTGAGAATAGTGTGGGGGATATAGGGGGGAAGACGATGTGGACAGAGAACAGAAAAACCTTGCACTCAGTGAAAAACTGTGTAAGGGGGAAAGCAGTAGGTTGGAAACTGCACTTATTGGCTACCTGTCCATAACAAGGATCCTAGTGGTAGTGGTGGTAGTAGTAATGTATATTATTGAGTACCCAAGAGTACTAAGCATTCCACTGCTTATGGTGCCTGATTTGTTCTGCCCTTCATTTATGAAGCAGATACCGTTGTTGTTGTTATTATTATTATTTACATTAAAGGTGCAGAAACCAAGTCATGAAAGCCCAACATCCTGTTCTAATTCAATGCATGTCATCGAGCTATAAACCCAAGCAGCCCTAACTCCACAGCTCCCAGTACTTACCCTACCTTGCCTATGTAATGAGATATGCCACCTCCCTTCCCAGAGCATCTGGGGTTTTGCTTGTTTGTTTGTTTGCTTGTCTTTCTGTTTCATCTTCAAGATGGGCACTGCTGTGTCTTGACTCTACAGCCCTTTGCTAGAGCACTGTGAGAGGTCTCTAGTGGCTGTCACCCAGGGTGGTTGCTAGGCTGTAAGGAATGAATGTGGATCCCTGTAGGGAAGGAAGCCCAGTGGGTCCTAGGATGGAGACAGTGCCTTCGAACTAGACCTGTTCGCTTGCTGGCAAACTCTAAGGCTCCTTCCAAGTGCTGTCTTTTCCCCCTCCTCAGATTAGGGGGTGGTCCAGATCTGAGTACTACTTTTCAGATTGCAGAAGACAGATCCACCAGAGAATGGGGGGGGGAGGTTCATTGTTTCTCTTGTTTCTTGTTTCACTTGATCCTGAAAACAGGCTAGACACACAGTCACACTCCCAACAATTGACAGAATGTGATTTTTCTGCTCTGAGGCTGCTGTGCCTAATATGCGGTTTCATTTGGGTCATCCCTGACTCACAGGACAGTTTCAGTCAATGATCTTGTAAGCACACAGGCAGTGTTTACCCAAGGGACCTGGTGACGTCCAGCCCAGAGTTTGCTTTTTATAAACAGGATTTTTCAGGCAACAGCCCATGGGAGCTTTGGAAGAAAGAAAGGGGAAAAAAGAGAGCACTTTAGATTCTTTTCTCTGATTGTCTCTCATGAAAGAACACTGTAGACATGCCCCAAGTGGTTGCTTTGGCCTTACATCTGTTATCTCAGAAACACTGGGGATGAATAAGGCCTTTGCAGAGGGCTGTGTCCTATCACACAGGCATTTCATCACTATGTGTTTGCAAATAATGACAAATTCACCTGTCCACAGGAAGCTCTGTGTGTGTGTGTGCATATGTTTATGTGTGTGAGTGCTTGTGTGCATGCATGTCTGTGTGTGTGCACGTGTACGAGTGTGCAAGCTTAGGAAAAGGTACACACCAATATTTAAGCCTCAGCACACTTGATTCACTTTCTCCAAGGTCTGTCTTAAGGGGCTGTGGATAAGCAGGCACAACAGCCAGAGCTAGTGAGTGCACATATACAGGCTTGTAACACTTCCAAACTGACACACTTACCGTGTCCCTTACTCTCCTCAATAGATATTTACCCAGCACCTCCTGTATGCAGATATCATAAGTGCTTGGAAAGTGCCAGTGAACAGAACTCTCTGGAAGACCTTGTGGGTTTATTCTAGGAATCAAAAAAAGGGAAGACTCATTTTGTAGCGTCTTCCTCTTGGCTTCGGCCAGAATCCCATTTACTCCACCCACACTTGGGTAGGTATCTCTCCTAAGGCCACCGGAGGAAGAATACCAGACTTGCTTTGATAACTCATTCCGGTGTCTACTCTAACAAGGCATTCCTCACAGATAGACTACACCGCCACCCCCTTTTCACTAGGAATTTTATTTTGTTTTCTCCCTGGGAGACTTGAAAGGACTTAGTCACAGTGTTGCAAGAACCAGTCATAGACTGGACTATAGCCCTTGGCCTTTTCTGTTCCATGGACAAAAATCTCAGTTGTCAGTGAGTCTTTGGGGTTTGGAGCTTTTGGTCCATTTCCTCTCTAACGCAACATGGTGGACTTCCAAGCCTCTTTCTTCCATGCGAATGCTTTTCAGATGCACAAGCCTTGCTCATCTTTCCTCTGCCCAGAGATGTCTAGTGAACCTGAAAGAGCTCAGGTGACTTACCCAAGGTCACACAGCTAGAGGGGGAGCAGAGGCAGAATTTTTCTGCCACAGCACTGGATGCCAAACTTGAGTTTCAGCCTGTGAAACGGGGAGCCCGAGTATGGGTTGGGGAGGCCCAGGCATGTGAACCCTTGTGCAATGCCTGAGACACTGCAATGGCGGATGGCCAGTTATCATTTAGGTCATGTGTTTTCTTCTCCACAGCTGTGAGTGACCACGTTCACACCCCTGGTGTCTTGTTGAAAAGAATGAGCACCATAAAGGTGCCGGATGCGTAGCCAGCCCAGATCTTGACCTCATAGGTCGGCGCAGACAATTCTGGGTCCCACTGCTCCTCAGTTTCATCCACCGGAGCTATCGCTTGTCCCACTTCTATGAGGCTGGCACTGACTCGGTGACTGCCACCCTCTTAGCTATTAGGTGGTGCAATCGCACACGAGATTGTCCTCTGTTAAGTGTGGCTGGGTCTCAACTGGGGTGACCAGCCTGACCAGGGTGGAGTGGGGTGGGGTGGGGGGGCAGGGAAGGAGACAAGTTGAGCAGCTTTCTAACAGAAAGCCTTAATGGTTTTGCTTTTTCCACACCCAGTTAGCCTGTGCCATGGTATTCTCAGAGAAGGTCACAGTATCATTTGCATTTCTGGCTATGATTACACACACACACACACACACACACACACACACTAACCTGTTTGTCTACTGCATACCTGTCTACCAATCCTCCATGCTGCTCTAGAGGACTGATCTCCCTGATGGTCACCAATCTTGCCCAACCCTTAAGTATTCCAGGCCCTCTCTGATCTCAGAATCCATGTACTGGCTGCACTTTTGGTCTAGACCAGTGTTTCTCAACCTGTGGGTTGCAACCCCTTTATGGGCCAAATGATCTTCTCATGGGGGACACCCAAGACCATCAGAAAACACTGATATTTATGTTATGGCTCATAATAGTAGCAAAATAACTGTTACAAGGTGGCAACAAAAATAATTTTATGGGTTGGGGGGGCACATCACCACAACATGATGAACTATATTAAAGGGTCACAACATTAGGAAGGTTGAGAATCACTGCTCTCTCCTTACCTTTTGGTCACCCTGTGTCCAGGTCTTGCTCAGGTGTATGAGCCTTTTTCCTACTCAATCCCAGTCACCATGCCCACTATCAGGTTCCATTTCCACACTGAGGGTCCATGTTCAGTGAATCTCAGGCCCACGAGGGTAAAGACCTCCTTCGTCTTGACCGTCACTGAGTCCCCACTGCTCACGGCGGTGCTGGTGGAGAACAAAGTGGGTCAGAGTTTGTTAAACGAATGGATCCTCCAGGTTTGGGACCTACAACTTCATTTTGGAACCTTGTCTCTCTGAGTCCCAGGGTCCTCGTGTGTGTTGCAGGGTACCAGTCGATGTAGCATCTATCTCGGGACCCCTACAACACTGGCAGTCTGTTAGCATCTGGCCCCGAACCTGTGAGGCATGCAAAAGGCTGTGGTCTCAACCATCGCCGTACATGACAGTCTAAGGGAGATAGGAGATGGAGGCCCGTGGTAGAGGCCTTTCTCCAACAGAGGACTCAGGCCAGGCCGGCCACGTTTTCTCCTAGGAAGAGGCTGGGTGATCCTGGGAGGAAATTTTTTTCCCTCGAAATCCTTTTTGATTAACTCCTGTTTCCTGGCTTGTTCGTGCCAAGGCATTTGCACACAAAGGAGGCAAACCCACGTCCAGATATAAATAGGGGCAGTGCTAAGAAGGAAGAGAGAACTTCGGCAACCACCTGGGCCTCTTTTCACTTTGAGAAAGAAAGGTGGATTAGCCTTTTTCCATGGCCAGGCCAGTCCCCTGGAGTTCAGTAACAGCTCTAAAGGGTGTTCTGCTTAAGGTAACATAGAAAATAGCAGAAAGGAAATAGTTAATAAGAGGCTCAGGAGTTGTTTTGTTGCCAGCTAATTAGAGTTCAGAGCCATAAAGCAATGTGCATTATTTCATCCATAGCAGTTATGGGCTACATGTTGTTTTTGAATGAATACTGCTAAATTTCGGTAAGTAAACACTATTATTACCAACATTTGGTTTTGAATATGCTAATAGCACTCCTGTAGGTTCACTTTAATTTCAATGATGTATTTTAATTTGGACTATAGAAAGGAAACTATAATTTATATAATTTTAAGAAAATCAAGAATAAATTGGCTTAATCACAGCCTGGTTATTTTTTTAAAAAAATGCACGAACACACACAAATCAATACATGGAAAAAAAGAAAGTGGGCTTGCAAAGAAATAAGCCAAACATTTTGTCACCATGGTCCAAAAGTATCTAAAATGTCAGGAGTCACTTGTCACTGTCATATGTGAGGCCCAGAGGGAGAGGCCTTCCTGGCAACATCCAGTTAATACCTGTCAGGTGTTGAGGCTAGTGCAAAGAGTTCATATGAGCTAAAAGATGAACGAGAGCCCTTGGACTCTTGGAAACCAGGACTCCAGCATAGAGACAGGCAGTGCACAAATGAGAGTGTGCACAAGGTAGGCTTGGTACCGTCAGGCGTGCGCAAAACACTGGTACAGGCTTGAGGAGGGGCGGGGACAGCCATGGGTGTGGCACAAGTCACACGAGGGTCATTCCTGCCATTCATAAATGGTGCGCCTGCCTATATTAAATATACTGGGGTTCCTGTGAGGGATGATCCGGAAACATCAACTGACTGATAGATAGTTACTAACAGGAACGCATCACAAGCATACGCTAGAGCACTCATTCGGCAGTGTTAGTGGACTCTCAGAATCTACACAGAAACTGACAGAGCTGAGTTCCTGTAGAAGGGGATCCATAAATGTAAGTGCTTCATGCGTTTATCATCTTTAATCTTTCTGAGCAAATATTGCTGATGCAGCCACAGGAATGAGACATAAGTTTTGCATGCACCACACAGAAGTCAAGAAGGCCATATTTTAGCAGCAGCTAAGCATTCTGGGAACGGCTTCCTAGATGTCGTATCACAAGGTGTGGCTCCTTGAGGAGGAGGAGGAGGAGGAACTGCGTCCCCAGTCACATTTTGTCTGGTTTATCTAGTCAATGCATAGGAAATAAGAATTCAACCTTGAAAAGTTCACAGGACTGTATACGGAGAGGTGGGAAAGATGGCTTAGCAGTTAAGAGCCCACAGGATGATCTTCCAGAGGACCTGGGTTCAATTCCCAGCACCCACATGCCCACTTACCATAGTCTGTTGTAACTCCTGTTCCAGGGGAATCTGGTTTTCTCCTGTGGCCTCCGCAGGTACCAAGCATGTACGTGGTATACAGACATCCAATCAGACAAAACACCCATACACACAAATAAATAAACAAAAAAAATTTTTTTAAGTTTGCACAACTGGTTACAGAAATAACCCCCACACTCTGTGATGTAACAGGTTCCCCTAAGATGGGCTTTTCTTAGCCAACTAAGAGACCTGGTCACTGGTCCCTCAGCAGTTGTTACTCCCATCAAATGGCCAACTGTGGTCTGTTCCCACTGTGTACTTAGGTCCTCTCAGGGTTGCCTCCTTTAGTTGCTGCCTCAGTTTATACCTCCACAGAGCTCCAACATGGAGTGTGACCCCAGAGTACACTTGGACTTCAGTGGCTGAATTTGGGGAGCCAAGGGAAAGCCAGTTCACAACCGGGCAGTCTCCTTTTTAGGATCAGAGACCAGGAAATTAGAAATCAGGAAATTTGGATAAACTGGGCCTGTCTTAACATCATATCCTACTCCCCTTTCTGTGTAGAGCATGGCTCAACTAGATGCCCAGGTGAGAAATGCAATAAAATAACAGTGACTTTATAGGAAAGAAGAAAACATGTAGGGTACCCCTGGCTCACTCTACATTTGGAATAAATTTCAGAATAGGAGATAGATTATTTAGCCTCCATGAATTAAAAAAAACAAGAATGGACAGTGTATTGGTTCTGTCTTGGTGATTTTTATTAACTTCCAGAAATCTCTAGCCATAACGGCTGCCTATCATATTATTTGAGACAAAAACACAGTGGACATAGATACAACTAAATGTTAATTGGCATAATTACCCAGTTAATATTTTAAGACTTGCCACTTGCATTTCTCTACTTCTGTCTTCTTGTGCTTTGAGCTCGTTATGAAGTGGGGTTTTTTTTTTTTTTTATAAAGAACTTTCTCTTCATCTCCCACAGAGTTATTTTTTCACTTTGGGTTTGCTAGTCATTAGTCAGAGATGATAATAATAATTTTTCTTAAAGTGCAGGCTGCAGCTGAGAATTTCCAAACTACAGTGAGTCACGTCTGCAGTAGTCATTTAATCCCCAGAATGCTATGCCAGGAAGCGGTTTAGGGTTCCCCACTTTTAGACAGCGCATCTGTGTCATAACCCCCTCACCATTTGGGGCACCTGTCCTGGGCCAATCATGTGTGAGCGTTGTGGTCCCCACAAATACATCTCAAAGAAATGTATCCCTCAGACCAGTAGCTTTCACCCTGCCTCAGTATCACTGGACATGTGATGTTCCAAACTTCTTCTCCATGGCTGCACAGTGACGAGTATTAGTGGGTTCACAGCACAGTCTGTGAGGGGCTAGCCTTTAGGAGGATCCAACCCTGCCAGTATTCTACCTGACTCAGGGATTAGCCTCTCCAGCTTCAGTCATTATTTTATTTTGTATTTCTGTCTAGTTTGTAGTCGTATTTGTCTTACTAAAGAAAGGGCCCCAGGAAATAGCTCAGTGCGTAAAGTGCTTGCTTTCCAAGCATAAGGAGCTGAGTTCCAACTTCCAGCACCCATGTGAAAAACAGAATGAGCACCAGTAGTCCAGCCCTGGTGGGGCAGAGACCAGCATATTCCTGGGGGCTTCTTAGCTGGTCATTCTAGACACCTCGTGACCTTCAGGTCCAGTGACAGACCCTGTTTCAAAGAAGAGGGTGAAGAGAAACTAAGAAAGACCTCCAACATAAATCTCTGACACTCTCTCTCTCTCTCTCTCTCTCTCTCTCTCTCTCTCTCTCTCTCTCTCTCTCACACACACACACACACACACACACACACACACACACACGAGAATAAGAGAATAAATACAAGTATTTTGTAAGAAGACTATATTATTAATGAAAAAATTGAAACCCATGTCATTTGCATAACAAAAACGAAACCATACAAGTAGACAATATCTTGAAGTTTTCAGCCAAAGAGGGGAAGTGTCTGCTGAGGAAGTCTGCATGGGGACCAACTCATTACTTACCTGGGACTAAAGCAGGCCCTTCACTGCCAGCTTATACAGTAAACATAATGGAGGAAACCAAAAGAGTAGAACAGTTGCTGAGCAGTGGTCTGAAGCTCTGCTTTAAAGAAAAGCAACCCAACCCAGTCTCAAGGCTTGGGGGCCAGGAACTCAGCAAAGCCACCAGCTGCTGAGGTAGGGAGCCAATTTTTGAGTGAGATAACAATAAAAAGGGATATATATATATATATATATATCTTGTTTACAAATCTTGAGAAGATATACTAGTGAAACCGTTTTCCAAATCAAATAAAAATATGGATTAGAAACAGGATCTTATCAAATGGGAACAGAGTGCTACAGAAAATGACAAGATGAACAAGATGAGGAAGAGGAGGTGGAAGAGGAGGAAGAGGAGGAAACTGTGAGCCAAGCGGGAATTGTGAGACATGATGGGCAACTTGATGCCCTTCAACTAACTGTTTATGCAGTGTAGAGAGAAAGAATGGACGGGATGATGTAGAAGCACAGAAAGAGACAATACTTGGGCTTTTAGCAAGATGCCTTGATGCCCAGAACATGTAGCCAAGCGCAGCTGACACCCAGATCTTGGTTTTGTACACTGACCTCACATAAAAAACACCAGGGGTCCTTCTAAAAGTGAGGGAGGCAACATGCAAGATGAGTCCAGAGTATCTTGTAGGGTCAGAACACAAGAGCATAGCCTCTAAAAACACAGCGATGGAAGTCCGTCAAAAGGATGCAGGCATCAGCTGACACTTCTAAGACCAAAGCCGGAGTGCTTGAGCAACTACAGAACAGCATTGGGTCATAAGCCAAAGCATAAAACCATCTGTGAGTCTGTATTGATGTCCGCTGTACCGATGTTTGGTTGCCTAAACCATTGACTACACAAACAAATATGGAAAGGGAGCTTTGTCCCCTGTGTGGAAGTCCCACATCATTGTTAGAGACATTGTGAATGGGGAACAGTGCTTAAGCAAAACTGCACACAGTGACGTTCTTTCAAAGAGCCTGGGCTGTGGGAGACTGTGTCTCAAAAAGGAAGACCAGCTAGAGTACACAGATTCAATGCAATAAAACTGTCGAGCATCAAGAATAATGAAGCAAAAAGAGACAAACGGTATATACTCACTTATATCAAAACACTAGTCCAAGGGATACGTACCATGAAAAACTTTACTTTCCAAGAAAGTGGGTCAGAGGAGAGGACATCCTATTGAGACTTTAGGCAAGAGTAGTATGGAAGAATAGGGAAATAGTAGGACCCACAGGGTCCTGGAAACCTACAAGAAGAACTTTATGACAGGCAGATCTGGGTCCTGGGTCCTCCTCAAACTAAGGCACCAGCCAAGGAGAATATAGGCATTAAACTTCGAATCCCTACCAAGACCTAGCCGAGGAACCTGACACTCTCCACAGTTGAGTGGAGAGTGAGATCTGACTCTCACACGAATTCTGGTGCCCCTTTTCTGACCACGTCCCCTGGATGGGGAGGCCTGGCAGCACTCAGAGGAAGGATAGCAAGTTACCAAGAAGAGACTCGATATTCTAAGAGCATATATGGGGGAGGAGGTCTCCCTCAATCACAGACATAGGGGAGGGGAGAAGGGGGAAGTGGGAGGGAGGGAAGAATGGGAGGAAACAGGGGAAGGGCTAACAATCGAGATGTAATATGAATAAATTAATAAAAAATGTAAAAAAAAAAAAAAAAAGAAGAAGAATGAGGAATGTTGAAGGCAAAGTGAAACCGCCGATTACTTGTAAATGTGACTCGAACTCAACATCAGTTCAAATGAGAGAGGGTGAACAGCTGTGAAGACAGATCCCAAAGCCCTATAGAAACAAACATCAACTGAGACATTGTGTATATAAATGACAGGAGGAAATAAAACTGGAGTAGTGGGGGCAAAAATAAGTTATTCTCAACATACTATTTACTACCAAAATAACTAGAAGGAAAAAAAAATCTAAAAATACATAGCAGGAAAGGTAACTTTAGAAAAGTAGTTGAACCTGCTTGAATTTTGAAGGTCCAGACTTACTGCAAAACTGTACTGTGTTCAAGGTGTAGTGTTGGGTCTGGAGAGACAGATGAGGTTAGGACTGCTTGCTGCTCTTACAAAGGACCCAAGTTCAATTCCTAGCACTCATTTCAGCACCAGGGGCTCTGGCACCTTCTTCTGGCTTCCAAGGGTACCTATACATAAGTGGCAGACACTCAAACAGACACACAGACGTGTAAATAAAAACAAAAGTAGTACTGGTTCACAGCGGGGCAAACAGCCTATAGGAACAGAATAGAGGCTTAGACTCAGGTTTATATTGTCATTTGAATTGTGTTAATGGTGCCTCTAAAATATTACAGGACAATGATGGCTCTTAATCAGCGTTGCTAGATAATTACCCAGCCGTGTATCAAAAAAAAAAAAAAAAAAAAGTTAATCTTACCTAACATCATACACAAAAATCAGTTCAAAATCAACAGAAGTAAAAGTGAATGTCAAAACAATAAAGATAGCATAAGCAAAGGTTTGTGTGTTGTGAGAGATGGGCATAAATCTATATGGCTCACAAAAACATTACATGTGGAGGAAATCATTGATTATTTAGACTCCAGTATGATGTAAAACTTAATGGAAGTCAAAAGAGACATTAAGAGGACGAAAAGCCAGGCCATGGAGGAGGAGCTTATCATTTGAAAAAAGACACGTGTGCAACATATGATTATAAAAACCACCAGGTCGGCATGGTGGCACATACCTGCCATCTCAGCCCTTAAGAGGCAGAGGCAGGAGGATAGGGACTTTGAGGTGAGCCAGGGCTGCACAGTGAGAGCGGGATAATGGATCAATGGATCCATGTTTAGCAGATAAAGTTTCTTTTCTTGCCCTCAGTGTCTTGGTTTGTGTATGTGTGATGTGTGTACTTGTTAGTGCGGATATGTGTGTCTGTGTATGTGAAGACCCGAGCTTGATGCTGGGTGTCATTTCTTGATTGCTCTCCAGTTTGTTTGTTTGTTTGTTTTTGAAACAGATTCTCTGGGTAAAACCCAAGGCTCATCATCTTATCTAGACTGGCTGATCAATAAGCTTCAGGGACCTACCTGTATACGGGCCTCGCCCCCAAGTGCTGGACTTACAGGCATGATGTGCCAGTCTGTCTACCTTTTCATGTGAGTTCTGGGAGCCCTAACTCATGTCCTGATGCTTCTGTTGTAGGCAGCAAATGGATGAGCTCTTTCCCATCCCTGTAAACTGATTGTAAATTGGCAAATCACTTTCACAAAAACTTCACAGAATAATGAAGTTTATGGTCAATATACATAAAAAAAAAAAAACATTTCAGTATCATTCGGCATCAGAGAAATGGCAACTAAAACCATGGTTAGATGCCATTAAACATCCTCCAGATTAGCTACAAAATTAAGAACTATAGATACCAACTATCAGTGAAAATCTGCAGCAGTTAGCAGCCGTTTATCCCAGGTTTGAGGTTGAATTTGCCCAACCACTTTAGAAGACTATTTGGCCATTTCTTCTAAAGCTGAGCTTTAGACCCTCAGAGAACCAGACAGTTAATTCTTGATAAACTAACAGATGGTGCCACATTTTTCATAACAGAAAAAAAAAAAAAAAAACCCAACTCCATTCAGTCTAACTCTATCTAAAGAGAAAATAAATTACATGTCAATAATAATACCACAGTAAAAACAAAAATCTTGTGACATCAAAAGAAAAAATACATATCCCATAGTTCAGTTCCATAGATCTCAATAATAGCCTAAACTCATTTGTGGTAACTGGTGTACCATGGCTTTGCCAGTTGGTAAATTGGCTTTGCCAATTGATAAACTGCTCTCCTAGCTCAGATTTCTAATTTTTAGAATACAGATAGTTTCTTCCAGAGATTAAAACATTCATTCCTTAAGCAGAAAGGTAAACAAATTAGCTTCAGGAAGTCACTGAAACTGACCAGATTCACTATGTGGCCCCCTGCCAGAGTAAACAATAAAATCAGAGAGCCCTTCTGCGATACTAGTGTTTAACAGAGCTACAAAGACTCAAGAGACTCAGGGAAGCTGAGCTAAAAACAACAACAACAAAAAGTATTTCTAGGGGAGAAAAGCTGCAAAGAAAATCCGACCTGCTGCCTGGAAGAAGAAACCAGCCCAGCTGCCTGGAAGAGTTTTAGATCAACTGTGGTAATGAAGAGACACTCTCCGACCTCTTTAGGTCCCTGAAGGAAGTGCAGTATGCTCCAGGTTCCCAGCTTTGTGAGCTGTCATTCATGCTGGGGTGGGGTTTGGTGATGTCACTTCCGTTCCTATAAGTAAACACTCCCCCATTGGTATACCAAATTACTTTGGCAATGTCTGTACTTTGATCTGTTGTGGGTTCCCTATCTGGGGTGAGTAGACTTGTGTGTTGTTGCGTCTCCCCAGGAGGAGTCTTGCCATAGAGCATATTGGCACAGGAACACGAGCTTGGCAGAACCAAAGATTGGGTAGCAAGATGGCCAGGCACAGTTCTTTCCAAAGTAAATCTCCTATAATGGCACTTCCTCCATAACCATTAAAAAAATACCCCTGGGGCATAGTGGCACATGCCTTTAATCCTAGCACCTGGGAAGCAGGGCCAGGTGGATCTTTGTGAGTTTGAGGCCAGCCTGGTCTACAAAGCAAGCACAGGACAGCCAGGGATATTACACAGAGAAACCCAGTCTGGAAAAACAAATAAAAACAAAAAACTCCCTGCTTCATAGCTAAAGCTAATCTAACAGCAATCACTTGCCTTTTTATAAACAAACACATAGTACTACTGAACGGTGTGTCACTAAACTTCCTGTAGGAGAACAGGGACTGGCACTAGACAGAAAAGGCTGCAGCCTGGCTCTATTAGTCACCTAGAGTGCCAATGTGCATCCAGTTGTGCTCCTCAAAGTTGACAAATCTTCAATGGAAGCTGATTAAATGCCACAGTGGGTAAAGGGGCTTGGTTGGCAAGTTTGACCATCTGCGTTTTATTTCCAAGTATTTTATAGCAGTTTCCTCTGAGACTGAAACATTCCACCCTGCAGGAAGCTCTTTAAGTCAGAAGGTAAACACGTCAAAACAGCTTCAGGAAGTTCCTGAAATTGACTAGAATCCTCCTCCCAAGAGTTGAACAATAAGAACTTTTGAGAGTCATTGTCAGACAAGACAAGCTGCCTGGGAGAAGCAGAAACCAGTCTAGCTGCCTGGAAGAGGTTTGAATCAACTAAGTCACCTGTAAAGGACACACCAACCCATTGAGCTACCTGCCAGCTCTGTAATCCCAGTTTCCAGCTGTTGTACTGGGGTGGGCTTTAGTGATGCAGCTGTCTTGGAGCAATTTCTCTTCCTGTAACTAACCCCTATCCTACTCCTCGGAGTAACCACAAAAACTGACTCGCCAAGGTGGACTTCAGTGGTATCTGTACTTTGGTCTGGAGTGGGTTCCCTATCTGGGGTGAATAGACATGTGTGCTTGTGTCACCCCAGGAAAAGTTTTTGTCAAACAATATATGTGTCCTTGCTGGGGCTTTGTGTAATCAAGATTTCAGGATAGTACTAGGCTGTCCCAAGACTATACCAAGGTTTGTTGTCATTACAGTTTGGTTGGTGTCTTCTTGACAGGGTCTAGAATCATAAAGGAGATAAGCTTCCGGGCATGCCTGTGAGGGGTAATCACAATTTCATTACTTTATATGGGAAGACCAGTGTTGAGTACAGGTGGAACCATTCCCTTGGTAGGGTAACCTGGGCTGGAAAATGGAAAGAGCTGAAGGCTAGTGAGCATTCATTGGTCTGTTTCTTGACTAGATACAACGTAGCCAGCTGCTTTAGGCTCCTATGACTTTGGCTTTCCAGTGAGATGGACTGACGATACCTGGACCTGTGAGTCAGAATAATACATCTTTTCTCCCTTAAGTTGCTTTTGCTGGGTATTTCTTCACGGCAACAGGAAGAGAATAAGACACTATAACTCTCCTTTCCACTGTGTTTAACCCTGAGGGCCAAAACTGACGTCTATTGAACTGCTGCACTCTGATCAATGTTTATGCCTCTGGGGACAGTCATGAGGAGGGTGTTGTTGTCAACACATGACTTGTAATTGGAAGTTAATCATAAAATAGAGTATAATTGAGAATACTGGACAGTGTGTGAAGGTGACATTTTGAGATGTTCCAGCCTGGCCAAGGAAATACAAGGTTTCTGAGGTGACTAGTGGGAAGAGTGAAGGGCCAAGAGCTTGAAGGTAGAGGTCAAAGATGAGCTGAGGAAATATTGCAAGTCTTTTAATCCATCTTAAAAGGATCTGAGCTTACTGGGCAGATAAATGGCCTTCAATCTCTTCAGTTAAGAACTCCTAACACTTAAATATTTGTAAACCATGTCACTAAAATAAACATATTGTTTATTTATAAAAGAGAGTCAAGGTATAAAATACACTTAAGTTACCATTTTTATTAATGATATCCACATGGATCCATGTACCGAATAGTCTTCATATTGGAACGCAAGGTAATTTTTAAATGACAGGGGGCATTGTATTAAGGAGTTAACATTTAGCTCTTCTTTTCGAATCACAAACGATTTAGGACGTTGACTTAAACATATTTTTAAATGTTAATTTGAATATATTTCACTATTGTATGGCCATGATTAACATGAGTTGCAACAAATGACACCCAGATTTTTTCCAACTTCAAAACTATTTACATTATGTACTTCTAGCAAAACTGTAATAAAGTTTATCATGAAGGGACTGCTTCCCTCTACAAACTCATTGAAGTCTTCAGTTGCCCTTAAACTAAGAAGGCAAAAGATAAGCAAGAACAGTAGTCGTAAGTCGTGCTTGTAGTTGTAACGTGTACTCATTACACTTGGCCAGGCAGCTCAGACAATCCACACACGTCCATTCTTCAACTCTCCAACAGTTCAATGTACTTCTCTTCTCATCCCCACCAACAGGAGCCCAAGCCACAGGAATGTTAAGTGTCCAGCGTCATAGCCTGTAAGAGAGAATTTGGGATTTGAATCTGGGCAGTCTGACACCAAAACCTGAGCCTATAAGTACCCTGTTGTAACTGCTTAGGCCAGAATGGTTTTAAATGGAGGGGTCCTAGAGTTTTCATTGTAAAGTAATACATGCCCATCGAAAGCATTTTAAAGAAACATTTAACTATATATATAAAAGGGCCATAAAGACATCAGAGATCTCAATATGAGAAGTCTTTCCACTGAATAAATTGCTCCATCTGGGGTTTGAGCATGAAGGATTTTCAAATAAATTGTCAATCATCACACTAACTTTGAGATAGGCACTCTTTCCATCTATACTTTAGAGATGAGAGGAAAGCAGTATTTCCAGATGCTATTATTGTCAACATTACAGAGATTGAACAAATGCAAGTCGCCTGACTCAGCCGTAATGTTCACAAACACTACTTTATACAGCTTGCTTACCTGCCTGCAATTTTGAGTGTAAAATATGATCATCTATTAATTTATTTATTCAAAAAGTATTTATTGAGCACTTATTATTATATGATCTGGGTATATTGTAGCAACGGGGATACAGCAGTGAGCAGGCAAATAAACTGCCCGCATTATATTCTAGTGACAAGCGAAGGCATCCAACTACTCATTACAGGAAAACTTAATGAGCACAAAGCCAAGAGATGATCCACGGTGCCTTGGGAACCAGAAGTCTAATTAATTCCTGGCGTGGCAAATCCCTTCTAAATCTGTGTGTGTGTGTGTGTGTGTGTGTGTGTGTGTGTGTGTGTGTGTGTTAGGCTGCACAGAGTACAGAGCTGATCATTCAACACATCCTCTTGAAAGAGGCAGACACTAGCTGTCTCATCTAGTGGTGCCATCCCTTGTCACCAGTGCTCTAGGTGGGATTGGAATCTGCCCAAAGTAGCTGTCGTGTGCAGTGACTGCTAGACTCCCCTAGTATTCTAAGTGTGAGCAAGGCAGAAAGAGGAGAGGAGTGAGAAAGCTCATCATGGGATGCTTGGGGCAGAGGTTGGGGGGAGGGGCAGCCCACCAAAAGCCACCTGGTTTTCTCCAGACCACTAGCTGAATGGTACCAGTTTCTTTTTATATCATTTTATTTTTATTTATTTCTGGAGGCAGGGCTCCATATAGCCCTGGATGATGGCCTTGAACTCACAATCCTCCTGCCTCTCAGCCCACTGGGTGTGTGCTGCTAGACGTGGCTATTTACGCGGGTGATGCTTGGTAGAGATGGTTGGTTAAATCTCCACACTGTTTGTACAGTGATAGTACATTGTAGAAAAAAAAAAAAGATAAAATAGCAGGTTAAGGAGATCTCTCTGACTACAGACATCAGAATGATGTCTCTGTTTTCTTGTGTGTGTGTCACTTGTGGGGAAATACTCCTAAAATCTTGAGCATTTTTAAGTGCACTTGAGTGCTGTTAGGTAAGCCTGGAGGTATAGTATCCCTGGCCACTTCCTGAATCTCACTCTCTGGCTACCCAAAACAAGTATCTTCAGCCACACACTCCCACTGTCTCCATGTTCTGCCAAGCTCTTGGGTGCAGGGTATCACACGCTAAACCCTTTGAAAACACGAGCCAACTTCCTTGAGTTGTTCTGTCAATACTTTAGTCACAAGGGTGCAAGTACTGACGTTCCATAGCTAACATTCATGCTGTGTGTATCTCAGTTCCCTTCAACTGTTAGACTGACTATCACTCTACTGTGCACGCACACACACACACACACACACACACACACACACACACACACACACACACACACCCAGGTTTTGTTTGCTGTTGATGGTCACACAATTGACCCTACCTTTTGCCTGTGTTGAGTCCTGTTGTTAGGAACATATACCTAAACATTTCTGAGTCCTTGCTTTGAGTTCTAGTTCCAGAAGCTGGACTTGGGGGTGATGCTGCAGTAGTTGTAAAAGTTTTGGTTTGTTTGTTTGTTTGTTTGTTTGTTTGTTTGTTTTAGGAACTGTTTCCCATGCCAAGAGCTATATGAATGGTCCGATTTCTATCACACTGCTAGTTTTGGTTTTCAGATAATAACCATCCTAATGACCATGAGCAGTGTGCCCTTTGAGATTTGAATTTTATTTGCCTGGGGATTAGTGATGCAACCTTTCTATGTACTTATTGGAGGTCCCCATATCTTCTTTGGAGTTTACTCATTTTAGAATTTAAAATTGTAGTATTTAAACTAATACCATAACTAATATGCTCATATAGAACTTTATGTTCATCATGCAAGCGATCTGCCATGTAAAATATTGGAGAGATGCCAAAACTGTATTAAATTCTAATACTGACAAATGGTGCACTGAAAAATTAAAGCTAACAGTAAGTGTGTGTTGGATAAATAAGACTCAAATTATAATTCTCTGAAGGACTTAACCACTGTGGTCAGTGCCAACATAGATCCCATACAAAGCAACAGTCAACACACATTTCAGTTTAGCAGCAGCAATAATTAGTATTAAAATTACCATGGATTGAATACCGGATGGGTAGCAGATTCTGTGAAATAAATCTAAAGGCCACAGCCAGCCTTCCACGAGTACCACTGTGCAGCATTTTAGCAGTAAGCATAACTCTTCACATATGAGGCTAATTGCTAGATTTCAAGACGAAATAATCAATTCAGTTCAGGAAATATATATTATAGAGGACATTGATCACTGGAGGTCACTCAGGATAAAGAAGCTCTGTGCCTTGTCTTTTGAAGTAAAAAAAAGGGGGGGGGAGATGTCTCACCTAAGGGTGACAAATTTTCAGGAGCTCCTGGTAGGTCTTGCTGATCATGAAGGTTGTTGGGCAGTGAAATGAGCTCTCTCTAAGCTAAAGAAGTCCCCACTCCTGAGGAGAGTATGAAGGAAAAGCCTACTCCCAAGGTCTCCTCAACACTGACAGAAGCCAGCTTCCTCAAAGCAGTGTTCTCTGTCCCCAAGCAGCCACTGCATGAATCCACGCAGTCAGAATCCATGACTGGTTTGCTTGTTCTGACAACTCTTGGGAAAGGAAGGCCAGATCAGCAGGACCCAAAGATGAAGAAAGCTCTGAGGAAAGCTTGAGGGAAGTTACTAACTCAAAGAAAAACAAATGACACCAAAAAGAAGCCCTGCCCCTGCCTCTCCCAAGCCTTCTGCCCCCACCCCACCCCCTCTTTCCTGTCCAAAAGCAAACGTTTAGTGATATTAGCTAAGTGATCTAAGCTAAGGGAGACTGGGTTGATCTCAAGAACTGATTCCAGTCAGTTGGGAAGGTCTAGGGTAGGGTTCTGAGTTGAGAGGGATTTGGATACGATACTGCACCTAGGCTCAACAGGAAAGAGCAGACTCCATTCCATTAGCCCTGTCTGGTCTAAGCTCTTGGGAAGTGTAAGAGAGCATGTCAGACTCGGTGAGTTGCACCACAATGGTCCAGAATGTTAGTACTTTCAAATCCCTAGGGAGGCAGGGAAAACTATTGTTTGCAAAAAGAAGTCTCTGAGAAGAGGGTCGTCCTTAACCCTGAAAGCATTTTAATGGCTGCCACATCTGAAAACATGGAAGCTACTGCACCCCTCTCTATCTTAGGGGTAGCCTCTTTCTCCACTCTCTGCCTGGTAGGCTTTGAAAGCCGCAAGAAAAGATCTGGCCAACTTCTACTGCATCTAATGCTTGACTTCAGGCCCAGGGACAAGAATACATGGGATTTTGCCTTTAGAGTTTTGCCTCTAGAGGTAGCACACGCCTCCTGCCCATCTCTCCCCACAAAGACCTGAATCAGAGAACTGAGCAGAGAAATGGTCTCCCAAAGTCTCCACACGCTTTCTTCACATCTTTGGCCTGTGACAACTGGTCCCCTGATCCAATGGGGCCTGGGAGTATCACTGTCACTGCTGGACCAGATGCAGGCCCTCTGGTCCCTTTACCAGGTAACTGTGCCCACTCCCCTGAGGCTCCCGCCCACTTCTCAGAGGCCCAGATCCAAGTATTATGGTGATGTCAGCGGCTTCTGGCTCCCTGCCTGCAGCCCACGCTTTCCTCCACAACAAAAATGCTTCAATTCTTCTACCCCCGTTGCTTTCAAGTTGCCCGTCCCCAGCCTGCCACAAAGAGCTCTGTTCTCCTTTCCTGCTCTTCTCTGCACAGACTCAAGGCTGCCCCAGGGCCCAGTCTGGGGTTGATGGGGGTAGGTGGGTGGGGAGAGAATTGTTCCTGGACTCTCACACACCCTTCTCCAGGCATATTGAGGAAACCAAGGCACAGAGGGGAGAGGAGGACTTACTCAAGATGTGGAGTACATGATGGAGATGGGGGGCGGGAGGTGGGACCTTGTTTTCTGTAGCTTGGTCCAGCCATCCCACCTATAAGCATGCACATGGCTGCACAGTCTGGGACTGTTTATTACTTTACACCTTTTTTTTTTTTTTTTTTTAAAAGCCCCTCTTTTTATCATTTTCCTTTCATTCTTTTGTCTGGCTCTCCATTCACTCAGAGGATCAGGGGACCAATAGTCACAGATCAAAGATATGAGGAAAGCTTGTGCAGACCTTGGTAAGCCGTTTCTCTATTCAGTTTCTTGACTCAGGTCTTTGGAGAGAGAGGCCTGGGAGGTGTGTAGACTGCTACCTCTAGACACCTTTGTGTCTTCTCTCCTTCCCTCCTTCCCTCCTTCCCTCCCTCCCTCCTCTCTCCCTCCCTTCCTGTCCCCTCCCTCCTCTCTCCTCACTCCCCACCCCCCACCCCGCCTTTCCTGGATGAGGAATAGTGGTTTCCCCACACAAACTTGATGTCCTCCTTAGACTGTTAGAGGGGCACTGAAGGGGGCTGGAAAAATCCCCTCTGACTTGATTCCTTAATTGTTCCACTCTCTGCTCTCTGACACCCTCCAACCCCATCCAGGAAACCTATTGATTCCCCCTGTAATGGGGTGCTTTTTGTTTTCTCTGTGTTTTTTCCCCTAGTGGAATTAGAAGCAGCCACCTTATATAAAAAGGAGGTACTTCTCTGTTAACCAGAGTGTCCCCCCGATTTTGAACTCTTTCTCTGGGAGTGTAGCCAAGGAAGTCACCTGGGAAGGGAGCACTCACGCTCTGAATGCCGATGTTATCTGATGAGACAGGTCAGTGCGTTCTGCCTCAAACGCTCACCCAGAGACAGGAGTAGGAGTTCGGGTTTTGCAACCAGATACCTGTATAATGTGTAACAAATAAAGAATACAGGTGAGATGGCCTTTTATTATTTTTCTAATCACAGGTTTCACTTGTGAAATGAGGGCGAGATGAGGCAGGCATGTCTCTCTGCAAGGTCCTCACCTGAGTCATCTCTGGTGGGCTCACAGCTTAGATGAGGGTGGGCTATTGGGAATTGACAGACGAATCGTCAAATCCGTACTTTTGGTCTCATGGGAAGAATACCACATAGTAAGTAGTTTGGGGGCGCAGCTCCCAACACAGCCTCAACTGTCCAGTGTTGATCCACAGGAAACCACGGGCTAATTGCAGATTCTGTCACATCTGGAAAGAAGGACTTGTACACAAACCCGATGTGTGGAGACAATAATCTCCCATGCCTTTCCAGGGCTCACTGGAGTGTGTTTCAAGACATTTCATACCGAAAAATGACATCTGTGACATAATGACTTTTGAAATTTTCAGAAAAATCTGTCGCTTTTATTCGTTTGGTACATTGAAGTTTCAGGTAACTCACTGGGTAGACCAGCCTCCCTGAGTGTCAGGATTAAAGGTGTGCGTCCGGCTATTAAGGTAGCTTTAGTTTACAAAAACAAGCTCAGCAACATTAAAATAGATAATCCTGTTCCTTACGGAAAGGTCTTGAATCTGGTAAGATTGTCTTCAGAGCGAAGGGCAGCCTGAATTGGTTCTTAGAGGCAAGCCAACACTGTAGCACGTACTCCACCTGGACTGAGCACATCCACCAAAACAGATGGGTCCGGGGCAGGAGAGACAGTTAAGGGCACTTGTCACCATGCCTGATGGCCGGAATTCAACACCTCGAATCAGTGTGATGAGAGGAGAGAACCGACTCCTACAGGCTTCCCTTCAGCATCTCATGCACGCACGCATGCACGCATAAAAAGAAAAAAATGATGGAGTCATCAGACACATCTATTTCATATGGAAGTACTAAAAAAAGAATGCTGCTGGTTACCAAACAAGTACTTTCCAGGCACCTCTGCTCCGGTTCTCATGATCTCATGATTATGCGTGCCTGAATTCATAAGACTTTACTGGTCAGATACTCTTACACCAGAGATGGTTCAAACGTAGCACACCTACCTCTTTGTCCAATTCTATGTTACAGCAGACATCACTAATCAACTGTTGCTTTTCCACACACACACACACAAAAAAAAAATTTATAAAAACATGACCTATTTATTTCCCAAGGTGTTGAACAGCCCTTAACAATCAATAAAGCGAGCTCACGGAATGAAACCTGTCTTTCATCCCTGCATCTAAACATTTGGATCACGTAAGTAGCTCCTTTTGTTTAGATGTCTGACTCACCGGGCAACCTTCTGATTAGAACATAGTTTCCCATGGATGTTACAGAAACCAGATGGACTTTCCAGAAGATAGGACTGCCTGGTCCTCACAAGAGGGACATTCCTCACTATACATAGGTCTCATAAAGTCGGTACTTGCAAATCATTCTGCTTTTATATAACAGATTAAGTGTCCAGATAACTAACAGTCTAAAGACCCAATTCTGAACCCTGGCAGACTGGCCAAGACAGTGTTCTTAAGGAGAGAGCTCTTGAGATCGTCAGCATTCTTCAGAATCGCTCATCTTCTCTGTGAGGCGTGACAACACACACCTTTCATTACTTACAGCGTCTAAAAAGAGTCCCAAGGAAGCTTCACACGGAGGTTCCGTGACTGAAGAGACAGTTGCTACTTAACACTGAAAGCAAAATTTGGAGAACTACAGGGTACTTGTCTACTGTTCCTGATAATATTGTCCAGCAGGCTAAATGGGAAAAGAAACCAAAAGGCTAAGAGAGTAGGAGCCCAGAAACAAGGTTCACCCTCCCCCTCAGGTGGCTGTCAGACCTCTCTCAGACTCCAAATAGACACCACCAGGGCACCTCACGATGGGACTTCCTCTCCATTTCCTGGTTTCTGTGAGCACACTGATAGGGTAGCGTCGGCTCTTCAGCCACATTATTCCCACTTGGCTTTGTTTGTAGAGTAAGGCCGAGTCGTACCTCACATAAACGCCACAGCTGGAGTGACCAGCCCTGCATGAGCGCCCCAAAGCCTTGCTCCAAAGAGGCTTCAGGGAAAAACTCCACTGTGTTCTTTCCCTCGGAAGTCTGACTCAGACCTGTGTCCTGTCTAAAACAAGTCTATGTTTGCTTGATTTTCAGTGACAATCGGCTCTAAAGCACATGACCTTACCTTGAAAAGAGGCCTCAGTCCGCCCAAGACGTCACTTCTGTACTGAAAGGATGGGGTGACTTTAGCTGTCCTGGGCTGAATCCACATGCCCAAGCTCTCAGCTGTGGTTGCCCAGAATGTAGCCGGGTTTGGAAATAGAAGTGATGACATGAAACGGAACCACAAATGGGGCCCTGGCCTCGTATAATTGATGTCCATCATAGAAGAGGAAAATTTGTCTCTCAGACTCTCAGGAAGGCACGCACCCAGGAAAACCTTCCTGAGGGCACACTGAGAAGGTGTCCATCTGTAAGCCAAGGAGAAAGGCCTATGGGAAACCAACACAGCCAACACCTTGACACTGGTTCTTCTAAGTCTCCAGAATTATGAGAAAATCAGTTTCCATCGTTTACACCATCCCAGCTGAGCCATTTTGTTGTGGCTTACTTTCTTTTCTTGTTAAAATGGATGTTACCAACCTCAGAAAGTATTTGCCCCCAGGGGTCTCCGGCAAGGCCTGCAGCGTGGTTGGCACTCCCTTGGGTGCTCTGAGTTAGGTTTAGCCTTTTGGGTTAAGAGACAGTGGATTAGAGCCTTATATCTGGGGGCTGGAGAGATGGCTCAGCGGTGGGTAGGAAGAACACTTGCCGCTCTAGCATGAGGAACCAAGTTCATAAGCCCAGCAGCCACATAAAGGCCATAGTGGGTATGCGGATCTGTGACCGAGGTTGGAGACAGATGGGTCCCCAGGGCTTGTTCATCACCTGCTCTTACCAAATCAGTGAAGGACCCCGTCTCAAAAAATTATGGTAGAAAATAACAGTGGAAGACATCAACGCCTACATCTTGCCTCTATGCTCACGTGTACACACCAAAACAAAACAAAACAAAAACCATTGTACATATGCTACACATGCTAACCAAAAACACCACACAAAGCTGCTTTATGTAAAACTTGGCGGCAGCTGCGAGTCCCTCAGAGTACAGGCTAACACAGCCCTTGCGGATCCTTTGCCTGGACTTCCACTTCACCTACACTCAGCTCCACTCACACCCTTCTTAATCCTCAAACAAGACCCACAGAGCTCCACTCTTGCTGTTTTCCTTTCTCTCTCGGATGTTCCTCTCCCAGAATGCACTTGGCCAACTCAGCATCCTGCTTCCAGTCTTTGCAGAAACACCACTGCCTCCACTGGGCCCATCATGAATACCCACCCACCCATGGCCAGTTTCCGGGATTAGCCAGTTTCCTATCACTGTGAGAAAATAGTCAAGAAGGCAGCTTAAAAGTAAGAAAGGCTTATTTCAGCTTATCATTTCAGAGTGTTCAGTTTCGAGGTGCTAGGCCCATCGCTCCATGCCTGTACTGAGGCAAAACATCACAGCAGAAGGCTCTAGTAGAGCTGATCACCTCACCTCATGTTTGGGGGCACGGGGGTCCAGGAAAAGGTACACCCCTGAAGGCATTCCCCCATTGGCCATTTTCCTGTTGTGCAGCTAGGCCCTATCTTTTTTTTATAGTTTATTAATTTATTCATATTATATCTCAATTGTTATCCCATCCCTTGTATCCTCCCATTCCTCCCACCCTCCCATTTTCCCCCTACTCCCTTCCCCTGTGACTGTGACTGAGGGGGACCTCTTCCCCCTCTATATGCTCATAGGGTATCAAGTCTCTTCTTGGTAGCCTGCTATCCTTCCTCTGAGTCCCACCAGGCCTTCCCATCAAAGGGACGTGGTCAAATATGGGGCACCAGAGTTCGTGTGAAAGTCAGACCCCTAGGCTCTATCTCTTAATATTCCATTCCACTGTGAACGCATTCGTGCCTCGATTCCTTAATGAAGTCGGTAGCCACATCCATCAGCCTCAACAGCACCTGCCAGCTGGATCAAGCCTTCAACATGCAAGCCTCTTGGAAGACACTTCCATATCGAAACCATAGCACGTCCTCACCCCTCACCCATTCAGGACACAACTCCATTCACCATGCTTGTTGGCCTTTCTCTCCATAGTACCTGCCATCATCCTTTAGCGTTTTAGATAGTATTTACTTTATGTATTGTTTCGTGCCTCTCCCACCTCCATATAGTGTGCAGACTCCAGTAAACCAAAAATACTTGTTTTCTTCACTGATACGCCTCCAAATATGTATAACAATGCTTATCACAGAATGGATACTTAGTAAATATAGTAAATATTTGCTAGTGAGTGGTGTCTTGTATGAACTATATTTTTATATTTTCCACAAGTAGGCTAAAATGACCAAGCTCAAGTTTTCCTGGCAGCCATTAAAAACCCTGTAGCATTTCTCAAGGGCTTAACTTTATCCTGTGTTGAGACGTAGATGAGTTGGCTAACTTGTAGGTCTGTCAGCTTGAACAACTTCAACCGGATCACTTTTTAAGAAGGCCCCTAGTGGACAGAGAGTGCAAATGCACAAATAATATCTTTACTATCTGCTATCCCCACCCCCTACCCTCACCCTGCCAAAGCCACCAGCCAGCTTAGTCACAGCAGAGTTAAGTCTAGCCAGATATGCCACCATTAATATGTAGATATTATAATATATACACATACGTGTATGTATGATGTATGTACGTATGAGTTCACTACATCCCTCAAAGAATCAAAGCCATGGGTCTACCAGGTGACCTTAGCCATCACAAAGAACACCAGAGGCTTTAGAGAATTTTGAGATCTTGGAAGATAGCAATAATTTTAATACCTAAGACAGGATATTATTGACCATCAGCTGGTTGAGGACAATTTTCTGGCTCCGAAAAAAAAAAAAAGTTCTAATTTTCTTGGCTGTTCTTCTGCCAAGTTCATCTTGCAGCTTCTGAACCTCTCGGACCAGATCATTATCCACAAGCGAAGACAGAGTCTCCAAACGGTTTGTTCTCCCCTAGGGAGCGATTGAGAGTACAGTCATTCTGCTGTGCTTTTACCTCTAGGGACCTATAGCCAGCATCCTCTCAGAACAGCGTAACCCATCTCTTGCCTGTGTCAGCCATTCCTCCCACCCCTCATATGGAATCCCAGCATCTCCTAATGAGCAACTCTAGACACCCAAAGCAATGCTACGGAGGAACCAGGGATGGGGGAAGAGTCACCAGAAAGCAAGCTCCTTCAGCGGCTTTTTGTCACAGCTAGTTTAATCTTGCCTGTGGTCAGAGATGCTCACACGTTCCCTGTGTCATCTGCCACTCATCTTCACAATCTGCATATGCGACATGCAAGCTTTTGGCAGATAGGACCAGCCTCCTTCCTCTCTCCCATCTCTTCCTCTCCCTGCAGGAGTCAGAGATTGTAGTCGGAGATATACAAAAAGACTGGGTCTCTGACTTCTGCACCCCTTCCCCCAAGCAGATAGAAATGACTCTAAAATGGGTGACAAATGTCGGTTGGCAAGAGAGAGGTGCGCGGTGTCTGAAAAGCCGTTGAGGAGGACAAGGATTCTGCTCAAGAAAGGGGCATCTGAAATGTTTCCCAGAGGAGCTCCCTGTGAATTCTGCTGGAAGTTAAAGGCAGTTTGCCAAGGAGAAAAGAAGGTGAAACATCTTGGGGGCTGAGGAGAGTCAGTGGATAAAGCATTTGCCTTGTGAATGTCCCCAAGACCCACAGAGAGCCAAGTGCTTGTCTGCAACCCAGTTGCTCCTCTTGTAAAATGGGAGGCAGAGACAGGAGAGTCCCTGGAAGCTGCGGGGACGGGGGGGGGGGGGGCAGCTAGCCTTTTGTACACAGTTGACACATCCTGTCATTATAGGATGACCCGGTCTCAGACAACATGGACTGGAAGGACCGGCACCTAAAATGACAACCCGACTTCAACACATATGCTGGGTGGCTCGTGTGCTTGCAGCGCATGCGCACGCTGGCGTCTGCAGAGAGTACTCTGAAGGAGTTTCCCATAGGATGAGTCCATGCAATATTCAGATAGCCAATTAGAGGGGCCAAGTCAGCCAAAACGATTAGCTGACTTTGAGAAAAGGAAAAGGAAACGGGACGCACTGGGTTGATTCCTTTCACACATGTGGACAAGTGGAGCCAAGCAGAATGGTAAAGTGATCTGGATAGGCCAGCCATATTCAGAACAATTCTCTCGTGGCCCGCCTGACTATGGAGTCGACCACCAGGCTGCTCTCCCTCCCTCCCCCGACCCCACCCCTCAGCGTATATTCTCTACAGGAAAGATCTCCTGGGAGTCAATGGCTATAGAATAAGTTCCAGGAACTTGGAATCTTTGGACCTGACGCTGTTTGCAGAGCTTGCAGGAGGTGTCGGGGCTGGAGATAGGAGGGCCTCACTGCTTTTCCTGTAAGACAGATTCCACAAGCCAGGAGGGAAGGGCCTGAGTGAGGAAGTCTTCACTCCGCAGGGACCATTCAAGATGGATGACTCTCATTAGCCCAGTTCTTAAGAGAACCACAGAGTCTGCAAAACGGAAGTGAATGTCCTTGGTCACTCCCACCAAAGTGCTTATTTTACTCTGAGAAAATAGAGTTTCAGAGAATTGGATGAGCTACCACAACGCGACAAAAGCTGAGACTGGACTCGAGTTTTATTTAGTTCTGGAGCATAGCCCCTTACCTCAACAAACACCCTACTTCCTGGTTTACTACTTCTGCGTTTTCATGGAGAAAAAGCAGGTGGGACTAAAATGAAATGCCAGGTAGTAAAGGTGACCTTCAGGATGTCAGGTGAAAACTCTGTCAGGCCAGATGTACCTCTAAAACTATTTTAGCCAGACACCTTCCTGGTGACCAAAGGTGGTAGTAAACAGGCAACAATACAGCCACCCCTAAAGGCCCTGGTGACAGTGGGAGAGCAGACAATACCAAAGCCACTCCAGGAGCACGTCACTGGAAACACGTCACTGCCCGCCAGCAGGACTCAGGCCCCCTAGGCCACGTGTGTACCCTCTGCGCATGCGTATGTCCTTCCTGCGCACGTGTTAGGTAACTTATAAAGGGAACTAACTCCTCCTAATAAACCTCTTAAGTGGGCCTGCTGCATGGCAGGATTTCCATTCCTCCTTACAGCTCTGCCACTTACATCCTAACATTTTGGTGGCCCTGCTTCGGGGAGGCACTTCTGGCAGTAGTACCCTTACCGAGAGTGCAATCCCCATTGGATTGCCCCTGGTAAATAAGAGCTTCCGGAATCCTCTCGTTCCAACACAGACCTGCTCCCACCCTCCATCCCCCGATTGGTTAGTTTCTCTTAGTGTAAACGGTTCGCCTAGTTGGAGAGATAGCCAGCCCTCTCTGATTCCCTAGGAGTGGAGGTACCCAACCCCAGTCTTCACGACTGAGGCTGGTCCTCTTTGCTGACCCACAACTAGGACTATTCCCATCCGGTGAGCTTTCAGACCCAACTGCCACCACTGCTGCTGTTGCCGCAGCACCCACATGCAGTGGGTAGCTACATCCGCTGGCCGGCTCATCCATAGAGCTGCGCTCTTTTGGTTACTGGTCAGAACTGACGAGCTGCTGAACAGTCTGTTTTTTTTTTTTTTTTTTTTTTTTTTTTTTCCTTGAGTCACTATCCATTTTGGGGGATGCTCTAACGGATTACTGGCTTCACATCCTGAGGAACGCAGGCAAGTTTGGGAACAGATGACAGTACACGCAGATGAGGCCCATCAGACTAACTCAATGCACCTGGTCAGAGGTGAGGCCGTTCCTGACCAAGATCCAAACTGTGATTATAATACTGCAGCAGGTATTTTAGAGAGAGACTAATTCATGACCTGCCTACTGGCTGGTCTCCACAAGGCTTCCCTTAACCCAATAAAATTTGAAAAACTCCAAGGGGTCATTCAAGAAAAAGACAAAAATCCCTCTCAATTTCTAGAGCACCTTATAAAGGCCCTCTTACAATATACTAATTTAGATCCTGAGAATCCAGAGAGTAAACATTCTTGATACCCTATTTCTTTTCCCAGAACTATCCCGACATCAGGGCTAAACTTAAAAATTGAGTGTGACAAAACAGCCACTGGACAAAAATGTCCTCGTTTCTCCCAAAGGCAGAATTCTGCCTAAAATGGGCAAGTTTGGATGCAGGCAGAGTTGACGGCCAGACTCTGCCAAGATAGGGTAAGCAAGTCCTCAATGGTTCCTGCTTCACAAATATATCTGTCAGATATACTGAGCCAGAAGGCTGAAGATGATGCTCCAGTGTTATAGAGAGTGTTGGGTGTCTGTTCAGGCAGTAAACTGTCTCTGTCATTTTTTCATTTTGGAAGCTGCTAACCTGCACTTCCCTTTTACTCAGGTAGTTAAATTTATTCCTTCTCAAGTCTCTGATGGGGTTGAAGACCAGAGAGTTAATTTTAAAATTAAAATTAGTTGTTTAGGAATTAAAAAGATACTTTTAAGTCTAGATAGATACTTTTAGGTTGATGGATTTAAGTTTTAACAGATGTTGATTTAGGTTAAAAACTTTAGATTTACCAAGATAAAATAGATAATATTTTCTACAAAGTTGCCAAATACATTTTGATTAAAAATTATGTGTGTAAGTCTTACCTATTAGCCTTTACAATTTTTCACAATTGTACTTACTGTATATAAAAAAATGACCTTTTTTATTTAGACAGAAAAGGGAAGATGTTGGGGGATGGTCTGATGTATTTTGATGCTAATTACTGCTTTCTGTCTGTGACCCACCTTTTGCTTAATAAAAAGCCATCCCACCTGGGCAGGGCAGAGGAGATAAGGTGGGGCTTAGAGAGAGAGGAATTCTGGGAAGGAGAAGGATGGCCACCAGGAGAAGGAGACCTCAAGTGAAGAGAGGAAGGCCGCCATGGGTTAGCTGAAGGAGAAGCACATGGCCTGCAGCGTGGATGGAGAATCCAGCCCAGATAAAAAAAAAATAAAATGAGCAAGTATTTGGGATTATGGATGGGAGGTAGCTTGGTAGACGTTATTAGAAGCAGACGGCATGGGATTGAGGCAGGGATCCCTTGCCTGCCCCACGATGGGAGGTAGTATAGAGAATTGATATCTGCCCCAGGTTAACTAAGGCTGCTTTGAAGTATAGTAAGTGTCTGTGTCTTAATTGATTGCTAGCTGGGCCTACTGATAATGCATGTAATTTAAAAACAATAGGTATACCATGGGAGAGATGAAAAGGGTTATAAACAAAAATACCCAATGCTGGCCCAGGCTGCCCAACTGGCCCAGGGGACTACCCATCCTCCCTTGCCTCCTGCAGCTCAAGGACAAGGGCCACTGGGTTCTTGTTATAAATGTGGTCAGCATGGTCATTGCGTCCCAGACTTACCCAAAACCCAGCAGGTCACAGAAACCTTGTCCAAGGTGCTATCAAGAGAGACATTGGGCTGATAGTTTTCCCCATGTTTCTCATAACAGGGAGACATTGCTCCCAGGTTGCCCTCTGAACGACATCCTAGGCCTGGCCACAGACAACTGAAGGTGTCGGGCTCCCTTGACCTGACCACTGCCATTTCTAATAGGGAACCACGGGTAATTATGGTGGTATCTGGGGGGGCCATCTCCTTCCTTCTGGACAGTGGTGCCACATATTCGGTTCTCGGGGATATTAGGGACACACCTCTTCTTCTAATTCCCCTATTGACAGGGTAGGGGGACAGCCTTGCCAGCCCCACCAAACTCCACCACTTAATTGTGTTTTCAGGGGCATTCCTTTAACTCATTCCTTTTTAATAATGCCAACTTGCCCTGTCCTCTTACTAGGAAGGAACCTTCTAGTTAAACTGGGAGCATTTATCTCCTTTGCTCTAGTTAAACTGGGGGCATTTATCTCCTTTGCTCCCCCAATCTGCCTAACCCCAACCTCGCCTATGGCCTGTTTTCCTTCTAGCTATGCAGTCTACCAGTTCTACAAACCCATTTCCTCTGCCAGCCTCTCAGGTGGACCCCCAAGGTCAGGGATGTCTAAAACCCTTCTATTGCTGGACACCACCACCCCCTATTGTCATCCAGCTAGAGGATCCTACCCGGTATGTCACCCAACCCCAATACCCACTCAGCCCTGAGAGCCTTAGGGCACTTAAGCCTGTTGTATCAGAATTCCTAAGAAAAAGCCTTCTCTGCCCCACCTCCTCTCCTTTTAACACCCCTATACTTGCAGTTGAGAAGCCAAACAGAACCTGCCGCCTGGCTCAAGATTGATCCCTATACGGGCCACCAATTTTATGTTTAATATAAGAAATATGAGAAAGAGATGCCAGATGTGATATTAGATTATATAAGATTTATTAAATGAGCATGGGGAGAGAAGGAAAGGGGGGAAGGGGTACCTGGAGAGGGGGGGAAGAGAGGGAGGGGCAAGGTAGGTCTGTCCTTTTATATATAGGGCAGGGCCACACCCCCATGGCAGGTAGGCAATGACATCACAGGTAGCCAGACTGAAGCAGAATTCTAACTAAAGGCCAACGCCAGTGTCCCATTTAGCTCTAGCTGTGCCACCCACTGCTCCTGTTGAGCCATGGTACACTGTTGGCTTCTGTTTAGGGGCTTTGCTGCTTGGAAAATGTCTCATAATCACCCCTGGGTGGGCTGACTCCAGCTGCTGCAGCCCCACTTCCTCTAACCGCACCGGAACCACGTTGCCCTCCTGCCCTCCAGACAGTTGCATTTTTACCCCAAATTTCACCTCTGCAAGATTTCCTGCAGAGCGTCCCCAGAGTCAGCCTTTCCCCTTCTGCGCCTCATTACTCAGTCTTTCGATGGTTCTTCCTCAAGCGCTTCAAAAACATTTCCACATAATCTGAGCTCTTAGAGTTGTAGGCTGTGCTTTGCTCTCCATCAAGTAGACTTCTCTGTGTCTTTCCAGCTCTGCTGTGGTATCACCAACCAAACAGCTGGGGAAATTCAAGATGTACAACCACGATTATTTTTATCCATTATGAAATGACTACCACAGCCAAGCAACTTATAGCTGACACCTTAGGTGCACAGTGAGAATACCTCAGGCTGCTTTCCTGTTGAATTTTAGGTGTATAATGTAATATTATTAGTTATCATCACATGGAAAACATTAGATGTCCTGAACTTGTCCAAGGTCATTTGTATTTCTAAGGAAGCTTATGAGTGAGGGTTGGACAGGAGCCAGAGGACTTGATTCAAACTCAGTGTCAGTTAGGGTCCGGGTAAAAAGCAAACGGCATAGTCTAAGAAGGCAGGCAATGTAAAAGGGTCTTCGAAACCAGGGCAGCGGCCAAGTTGAGCCCAGCCAGGAACATCTCATGAAGGATCCTGGAGCCAGCAGTAGTTTGAGGTCTCATCATGTCTGGGTCTGAACGACTGTAGAGAGGAAGTGGTCACTAGGGCTGGAATGGACACCTGGCAAGGTTGAAGATGCAGCCCTGGGCTGGAGAGACGGCTCAGTGGGTGACACACTTGGGTAGCAAGCATGAGGGTTTGAGTTCCCAGACTCATGGGTTCCCAGAACCCATGTTAATTTTTTTTTTTTTTTTTTAAGTTCCACAAGTTGGCCCAGGTTTGTATCCCCAGGGCTAGGAGTGGAGACAGGCTGATTCCTTGAGCTTACTGGTCAGGTCATCTAGCCTACTTGGGGTCCAGGCTAGTGAGAGACCTTGTCTCACAAAAATAAGCTGAATGGTACCTGAAGTTGTCCTCTAGCGTCTAACACACGCACGCACATACACGCGCGCGCACACACACACACACACACACACACACACACACACACACACACAGAAAGAGAGAGAGAGAGACAGACAGATAGAGAGGGAGAAGGAGAGACTGTAAACCCAGTAGAGAGGTTTGGGGACTAAGCACCCCAGCCTGTCTTCCTCGTATCCTCCAACTCACTGACTTCGCCTCCCACCCAGAGTGGAGGGAGAGAAGCTGCTATTTGACGTCCATGGAGCAGGAGAGAAAAGGACAAGTCCTGATGGGAACACCAAGATTATCTCACAGGACCTGGCTCAATAACTCCCCACAAGCATCTCGACGCTCTGATCCTCAGGTTGCTGTTAGGGAGAGCGAGTGGGTTGAGAACTACTTGGTCCCCAGGCTGCCTTCCCTGCCTATCGCGGTTAGACTCTATATTGCATTTGCGTGCTGAACCTTTAGACTTCTAGAGGCAGACACTCTCAAGGAAGCGGAATCTGGCGGCTGCTGTTAACTTATATCTGAAATCACCTCGAATCAGACTGTGGGATTAGAAAGCCAGGCTTTTGTAGCATTGGTTAGTTCTTAACACGTTTCCAAGGGAAACAGATTTACACGGTTTGATTATTCATTATTTCCTTCGTGCCCGTGTTTATACAACACCTGAACTGTGTCCTGAAGATCTATTTTATTCTCTTTTATAGAGAGCCTTTTCTTTTGTTCTTTGGTCTCTAACTTAAGTCACTCTGATCGTGGTCGGACTTTCAATGACTTGTAATATGAAAAAAGAAAAGACACGATTTACCCACAGACTTCTGTAGCACCGTGAGAGTCAGTAAGCAACACCTTCCAGGTTCAAAACAGATGCAGGTGATGGGACTCTGCGAGATGTCCTAAGAAACCATGGTGTCTCCCAGACAGTGGTTCTTCCTGGAGCCCTGTCAGAAGCCTTAGATGCTATGTCCCCCCCACAGCTGTGCAAGTTAAAGGCTTGGCCCATTCTGTTCTGCTATTGAGTTACTAGGAGGAAGTGAGGAGTCAGGTCATCAAGTTAGGCCTCCCCCCCCCCCCTCTCTCTCTGTGTGTGAGTGTGTGTGTGTGTGAGTGTGTGTGTGTGTGTGTGTGTGTGTGTTTGTAGTGTGTTACACATATGTCCATGTCCAAATAAAAAACTTGAGTGTCGTTTCTCATGTTTGAAATAGAAATAGGCCTCTCATTTTGCCCGGAGCTGTCTGAGCAGGCAAGACTGCCTGGCCACTGAGCTCTAGGAACTCCCCTGCCCCCTGGGATTACCAGCGGGCATCACCATGCCTAGTTTTTCACATGGGTTCTGGAGAGCAAGCTCAAGCCCTCAAGCTAGGGGGCTCTATGACTGAGCCGTCTCTCCAGCTCCCTCCCTCCCTTTCACTACCCAGCCAGCATGAAGCGGACATGTTCCTCTGCCACATGTACTGTCTAGACAAGACCCCAAAGCAATGGGGACAACTGATCTTGTATTGAAACCTCTAAATTTATGGGCCTCAATAAGCTTCTTTTTTTATATATATAATCTGTTTATCTTAGGTATTTGTTACAGTACCAAAAAAAAAAAACTGACCAACAAAAGTTTACCTCTGTCTTCCTGTCGTCTATCCAAAGAATGTTCTGGGCACAGGGGAACAGTAAAAAGAGAGACAGGTTCCTTGTTTAAAGTGGAGGAACAGTGATGTCAACACATGTACAGTTATTCTTCAATATCCACATCCACTGACTCAAAAAAATTAAAAAAAAAAAAAAAAGGCGTGGACCCAAACTACTCAGAATTAACATTACTTTGCCATTGCTTCCTAAACACCACTGTGTAACAACTCTTTACATCATGTTGCAAATCATCAGTGATCTAGGGGTGTTTCAGTGAACAGGGAATGTAAGCATCTGTATGAGTGTCTAAGGATCTTGGTATCTGCTGGAGACCCTGGAACCAATCATTCTTCAAGGGACAACTGTACATACAAAATATAATAAGTGCTATGTAAGAACTATTTGTATGGTAGTAATCTTAAGTTCAACGAAGAGCTAAAGACAGTTATGCAATGAAGTTACAATGAAGGGCCCAAGGTAGGTCTGATTAAAACTAGAAAAACAAACCAAACAAACAAACAGGGTCTCATTGTGTAGCCTGCCCATGAGCTTGCAGCCCATCTGCCTGAGGTTTGTGGGCACTAGGATTATACATATATTCCAGTACACGGGGCTGGAAAGGTTGATGTTTAAAAGTTTTTTAAAAGACATTTATTTATTTATTTGATGCTTTGAGTGTTTTCCCCACATGTAGGCATGTGCACCACTTTCATGCCTGGTGTCCTTGGGGGTTCAGAAGAGGGCATTGAATTCCCCGGACCTGGAATTACAGGTCTGCTGGGAACTGAACCCAGGTCCCCTCCAAGAGCAGCAAAATGCTCCTAACTGCTGAGCTATCTATCCAATCCTTAAAACCATTTATTTTTGATAGGATACTTTAATTTCAACATATTTTCTACATTAACATAGAAATGTCCCCAAACTCTCAATGTCTTAGAAGATAATGTCAAGAAAGACCAAATCAGTGATACTCATTTTAAAGAATTAAAGAAAGGTATGGTGGCACAAGCCTTTGATCGCTATACTTAGGTGTCGGAGGCAGGGAGATCTCTGTGAGTTCAAGGCCAACCTGGTTTACATAGGGAGTTCTAGGCCAGCCCTGGATACATGGTGAGATCTCATCTCAAAACAAACAAACAAAAGACAATAAAAAGAAAGCTAAGGGGAAAAAGGAAGCGGTGTTCATTTGATAGTGTTTACCTGACATATACAAGCAAAACCTTGGGTTACATCCATATCACCACACAGGCAATGCTTGCCTGTAATCCCAGCACTCAAGAGAGAGTGACGGAGACAAGAAAACCAAAATTTTAAAGTGATTTGGGTATATAGAGTGAGTTTGAGGCCATTCTGGAATACGTGAGACCATGTCTTAAAAATAAAGTCTGTGACGCAGTGTGGGGAATGCTGTAAGCTGTGTGTGCATTGTTGGGTCCATGGGTCCCCAAGAATATGGAATAGGGACAGAGAATTGAGGAGAGGAAGACAATATTAGGAGATTGATGGAGAAAGAACGGAATAGGTTGAGATCCTGTGAACATCGGCGTGGGTATTTATTTCAGTCGAAGCCTGGAACATTCCACAAAAAGACCTTTCAGTCAGGGCTTGACTGTCATAGTCTGTGAAGCTCATCTCATGGTACTCATTGAGTGGCAAGTCCACCTGAGGTGGCCTTTCAGAAAAGGTGTGCCCATTGTTAACAAATAACTGTATTGATCTGTGTAGAGTGAGCTGTGCAAATACAGGGTGATGGTGAGGGTGGCTCCTTCCGCCCTTGCCTGCAGTGTAGAAGGGTCCGGAGAGTACTCCCTATTGTTTTTACTGTTTAATTTTATTTTATGTGTGTTGGCGTTCTGCCCACATGCACATCTATATGAGAGTATCAGAGCCCCTGGAACTGGAGTTACAGAAATTTATGAGACGCCATGTAGCTGCTGGGGATTGAACTCAGGACCTCTGGAAGAGCAGCCAGTGCTCTTAACCACTGAGCTATCTCTCCAGGCCCGCTTCACATTTTCTTAAAGCCATTTTATCCTAGATTCAAAATGATCACCAAGATCGGAAGCCAGCCAGAAAAACAGAAGACATGTAATGAGGTTTACAAGAAAAATATTCAAATTAAGTGTCAGTCCACAAGTAGAATTCTGTTTCTTATTTCGATGCTAACTGAGATAAGTGAGGCCAAGTCTGCTCTTTTTACAACTTCAGCTTGGAAACAGCCATTGTTGCTCAGGCCTGGAGTTTCCATGATTCAATGATTAAATAGTTCAGAAAGGAGACAGTCATTCATTCTATGTAAGACCGCACAACCCTGGCTTTAGATCTCCGCAGGAGCTGCGTTCCGTGGTCTTTGAACTTAAGTTTCCATCAGCACAAAGCAAAGTAACAGGGAAAATGTAAGCATTGACCAAAAACCTGTATAGCTCACCAATTCGAAAGTGTCCACTAACCACACTCCTCCTCTGTATTAGTAAGCCATTTTAATGAAATTCCTGAGCCGACATAAAAAGCCCTTGAACTTGATGTCCTGCCAGGTGTGACAAGTGACCAATTTGATGACCATTATTTCTCTGCTCCGAGGTTGGAAAACGGTTAATTTCTCAGCTGACAACATGAAGGAGTTCTGCTGGTTCTGACTTTCTTTCTTCTTCCTTCCTTCCTTCCTTGATGATTTCGTTCATATCCACTCTGTGAGTAACACATCTGAAGATCTTGCCCTGTCTGAAAGTCGCTGTCCTTCTAACAGTGTTATTCTATGTGTCTGGTATGAGAAGGCTCCCACCGTAGCTGAGTGAGCGAGTCAACAGCATCCTGTGAGAGCTAAAGCTTCTGATACTCACACCTGCTTGTAAAAACAGAGGAGTGTTTCAAACACCTTAGGAGCTTAAAAAAAAAAAAAAAAAAAAAAAAAAAAAAAAAAAGCAAAAAGGACGCTTCTAACTTGAGTTATTTCTAGCCTTAAGCAAAGTGATTCACAATTTTACATGATGCCCTTACTAGTTAAAAAAAAAAAAAAAAAAAAAAAGTGCTTTTCTAACTGTGCAAAAGTTAGAAAGAATTTTCACTTTCATTTCAAACTATGAAAACTGAAAGAATGTCACGGCCGTCCCTGCTCTTATCAAGGTCTCTATCTGCGTAGCTACTCTTTATGTGTGTCAAAACAGAACCTGCCCCTGATGCTGGATTCAGGTGAAAAGCTATGAATAAAAGCAAGTGGGGACCATAGTGCTATGGCTACAAAGTTCTTGCTGAGCAAGCATGCTCATCTGAGTCCTGCACTCACGTTTTACAAAGCTACGGCCAGGCACGGTGGCGCGTGACTTTAACCCCAACACTCAGGAGACAGAGGCAGATGTGTCTCTGTGAGTCGGAGGCCAATGTGCTCTACATAGTGAGTTCAAGGCTTCATAGAGGGACCTGGTTGAAAATAATAAAAAAACAACAACCACAAAAAAAAAAAAAAAAAAAAAAAAAAAAAAAAAAAAAAAAAAGCCAGGCCCTTGGATTGGAGAGACGAGTCATCAAGTTAGAGTGTTGGCTGCTCTCACAAAGGACTTGGGTTCCATTTCCAGCACCCATATGTCAATTTATAACCATCTGTAATTCTATTTCCAGAGGCTCTGACACCTGCCCCTGGCCCCTGCAGTAACCAGGATCACGTGTAGTATACACATATATACATGTAGGTAAAACACTCCCACACACAAAGTAAGTAAAATTAAAAAAAATTTTTTTAAAGCTGAGCATCACAGTCATGTGTACCTGTGCGGTGAGTGCTGGGGAGGCAGAGCTAGGTAAGAACTAGGATCTTGGGAGGTAGCCAGTCTAGCCAACATGAGGAGCTCATGATTTTAGTGAGAGACCTTGTCTCAAAACATAAGGTGGGGCTGGCAAGACAGCTCAGCAGGTAAAGGAGCTTGTCACCAAGCCTGAGGACCTGACTTCAGTCTCCAAGACATACATAATGACAGAAGGAAAGAAATAGTCCCTCCCCCCAAGTGGTCCTCGAACCACCATATAGCACATGGGCATACACATACATTCACATACAAACAAATAAATAAACGTAAAAACAATTTTAATTTAAAAAATAATATGGAAAGTGATTGAGGAAGACACTTGTTGACCTCTGACCTCTACATACATTACCTCACATGTTCTTGCATACCTGCACACACGCACAAAGAATGGCTAACCTCTTTCAAAGCTGCTGTTCTTTTAGTTTTGTGCAGTGATCTCTTTTTCAGTAAGCACCATGTCCTTAGCACCTAGTTAAACTGAAACCTGCTAGCCCAGTGGGCAAAGGGGGATGTATTTCCAAATGAAAACTACCCCATCCCAGAGTACCGTACACTGAAGCGGTTTTATTCCTTGTATGTCAGGATTACAGTCTTCTTTTAACAGAGTGAAGTCACCCTCCTCTGAGAGCCCCACGGTAGACAGGCAAAACGTCAGCATACCTCAGGGTCAGTTCCTGTGGCGTCTTTCAACTCTTCATAGGTTTTCAAATTAAGAACTCAAAGTCTCGGTAACAGATATTTGAGAAAAAAAGATTGTTGAATCAGCTGAGTTTTGTTTGTTTTGAAAAATAAACTGGCTGATTGTCAACATAGTTACTAATAAACAATAAAACCAAAAAGGATGATTCTTCATAAATGGGCTTGTATAGGTTACTCTTGAGATGAACTGAGTCACTGGGGAGAAGCCCTCCCGAGGCTGATGGTCACACAGCAGTTACTAATTAATTTTAGAACACGTTGAGACTTACGAAAGGTTCAGCAGCTAAGCATAAAGAGTTCGCATGGCCTCTGCTCCCTCCTGCTAATTCCAGCGAGAGCATGGGGTTGTCAGTTGATGAGCCGATGCCAAGACAGCTTTACAGATCCATATTTTAGATTAGGGTTCCTTCCAAGTGCAGTTATATTGATTTTTATCACAGATACACTCTCTCTCTCTCTCTCTCTCTCTCTCTCTCTCTCTCTCTCTCTCTCTCTCTCTCTCTCTCTCACACACACACACACACACACACACACACACACACACACACACCAAATCATATTGTACTTGTTTTTAGGCAGGATCTCATGTAGCACTGGGTGGCTTTGAACTCACTAGGTAGCTAAAGATGACCTTGAACTCTTGATCCTCCTGCCTCTACCTTCCAAGTCCTGTGATTAGAGGTGTGGGTCACCATGCCTGTCCTTTTTTTTTTTTTTTTTAACTAAATTGTATATTTCTCACTTCATTTTATTCTTTTACATATACAAAAAAAGACTCACAGGTAGGTTTAATAAAGTATAATGTCTATAGCTTTAAATAGTTTGAGTAGAAATAATTTCTTAATTTCTAGTCTGGGTTCAGAGTTAGCCAAAGGGAAAACCTGGGCAGTTGTAGGAAAAGAGACTCCAGAGAGCAGCGTCAAAACCTGCCCCAACTTCTGAGTCTTCAACACCCACTCAATTGGGCTCATGTGCCCCTGGAGGGCCACATGAAGCACAACACAAAATCATCAACTTCCTTAAATCATGTTGTCTTGTGTTGTTAAGTACAAATATGATCATCAAGAGTTAAAAATCAGAAAAATTTCACATACAGAAATGTGACCAGCTGCCTCTGCTCCTGCTGTCATGCCTGTCCAGCCATGGATGGACTGTGTCACCTTGAACCCTGAGCCAAATAAGCCAGCCCTCCCTCCCTCCCTCCCTCCCTCCCTCCATCCATCCCTTCCTCCATCCCTCTCTCCTCCCGTTGCTGTTGACAGGATATTTTTGTCATAGCAGTGTATAAAGTAACTGACAGGACCCACCTGGCTTGACCTTGGAGGACCTTAGTCCAGTGAGAATCTCAGCCCTGGGGATTTTAATGGAATGGCCTGCCTGGAGTTCTGATTTATAGCTCGAGAGTCTTTTTTCACCGAAGGTTCTTACAAGTTACTGGAGCAAGGGGTCAAGCCTCCTCTTTTCCTACCAGACTTACTGTAAAATAGGACACTTCTCTGCACCTTCCTTTCTTAGCTCTGCCTCTTCCATCAGCAAAGAAGTGCATGCCCCGTGCCCACCTGGATCCACTTTGGTCGAACCCAGAGGTACCATCAACTCCTCCCCCACCCCCAGCCAAATTCAAAGCCTCAAAATGGTGATTCAAACCATCAGGTTTTTTGTTTGTTTGTTTGTTTTTCCTCTTGCACCTGCTCTTGGACACAAGTCAGAGGTAACGTTACAGGTTGGACCCAGAATCTGGCACTCACTTCTGCTTTGCAGCATATAGACTTCATGGAGGGGGAGGGAGAGTTACCAAGGAGACCAAGGGCTGTCAGAAGCACATATAAAGATAGAATTCCGAATTATCAGACTGAGGGCCAGATTTTCATCTCTGTGCCTCTGTTCGCCCCAGGACTTCCAGTGGCATCTGGTGTTTAACAGACATTTGGGTAAGGATTTGTCCAGCAAAGTAGCCACACGGTAGACTCCCTGCTCATATCTTACCTTCTTAAAATTTCACAGCCTCGCCTCCCTCTTAATCTATGGTTCTCGCTCTTTCCCTGTGCTATCTTGGGTATCTTCCACTTAAGCTTCCAGGATGACTCAAGACTGACCTCCTGACATTTTGAATCTGACATTTACTTTTCCTTCGAAGTCATGATTCATATGACTACCTCTGCTTTCAGAGTAGTGTATGCTGTATTTCTCTAAGCAAATGGAAAAAGCTGAAGGAGACCGAGCCTTTTGACTTCCAGCCCTGACCCCAGGCTGGTCGTGTAATCTCCCTGTATGCAAAGGGATTGGATGACCCAAATTTGGGTCATGGGTGTGGTGTCTTCTTTTTACCATTTAGGAATGCTGAAAGTCCTGGGGAATCTTGTAGAAGGGAAATCCCTTCAGTAGTGTTTAAGTATAGTTTTTCTCAAATCCTTTTGACTAACGAGCTCCACCTTTGCCCAACCCCCAGCATAACCGTCTGTTGATATGAATAATTAGGAAAAGAAGCAATAAAAGATATTTTATGGCTTGCTAGAGACTGAAGCTTGCCTCAGAATTTACGTTCTCAGATTAAACACGTTTATATTAAGGGGCAGGACAAGGCCTCTTCGTGAACGATGCAAGGATATAAAATTAATACAACAATGGATCTGGGTCATTCTCCATAAACAGACTATTAGCACCCGCTTTGTCTACTTGTCTTGCCGATTCTATCTTATGGGCCTGTCACTTATCAGTAATTAATAAGACTGAATGGAGTCACAGCCTCCACTTTCCTTGTACAGAGAACTCCACGTTAGTTCAGGGCAAAGGGGGGTTTGCGGGAGGTGGGGTGGGGTGGGGGGAGCTGGGGAGGAGTCGGGGGTGGGAGCCAGCTGCAGCTTTTTATCTTTTAATGACAACAAGTCGTTGTGTTTCTTCTTGGGCAGCAGTCACAGGGTTCATGAATAGTGTAACCACCTTTTAAAGCGAGGGCTGATCTTTTGATCTCCCAGCTCATAGACTTCACCATGGGCAAGACCTGCTCTCCTTGCCGCCGTCCTGCCACCACCACACTCACCCGCCCACCCCGCCCCACCCCCGCATTTGTCTGCCTTTTCCAAGGGCTCAAAAGCGCCGGTGGAAGAGCAAGCATATTGTCCAATTCAAAGAATTATCCACCCTGACAGTAAATAACAGCAAAGGAGCTAGAAGGAATCCTCCATAAATGAAAGTAGCTCTTAGATAAACAGGAGCAAGAAAATCTAAAGCTCTTCTTCAAGACGTGTGCGGGTTCCACATGGTCAGGGGGCTGCCGGGCTACCATGGAGATGGGATTTAAGTATAGAACTCGGAGGGCTTCAGCCTGTGTGAGTCTCTTCCTCCCAGCCCCACCTTGCAGTTGGGTGTAAGAAAGCAAGCAAGGAAGCTATAAACTCAATGCAAAATGCAATCTGTGATGCAAGCATTCAAAGAACACGGGTACATTTTTAGAGTGATTTAAAAGAGCTTGATTTTTATTTTAGAATCTATACATGTTGAGTAATTCTGCTGTGAATCAGCCTTGAGAAGGCTGCTAGGAAGACCCAAGCCCTCTGCCAGCCTCCGCAGCCTCCGTAGCACAGGTGGGAAGGGAAGCTCCAACTCAGGACTGATTCTTCTCAAGGGAAAAGAGCTCCAGGCTTCTCAGCAGGAAACTCTCCCTTCCTGTGCCCAATGGTTCACTCTACCTTTGCGAAGCAAGCCCTACCCATAAGTAAATCAGCCACCCTGTCTTCTAAATCTCCATTTTAGGACGACTCTATAGGATTCAGAAACTGTCTGCAGAAGAGCCGAGCTGAGAAGGAACTATGTAGGATGGACCTGTCTTGTGCTTTTCTTGTCCTCTGTGGCATCCTTTTCTGCCCTGCATCCCAACTGGACTCCTTACTGCTGTTCACACATCCCTGGCATGGGTCCGACTCAGCATCCACTGCCCACGCTGGTATACTCTTCCTTGGATTTGCCCATGGCTTTCTTCTTTCTTCTTTCTCACATGTCTTTCTCTCAGACAGGCTGTTCTTGACACCACATTCTAATCCTCACCTGACAATCTCCACCTCCATCTTGGCCTTTTCACTATGACACTGCTGTCCACCATAGCATTTGCTTGTCTGTTTTTACTCAGGATCTTCTTCTGCCTCTGGTATGTTGGTCCTAGGTGGGAGGGGTTTTAGGTTCCTGCCCTTCTTCCTAAGGTCTGTTGGCCTTTTAAAACCAGAGCATCACTATCTACTGTATCTGCCAATACTGTAACACTCTTGTTCCTCATAATACACTTAGGGGTGAACATTCCTATGGAAGTTATGTAATATGTGTGTCTATATTCATACACACACACACACACACACACACACACACACACACACACACACACACATATATATATCCAGGGTTTTTGTAATTCTCCAACTTTGGTTATGGCACAGCCATCCTCCTCTAACCCTCACATGAGGTTCTTCTTGTACTTCTCTCTCTGACCCTCTCTACCAAACTAGTTATCAGGCCCTGGCCGTGTTACTCCCCACATCTCACCTCATTTCTCTCTTCCGTCCTGATGGCCACAGCCCTGATCTGGTCGTCATTAGTTCTCAGCCTAGCTCTTGCAATAGTTGCCCAACTGGTTTCCTATCTCCAGTTTCTTCCTCCTCCGACCCATGCACTGAACACCTGGCACAGTCAAGTCCCCCAAAGAAAACACAGACCACTCTCACTAGCCCAGTTGGAATGCCAGTGGCTTCTTGTTACTGGCGAGTTGGGCCATTTAGGCTTCCTTCCAGGCTTGTCATCCACTGGCTTCCTAAAGCACCCAGCATCCCTGCTCTGTCCACCACATGCACCTGAACCCCGCTTGCCCTGGGAAGGAAGCATGTGTTTTCTCTTCTTCACAGCCTTGCCTTCCTCCGCCGTTTTGCAGTTCTAGTCCCCCAAGCCCTACAGGAGACTACTGAAATGCCACCACGGGACCTCCAGTCTGGTGTGCTGCCTGAGCCATTCATCTGATTAGACTCTAGACTGGAGAGCTCAACCCTCCCTTTTTCCGGGTGGCCTATGTCAAAATGACCCTTTCTCTATGTAGCTCTTATGCTTGTCCTCTGCTCCCTTGACTAGAGTGAATGTTTCCACATCCATGGTACTCAAGGAAGGGGACGTTTGTGTCTCTGTTTTATCCCACAGAGCCCTTTTTCCCCCAGGTATTTCAAGACAGGGTTTCTCTGTGTAGCCTTGGCTGTCTTGGACTCTCTTTGTAGAACAGGCTGGCCTCGAACTCACAGAGGTCCACCTGCCTCTGCCTCCCAAGTGCTGGGATTAAAGGTGTGTGTCACCATGCCCAGCTCCCAGAGCCTTTTATATGGCAGCTTTTCATAGCAGATGTCTATCTCTCTTCAAGGATGTTGATAAGAACACAACGCCCTGCTCCTCTGAGGGTCACTCTGTTGATTGCAACCGGTGATCCATCAAGCAGTACTCCCGCCCCTCCCCTCCCTGTGGTCAGAAAGCCTCACTGTCCTCAAGAGGACCACTTGTTACTCAAGAGTTGAGTGATCTAGAGTAACCCTAACCCGAATGGAAAACAAATGTTGCACAACTTCCGCCAAGATGAATTTTAAAGAGGAAATCATTGGGGTGAGAAGAACAGACTTGATTTACCAGTTAAGGCTGCTGTCCCGGGTACATACACATTCTTTATCTCCCCGATGCCCTGTGGCACACACCTGGGTAACTTAGAATTCCCATATTGTGGGCAGGCAATTTGTAAAACATCGGATGAGATAGTAAGAACAGGGAGGGAGTGAGGGACGGAGGGAGGGAGGGAGGGAGGGAAGCAAGGATTCAGTTTCACCTTACATCGACACTGGGAAAGGATGCAAACAGAAGACATCTGCACTGTGCTGCTGTGGTGTTTATGAGAGGTATCTTAACTGCTCTTGCTGAGATCTTCTGGCTGGTCTGGACATACCTGTTTCCCATCACTCCCGATGTCTGCACCAGTCCATGGCTCTTTCCCTTTGGGAAGTCTTAGAGAGGTAGTTCTTAACCTTCCTAACACTGCGACCCTTTAACACAGCTCCTCATGCGCTGACTCCCCAACTATAAAATTATTCTTCTTGCTACTTCATAACTAACTTTACTGCTGTTATGAATCATAATGAAAATATCTAATATTTCTGATGGCCTTAGGTGGCCCCTGTGAAAGGGTTGTTTGGCACCCTGCCCTGCCCACCAAAGGGTCACAATCACAGGTTGAAAACCACTATCTTAGAGAAAGAAGGTGTGTGTGTGTGTGTGTGTGTGTGTGTGTGTGTGTGTGTGTGTGTGTTCTATCTGTGTCCTTGATATTATGCTAAGTATTAGGGTGTGGTAGATATGCAAGACCTTGGCATTGATAATAGTTACGATTCCCAAAGTTGACACTGATTTGTCACTTCTATGCTCTTTGTTTTGGCCAAGTATTCTGCCACCTGCAGAGGTATTTTTGCTGCTTTCATTTGATTTATACTTTTTTTGTGTGCCATTCTTTGCAATAATGTCTGTGAAACCACAGAGATGGAAGCAGCTTATTCTTTTCCAAGTGCATATTAAAATAAACTGTGGGGAGTTGGAGAGATGCCTCAGCAGTTAAGAGCACAAGCTGCTCTTTCAGTGGACCCAGGTTCAATTCCCAGCACCCACATGGCAACTCACAACTGTCTGTAATTCCTGTTCCAGGGGATTCGACTCCCTCACACATGCAGGAAAACACCAATGTACATTTAAAAAATTAAAAATAAATTAAAACAAACAGTGTTCGTCCAAGAGCCACTTGTGGTGGTCAGATTCCCCTTGGGAACGTTGATTATGCTTTATTCTCGAATTTGCCACCGTGAAGCACATGGATTCTGTGATGTAGGTCTTCCGGTGGGATTTCCCTGTACTCTCACCCACAGTGTCTTCCAAGAGAAAAGTATCTATCCTGATGCCTAAGTGTTTCTATGCATCAACTGTCTAATTGGTGGAGTGCTCATTCTTATCTGAGAACGGGGCAGATGAGTTTATTGTCATCCCAAATATCACAGTAAGGTGGATATGGATGCGGAGTGTGTTTTGTTCATGTCAGTTAACTGGTGGTAGATTTCCTCAGTCTCTAATTTGCTTCCCTTCCTCATGTGTCCACGCCCGACGTCTGCCCCAGATCTGGGTCGTCAGCCTAGGAAATGACTCATAGAACTCTGTGGAAAGATAAAGAACCTGAGCAAGCAGTCAGTCACAGTGAAAATATTAATACGTTTCTTCAGTAAGGATACAGGAAAAAGGCATTACCTAGCAAGCATAGATTGAACTTAAATATCTTTGATAACTTAACACTTTTAAACAAGAGCAATTAATGAGAGCAATTAATAAAACAAGGAAGGGCCAGGGTGCACTGAAATTGGTAACTTCAATCTTTGAATGTGGCTGTGTGAGACACATTGACAATGAACTAGCAAAAAAAAAAAAAAAATCAAAACAAAACAAAACACACAGCAAAAACCAAACAAGCAAACGAACAACAAATCACACACTTTGCACAGTCTAGTAAAGCAAGTTAAGGCTCAGAAATGCAACATGACGTCCATCCGGTGGTAAGTCCGTCTGCAGAGGCCGAAGCCATGGCAACAACCCTAAGCTTATCAAACAGCCCATGCCCAAAAGTGTTTGCTACAGCCTTACTTACAGTCACGAAAACCCAGGACCAATGAGGACATTCGGTGGACACAATCCGCTAATGGAGACATAAGGAAGAGAGGCCAGCTGGGGCTTGAAGACACCTACCACCCCTTGCCAGTAAGACCAAAATAACCCCCCATTCCATAGGAAGACATTGTGTGGCTTTAGGTAGAGCAGGGCATACAACTTTATAATTATAGTAAAGACGTAGAGCTCTGTGCCTGCATTAACAAGACGATTCTCAAGAATCAACTCCACCGTGCCACGAGCTTCCTATCTTGAGGCTAGTCGCTTCATTTCTTTGAGGCTCCATTTTCCTCATCTGTAAAATGTACTGGCTATCTCAGCATGCAGTAGCGCGGACTACAGAAAAGAGTCTATGTAAAAACATTCGGCACAGGGCTGGCACACAGCAGCGCTGACTACATCGTTACTCATCTGGCATGGGCCTGTCAATCATTGATTATGGGCAGCCACCCCATGGGAGGGGAAATCGTGGGAATGCTTTGTCTCTTTAGGTTTCTGTAGCAGGTATACCAGATCCTCGAGAGGAGGGCAGTCCGTAGTCCCGCTCGGCTGGCCATACTAAATATTTCACATCCGGGCTAGCCTCAGCACCGACTGATCACCCCCCCCCCCTAGCTTTTCTCCTCCTCTTAGCCGTTCCAAACTAAGGATTTGGTCATGTCTTACAACCTAGTTGCAGCAGCAGCATCAGATTCCAAGGTCTTTAAGGGTTTTTCAGAACCTAGCCTCAGACCCATGAGATGGCTCAGTGGGTAAAGATGCTTGCTGCCAGCCCCGGCAACCTGAGTGGTATTGCTGGGACCTACATTACATCCAGGAAGGAGAAAACAACAACTGCAAGCTGTCCTTCTGATCTCCACATGGGCAATAGCATGTGCTCACCTACACAGGTACACACATATTCAAGTAAATAAATATAATACAAATCCCTGCCAAAATATCTAGGCTGGACTTGCCTTATGGTGTCATTAAATGCCATTTTCCAACTTTGTCCTTTCTGTTCCTAGTGCTCTGCCATCTCAGATCCCAACAGAAGAGTCCGTTAAAACCCTGGCTTCCATCCAGCGTAAAACAATGCTATTTTCTGATTCTGGCCTCCTCATGGACTTCACAGCTAAGGATGCTTGGCTGAGAAGCCCGAAGCCTGGGAACCCACTTCTATACTAAGCGCTCCCCCAGTTACGCCCCCAGCAGGCCTCTACTCCATTCTAATGGATGCTTCCAAGGACATGGTAGAGTAGGCATCGTTTTCCTGCTTCTTTGGGAAAAGGTAATCTCCAGGTCCTCACCAGCTTACTATCCAGCATAAGAGCATAACAGACACATAGGAGATGCTTACAGATGCCTATGAGGCCTGTTCAACTATTCATTCATCAACCCTGATCCTAGTGACTCCCCTGAGCCAAGCTGAGATGCATCCATTTGCACAGAGTGAGTCTGGCCCGACCCTTATTCTTCTCCATGACTTCCAAGGCCACGCAAACCCTACACACTTTCTCACAAGGACAGAGCAGGGATGCTTGGGAGAAGGGACCTGAAGGGTCCCACCAGGCTTAATGTGGGAACAGTACGTAGACTTGAGCCTGAGGAGAATGCTAGCCTTGCTGATCCCTGTTACAGACAGGTATCTGTGTCCAGACCCAGAAGACTTCCCCATGAGCTTTGGTTTAAATACTGGAATGACCAACATACTTGGAAGTCATCATGCCTTAGTTATCATTCCAGCTCCACTAGCATATCTTGTGACCTCTCTCTGTGTTCCAGTTCCCTCATCTACATTGGGGGGGGGGGGCATGGTGACATCATCTAACTCAATGAGTTGTGTGGAAGAGCAAATGAATTAAAATGCATACAATCTTTACAGTAATGTCTGGTGCGCAGTAGCCAGATAGTAATTGGTACCCTAAAGATGCTATGCAGAATCAACATGCAGTGTGCTTTGAAGCCTTTTATCTGACTTTTTGACCCACACTGATGTGCTTTTTAGGGATCTTCACCCTTCTGTTAACCCTGAGCTCGGGTACTTGATCTAAAACACATCAGGCTAGCATCAACACCATTAGAGTAATCTGAGGCAAATTCCAGTACTTCATAAAGCCAGGCTGGGTGGTGCACATCTGTAATCCCAGCACTTGGGAGGTGAAACGGGAGGATCAAGAGTTCATGGCCATATTCAGCTACTTAGAAAATTCAAGGCCAGCACTTGGGAGGCAGAGGCAGGTGGATCACTGTGAGTTCGAGGCCAGCCTGGTCTACAAAGTGAATCTAGGACAGCCAAGGCTACACAGAGAAACCCTATCTTGAAAAACCAAAAACAAACAAACAAACAAACACCCCCCCCAAAAAAAACCAAACCCCCCCCCAAAAAAAAAGAAATGAAAAAAGAAAGAAAGAAAGAAAAGAAAAGAAAATTCAAGGCCACCCTAAGCTAGGAGAATCTTTGAGGAGAGGAGAAAGAGTAAAGGAGGGTGAAAAAGAAAGTAGAATTGTTCATTGGAGATAACTTTAAAACTGGAAAACTCTGACAGGAGGCTAGAGAGATGGCTTAGTCAGTAAAGTGCTTGCCCTAAGTGCTTGAGGACCTAAATTCAATTCCCAGCACACATATAAAAGCTAGCTGTGATGTGTCTGCTTGTAATTCCAGCACTGGGAAGGTAGGGACATGTGGATATCCAGGTACATAGCTCAACACTTTACATAAATGAACTCATTTTGTCGTGCTTGTTTGACGGAGGGAATTACTATGTAGCCAAGGCCCATCTCCTACTCCTATTAGCCCAGGCTGGGTACTGCTACGCTCAGATCAATTGCCTCTTTTAACCCTCATTCACAGCATGATTCTTACAATCTTGCAGAAGATAAACTAAACAATGACACTATTAACAATGACAGAGCTGACTGCCCCCCCCCCCACATTCTGAGGTAACCCCAGAGCTCAGGCACTTTCCATCTTACTATTATGCCTCCTTGCTGCAGTTGGTGAGACCTCATGTCAGCCGAATCCTAACTGATGCTTCATAGCTTAGCAGTGGCTACTAGATATTGATTGAAGAACAGTCTCCGGTTGTCGCTCTATAGCCCCATTTTATGAAATGGAAGCCTGCTGTGGCCTCTGGCTGAGGTCCTCACCTCAATACCAAGGAATATAACCCTATTCAAAAATAGAGCCGTTGCTTAGACAATCAGTTCAGTTCTGACCAGAGTGACTGGTGTTCTTGTGGGACGAGAAAGGATGTTGTTCATCCCTGGGAGAAGACAAGAATGTCAAATGACAAAAATGTTTGCAGTATAAGCCAAGGAGTGCCAAAGATTGCTGACAGCTTCCAGAAGTCAAGGAAAGGCAAGGAAGGTGTGGTACTATTCACATGGCTGCAACAAAACACCTGGCAAAGCAACTGAGGGAAGGCGGGAGGGGGGGGGCGGGCGGTTGTGTTGGCTCACAGTTTAAGGGGCACAGTCCATCAGGACGGGAAGGCACAGCAGCAGGAGTGTGAGGTGGCCAGTCACGTTGCACCAAATTGGGAAGCAGAAGAATGCTGGCACTTAGCTCTCTTTCTTTCTCCTTTGCAGTTGGAGACCTTGGTCTAAGGGTTCTCTCTTCAATTAAAGCTCTCTAGAAACACCGTCACAGGCACCCCAGAGGTGTGTCTCCTAGGTGATTCTAAATTCTGACAAGTTAACAGTCAAAGTTGACCGTCAAAGAAGGATTCTGTCCTACACATTTCAGGACGAGTGCAGTTCGGGCAGTACCTCGGTTTTCAAGTCTAGCCTTCGGTAAACGGTGAGACAGAAATAATCAGTAAATACTTAGCCACGCTGTTCTGTCAAGCCACCTATTTTATCTTCCTCTGCTAGAGCAATCAGTGGGGAGCAACGCACCCTTGGAGATAGGAATTGGCAATAACCTACAAAGAGGATGTCCTACTGTGGGTTTCCCCACATTGGCTCTCTGTGGTCACTGTGATATCTGACTGGAGTTATGACGATACCACAGCCAAAGATGTCGGCTCCATCCCCAAGGCTGCCCCTGAGAGAGGGTGCATCTCTCAGACTTCCAACACTGTTCACAGACAGGCTCATCAGCCCTCAGGGTCCCTCCAGCTCAGTAAGTCCCTGGGCTTCAGGAATGAAGATACTCTCACTAGACCAGTCAAGCACAGTCAGTTTGCAGCCCGCTTTGTTCATGACAGCATTTTGAACCTTGAGCATTGGCTAGGTTTTTTGCCATCCACATGCTAAGCCCAAATGGACTCCTGCATCCTGCTTTGTCAGCCTGCGAGGAAGAAGGAAATGAATCATCCACTGACTCAAAATTAATAATAATAATAATAATAATAAGTTTGATGGCTTGTGCCAGCACAATTGTCACTGCATCCTAACTTCCCAACAATTAGTATCTCGATGACTCCACAGGCGCATGGCAGTCATGCTTTCGACTTCTTGTCCCCTTCTTCCCTAGACCCGCTGCTGGATGGCTGAGTTTCCAAACGTCTCTTGTCCAGTTTGCACTTGGTAATTTCATGTCTTAAAGAACAGACAAGCAAAGGAAAAAAAAAAACCCAACCTACAGGATCCATTCATAAAAGGATACAAGGTTCGGAATAGGCAAGACCAGCCTGTGTCATTAAGAGTGGAGCAAGAGGATGTCTGGTGAGGGTATGAAGGTTCAGAGAGGATGTGAGAGGGCAGGGTAGCCGAGGTGGAAGCCGCTTGTTCAGATGTGTTTCACTTGTAGCTTTTGAGATTGGCCCAATTGGTGGTTTGATTAAAAATGGCCCCCATACGCTCATTGAGAGTGGCCCTATTAGGAGGTGTGGCCTTGTCAGGTGAAGATCATCACTGGAGGTCTGGCTTTGAGGTCTCAAATGTTCAGCTCCTTCTCCAGCATCATGGATTTTTAAAAAAAGACTTATTTATTTATTACTATGTATACAGTGCTCTGCTTGCATGTACTCCTGCAAGCCAGAAGGGGGCACCATATCACATTACAGATGGTTATGAGCCACCATGTGGTTGCTGAGAATTGAACTCAGGATTTTTGGAAGAGCAGGCGGTGCTCTTAACCACTGAGCCATCTCTCCAGCCCCAGCACCATGTCTTTTTGCACATGACCATGCCTGTCGCCATGACGATAACGGACTTAACCTCTAAACCTGTGAGCTGGCCCCAGTTTAATGGTTTCTTTCCTAAGAGTTGCCATGGTTTTGGTGTCTCTTCACAGCGGTAGAAACCCTCACTAAGACAGGCCACTTCTCAGAATCTATGTTAGAGTCCATGGTGTGTTTTTAAAGATCAGGTTTTACTTGCTTGGATTGTAGTGGACTTTCTGAGCGGTCCTGTTTGCAAAGCACTTCATCCTAAGACAGCACGTCCTGAAGACTGAGCCTCTTGAAGGATCTGATGACATAACATGCAGCAGTGAATAAAACTTCTAAGGAGCAAGTATCTAACTTGAGGCTATCCTAGGCCACATAGGGAGCCACTGCCTTTAAATGACTTCTACGTCACATGAGAAGACCTGAGACCTATCTGACCACAAGCCGCAGTTTTTTAATATTCAGCGTGTATCTTACATAATATCCTCTCTCCCCCATCACACCTGCTTGCTTTGAGTGAATTTATTAAGTGGATCCCTTGCTTGCGTGAGCAAAGGCACAGCGCTCAGAGCCAAGCAGCAAGCAAATGCCTGCCTTCCCATCTGCTCACATTCTGCGCTGACTGCCAGGGGTGTTTACCTCCAGAGTGTCTGAAGAAGCTGTGAACAAACAGAAGGCGGTTTCTGAGGAACTGCTCAGAGCGCGTTACATCACACAGAAAAACAAACCCAAGCCCGAAGAATTGCATCTGTGGGAGAATCCCGCTTGTTCCGAGTGTCACTCTGCACACACTTGGCAGCCAGGATCTGCACGGTTGTTGGTTCATCTGCAGTTTCCCCGTTCTCTCTGCGACGCAGGTGTTTGTGAAATCGCTCCTCTCCTTGGATAAACATTGTCCTGTCACTACACAACCTAGACTACTCTGTGTCAGGTTCCAAAACACAAAACACAGTATACTTTCAGAGTTTCAAAATCAGAAAACCTGGAGAGATGGCTCAGTGGTTAAGAACACTGACTACTTTTCCAGAGGATCTGGGTTCAATTCCCAGGACTTACATGGCAGCTCATGACTATCTAAATCCAAGATCCCACACCCTCACACAGGCGTACATGCAGGGAAACCACCAATGCACATAAAAGTTTTTTTTAAATTAGCAACAGAGACATAAATGTGTGGACAAAGAAGATGGTGAAAGTATATAGCCGGAGAACCCAAGGTCAAGGCCCAGACCTGAAAGATGGAAAGTGGTTGGGATATTATATCCCTGAAGAATGGATAAAGCTGTCACACCTCTGTATTCCCTGCACTCCTGAGGCCAGAGGCTATCTATGAGTTCTGGGCCAGCTGGGGCTACATAGCAAGACCATATCTTAATGATGAGAAATAGACACAGACAGGCAGATAGACAGACAGACAGTGTTACAAAGAATGGAGTTTGAAAAGGAAAGATGAGGAAGAAGAGAGGTCATCCTTTGAAAGCACAGAGGAGTAAGGAGGACAGAGCAGAGATGTGGGGAAACAGCATCAGCACTAGCCAGAGGTTCCTGTAAGGAGACAGACAGCATCATAAGTTAAAATAGTCCCAGAAAAGAGAGAGCAAACCAGGCATTGAAATGTTTGAAGTAAGCAGGAATGAAATAGTACAGGTAGGGTGTGTGTGTGTGTGTGTGTGTGTGTGTGTGTGTATCCCAGTGCACTTGTATCCCAGGCAGAGGACAATTTGTGAAAGCCAGCTCTCTCCTTCCACTACGTGGGCCCTGGGGACCAAGCTCAGGTCATCAGCCTCGGCAGCAGGTGCCCTTGCCCAGAGAGCCATTTCACAAGCCCTATGACATCATAATTCTAGATAATTCTTTCAGTTTCTGCTTGTAACTTGAGGCAAAAGGGCCTATCAAGTGCTACAGAAATGGCGCATAATAAATGTACGTCAGTGACTAACAAACAGCTGCGACACTACCGCTTCTGCCTAAGCACGATCAGGACCTTGGCGTTGTGCCTTCTTCCCTCGAGAAACTCTCTTCCTTTCCTCACTTTCCCTTTTCCTACTCCTCTGCTTAGGAATCTACCCTCCAAGAGAGCTGAGCTTCTTATTTTTTGCCTGGAAACAGTGAGGAGAGGAGACTGTCTCGTATGGAGGTTAGTCTCCAATTGTCAACTTGATGTCAAGTCACCTAGGCAATGAGCCTCTAGGCATATACCTGGGCGGCCAGTCTCTTCATTAAGTGTGTTAGAGTGTGGCATCCTGCCCACTGTGGGTGGCGCCATTACCTGGGCTAGGGCATGGAACTGTGTGAAAAGGATGAAGTACGCTGAGCAGAAGCCTTCATCAGCATCTGCTTTCTGACCGTGACGTATGGACAGTTGTCTCAGGCTTCTGACGGGGTGACTTCTTCACCATGATGGGCTGCACGCTTGAACTGTGAGCCAAATAAACCCTTCCTCCCTTAAGATGCTCTTGCCGGAGGACCTTATAAATGCAGTTGAGGGCTCTCCCTGTTCCTCTCATGCTTTTTCTAGGCTGGGGGTCCAGATGGCTCTTACTACCTAGAGGCCCACTACCTTGTTGCTACAGCCAAATTCATTATCATTCTAAGACATAAGCCTGACAAAATGGTTGTTGAAGGCAATGGGACAGGGGTGTATAACATTATAAAAGTTACAGCATGGTAATTTAGTAAACTAAGGTCTTTCTCTTTCTCTCTCTCTCTCTCTTCCACAACCCTCACCCCAATCCCAGTTTAACCTTTTTGAATTTTTCATTTTATTTTTAATTCTATGTGTATGCGTGTGCCCATATATGGGTATGTGCATATGTGTGCAGGTGCCCACAGAGGCCAGAAGACTTATAAGTGAGTCCTAAAGGGACCAGAATTGCATGATGTCACTCATGTGAGAGGTTTAAAGTAGGCAAACTGCTAGAAATTGAAAGTAGAACAGACATTTTTGGGGGTGGGACAAAGAAGTGGTGGGGGTGTTTCATTTCATGTTTTCTGAAAGGATGAGTGGGGGTTGAAATAGCCTGATGGCTCTCTGCTATGAAGATTCGCAGTGTCATCGTATTGCACAGGCAAAAAGACGAAAAAGGCAAACGTATAGTCGTGTATATTTTATACATGTTCGTGTTTTATTTTTTAGAAAGGTCTTTACTGCTAAGAGACACAGGCCCCTGCAACCCTCTAGCTCAGCATGTCACACACACACACATACACACACACACACACACACACACACACACACACACACACACAAAACCATGGGAATGAATGCACTATTATGGAAATACAAAATAAAAACAGATCAAAGAAAACTCTGCAGCTGGAAGAGGTTGGCGAGAACGAGAAATTGGCGACAGGGTCACCAGATGAAAGGCCATGCTGGTGGTCCCAGAGCAGCCTGAATAGGGAGGCCATGGCAGAAGAAAGGGGAGGTTGCCACGTAGACAAGAGACAGAAGCAGACATGGTAAATAAGTATGCCACAGGCAGAGGAGTGAAACCCTCACACTGGGACACACACACACACACACACACACACACACACACACACACACACACACGCATGCAGGCACTCAGGCACCAACATTTTCTGTCCCATTGTGATAGCTAACAATAACTGCTATACGTCTCAGCACGGCTAGAAGGAGGGACTTTGAGTGTGTTCACCACAGAAAATGGCTTCAGTATTTTCAAATGATAGGCATGCTAATTACCTTGGGTTGATCTTTGTATGTTGATACATGAACCAAAAGATCATATTGGGACTGGGGGTGTTTACTAGTTCAGTGGTAGTTGGATTTCTGTTGTTGTTGTTGTTGTCTTGTTGTTGTTGTTGTTATCTGTTTTTCAGGCAGGCTCTCGTGTTGCCCAGGCTGGCTTTAAACTCACTTCACTGTGTAGTTGAGGATGACCTTGAACCCTGAGCCTCTTGCATCCATTTCCCTAGTGCTAGGATTAAAGGTGTGTACATCCATGGCCAGTTTAGGTGGCTGAGGTGAGGGCTTCTTGTGTGCTGGGTAAGCACTTGGCCAACAGACAGAGGTACACCATCAGTCCTCAGAGCCTGTGTGGCATGTACACGGCGCTCAGTCTTTCCTGTGGCAAAGAAAGAAATAGAAAGGTGAGAGGGAGAGAAGAGAGAGAAAAAGGAGAGGAGAGGAGAGGAGAGGGAAAAGGTGGGAGAGGGAAATATCAGCTCCACCCCATAAATACATGGACTTAGTATGTCAACTACAAATGAGAGGTGAGATTTATTCTGACTTGTGCTATTAGAGGGAATGACGTGGCTGCTGCAGACAGACGTTAGTGGCCGCTGTCACATCAGGGCTCCCTTTACGAGACACACAGAATACAAGGATTTGTAAGATGCATGCTTTTCTGCAGCTGGAACCTTCCCTGGCTTCATTCTGTGACTTTGCCACAGGATCGAGAGTTCCTTCCTGGGCTAGGGAAATGGCTCTGTCAGTAAGTCCGAATCCTCCTGAGTGGCAGGTGAGCACACACCTACCAAGTCTTACCCTCAGTTCAGCGCTGGACCTCTAAGTCTTTGTTCTTTGAGCTTTGTGTGATGTCATTCATTCATTCATTTGCTTGTCCATCCAAACTTCTTTTGGCAAGTGTTCACCAAGTAACTATAGGGTAGCTGTGCACTGCTTTCTGAATTGGGACCCTTGGAAGGAAGGCATCCCAGCCGTGGGGATTTACAATCCATAATAGGGAAACAACTAAGTCTGGGGGATTCCCAGCCCCTCCTCCCAAGTCCCTCATCCCTTGTTCATTTGGCTCAAGGGTCAGATCTAAGCACATCTAAGAACCGTCCCCTCACTTCCCCAGCCCCATCTCCCCCCAAAGCTTTCTTTGTACAACAGAATCTTCTTCCATGTCCCAGAGCCCAACAAGAATGAGGAATAAAGAGAAAAGCCCTCTCACATTCATGATTTTAGAATTTCACATCGCATACCTGCACGGCACTGATCTGCAGGAGGCTCCACTTTCTCATACACGCCTCTACGGAAAGCTTTTCTAGGAAGTTGTAAAATTCTTATCTCCTCAGAGATCCCAGTACCCAGAGAACTCTTCCTGGTCTGAGCTCCCAGCCATTGCTGCAGATGCTGTGTGTTGTGCAGTCAGGCTTGTCTACCCTGCACTGGTGCCACTGTTGTCTTGATTGTCAGTGCACTCTTGGCTAACCTCATATAGTCCCATCATGCCTTCCTAATAACACGTATTTTCACTGACACACCCTTGTGCAGGTCGTACACAAATGTTTGAAAAAGACCTAGATCAATTATACAAATAATGATGATGACGACGACAATGATGATGATGATGATGCAGCAACTGTCTGATAGGCTTGTCCCTGTTTCTTCCCATCTCTCAGAGAGAGGTCTGGTGAGCAGCACTTAGAAAGCATACTTTTAGGAGCTGAGGAGATATGAAGAGGAAGTCAGTAAATTGCCGGCCGCGCAAGCATGAATGAGGACCTGAGCCTGATCCCAGCACCGTGTAAAAGGTCAAGTGTGGTAGCATGTTTTCTCCCCCTATCCCTCCCCCCCCTTGTGTGTGTGTGTCTGTGTGTGTCTCTGTATGTGTGTCTCTGTGTGTGTGTGTGTCTGTGTACACATGAACACCGTAATATGCGTGTGGAAGTCAGAGGACAACTTCCAGAAGTTGCTTCTCTCCTTCTGCCATGTGGTCTCTGGGGGCTAACCTCAGGTTGTCAGGTTGAGCAGCAAGTGCCTGTACCCACTGAGCCAGCCTGACAGCCCATACAGCATAGTTTCCAGTATGTATATTTTTGCATGAATGTCATTTCACTACACGTATTATTCTATGTTTTGGCGTCATTGCTCAATATATACTTGTGATCTACTGGGGTTGGCACACACAAGCCCTAGTTAGTTCTGTATTCCCACCACCCCCTTTGGGATGATCATGCTCAATTTTATTGGCTTTTCTTCTTGAGATGGATACCTAAGCCGTTTCCAATCTTTTTCTTGTTGTAGATAACACTTTAGAGAACACGGTGCACCTATGTCACAAGACCCTCAAAACCGTGAGAGGCAGGCGTGGAGAATTATATATTTTTTTAATGCCCTGTTTCCTTTAGCACAAGCTCCTGCGTAAGATGGATGATCAGTCTATGCATTAATGCATACATTTTTTGCAACAGCTGTCTGTGTAACTGATCTGTCATCAGGTTTTGAAAGGATGTTGTGTGTCTGTGTGTGTCTGTAATCCTGGGAGGTGGAGACAGAAGCTCAAGGTAATCCTCAGTTACCTAGCAACTCTGAGGCAAACCTGGGCTACCTGAGAGCTGACTCTCAAAAAAAAAAAAAAAAAAAAAATCAGTAAAAGATTGATAAGATCCAAGCAAACGTTACAGTTTACTTAATAGTAATACGTCAATTTTCATTTCTTCCCTTTTACAAAAATGTGGGAAAGGTAAGGGTTATGCAGGGACTTCCTACCTTAGCTCCGCAGCTTCTCTATTAATGTAAAATTGGTCCCAAATATGAATTTTATTCACACAATCAAGCTTGCAAAAATATATTTTGCTTACTTAAAAATAAAGTCTATGAGCGAAGCACAGTACACAGGCCATCAGTTTATAGTCTCAGTTCTAAGAACCCGCACGGACATATTTCCTAGATCCCTCACTTAAGGTATGCTTTGAGGCTCTGTGACTACAGCGGGAGCTCTAACACTTTGTCACTGGTCCCAGATGTCAAAAGCAGGCAATATCAATCTCTGATCCCCACCCTGCTCGCTTATCCATTTCTCCCAGCACCCTACTTCCTTCTGCCTTTGTTTACCTTGAGGACAAAAGAACAAGCTCCCTCCCCTGGAAGGTGAGCGATCTGAAGCCAGACTCCGTACATGACTAATGGTAGCTGAGCACTCCTCATGCAAAAGGCATTTAATACACGAGACTGTTTTTTTTTTTTTTTTTACTGTAGCATAGACTAAATGGTTTTCAGTCTTTTGTGCCTCCCTCAGTGCTCCGGAGACAGCTGCCAGTGACAAGCTGTGTGTCTCTGGACCTTTAAAGTCTCCCATCTGTAAGGCAAGAGGGTCGGATGCCAATCTTCTTGCAAAAGGTTATGTCCATGACCCCGGAGTTACTAACGTCTGCTTAGCAATGCAGGAGCTCAGGCCTAGCTCACCCCTGCTTCATCAGAGTCTGCGTTTTAACATCTGGAGCATTGCATGTCATGGGACGATAAGTTCTCAGGTTTAAGTATGCATCGGAATCACCTGGGCTGCAACATCTCTAGGCCAGTCCACAGGTCACCTGGAGCAGAACTCTCTGGAAACAGGAGCTGGGACTCAGCAGGAGTAATGAGTTCCTCGGTGCCTCACTTTGAAAACCTCTAAACTCCTGGAACACCACCACCCCGACACACACTGCGGATTTTGTCCCAAGGCCTAGGTGCTTGCTAGAATTCTGGCCACTCTCAGCAAAAAGGAGGGAGGTGTGATTTATAACTTCTGTTCATTTTCAGGTGTGTGTGCTCCTGCCACAGTTCATGTCAGTCAGCAAGCATGATGTCATGTTGGATCTAAGATCTATCTACACACACTGGGGATGAATAAGCCAGCCAATCATGCTTATTTTCTATGTCCTAAATCAATTGATCTCTCCCTGTCTCTGTCTCTCTGTCTCTCTCTCTCTTTTAAGGATTTATTTCTTTTTATGTGCATTGGTGTTTTGCCTGCATGAATGTCTGTGTGAAGGTGCCAGATCCTCTGAAACCAATGTTACAGACAGTTGTGAGCGGTGATGCAGGTGCTGGGAATTGAACCTGGGCCCTCTGGAAGAGCAGCCAGTGCAGTGCTCTTAACCACAGAGCCATCTCTCCAGCCCCTCTGCCTTGGCTCTTATAGCCTGCCAGTCATGCACTGAGCTCTCTACTGAAGGTTGTGGAAGAAAGCAAAGATCTTAAGAAATTAGGCACAGAGACCGAGTAATTAGGCATGTAGACTTTAGAGAAACCAGCTTTCAAGCCCAAGTCTTATTTTGGAAATTGCATATGCTTGGTCAAGCCCCCTAAGATCTTTAAGCAATTTACTTTATGTGTACAATTAAATTATACATATTTGTATACATATGTATATTATTATACATATGTGTATACATTGTATACTATACATATGTATATATTTTATATATATAGTATTTGGTCAATTAAAAGCAGTAAATACATGTACAAATATATCATAGCATATTGCATATATGTAGACTATGCATATCCCATGTCAAGGAACCAGGAGTCTAGGCCTGCATTAGGTGACACTGACATATTCTACCTTTAGAGTCAAGTGGTAGGTACATGGGTATTGACTTCATTCTTTGCTTTGCTTATTTCACTGGCTGTTGGCTTTTGTGGTGTTAAGTATTGAACATGGCCTTGAGTGTGCTAGGCAGGAGCTCCACCATTAAGCAACAACCCCAACCCTTATTTGTCTTTGAATTATACCTATATGGCATTTTATCTTTGTAATATTGACTTATGGTAAAAGCGGATAGCAACAAACCCACATGAAACTGATTAATAAAATGGGCCATTTCACAACTTTCCTAGTAGACCCCAGGATACAACTTTGAAAAGGGGGCTCAGTCATCGGCCGATAGAAACTTGGCCAAGAAGGTAGGTCTGTAAGGATTGTCAGCTGGATACTTGATTTCACTCAGACATCTAGCTCTCAGATAGCAGGGCCCAGCCCTGAAGAGCTGTGAAGAGACACCCACTTCAACTAAGGAGGGCCTGAGGACCCAACTCAGAAATTCTAGAATGGGTACCACCATGCTGGGGGACACAATGGAACTGCCCCTAGAAATCACTGGACAGGCTTGGAAATGGGATAGAAGGAAGCTCAGAAAAAAACCTGGGCAACTTTCCTCCTTTCTTTTGAATGGTTTAACTTAGGGGCTTCCCAACGACTAATAAGTTCTTCACATTTCTGCCTGGCATCTGCTCAGTGTGGTGCCTTCTCTGACTTTTCCAAGTGTAAGGTGTAAGGTGTAAGGCTGTAAGGTGTTGTGCTGACAGCACCAGGACACGGTGGGAGCCAAAGATCCACTTAGGCCCATTGGGCTCGTAGGCCCCTCTCTGTGTTTCACGTTCATCCGGAACCGGAACCGGCAGATGGGCCCAGTGACTAGCAAGCCTCCTGGGGCTTTAGAGTTCAGCGGTTTGTGCTGTAGGCGACAGGTATTCAATGGGACTAAATAAACCCACACAATCAAATTGTATTGCCTTCTCGGCTTCTCGTGCTATTCCTGCTGTGTTCTTTGCAAAGAGTTACTCTGGGAACTGGCGGTAGTGTTTAGCCCGATAAATAAAATGATTAAGTCTTGCTTGTTGTGCGCCAGGTGTGGCGCGTAAGTACTCCGCTGCATATTGATTCAGCTGAGGCAGATACCGTCATCTTGGTGCTCACAGAGGAGTAAATTGAGGTGTGGAGCAATTAAGGGGTTTGCCCAAGGTGATAAAACTTACAATCCACAAAGATGGGCTCATGAACTCAAGGACTTTGGCTTCAGAATCCACGCTACAACCACCCCGTGGTACCGCCGTTTGGACCCAGCGCTGTGCACCCTTTATTTGAGGACCCAGTAAAGCATTTGTTCTCTTAAACTTGGAAGTTTCTCAGAGTCTCCACTTGGAATCTGTTGTGCGGCAGATTCTAGGATGGGCTCTGATTTTGTACCTAAACGTTTGACTTTAAATTCATTTTTCTATCGTCTCTTAAGACATGAGCAGCGGGAAGGTTATAAAAACACAGGACAGATCAGTGTGGCGGAGGGAATCTCACTTCCCAGAGGCTTTGGGTCCTTCCACCTGTGACCCAGCAAGCCCAGCATCTCCCCACAGGTGTAGCCCTTCCCTGGACCTGGGCCTCCGCCCTTATTAGAAGGAAGGGCTGAAACCAGCTGACTGTGGTGGGCCTTTGTTTCTGTAAAGAAGGCTGCGTGAGGCGCTGTTTGTTTTTTGTTGTGCTTTTTTTTTCCCCCTCTCCTCTCCTCTCCTCTCGAGTATACGTGTTGTTGGTGATGACGAGATAAGGCAAATGACAAGCAAGTTTCGACTGTGCTGTGAAAGCAGACACCAGACATGTAAATTCACATCCCAGGAATGTGAGAGGAAGCTCCGGGACAGCCCTCCTATTGCAAGGAACGCTAATCAATGCAGAAACAGATGAGAAGCCATCTTTCCCTCTGCCCGCTGCCCGGCACGGGTTCAGTCCTCTGCGTGTCTTTGCCAAACTTCACCCTTAAACCAGAAGACGGGAAAAGGGACCACCCCCCACCCCCGACGCACATCACCCTTCTCGTATGTGATGGCAGAACTAAACCTTTAAAATAGTCGGCACAAAATGTGGGGGAAACCTCATCGACCTGTCCAAAAACATGGCATACTGCCCACAAGTTCCTTTGCTGTACAACAGTGTCAGGCTATTGGTAAATCTTGGTCGACTAACGATAAGCTTGACGATTCGAAGTTAAGTTTTAACTGCTACTGGTGAAGACTCGGACTCCAGCCTGTGGGGTTTATTCGCCAGGCTTAACTGTACTTTTTATCGCTCATCAGACAAGACAGTAAGAGCTCCTCCGTGCTTAGCACAGAAACTGTGTGATCAGAACATCAAGAGCCCAAAACTCTCCCTTGCACCAAGAAACACTCAGGTACCTGCATGTATAGGAAAGCCCACACCTGCGTCTTGATGAGCTTGTTTTTGTTGGCTTGTTTGTTGTTCTGTTTTGTGGATTGTTCCCAAACCCTCTTACTTAGACAGCATTATAACCTCAAGAGTTGAAAAGTAGCTTAATTCCGCAGAGGGTGGGGTTGGGGGCTGCGGGGTGGGGTGGACTCCTTAATGACTCAGGAAGTCAGAGTGCAGTGGTCACAGCGGTCGACTCAGAGGAACCCAGTGTTCTGACTTTGAGTGACACTGGATCTCTGGCATTGCCACCTAGCTGGGCAGAACCAGTCTCCTGCAAGCCAGGGGAACTGAATCAACTATCTTAGTTTGTGTGTCTGTAATCGTGACACCTGTAGAGTGCCAGTTTTTTGTTTGTTTGTTTGTTTGTTTGTTTGTTGCTTTCAGTATGACTGTTCCTTAAACAGCAGCAAAGCTACTTATCAGATCTGGAGCACGAGATAGTTCTGGAATAAGGTAGGGTAGGGTCTGCTTCGTTACTGAGAGAAATTATTGGTCTCTATCTAAGGTCTCCAGGAGGTCTGTGCTCCAGGATAGCTCTGAATGCTACCCAACACAAGATTGTAAATTTACCTTGAATTTATTATAAGGGTTTGTTTTTAGGGGAGAGTGGTTGTGATTTTTGTTGTTACTCAATTGTATAGTTCTTGAGTGTGAACTTTGTAGGTGACAGTGTCGGTTTGCAATGTCAAAAGGATATGCACATTTGGAAGGGAACTACCCAAATCTTGGAGGAGGTAGCCCCTAAATTTCAGTTTTGATAAATAGAGGATTTACATGGCACTGCATTCACCAGCAACGGGCTATGTGTCTTTTAGAAATGCTCTTAAATAATTCCCATAATGTTTTCAGCTTCTCAACCCGTTTCCCAAACCATCTATAGTTGGGTCAGCTAAATTCTAGATTGGTTTATGTGGCTTCTGTCAAATGTTTTCTTTTTTCTTTTCTTTCTTTCTTTCTTTCTTTCTTTTTTTTTTTTTTTTTTTTTTTTGCAAGCTGTTCTTCGATCTGTCTTTTTTTTTTTTTACTGTGGAAAACATCAAGGCCTCTTCTAAGCTGTCTGACTTAAAGCTCAAAGGCTAAGGGAGTAAGCCCATGACAGGTTGTCCTATGTGAGCGCTGTCCTTGCAGTGACAACTGTCTCTACATGTTTATGACACTTGCAACATGGTTAATATGTCTGAGGGATCAAATACCAAATTATACCGCCTGTTCATGAATGCCAACAAAAAACGTCGATGTGGGCCTAATAGAAATACATTGGGTGGCACCATTTTGAAGACTATTAATGGTGCAGGATTGAAATGCTTGACCACTGAAGTGCTCGATCCTTGTTTTTTAACTCCCTTTCAATTTCAAAATGTATTGAACTCCCAAACAATGTCTAAACCGACTTCAGATGCAGCTCCCATACAGTTCATGTGGTTTAAAATGGGACTATGGGCTTTTCCCCCACAGAGGCAGATACCGCCAATCACAAATGTGCTAGCAGCAGCAAATGTATGCTTCTGTTGGGGTCCAGGGATCATCACAGCCCTGCTGGGAAGGCTCAGTTCTCTCAGGCTTATGAGCTCCCCACCCGGCACCCACACAGCTTCAGGCTTCTAAAGAATAGCCCTTTGTCTCTATGCCTTGAGTGTCAGGGAGGCAAAAGATTTGGCTGCATGGCAATTAATCAAGTGGCCCACTTCTACCTTTGATCTGGAAGAAAATAGTCAAGATACCATTGGAGAGGAGAAAATGGAGACAGTGACAGAACTGGAGGTGGGTGGACACAGGGACACACTGCTAGAGAGGAGTCAAAATGAGAGACATAGCAGTCAGTCTGCCACATGTGTTTCCAAGAGAGACTCTAGCTGGGACTTTTCACATACACCCCCCCCCTTCTATGAAAACAAGGATGCCTTGTGGCACAGGGGCAAGTCCTGGCTGTGTTCAAGCCACTGATCATCCGGACTCGTGAAGGCTCCTTAGGGACGTGTTGACAGTACCTATCTGCTCCTGCTCCAGACTCCTTATGTCTGTCTGATTTCTTCTCAAACCAACACGAGGCTACCTAAAGCTGTTCAGAAAGATCCCTGCCTAACAGAACACCCTCCCAGAGAGCCTGTGGGTCTTGTAAACTGAAGCTTTCCTTATGCTAACTGGAAAACAGGAGTGCAGGGGGCACCGAAACAGAGAGAGGCAGGGCCTGGGACTCACGTGTGGTTAAATGCAATAACTTGACAGCAAAATGCTGCTGGGGTCTTTCAGAGTTACCTTTAAATTCAGCTCAGAAGACCTGAGAAAGGAGGAGAAAGAAATGATGTTATTTCATTCAACTAAAGAGAAATAGAGTATAGTTTGTCTCTACTTTTTTCTGTATTCTTTCTCTTTTTTGAGATTATAATAGAATTACGTCATTTCTCCTTTTCCTCTCTCCAGCTCCCCAAGCCCTCCCATATATCCCTCCATGCCTGCTTCTAAATACATGACCTCTTTGGCCTCTTTTTCATTAATTGTTACAAGTGTGTGTGTGTGTGTGTGTGTATATGTATGTGCATGAATACCGTGTATGTGTGTGTGTGTGTATGTGCATATATGTGCATGAATACCATGTGTTATAAAGAGACTCTGACATCCAGGTTAAGAAATCTGGACATTCTTTGTATAGAACCCAGGAAAGTCAGTCTTCTCATTGAAAATGTAAAAAGCTAGGAACAAGGTACATGCCTTTAATTCCAGTACTTGGGAGGCAGAGGCAGGTGGATCTCTGTGAATTTGCGACCAGCCTGGTCTACAAAGTGAGTTCTAGGCCAGCTAATGCTGCTCAGTGAGACCCTATCTCACAAAAAGAAAAACATGTATACCCCTCCCCCCCCAAAAAAAAGAATGCTACCTGCTCAGTCTTTATAGAGTTTCTTATATGTATGTTTCCAGATCTGACTGACTATTTGGCATGGATAACCAATCAGCGTGCTTTTCCTTGGGGAAGATGAGGGAAATGAAATATTCTCAAACAAGGGTTATGTTGGCATTTGTTTTATCTTCCTTTCAAAAAAGAAAAGAGCTATAATGTGTTCCTGTCTTACATCTTTAAAAAAAAAAAAAACATGTCAGGGACACACTGAGCTGATCGATATGCAAAATTATGAATATTCTACTCAATAATTAAGCATGCCTTCGTTTCTTGGCCCTTTTAATGACAGCATTTCCTGCACAATCCATTTTAATCCAGTTCTTTGATATTTAAAGAAGTGGAGATTCCACTAATTGATTCATAGAGAAAGTTTATTTACCCAAAGGAACCGAGAGAAGTTAAGTTAGGCAATAATTTGGTTTTATTGAGTTTTTCTTTCCTTAAAGGAGGTTAAGAGTTTTGGTATTTACAGGGAAATGATCTGAAGTCTGGTCAAATTGATCTGTTGTTTTAATATCAAACAAATTTACTGATTTTGTGTACTCCAGCACACTTACCCCTTCATAGTTCTCAGTTTGGCTGGATTGGAGAACAGGCTATTGCATTATGGTTTAGGTTTGGGGTTTGGTTTTGTTTTGTTTTTTGTTTTTTGTTTTTTGTGACAATGGGTCTCACTGTGCAGCCTTGGCTGGCCTGGAACTTACTATATAGACCAGGCTGGGCTCGAACTCACAGAGATCCACCTGCCTCTGCCTCTCAAGTACTGGAATTAAAGGTACATGCCCCATGCCCAGCTTGTTACAGCGTTTTCAATGAAGAGACTGACCCTCTTGGGTCCAGTTTTCCTTGGCCCAGACGCACAGCCTACCTGTTACCGTCATAGCTGATTAGGCTCAGTCTCAGTCTACCCGAGTCAAAGCCTCCAGGAAGCTCTTTGAAAACCGCGGGACCTGATTCCACGCTTGATTTTGCACTAAGATCTTTCTATGGTTTAAGACAGAAAGCACTTAGGGGCGAGTGTTCCCAGCTCCCGGCGCAGCTCCACGCCTCAGGAAACTGCGGAGGGCATGGCATGTTCATGAACACTGCACCAGTGTGCCGCCTCTTCCTGCAAGGGATCGCCTCGCTCCAGACAGGAGAATGGAGACAAAAGCGGGCGACACTTTGGCCATACCATTTCCTAGGAGAGTAAGAGGAAGAGACACCAATGAGCCCTAGCATAGTTCATGTTCTAGAAATGTTTGGAAAGTCCCCAGGCATCTTGAGAAAACTTTGGCCTCCTGCCAGACCCCATCATGCCTACGTGGGTGCGAGCATGGGAGAAAATCCAGAATTTCTCTAGTTACCCCGAATTACCTGAGATTGGTGGAGAAGGGCTCCCAGTTCAGAGGACTCAAGGATTCCTTCGTAACTTACAAATGAGGTGTGCTTTTAGCTTCAGCCTTCCCCAGTGACTTGTATAAACGGAGGGGAATGCCACCCCTCTCTGAATAAGCTGCCTGTCAGTGCCATACACTTACTAATCTAATGTGCTAGATAACAAAAGAACTTTAAAAAAAAAAAAAGTCACGAAGACTCACTGTCCATTTGACCAGCATGTCAGGGAGAAAGAATGCCTCCTGTCAGTCAGAGGTCCACCCACGGCCTTCTCAGCCGTCTTGAGTGTGTGTTGGGGTGGGGAGGGGCCATGCTATAGCCTTGGAAGCAGGGAACCCTCTGCCCTCCACGCCCATGAGCCTTTCTTCACAGCATCCTGGCTCACTGGCTCCAGGCTTTCAAAACTAGAGAAGGGGTCAGCTGGGGAGGGATGGCTAATAAGAGAATGTAATTCTGCAGCATAATTGCTCCTCATCTGTCTTGTGCCTCAGGGTTATCATAGCATGAAAACGGAAGGCAGGGGCAGTTGTACACATTTAGGAGAAAATGAAGGAAGCCATCAGAGAAGCCGAAAGGAGGAGGCATAAAAGCCTCTATGGTTGATGGATATGATTTGTTCTCAAAACGTAACACTTCTTGAGTACTACCAGGCTCTAAGCATGTGTTCCTGGTACTTGTCTCCTGTGGAGTGACCTTCCGCCCCTCCCGCCCCCCCCCCCCCCCATTTCCAGCAGAGGAAGAGCTAGCTTTCTTCCCAAGTTGAAGATGTGGGAAAAGAGAAAGGCAACTTTTGACACCAACCCAATCCACCCCCCACCCCCCACCCCCGCCGGAGTCCTACCTCTTGCCCATTTATCACATGACCAAGGAAAGGCCCACGAGGACACCTTCTAACCTCAAGCACATCTCTAGAGGAGGGAACTCTTCCGTGTTAATTTCACAGTGACTCACAGTCATACTTTAGGATACCCATGGTCTTTTTCACTGGCTCCCTTCCTGGGACAGAGGTAAAGACCTCTTTGGGGAAGCTATAAGTCAAACTAAGCAACAGTCAGCACCATAGTTCAAAAGAACACAGCGCACTAGGCTAAGAATACTCACGCCTTCTTTATAGTAAGGTTTTTAGGCAGCTTAACCCAGAGACATGGTTGTCTCTCTTATTTTCAATAAGATACTGTCTTTCCTGGCTAGATTTCTGTCAGTTTGACACAAGCTAAAGTCATCTGGTAAAGGGAGTGTCACTTGGGGAATTATCTCGATGAGACTGGGCTATGAGCAAGCTCATGGTGCATTTTCTTGACTTAATGATTGATGGTGAAAGGGCCAGACTACTGTGGGTGGTGACACCTATAGGCAGGTGGTCCTGGGTGCTATTAGAAAGCAGGCTGTGTAAGTAAGCCCTGTGGGAGTTAGCAAGTAAGCCCAACTCCTCTATGGCCTTTGCTTCAGTTCCCACCTCCAGGTTCCTGCCTTGAGTTCCTGCCCCAAGCACTGTTAATGATGGACTGTAAGCTGTCTGTAATATGAAATACCTCTCCTCCCCAAGTTGTTTTTGGTCATGGTGTTTGTCACAGCAATAGAAAGCAAACTGAGACATTGCATTTGGCCATATCTCTCAGGAACGTCTGGTAAATGGAGTGCAGAGATGAAGAAGATGGAATACTGATGCGCGGGGTTGGCGGAGTCAGTGAGCCAGGTCATCTGAAATTCAAAGCCCAGGCAATCTAGACTCCAGGACCCATCCTAGAACCTGGGAGTGGGACCCAGGAGTAGGTTTTTTGTTTGTTTGTTTGATGAAACTGCCAACAACACACTTAAGATCTGGAAAGGCTGGCAAGAGTATGTTCCCTTGAAACCAGCTCAAAATATAAGCCCAGTTCGGGCAAAGAAAGATTAACCCAGTTGTTCACAGCTCCCAGTAAAATCAGAATAACCTCTAACGGGGTCATTTCTTATCCCCTTCAAGAATGTTAAGACTGAAATGAGGAGGCAGAGGAGGAGGCGGAGGAGGATGGAGAACTAGAGTGGTCCCCAAGACTTGTCTGGTGCTCACACAGAAGACCCAACCCCACCTGGTGAGGAAGGAAACAGGGGTCAGAACTGTGAGCTGTCATGTATGCAAGTCTGCAAAACAACAAGGACCTAGCGCAGCCACTGGGCCACAGAAAGACCTGCCGGATGAAGCTGCCACCATAGGGTCACACCGACATGTTTACCCCTCAAGAGCAATACAAGCCAAGGGCTAAAATTTCAGGAAAGGGGCTGGGAGCAGGGCTTGGAGGTTACAAGGAACTGAGTTGGAGTCCAAGAACCCATGTCAGAAAAGCTACATGTCAGGTGCTGGACCCAAGCCATGAAGAGCTTGTGCTGCCCCAGTAGATGAGTCAATTCACCTATCTTGCACAACTCACAACTGCCTGTAACTCCAGCTATAGGGCATCCAACTCCTCTGGCCTCTGTAGGGACCTGCACTCCTGCACACGCACACACACACACACACACACACACACACACACACACACACACACACACACACCATTAAAAATTAAATAGATCTTGGGGGAAAAACAGTGAGGTATGGCGGCTCCTGCTTGTAATCCCACTGATGGATGGGACACACAGGAGGACACCTGGGGTTCATTGGCCAGCCTGCCTAGACTAATTAGCAATCTCCAGGCCAGTGAGAGATTCTGTCTCAAAATGAGGTAGCTGGGGCCAGAGAGATAGTTCAGCAGCTAAGGACACTTAATGATTCTTCAAGGGGACCCAGGTTCAAGTACCACCACTCACTTGGTGGCTCACAATCATTTCTAACTCCGGTCCCAGGAGATTTGATGCCATCCTCTGGTCACCAAAGGCACTATACAAATATGCTACACAGACAGACATGCATGTAAAACACCATGGACATAAAATGGCCGACGCATGATACTCGAGGTATCTCTGGCATGTGTATGCTTTCTTCCCCCACCCCCCACCCCCTTTCTCTCTTGTACCCAAACACAAGAACAGGAACAGGAGCATTCATCTGGAGAGAGCACTCAAATAATAAGAAAGCTTGATGGACACTTTAAGTGAATCAAAATTGTGACACCAGGCCAACCAAAGTGTGTACTTCTGACCAGGAAGTGTAAAACATATTTGTTGGGCTGGAGAGATGGCTCAGAGGTTAAGAGCACTGTCTGCTCTTCCAGAGGTCCTGAGTTCAATTCCCAGAAACCACATGATGACTCACAACCATTTATAATGAGATCTGGCACCCTCTTCTGTTGTGCAACCATATATGCAGGGAGGACACTGTATACATAATAATAAATAAATCTTTAAAAAATATACTTGTTTTCTTTCATAGCTTCAAAGTCCCAAAGAGCTGTTTGTCCAAAACTCCCATGATGCCTTTAGTACCTAAAAGAAGCATAAAGCTTTATCTTTGGATGGCTGAAGATGAATTTGTTTTCAAAAGACCTTTGCTGTACACCCCACATAGATGTACATCTGTGGGCACTGATTCATTTTATCACACATTTTTTGATGGGATTTATTTAACACCAAAGATCATTGGTGAACATTTTCCCCTCTTAATCTTTGAAATATATATGATATCACCGGTTGTGAAACTTCTCGTTTCAGCCTGTAGCTTAAGATGCAGACAAGTGCCCTAAAATGACAATTTCATTAACCCAGCTGCTGGTCGAAAGCTCATTGCCTTATATTTCAGCCAAAACAAACAAACAAACAAACAAAGCCAGATGTGGGTGCATTTGCTGTTTATATATTTAGCCATCACCTTGAACTCCCACCCAAACCCTCCCCTCCCCAGCACAAATGAGTGCTCACCATAAAGGTAAATATTGCATAGTATAAGGGCTGCCAGCTGCACAGACGAGGCATGTCAGAGGGGTTGTAAGATCAGATTCACTTACAAGCATGCCCAGCATTTGGGTCTTGCACAAATCAAAACAAGTCTTAATGGCAGTCTTCCCTCAAAACTCGCAGAATGGCTTTATTGATAAGCCATGGCACCCATCAGTCATAATCCTACCAACGCCAATGCACTGGGGCATATCCTAAACCAGCACCTTCCACAGTGCGACTCTGAAGTCCCTTACATATCATCACAAGAATCAGCCATAAAAACAAACGAACGAGATGAAGACGTCTTAACCTGGCATAAATATTGCTAATGTGGAGAAGGAGGCAGAATAAATTAGCCTATGAAGGAAGCTAATTTCAGACCCCTATCAAAGTGTCACCCAGTAACACTGCTGGAAGGGAAAAAAAAAAAAAAAAAGATGAAGAGGTACCTTACCAAGAAACAGTGGGATTCAGCAGATGGATTTTGACAGGACCTGCATAATTAAAGTTCCCGTCGCAGACCTCCTGTTCTGAAACCCGTTTTTGTCAGCCAATGCTAAAGAATGTTTTTTTGGCTCAGGAACAGAAAATCCAAACAGTCCTCGAGAAGCTGCTTGTCAGCCTGGACACCCCTTTAAGACGGTGGCTTTCAAAGAACAAATCTTTCCCTTGGAGACAGATCTTGACATTGTCCTCGTCCTGTTAATTGGCTGATTCAAACTCTAGTCACCTTTGCGGAGACTGAAATGAAACTTTTTTTTTTTCTGAGGAGCAAGGATGTGCTAATAAAAGTTGACCTTGTCAGGAGGAGCCGCCAGTGAAACTTTAAAAACCCAAGATCAAAATGGTTCCCGTTGCCCTTGAGTGCCAACTGCTGCTAAGTAGGCGCCTTTCTCACCCAGGGCATTCTCTGCCGGCCATAAGATCACATGCATACGTGGGCTCTTACACTTGGTATAATAATAAATGGAGAAGGATATGTTGGATAAATTTCCACCTAAGGATAATCTAAGATTTTTGTATCCATGAACAGTTTTACTCATCTTGAGGGAAATAATAGTGATTTGTGGACGATCCCTTGATACGTAGCTCCAGAAAATGGATTTCTGTACAATCAATCCCTCTAGAGCTGAGGACAAATGCAGACCGCAAAACCCTTACTGAGGCATAAAGGATGCATGGCTCTTGCTAATCCCTGCCTACTTTAAAAAAAAAAAAAAAAGCAAACATTCTTGCAGTAGGATTTTGATCTCTAGGCCTGGAGGTAAGGTGTAGATGCCAGTTCTGAGTCATCACTGGGCCTGGATGTGACCCTGGCAGAGCCGGGAGAGGGAGAGACCAGTATCTATAGTGCCTAATCGTAAGATCCCGTCTCACCAACTATTCAGATTGTGACGAATTAAACAGAAAGATGTGCCCTGTATAGGAAGGCTAGTGTCTTTAACTGCCTGAACGCACAGGTGTTGGCTACATTGCAATCTCCTGTTGGTCTGGAACCTTCTGAGCGTTTGTTCGGAAGAGTCACTAACATGTTCTCTTGCCTCGCTGCTTGCAAGGACCTGGTACAGGCAAGCTTACAATGTGCCTCATTGGTTTAGAAATCAGACTGTGCTGGGCCGCTGGTGTTGTGAAATAGTGTCCTGCCTTAGAAGGCAATGGAATCTGTGTGTGTCTGATCTGTAGACAACCCGGAAAATGGGCTCCTTTCCTAAAAATAAGAAATTAGTAAGTCAAGGCTGAGTTAGGTGGCCTCAGAGGCTCACCTTTGGAGCCATGTTAGGGCTCCATAAAGTCCAACCAAGGAGACTTGGCTGCTGCTGGGACTTCTTGGGCCTGAGGGTACTTCCTAGCATCTTGGCCATTGATAGAGCTGAGGAGAGCAGCAACAGAAGAGGCAGGAAGGAATCAGAACACGCCAACCCACAAATATATCCCTTTGGCACCTTAGTTCCTTTGAGCTAAAGGCAGTTAAGGGACAGCGAAGGCTTGGGGAGGGCTATCTTACTTTCCCCCCTTTCACCGTAAAGGTTGTGAAGTCTCTATGATGAGAACAAGGTCTACCCAGAACCAGGAAGGAAAGAACATTCTGATTGTCAGTGCTGAGAGAGCAACAGAGAGAGGAGTGAGTACAAACAACCCTACTGAGATAACTTATCTCTCTTTAAGTCCCTAGTGTCTTTCCTACAGCTTAAGGCTCATTTGTCCTTCTGTGCTGTCACATCTACACAACAGGTAATCTTTGTTAAAATGATGGATAAGCTCTTGGGATACTTTTAAAAATAAGTGTGTGCGTGTATGTGTGCGTGTGCGTGTGTGTGTACACATGAGTGTTGGTGTCTTCAAAGGCCAGAAGAGAGCACTGGGTCTCCTGGAGCTCAAGTTAGGTGGTTGTGAGAAGCTTGACATGGGTGCTGGGAACTGAACTCCTGCCTTCTGCAAAAAAACAGTATACAATCCTAACTGCTGAGCCATCTTTCCAGGCCCTCTCAGATTTCTTTGGGTCATTTTTTCCCTGTGTATTAAAACCTTCACATCCATCTGCATATGTTCACATCAAGCAATATTTACAGCCCTTATACCGGTCATCTGTGTTTTGTCAGTTTGATTCTCTGGTCCAGGCACAGATACTAAGAGAGTAGAGGAAACACCTCCCCTCTTTCATAAGAGCCTCAGAATTTGGGAAAGATGCAGGACTGCTGCTGGAGGCAGGGGCAGGGAGGGGGGAGCAAATCTATCCCATGCTGGATTGAGAGCCATAATTGATGTGGAACACTTCATCAGCTCTGGTTTGCTGTATAGCTAGAAATGCCAGTATTTCTTAATAGCTAGTTCAACTTCTTTATTTTGTTTTGTTTTGTTGTTTTTCAAGACAGGCTTTCTCTGTGTAGCCTTGGCTGTCCTAGACTCACTTTGTAGACCAGGCTGGCCTTGGCCTTGAACTCACACCAATCCGCCTGCCTCTGCCTCCCTAGTGCTGGGATTAAAGGTGTGTGCCACCACATCCGGCAGTTCAACTTTTTTAAAGAGCATGCACACATGTGCATGTCTAACACATGTGTACACGGCTGTCAAGCACACATGTTGAGTCAGGTAGGACAGCTGAAGGTACAGCCTTATTCTGAAGCTAATCCTATCTCCTTAGGTGACCAGGGAGAACACAGGGGCTAGAGTCACAACAACTAGGAGCAACTACAGAAAGTCTAGGAAGAAAGACTATAGTCCTGGCATCTAGTCTCCCAATCCAGTAGTCTTTCCACTGTGTTGGCTAAAATGCCAAACTGCCCAGCCATAGTAATAGATGCTGTAACAGCTACATTCATGGCTCCTTTGCTTACCAGCCAGGCATTTTAGCATCCTGGGCATGGCTTCCACCCCCAGCTACACACTGTTCTAAGGTTTGCTAACTGAAAAGCAAGGGTCTCTTACTCCACTTTACCCAAACCACAACAATTTACCTGGCAGTATGGGGGTGGGGGTGGGGGTGTGCTTGTGGGGAGCCGAGGAGACTGTTGGAAGCCAATGGAGATGGAAAATCTACTGAGGAGGGAGGGAGTGCAATGGGTCTTGACTACCCTGTTAGAAGGTAAGAAAGAAAGAAAAACAAACAACAACAACAACAACAAAAAACCACTGAGAATCTCCTCAACGGATTAGCTCAGCCTTCTAAAAGATGGCAGATGTGTTGGGACAACTGTGGGCTTTGTCTTTCTCTATGTAAGGTCTATGATCTCACTGAAGAAGGCACTCCTGGAAGACAGGAGCAATAACTGCCGTACTCAACAAAACGTTCCGGGTGGACTGTGGCGTGCCTGCTGTGCAGAAGTCTCCTAAGTCAGTCACTGATTGGAGCTGCACACAGGCACACTATCTGTCACGCTTGTCATATGTGTGCATTGCCTCGGTCAGTGGCCAACACTTCTTTTATTTTTATTTATTTTTATTTTTATTTTTTATTTTAGGAAGACAACCAAGAAATATTTTATTTTTAAACATTCTAAAAGAAATGTTCGATTCAAGATTTGATTTTTGTTTCCATTCTCTTTTTCTTTTACTTAAAAATTTTTTTTATTTAATTAAATTATTTATTTATTTTATTAGTTTATTCACCAACACTTCTATTTGGAGAAGGAAGGGCAGCCCTATTGGCTGAACCCTCTTGGTTTTCCCCATTACTTCTAGCCCAGTGTGAGGGGGTTAGCAGGATCAAGAGAGAACAATGGGCTGGGGATGAAGATGCTTCTCTGGCTGGCCCAGCCTCTGACTCACCCAAGACCAAGGACTAACCATTTAACCTGCCCTTGCCTTGTTTTTACTGTATGCAAAACAGCTATAGAACAATACAAGCTTCCACCCTCCCTCCGAGCGGTATTCTGAGAGCTGGAAAGATGCTATCTTAGAAGTGATTAGAGCGCCTAAGAGCTGGGCTCCCAGCACAGAAGTGGTGTTGTTCTCAGACTCAGCGACAGCTGCTGTTTTCCAGCATGAAAGGTGATATTGTGAGGCCCTGTTGGCAAGGAGAGGAAGCTGTTGTTGCGTGTTGACACGGTGAGGTGACATGCAGGAGGGCAGGCTCCCTGGAAGATGAATGGTTCTCATCCGATTCATTGGACTCCTTCTCCCTCAAATCTTTATTATTCCTCATGGACAGGTGATTCCCCGCACCCTCATCCCCACACACCTCCTTTCTTTCCAACTTTCTCCAGCTGCCAGGACATCTGGAGAGAAAGAAAACTGGTCCAAGACAGGTTCCCCACCACCACCACCCCCAATTGAATCACAGAAGCCTGGAGCTTGCTTCTCTTTAAGGAGTCACCCGGTTCACTTAACTCAATGGTAAAGCCACTTCTGAGGGTTAAATATATATCAGGAGGAGGTTTATAAAGACAAAACCAAAGCCATGACCGTATTTTCTAAGTAAACGTACACCGGATATGAGTACAGTTATGGGAGTAACAAGATAGAATAAAAATGTCTGTTCCCTGGAGAAGCAGCCAGCCAGGGCAGTTATGAAAATAAAAAAATAAATAAAAATAAAAAGTAAACGTCTGCTCCCCAAGAGTTCATCCACAGGCCATGAAACACCAACTGCTCACTACAGAGCAAGGTACCTTACCAGGGAGAACAGAGGAGAGAGTGTGTAATTCTGGCTGAGGGTTTGGGAAGAGACTTTCACAACAGGGAACACCTAAGCTCTGGGAGGACTGGGAGTTTCACCGGGGTGAGAGCCGAGCAGAGCGTGAGTAGTATTTGTTCCTTTTCCCCTCTGCTGTGACAGAATACGGAACAAGAGCTTCTGAAGGAGAGAAAGGTTTGTTTTGGCTTACAGTTCGAGGGTGTAGTCCATCAGGACGAGAGAGACACGTGGTGGCGAGAGCCTGAGGCAGCGGGGCATGTTATAGCCACTGTTGGGGAGCAGAGGGCCGTAAACACTGGTGCTTGGCTTTCTCCTCCTTTTGCAGTGCTTGACCCTGACCTATGGGATGCTGCTCTGTGTGTGTGTGTGTGTGTGTGTGTGTGTGTGTGTGTGTGTGTGTGTGTGTGTGTGTGTTCCTCCCACCTGTGTTAACCTAATCTAGAAAACTCCCTCCTGGCCATGCCCAGAGGTTTGTCTCTCTGGTGACCCTAAATTCCATCAATCAACACTGTGCATAGCCAGAGAAACCTGAACAGAGGGGCATGGGCGGTTAGCAGAGCACGGGAGAGAGTCCAAAGCACTGTGAAGGCATCCGAGGACAACTTGCAAAGAGTCATTGAAGGCTTACAGAGCGGCAGCCCCCCCCCCCTTAGAATAATAAACACAACCTTGGGTTGCCAAGAAGACACAACCTACTCTTTAGGATCCGGGAGATGAGTAGGATGGATGTGATAGCCCATCATCTCAAGACAGAGGTGGTGAAGGCCTGGAGCAGCTCCTGTAAATGGCTGTAATGGTATGAGGGTGAGGAGGCGGGGCCAAATCAACCATATCTGCTGATGAGAATCTTGATTCAGAAAGTGGGGGATGGTCCCCAAGAAGACCGTGAATGAACTAGCCCTCTTCTACAACTCTCCTAGAATTGCCAATTACATTCGTTTTTATGCTGTGTATAAAATGCCTTAGAAATAGATGGTACTACACAATCCATTAGTATCATAAGATTTCCAGGTACATTGATTCATTCAATCTCCAACTGAGTTTATTATATACCTACTGCAAATAAAGCTAATTAAAATCCCTTAGTTCATGGAGTTTGTAATCTGGTAGAGGAGGTAGACAGTAGCAAACATTTCAACTTTTCAAAGACTTAACCTCTGACTCTGCTATGGTGGTGGAGCATATGCTTCAGGAAAGAGTCAGGCTTTGTCCCATCAGTTATCACAGAGTTGAAAGGCAGGCAGGAATTTTCCAAGCAAAAAGTCAGGGGAAGCATCCTCCAGACAGAGCCAAAGCTATGGGAAGGCTTCCAGTGGGATCTCAAGTACACACATTGTCCCTGGATCCTAAAGAGCAGAGGGGAGAAGAGAGCACAGGGACATCTTCCATCTATGAGAGCAAGAGTCCATAACATGAGAAGAAAGGCATCTTTGAGTGACAGGTGTTGGCCATAAGATGCTCCTCCTAGTGACAAAATCATCTTTACCTACTGGGATGGATCTTGGTGAAATGGCTTACACCAAGAACAAGCAGCCTTGTAGAATGAGACACTGGGGAGAAGGGAGTTGGGTTTCTCTTGCTTGCTTTGCAATTTATCTTTCACGGCAGGAAATTATGATATGCATTCTAACTCCACCCCCACAGCCAAAACAAAAACAAACCCATTAGTGTGAGGTCCGGCTGACTCCACAGTCAATTCCTTGTAAGGTAAGCACTGTGGGTTTGCATGTCTCCTTATTTTTGGAAATTAAATTAACTCTCCAACCCTCCCCCTATATGGAAAATAAACCAGATGTAAGTAAAAAGTGGTCCTTAACTGCTGTGTGTATGACACACATGTTTGTGGGGGGTAGGGGAGGGCATCAGTTCTCTGCAGCGAACTCTTTCTCTTCCTGTAAGGCACAGATCAAGTGTTATCTTCCCTCCGTGGGACATAGCATCTCTCCTCAGTCGTTATATGTTATGTGCCGTGATGACCTCTTTCCTCAGGCAGCTGCAACCTGTCTTGTGTTCATTTATTCTAATGACATGTTTGTTTTCCTGATGTTTATCACAAATGGAAAGAAATGAAGGTAAACGTGCTATTTACAAAGAGGCTAAACCAGGTGCAAAGGCCTGGCATCCAGGCACTTGGAAGGCTGGGCAAGAGGCTGCTAAGTTCAAGGCATAGCAAGACTGTCCCTAAGAAGCTGCTATAGTGAAACAGAGCATGAAATAATAAACTAAAATGTACCTGAATAGATGGATCTCTCTATAAGCACCCATAAGCTAATAGTGCTCTTCTTATCTGGACCTCATTATGATTTTTGTTTGTTTGTTTGTTTTTTGTTTTTTTGACAAGAATTTGTGTCAGGCTTATAGTCTTGCTTCCTTTCTAGAAGAGAGGAGGGCAGGGCTGGCCAAAGAGGTTTTTTTTTTTTTTTTTTTTTTTTTTGTCCTTAAAGCAGACATGGCAGTGTCTCCATTCAAATGGAACGAAGCATGAGGGGACAGGCCAGCGTGGTAGCTTAGTCGGCCCAATGATGCCTGACGAGCGCCATGTCCTGGGTTTGGTCCCCAGCACTGCGCAAAGCCAGGTGTGATAATAAATACCTATAATTCCAGAACTGGGGAAACAGAGGCAGGGAAAACAGGAAGTTAAGGGCAGTTTGGGCTCTACAGCAAATTCAAAGCTAGCCTGGGCTATAGGAGACTCTAAACAAAACAACAAACAAAAACATAAAATGTAAGCCACAAAAGACGCAGAAGTGTGTAATTCAGTGTCAGGCCCCCACTTTCCTTCTGATAACCACTCATATGGAGTCCAGGACTCAACCCAGGCCAGAGAGGCCCCAGGAACACCATTAACACATGGTCACTAGAGAAGCAGGCGCCTGGTGCTCTAATGCCATTTGAGGCCACCAGTCCATAGGGAGGTCCTAATCTATAGAGGGGCCATAACCAACTGGGCTCCCAACCTGCTGATGTCACTGAGGACTCTTAATCTCCCTTTTCACATGCATAAGCAGGCAGACACTGCAGGGCCATGAGTTTGTTCCTAAGCAGCCTGGCTGGGGAAGGCTCTGGGTTTATAGTTTCAAGGCTCTGGTCTAAAGGTCGGGCAGCCAGCGGCTGCTGCAGGTAATGGAGCATGCAAAAAGCTCTTGGTAGCACAGAGACAAGTCCCGTCTACGTCTGTGACAGGGTGTGGGAAGACTGTTCTTTTATTTTCAGTTCTCTGTTTATTTTAGGAGGCAGCCATGAAGATAAGGACTACCCTTCTAGAAATAATATTGCCGTTGGCGATAGTCTGCCAGCAAAAGTTGAGCTTTTGCTCCAGAAAAGAGACACTCAGGGAGAGTCAGGTGTCGGTTCTCAGAAGAGTCCCAACAATTATAGGAAAGATCAGAACAGATCTGGAAGGAGAGGTGGGGCTTGAGAACCCTGGAAATCCCCAACTGATTCCAGCTTGGAGACTTGGCCAATCTGAAAGTTGGGACAATACTTTTCTAATGCATTGTGACACCTTGCTGCAGCTGTAGGGGATGTCCTTCTTCCGTCTGTCCGTCCATCCAGTCTACAAGCGCATAGGTAGCCTGGGGAAAATAGTAGTAATCAAGAGTAGCTAAAAATTGTACTCACTTATCGTTACGCTCCAGGAATTGACTACATTGGTTCATAAATATTTTCTCCTTTAGGGTTGGGGAGATGGCTCAGTGGATAAAGTGCTTGGTGTGTATGCCTGGGAGTCTGAATCCCATCCCATCACGTAAAGCCTGGCATCTCCCTGGCCACCTGGAACCCCAGCACTGGGGGTGCATTCTGGTGGATTCCAGAGCTCAGTGTGCAGACAGTCTCACTGAAATCAGGACCCCTCCTCCGTCCCTGCTGCCGCCACCACCACTGCCACCACCTCCAGGCTCAGTGACACCCTTTCTCAAAATAATAATGTAGAAAATTACAGATTATACTGTGGTGCCAACCTCTGGACTCGGCAGGCACATAAGTACACACACACAAACACACACACACACACACATACACACACACCCCACCTCTGTGTGCGCACAAGATTATAACTCATATAAACAGACAAATAAATATTTGTTCCTTCAATGTCATAACACCTCTATAATTTCAACTTGACAGAGGCCAAAACTGAGAATTGTAAGTGGTTCAGGAAGGCTTCCTAGGGAAACAGTAAGGCTGGAGGTTCCTCAAACAAAAACAAAACAAAACAAGCAAAACCCAGGAAACTAAGCATAGCTCTGTCTACCGGACCCAGCTTTGCCATTCCTGGGTGTTCACCAAAGGGTCTTTAAGTGAACAGCTCTCAGTGGTCCTTGCACATGCCTGTTGGCTGCAGCAGCATCCACAGAGGCAAAGTTATGGAAATAAACTAGATGTCCAACAAATGAAGAATAGAAGAAACTGTGGGATATGGGGTCTGAGGGAAAAGCTCGGTTCTTGAAATGCTTGCTTTGCAGATGTAAGGACCTCAGTTAGAGCGCCCATGGAAAAAGTTTAGCTCTGTAAGTGGCCCAGCAGAAATGCATGTCTTGTGAAGAGACTCTGGCTATCACACTAGTAGGACAATGGGCTCAAGGGACTTCTCTCAGAAACTCTTCTATCAGGAATGAGACATAACCTTGTAGGGACAATAATGGGTCAGTGGTGGGTACAGCCACACTGTGACACGGAAGGCTTGAATCCCTGGCTCTCTCCATGTATTTTAACCTTACCTCAGGACCTGTAGATGAACTAGCAGGGTCACTGAGTCTTTTTGTCTCTCTTCCTAAACGTGGCCACATTGAATAAATCGCTTTCTGCTTCTTATTACTTAGTTGACTGTTTAAATTGGCTTATTGAGGAAAGGTAGCCCAAACTGGCTTCTTGAAGAACAATAGATAGTCTAAATTCAGTAAGTGTGGTGGCACACACTTGTGATCCCAGCTCTAGGGAAACAGAGACAGGTTGATCCCTGGGAAACTCTGGCCAGCCACCCTAGTGTAATCAATGAACCCCATGTCCCAGTAAGAAAGCCTGTCTTCAAAAAAATAAGGAGGATGGCTCCTGAGAAATGACACCCAACATTGAATTCTGGCCTCTACATACATGAACATGTGTGTATCCTCCACTCATGAACATGCTCACATACATACACAAAAAGAAGGGAAATGGGATATATATTCACATATATACATATATGTATATATATGATAATTTTTCAGCCAGGAAAAAAAACAAACTAATGTTCTTTCAAGGAAAAATATAGGCAGATGGAGATAACTGTATTAAACAAATTAAGTCAATCTCAGACAAATATTGTATGTTTTCTCTCATTTGTAACTCCTAGATTTATACAGATACATAAAATCACGTATGTGCATAGGACAGAAAAAATAGATGTGAAACCATGTAGGGAACAAAGGAACTAACAGGACGGGATGGGGGAGTGAGAAGCAGCTAGGACGTGGGGAGGCACAGTCAACATGCAATATGTGCTTGTATGAAAATGACTTTTTCCTACCCAGTACCACGTGCAGAATGTATATAGTAGAACAAAAAGTGTTTTGTTGGCCGGACATGTTGTCAAAATGCCTTCTAAATACTTATGTTTAATCCCATAGATTAGTTGTAGTCCCAAAGTTCTTCAGAGAATCTTCTGTTTGCAGTGGGCAGCAGTCAATACAGAGACTCATAACTTGTCAGAGTGCTGAGAATAAGTGACTATGAGTGCTCAGCCTTAAATGGGAAATCTATACCAACTTCCCTAAGACTTGGGGGACATCACACAAGATGGTACATAAAGGCTGTATCCTCCGAAGGATTGGGAAGCATGCTATGAAACCATTCTCTGGGCATGGTGGGGGTCATTGTGCTTATCACAGCAGATGTAGGTGCAGTCTTAGGGTTTCTATTACCGTGACCATGACCAGGGTATGTTGTGGAGAAGAGGGTTTATTTGGCTTACACTTCCAAATTGCTGTTCATTTTTTTGAAGGAAATCAAAATGAATTCAACCAGAGCAGGGACCTGGAGGCAGGAGCTGATGTAGAGGACGTGGAGGGATGCTGCTTATTGACTTGCTCCCCATGGCTTGCTCAGCCTGCTTTTTTAAAAAAATATATACTTTTATTTTATTACACATGTATAAAACAAAGTACATACAGCAGGGAGAACCATGTGACAATCATGAGAATAATGGGTTCTATACATGTTACATTCATAGTGACTTGGTCATCTGCATTCATCTTGTTTGGAGTGTCTTTCCTGTCTTGTTGGGTCTTTATTTCCGAATGAGATCCAGTATCTATCCTATCTCAACTCTAATAGCTTAACTTCTTTATCTTGATCTAAAACAATCTTGTCCTCTAACCAACTAAACTTGGTTGTAAAACTATACTGTCTTGTCTTCAATGCCCCTCAGAGACTTGAGAAGGAATAAAACTTAAATTCCTGAGTGAAACAGCAGTGTGGGTTAGCAGCTTCCAAAATGTACAAATTGGCTTAAGACAGTTTACTCCTTGACCAGTCACCCAATACACTTTATAACGTTGGAGCCTCATCTTCAGCTTTCTGGCCTAATATCTCTGCCAGACTTGTTTGCAGGGCAGGAACTATTGAGGACTTGCTTACCCTGACTTGGCAGAGTGCGGCCGTCGACTCTGCCTGCATCTAAGTTGCCCATTTTTAGGCAGATTCTGTTTGTGGCATCAGCCCGCTTTCTTATAGAACCCAGGACCGGCAGCCCAGAGATGGCATCACCCACAATGGGCTGGGCCCTCCCCCATCAATCACTAATTGAGAAAAATGCCCTCCAGCTGGGTCTCACATAAGCATTTCCTCAGCTGAGGTTCCTTCTTCTCTGATGACTCTAGCTATTGTCAACTTGCACAAAGACCAGCTATACAGGCACCAACACAAGCCCTGTACAAGACCAAGCCAGTGTGTGTATGTGTGTGCCATGTGAGGGCAGAGAACAACTTCTGGGAGCTGATTTGCCCCATTCTCCATGAGGGTCCCAGGGATTAAACTGAAGTTGTCAAGCTAACAAAATTCAGCCTTACCCACTAAGCCCAGAGAATTTTTGAGATCAGAAATTAACCTCGAGCTTTATGGCGCCCTCACAACATACAGCCATGGATTCACTCTTTAGATGGCTTAGAAATGATATTTTTATGAAATATTTAGTTGAGTCCTTTTCATATTGATTTTGTACTCCACTAACTGAGTCAGTTCACTGGGGTGGGGGGGAACAGTCAAATGCTGCCAGAGCGGGGAAAGAATATTCAAGAGTTTATAAAAAATCCCATGGAGAATTTTAAAAGTGGCCCACCCTGTTGGAGTGTAAGATACTGCTGACCACACGCTTGCAGTATCAGGCTTTATGCTATACATACTACTTATCTTCCTTTAATTTTAAGAAGCATGCTCTTATTTGCCATGTAATTCTGAAAAACTGTAGCATTGAGAATGTCACTGACTTTCCCAAGTTGGTATAGCTGGGTCTGAACACAATCCTCTCCAGTGAGAAAACCACCAAGCAAACTGTATTTGTGCTCAGATCCAGTACTCTAGTCTGACTTACAGGGAAGCTGGTAGCTCAGCCTTCAAAAGAGCTTGAACAATTACCTTGAGTTCTAGTGTTCTTTCTGTTACTGTAATAAAACACTGTGGCCAAAAGCAAAGTAGGGAAGAACGGATTTGGCATACGCTATCCAGCTAGAACTTGAACCAGAAACCATAGAAGAATCCTGCTTGCTGGCTCACTCTCAGGCTCAGGCTTAGCCAGCTTTCTTATGATGTCCAGGACCACCTGCCCAGGGAATGGTGCCGCCCACAGTGGGCAGGGCCTTCTAAGTCAATTAGCATTCAAGACATACCCTACAGTCTTCCCCACTGGTCAGTTTGATTGGGGCAGTCCCTCAAGCAAGACTCCCTTCTCAGGTGGCTCTAGGTTGCGTCAAGCTGACAATTGAAGCTAATTAGGACATTGCATTAGTTACTTTTCAGCTGCTATGACAAAAAAAAAAAAAAAAAAAAAAAAAAATGCCAGGACCAAAAACAACTTATAGAAGAAAGACTTTGTTCTGCTTTATGGTTCTAGATGGAGAATCCATCAGGGCAAGGAAAGCATGGTATGATGCCAGGGGCAGGAAAGTTGGCTGATCACATTTTTATCCACAGACATGAAACAGAATATGAAGTGGAGCCAGGCTATAAATTCTCAAAGCCTTCCCCCAATGCCATACCTCTTCCACCCCCAAAGTTGCTATAATCTTCCCAAACAGTGCCACCTACAGGGAACCAAGTGCTCAAACACGTAAGCCTATGAGGGACATTTCTTGTTCAAACCACAACTAGAACATTTTTCTAAACTGCTCCTTTTCCCCTCAAAGAGAAGATGGAGTGAAGAAGAAGGAAAAGGAAGAAGAAGAATGTTAAGGAGGAGGATGAGTCTCACAGGTAAGATGAGGAGCAAGGAGATGGGAAAGAAAAGAGAAAAGAGAGAGAGAGAAGGAATAGAAAACAGAAGTTAAAATGGGTTGGGCATGTTTTCTATGAAGGCATAAGCATCTGAGTTGGAGTCCCCAGAAAAAAAAATAAACATGCCCATATGCACCCCTGTAATCCTACCCTTGGTGATTGATGGAGACAAGAGGATTGTGGGGTTTGCTGGCTGCCAGCCTAGTTTCAGATTCGGTGAGAGACCCTGTTTCAAGGGAACAGGGCAGATATTATGGAAGTGCCAGCTTCCTCTGACTGTTCTACCCTTGGTCCTGCCAGATCCATCTATGAAAAGATGGGAGAGATACAGGACGAAAGGGACAACAACCTAGCTAGCTAGACAGGATGTCTGTCTATTGCATCCTCTTCCCTGCCCATTGGTCTGTCTCCACACTTAGGGCCTGCCTTTGCCTCCTTTATTTACTGGACTAACAACAGAAAACTAAGCAAAATAAAACTGCTTGTCATCCTGAAAGAGATGTGGATGCTTTGTCCTGCCCCATCAAACTTCTATCTGAAGATGAGGTTATAACTGGCCTGGAAGGAATGTAGAGATTCTAAGAGGACACTGTGCCTCCTTAGGTCTTGCAGACTACTGGAGTCAATAAACCCCCCAAGTAATTGGAATTTTCCTAGTTGTCTCATTCTGGAGAAGGAAAAAGTCTCAGACCCTGGGGCCAACCAGTGGAGAGCTTGCCTCCTGGAGAGTCATACAGCTTTGACAACTTGTGAGACCACCTTGCCCAAGAGTCTGAAGCTGAGGCAGTTATGGGTCAACGGTGTGTTTTGAGCATGCCTTGACCAGGATGGCTTAGTTCTGCTCACCCCACACCTTCTGTTTAAATTGAAGCCTCATATTGTGCTCCTGAACATGGAGCCGGATAGGGCTTGGTCATTGGACCTCTTCCATCTTTTTCCCAATATGGCTACATTGAATAAATCTCCTTTCTTCCTTTTCACTATTCTTGTCTGTTTAATTGGCCTATTCAGGGTAAGTGGGTGACTTTAGCTTGCTGTGGCTCCAGGGCTTAGGCTCTGGTCCTAATAGCTCCAATAACAAAGAGAGCCCTAGGTAGCACACCAGCATCAGAGAAGTGGCTTAAATGAAGCCTGCATGCTAACCATGGTTTGGTCCCTAAATTCTTGATACCTCTTTGGGATAAAGAAGAATGCCATTCATAAATGGAGAACTAATGATTAAGTCATCTGCATTGGCTTTTGGTTATTGATGAATATTTATGTCTCCCTTGTAACACTCACTTATCAGTAACTGTTGCCTATGAAGGGAGTCAGATAAAGACAGGTGGCCACCTGAGTGCCTGGGGCTTTGGATCGCTAACAAGCCTATCAGAAGACCCCATGGCTGGCGGATCTACAAGAGATAAAGGTGTTTTATAGACTCCATGCCAGAGCAAAGGATGAGAGATGTGATGTTGCAAGCCGGAAGAGAGGGAGGAAAAAGGGGAAGATCTTTGCTTTCCCCAGCAGATGCTATCTGCAAGAGCAGAGAACATTTGAAGGACAGAGCTGTTGGGGAATGGTAAGGCCCAGGAGATGTTTGAACATCCATTTTATAGACTTCCCGCTGAGACTGTTCCCCACTGCTTTGACCTGGCGGAAGCCCTCCATTGCAAAGGGGCTGAGCTGGGTATGAATTCCTAGGCACCCCGAGTATGCTTCTGCTGTAGGTCCATGACGGCCTTCTCCCAGATCTGCATGTTTTGTTTGTTATTTGTTATTGTTGTTTTGTTGTTGTTGTGGGGGTTTTTTTTTGTTTTTGTTTTGTTTTGTTTTGTTTTTTGTCTTTTGGAGGAAGGTTGAGTGGAGGGCCTGTAGAGAAACGTGAAAGAGGAGGTGTTCAAAAAATATGATGGTCAATTGCGGTCGGGAGGTAGCCATTCTTCTATAGAAGGATTATTCATTTAAACAGGGTGTGTTCTTTCATGTACACAACCCAAATGCAGAGGCCTGATGGAGAAATGTGTCCATAAGCTTGGTTATTTGGATGCTCCATTCCCAGTTGTTGATGGTGTTTGGGAGAGGTTATAGACTCTTTCGATGGCAGGGTCTTGCTGGAGGAGGTCCACCACTGGGGGTGGGAGTTGAGAGTCTGTTGCCTCACCCCTCATTCTTTCTGCTTCCTCGGTGTGGTTGAAGATGTAACCTCTCAGCTCCCTGCTCCAGCTGCCTGCTGCAGTGCCCCGCCCCCTGCCACGATGGGCTTCCCCTACGGAACCACCCACCAAAAATGTGTCTGGCCATGATATCCTCTCACAGCAACAGGAAAGTTACTAATAAACCCTCTGTCTCTCACCATCTCCCAAAAGCAATACTGTAATGCTGTTAAATAGTCAGCACTTTCTATTTTTAATGTGATTGTGCAAATACTCTGCACCAAAACGCTAGGCAACCCACTTCTTTCTGTACTCACCACCAGGTCTCCAGGTAGTCGGTACTAGGACTTTTTGTAAGCTCCTGGAGAAAATTGTCCACACGAGTCTCTTTGTTCCCTCACAGACGCAACTGCCCATCTCTTGGTTGGCATCCACGTCTCTCTCTCCCATCCTTCCAAATCCCAGACTAACACACACACACACACACCCATGCATAGTTTCCCCTAGAGAGAGCAGCCTCACCCTTCTTCCTCTTTTGTCTCTCTGTGCTACTGTAATTTGTCATCTGGACCACACCATTGAGACACTCGTCTTATTTCTTTGTAGTGGTTGATATTATTTCTTTGTTGCTCTTGCCTCCTGGATGAGTAGTGTTGACTGTCAACTTGACAAAATCTGGAATCCGCTAGAAGGCAAACCTTTGGGCAAGCCTGTGCTGGACTGTTTAAATTTGGTTAGCCTCTGGGCTTGCCTGTGAGTCTGAGGCATCTCAGGTTAACTGAGATGAGCAAACTCACCCTGAAGGAGGGTGGCTCCACTCCCTGGCTTTGGGTCCTGGGTGTCCTGAAATAGAAGAAGCTGAGGTGAACGTGAGCATCCATCCCTTCCGGCCTCCTGAATACAAATGGCAGGTGGCCAGCTGCCTCAAGCACACAACTTCCCTGTTGTAACGGATAATGCCCCTTGAGCTGTGAGCCCAAATCGGACCCCGTTTCTCTTAAGTTGCTTTTGTCAGGATATTTTAATCACAGCAACAGGAAAAGTAACTAAACCAGCACCACCACCATCCCACCCTTGATGCCAGCCATACGTTCCCTGACAGCAGACCTCCGCCTCACACAGCCTCCATATCTGTTTCCCTTAAAAAGCCCTTTCATAGGTTTCTCTTTTCTTCTTGGACTGTTTTCAGGATCGTTAATTTTCCAGGGGCCAGCCCTGGAGAGATTCTTTATGACAATGAGTTCTTTGCTTAAGTCGTCTTTCTCCACAGAATGATTGTGATCACAAACTGTTCTGCCTGACCAACCCCATGTCTAACCATTTCCATTCTGCAGGCTCCCATCTCTGCATCTCATTGTGTGCCCCCTGGAGGCTTTCTCTTCCTATTTCATGCATTCCTTTTTTTTTTTTTTTTTTTTTTTTTTTTTTGAGACAAGGTTTCTCTGTGTAGCCCTAGCTGTTCTGGAACTCACTGTATAGATCAGGTTGGCCTGGAACTCTTCTGAGATATGCCTGCTTCTGCCTTCTAAGTGCTGGGATTAAAGGCATGTGCCACCACATCCTAGCCTTCTTCTTTTTCCAAATCTGTCGACATGAAAAACTGCAGTTAATTGTCATTGTATGAAATTGGCAGTGATTCTCCATTCCTGCTTAGACGCAAGTCTTCGCCTGGCATCCTCTGTGCCTTGCTTCCTATTTACTTCAGCTCATTGTTTCCAGTGCCTACAACTATTAGACCCTCGGTTTTCCAAATGTGCCTCCATGCTTTAGGGGGATAACACCTTTGCACATATGCCTGGAGTGTTTGACTTCCACAGTGGAGCTCTCTCTGCTCTCCCTAGCTCAGCCAACTCCTTCTTCTGATCTAAATTCCTGTAGATTTCTATTCCTGTTGGGGTTTTTTTTTTTTTTTTGGAGGGGGGAGGGGGACTGTTGATATTCCAACTTTATTATCATTTATTTGTCAGTCTTTTCTGTATCTCTAATAGTTATAAAACTCATAGACAGGCCAAGCATAGTTATTCCATATTCTATTCCACACAAGTGTATAGCAAATTTCAAAGGTTAAGAGAAGCAAAAGTTAAACACATGTTGATTTAAAACATGAGAGAATAAAATAAGCTCGCCCTCCCCCCCCAAGTCTGTCTCTCTCTATGTCTCTGTGTGTCTCTGTGTCTCTGTCTCTCAATCTCTGTCTCTGTCTCTCTATCTCTGTCTCTATCTTTCTCTCTCTCTCTCTCTCTCTCTCTCTCTCTCTCTCTCTCTCTCTCTCTCTCTCTGTGTGTGTGTGTGTGTGTTCTCTCTCTCTCTCTCTCTCTCTCTCTCTCTCTGTGTGTGTGTGTGTGTGTGTGTGTGATGTGCAGACCATTCAAAATCCCATTCTGATACTATCTTGTGTAGCAGGCGAAAGGTATGAGTTCCATCCGCCATCACCAAGGTGCAGGAGTAGAGTGTAGCTAAAGTCCTAGCATTAACCGAGTGCTCCTATTCTCTCATGTGGCCCTGCCTTGGCTATCACACCATTTCCCAAACCAAAGCCTGTCTTGAGGACAGATTTGAATTCAGGAGACTGAAACTCAGAGTTGCCAGCCCCAACTATGCTCACCTCAACCTCACAATCCCATGCCAGCTGCCTAGCAGCTCTGTCCATCTATAAGTGGAAAAGGAAGTCTGACTATTTTTACGGGACTGAGGGGGCGGCAAGAGGAAGCATTTTATTTCTATTTCTTCCCTTAGCCTCTAACTCTCTGACCAGAGTTTTCTATTTTCAAAACTTTGTATTATATAAACATAGGAGGCCTCCTTTCTCAAACACAAGAGCCACCTCTGGTAACTTCTAGTGTGTCCCTTGTGGCACTCTGCACAGTCCTGGTAAATATTTTGATCCCAAGAAAATGCATCTGACTCCAGTATACTTCAGGTGGCCAACTTTGGGTCAACATATCCATTTGGCTCTGGGTACCAAAGATGTTTTCAGTAGGTCATTAGTTGATCATATCCCTAGATAAAGAGGCCATTGTCACTGTCATTGTCATCCTAGGCTATCTCGTATAGAACCAAACATGTTTTCATTGAACAAAGCCAAGAATAACTCATAGGGAAGTTCTTATGTATAGCCCATCCCCAAACGGCTCAAATAATTCAGACAAAAGTGAATTACAGGGGCCAGAGAGATGACTCAGTGGTTAAGAGCACGTACTGCTTTTACGGAGGACCTGAATTTGCTTACCAGCGTCCATTTCAGGCAGCTCACGGCGATCTGTAACTCTCATAGATCTGATGTCTCTGGCCTCCAAGGGCACCAACACACACACACACACACACACACACACACACACACACACACACTTACATATAATCAAATAAACCCTAAATTTTAAAAAGCCACTTATAAACAACATGATCAGTGTCTTGATGTTGTGTAGACTATGTGGTCTGAACTCATTGTGTATAGCTGATTAAGACCTGCCTCCTCTATGAAGGATATGTGGCAGAAGGCAGAGGTGCAAACACACAGGTGCAAGCAGAAGTAGGGACTATGTCATGTTCAAATGGTCCAACATAAACATGCCTTTCATATTGTTACAAAGCTGGACAACATTCATAGCTCAGTATCCAACAATTGGGTTGGGCCTACACCCTGGAGGTCTGAGATCTGAGATTAGAGAGTTTATCTTAATGCAATGATGAATCAGAAGAAACTATAGGAAAACAATGATTATTTTTCTTTTTCCTACCTTTGTCCCGTGTCCCCAGGGAGAGAATTTCTGGACCCAATGTGACAATAAAATGGATCAATCACACTAGATGGTTTGGAACTTTTCTAGATTCTAGTCTACCAAGAGTGGGAGCAGATGGCACAGGACCCACTCTGTGTTCAAACATTGCATTTGTGAGCGGAAACAAGCACTTTGGCCAAATTCCAATTGGTGGATTCAGTCAGCCTGGGATTCTCCATCGTTGGAACAAATCCCCCCATCCAGCTCTGCTAGTTTATGATCCTCAGTATAAAACTGTGTGGAGTTCAACTGCTGGGTCTCATTTCTCCCATTCGGCATGGGTGATCCAAGGGCCGGCATTACACTGATTGCATCATCTCGGGTACAGTAATGAGTGAATGACATTACACAATGCCTGCTTTTATTAATGGGAGCACTCTCCCAGCGATAATGCAATACGCTTGAGCTCATTCTGGCCTCAGTTGTTAGTGCCCAGCCCAGTTGCATTGTCAGGATCCACACAAAACATGGTATAGACAGTAGAAGTTGTAGCAGTTGAAGAGGGCAGGCACATCAGAGAATGACACAAGCCAACAGCCTTGTTGATGCTCACAGTGGCTGCTTAGTGGGTGCTGAGTGACTAAGAGTGAGTAATGCCAAAAGACTAGTAGACTTATTGACCGCCTGGAGCAGGCACCTTTGAACTTCACTGTTTTCCTGAGGACCAAGGCTCAGTGTGGGTGAGAAGGAAGGAGGTCAAGTTTAGGAGCACATTGGGAGTTCCCAGCAGTCAAGGGCTCTCAAATAGGGGCATTCCGTCTCCTAATTACATGGGGATGTGTTTTCCTTCATTAATCAGATACAAGCTCTACCCTAAGAGGTTTGTCACAGGAAAAAAAAAATATCTTGATCCAAATCTATACACTTAATGCCTAGCTTTGCCTGCTAAGACACCAGTTCCCGTGTGCTGGCTGCAGTGATGTGAGAAACAAGTGCTAAAGTCTTCCCAGCTCCCTTTGCACCTCTCTCTTAGAAGTACCTGGTCCTGAGAACATGGCTGATACCACCCCCGGCAGAAAGTGCCTACTTGTAGCTCTGAAAAGAGAACAGTCAACAGCCATAGACAGAACATTCTTCTTTGAAGATGCAAAAGTCCCATCTCTTTCAGCCTGACCTCGGAAGGGGTTGCGGCTGGGACTCTCCCCTAGCACTTTCTTATGCCATGGGCTTTCGAAGACATCTGTCACCAATAGCCATCCTGTGCTTGCTACTTTTCTCCCATAGACAATTGCCCTTCGAATTCATTTTCACAAGACCCTTCTTTGATCTGTCTTGCTGGAAATTGGCACATGATTACTTACTGGAAGCACCCATTCCTTCCCCTTTAGTCCCTGAGTTCTGGGATAAGAGCCAGGATGAGGACATGGGACAGAAGAAAACCAACTGACCATTACAAGTATCAAGTTTGAGAGAAGGGAACTTTGATAATAAGCCACTTTCTAAGTGAAGGAGACGTCTTCGGGGCTAGCATAGGATGTCTATTCCTTTGGCCCTATCGAGTTTCAAATCATCAGATCCCTAGAGTCAGAGGACGAGCTAGTTAGCATTTATATAATATGACATCCTCTGAGCACCTGACTGATTTCTCTGTGCACATTTTCCATCTTTTGCAGATGTTCCCCAATTCTTGTCATCTCCATCTCACTGTTTCCTTTCTAAGTACATTGAAGGGGTTGATAGCCTTCATGGTGCAGAAGTGAGAGTGCCCATCATGTCAGAAAAGCTAGGAGGGCCTTTTCTTCTGAGGCAGCTCAGAGCTGACATGCCCCCACCCACCCCATGTAGTCAGCAGCCCTTTGTCTGCAAAGAACTCACATCATTTGCAATTGGAAAGTAGCTGTCACTAACATTTCTGCTCCAAGATCCCCACAGACCATGTTCAGGGGCTGGTGTGATGGCTTAGTGGATAGAGGCACCTGCCACCAAGCCTGATGACACCTGAGTTTTATAACTAGACCCCACACGGCTGGAGAGGAACGAGCCCTGAAATTTGTTCTCTGGCGTCCGAATGAGCATCATAGCACACATACACACACACAAATGAAATGCATATAAAAATGGAAATGAACAAAGGAAAAAAAACCAAAAACAACAAAAGAGATACTTTTGGGGCCAGCGAGATGGCTCCAGTGGGTAAGTTCGTGCCACGTGCTGCAAGCAACAAAGCTGGAAGGGCAGAGCCTTTGAAATTAAGCCTTGGACATGGGACATAGAGTCTAGGACATAGAGCTTTGGAGCTTGACCTGATGGGTTTGTCTTGCTTTGGTTCAGTATTTCCTCACTGTGGCCCCATTTCCCCCTTTTGGAATGATAAAGTATATTCTGTGCCATAGTATGTTAGAAGCATGTAATTTGGTTTTTTTCATATACAAATACATATATACATATGTATATACATATATACAAGGGGTTACAATTAGGAGATTGCCTCGAGTCTCAGAAAAGATCTGGCCTTTAGACATCAAAAAGCGGTGATACTGTGATTGACTTTGAGGATTTTTAAAGTTGGAGTATTATATTATGATATGGCCACGGGCTTATAGGGGCCAGGGGGTGGACTGTGGTGGTTGCATGAGAACAGACCCCACAGGCCAGGCATGAATACATGGTCCCCCAGTTGGGGGGGGGGTGCTCTTTGGAGGGGTTACAGGGAGATCCAGCCTTGCTGGAGGAAGCACATTATTGGGTCAAATGCATTGTTGGGCTGATCACCCCAGTCAAGCTAATTAACCTCATCGTTTCCTTTTTCTGCTTTTTAAAAAAGATTTCTTTTTATTTTCTGTATATTTCCTTAATTACTTTGTTTAGGTTTGTTTTGTTTTGCCGGTGTCTATGTGTTCCCTGTACATTCCTAGTACTCGTGAAGGTCAGATGAGAATGTCTGAGTTACAGGCATCTGTGAGCCACCATGCAGAGCTGGGACCTGAACCTAAATCCTCAGCAATAGCCTCTCTTTATTTTTTTTGTTTTTGTTTTTGTTTTTTTGTTTGTTTGTTTGTTTGTTTGTTTTGGTTGGTTGATTTGGTTTGGTTTTTAGAGACAGGGTTTCTCTGTGTAGCCTTGGCTGTCCTGGAATCGCTTTGTAGAAGACCAGGCTGGCCTTGAACTCACAGCGATCCACCTGCCTCTGCCTCCCCAAGTGCTGGGATTACAAGCATGAGCCACTGCGCCTGGCTTGAGCCCCTCTATGCTTTAAATTTACCCTTGCGAAGCCTCAGCGTACTGAGAATGGTATATGAATGCTTCTACTTTCCTGACGCTCCGGAGCCATTGTAGACACACGTGTAAGTCAGGAAGAAGCATCCTGTCCCTGCGGAATCTCGCGCTACCTGATCTACCTGTTTCTTACCCACCCTCTGCCCCCGCAGGCAATCAGAGCCTTCTTTGTCTAATGAACATAAACGCCTGATGCTTACTTGGAGCATGACTCGGGGAGCTTTCCCAGATTTCTGAGGAAATACAGATTTCTCCAGAAGCCTATCCTGGGCAGGATGCTGGCTCTGAGGAGGTGCTGGAAGCATCCGCTAAGTGTAGAGCTTTCCTGGAGTCTCTCAGCTGAGAAAGTTGATGGGTGCTGAGGGACACACTGAGAGAGGGGCAGCAGGAGGCAGAGGGTTGTTTTCTTGGAGGGTATTGCCCACGTTCCAGCGAATAACCCCCAGCCATGAACATGCAGGCAGCACTGGCTAAAGTAAGTTATTACAAGCAAACAAGCAAAAAGGATGCGAATGACGTTTGGAGGGGGGATGCATCGGGAAAAGTCCAGGAAAGGCTTAAAAGAGGAAAAGGGAAGGCACATATGACCAAAACACATTGTACACATGTACAAAAGTCTCAAGGAATAAATAGAGATATATTTTTAAAAAGAAAATTTACTGAAAATCAACTGAAATTATAAGAATAAGGGAAAAATATAATGGACTAATTTTAAGGTGTGTGTGTGTGTGTGTGTGTGTGTGTGTGCGCGCGCGTGCTTGTGTGTGTGTGTGAGAGTGCGTGTGTGAGGGCACACATGTCCCTAGACACATAAACATTTGGAGTCCTCTACCACCCTTGTTCTCTTGAGGCAGGGTCTCTCACTGTACTTGGAGCTTGCAATTTTTGGCCAAAAAAAAAAAAAAAAAAAAAGATCCCAGTGGCACTCACTCCTGTCCCACACACGTGGTTATGCTGGACTGTACCGGGAGTCAAACTCTGGTCCTCATGGTTGCGTAGCTGGTGCTTTTAGCTCTCAAGCCATCTCTCTATGCCCAGTGAGTTTCGAACTGGATAGAATACCTGTCAAAGGGATAGCGGCTGAAGGAGAGGCGTTCCTCCTCCACTTATTTCCACTCTGTCCTCCGTTAGGAAAACGTAACTCCTGTTGAAATGGAGAAAGAATGGCAAACACACATTATGAAATATGAGGAATCCTGGGACTCACTGACCACTGCAGCGATTACGGAGACTGTGAACTATTCTAAACCGTAGATTCTTCCCCCACTGTTCTTCATTAAGATCTGATTACCTGGCCCATTAGCATTTGGCTCTTTTATTCTGATGACTGTGGAATGCTGTCGATGTGACCATTAGTGGGTAAGGAAAGTTGACGTGGTTATCTTGATTAACTCATCAATAATCATTTGGAATAATTTTTCTTCATTGCGGCAGTGAATCATCTACATGCCCTGTAATAATTGTGTACATCGAGGTGCAGGAAATTAGCATAAACACTGTCGACCCTGGGGGGAGAGTTTCCGCTTTGAACACCACTGAAAGTTATCGAACATGTATATTGACGGCTTTATCAAACTCCCCGTAATGTTGTTCTACAAGCATCTGTTCATATCTAAGGTTCATGCTTACAAATAAAAGCAAACAGTAACATGATAGTATCCCTAACCCCGCCTTCTCGCCATCTTAGTTTTAACACGAGAGAAACACAACAGCCACTCCCTGTATGAAACAAACTGCACAGACGTATTCTTCAGATGGGGGGGGGAGGGGGGAGATAAGATGACACTTTCAAATCCTGTTCCCCTAGCTGAGGAGCTATGGGCGATGGAAGGCTGCTTTGCAGGCCTGTTTTCTTCAAGGATGCATCCTGAGGAGCTAGCTCTGCTTTAGGAGATGGCCCCACAACCATGCACACTCAGGCAGCACAAAAAGCACTTGGTGCTTTTAAAAACAACAGCAAAAGAATCAGATTGGGAGGGAAAGAGGTGGGGAGATAGGAAAGGAGTTGAAGGAAGAATGAGGGGTTTGGGGGGGGTGATAAAAACATTTTATTATATATTATGAAATTCTCCAAATAACAAGAACGGGTTTGAGATTTTTCAGTATATTTCCCAAAGTTTGGAATTCGATTCTCAGATGATGCTAGGACAGCATAGAAATGTAGAACCCTGATTCTCGAAGGATTTTTAGGAACAAGCTGATCTAATTCACTTTATAGAATTGGGAGACTTTGTGCTTTGACAAAGTCTTGTATCCAGTAGGCAACCAGGACCACTTATCCAGAGCTGCCAAACAAAGCTCCACATTTCTCGATATATGACATCACCAATGCATAGAGAGAATAGGAACAGTGACTGGGGGAGACAGAAACTTCCAGATTATTCTATCCCCTGAATTGTAGGCAGTGACAGTCTCTCCTTTGCCATACTCAGGAATAGACTGATCCCCATTGGTCTATGTTCTCCCCTAGGAACTTGGACAATGAATCCAGCCAGCTTTGGTCTTATCTCATCAAGAATTATGGTTCCATAACAATACTGACTAACAAAATGCACCTGCATCCTGGTTGTCTTCCCAGTCAGAGTTCACCTCAGGTGGTCGAAGTAAATGTTCCCAATCACCAGTTCAGATCCTGTATTTAAAGGCTAAGTTCTGTGGCCAGACTAAACCCCAGAGCACTGATCGGGCATTGCACCAATAGATGCCTCACTTTATAACAGCAAGTGATTGACAGGAAATGTGACATCCCATAGCAACTGGCATTGGTTCTGAGAATTTTATTTATAACTAGAATCATGATCCTGGTACTTTTTCCAACAGAAATATTATGTGAGCTACATATATGACCTAAAATTATCTGGTTTCCACATTTTAAATGTTTCAAAAAGAAGTAGGTGAAATTAACTTTAATATGTCCAAAATATAATTTCAACATATAATTAGCATTTTTAAAAGTACATCTTACTCTGGATTCCAAATTGAATTTTAATTTAAAAATTACCATGATAAGCCAGGAGCAGTGATGCAGGCCTATAATCCCAGCATTTAGGGAAGCAGAGGCAGGAAGGTGTCTGTGAGTTTGAGGCCAGCCTGGTCTACAAAGTGAGTCCAGGACAGCCAAGGCTATACAGAGAAACCCTATGTTTAAAAAAAATTACCATGAACATTTATACTCTTTTAATTATACTCTTGAAATCTAGCATGGATTTTTATATATACAAATAGCTCAATTTATATGCTCAGAATCATTTTCTCTGACTTAAATACCATTAAATTTATAGTTAAAAAATAAATTTCTGGGAACTGAGGTGATAGCTTAGTGAGTAATGTGTTCATTGAGCAAGTGTGAAGACTCAAGTTCAAACCCCAAGAACTACCTATGGGTGCAGCATCATGCGTTGGGAAGCCTAGGTTCCTACAGCAAGATCAGAGGTGGGACAGGAGAATCCACACCAACTCATGGAGCAGGTAGTGTGATATACAGCAAATAACAGACTAGACTCCTCTTCAAATAGGGTAGAATGTGGAAACTGACACCTAACGATGTCCACTAACCTCTATGTGCATGCCATGGTGTGCACAGATACGCACACATGAACCTGTGTGCACACACATAACACATACGTGCATGCACATGAAAAAAAAAAAGTAGATTGTTATACCCAAGCTATTTCAAACACACACACACAGTTTTCCCATCCTGAATTACATGCACCTTTAAATATTTTCACCCTCCTTCACAAATAAGTTCTTAATAAAACGAATCTGCTTTGGCTTTTAAAACAAAGCATTGCCAATTTCAAAACTACTTTTGTTCAGATTAGACGAATTCATTCCCTTCTGTGCTTATTCGAGATGATTAACACCAAATTTTAAGGTATTTAATGAAATGAAATACCATTCTAAATGTATCAACAGCAGCATATTTTACCTTTTTTCCTTGTATTTTTGGTGGCCAGTTTTCATGAAAACATTCTGCATATTTATCTGCACTGTAAAAATGTTTTTGCATTATTACAGTTTCAATTTCAATATAGATTGCTCTACCTGTCTATCTAAGCCACAAATAAGCTATTTCCTAGAGCTTCAAATTTAGTTCATTTATATGTAGTGTGATGTCATCCAGAAAATGCAACTCTCACTTCCATATTTGTCTCTATCACTTGAATATGTGACATGTGTTATTTTTGTTCTCAGGAAAAAAAATAAGAGTTTACAGTACAGAGTACAGGAAGTCTGCTAAGCTCCTCCCCAACTTGGCCCATGAGCATTGGCAAAGGACACACCATCAGCAAATTCACTCTCCTTGATTTCTTTCAGTAGTTCTGTAAATTGTCTCTGACTCATACATAGCATTAGCACAAATATACCAAGGGATTTGAACACCTCCATCATAATGTTGTCCTAGAATATGCACCAGCAAATTGACCAAAAGCATTTTCAATACATATCATCTAAGGGAGACAGTGTCATTTACCTCTAAATTCCAATAAAATCTCAACTTGGCACCGAGGAGCCATGCATTTTAATGAACTTCAGCCTGTGTCTTCGAAAAACATAAAAGATGCAAAAATGCACACTATGGTTTTAATTTTAAGCCGCAAATCTACAACAGTTCTTTATAAATATGGGTGCTGTCTGAAAAAAATATAGGTAAAGGAATTTTTTATTTGTATGTACATACGTGTGTATATATCTGGGTATCTATGTGTGTATCCATGTAGAGGGCATTGCACCCTCTGGAGCCAGAATTACAGGTGGTTGTGAGCAGCTCAGTGTAGGTGCTGGGTACTGAACTCTGGTTCTCTGAAAGAGCAGTGGTCAGTATTAACTGCTGAGCCCTCTGTCCTGCCCCCTTTCTCCCCAACTTGCTTTGTGGTCATGGTATTTCATCGCAGCAATAAAAACTCTTTAACATACACACACATACACACACACACACACACACACACAGAGAGAGAGAGAGAGAGAGAGAGAGAGAGAGAGAAAATTATCGCCATTCACTGTAAAAATTGCAGCACAGATCCCTCATCTTTTTTTCTTTTTCCCATCATATTAATTCAGCATTTTCATTCACGTTTTTCATCAACAGGATTTGTCCAGAGTCATGTCCATAAGTCCTCTTTCTGACAGAAGATTTTGAGAATCTTCTGTCTATATCCCAATACTTTGTTCCTTTTCTGAGTTAATTTTGTCCAGTCAAAACAAAAAGTGGAAGGAAAAAAAAGTAGAAGTCAGGTATGGTAGTACAGCCCTTAATTCCAGCACTGGAGAAGGCTGAGGCAGGAGTATTGAATGAGCTACATAGACAGTCCCAGGATAGCCTCAGCTACCAAAAAGACCCTGTCAACAAACAAACAAACAAACAAACAGAATCAAAGCCCAAAGACATTATATAAAGTAACAGAGTACCCAGAACACCACCTAGGTGTCCATTCTTCTTCAGGTATGACATCTGCCTTGGAGACATCTCTTCTTGCTGGGCACTAAGGTGCCAGGTGTTGGCCGAGCTGTCTCAGGTGAAGATCTTTTTTGTTTGTTTGTTTGTTTGTTTGTCTTCTTGGATTACTTGTCTTTGGGAGGCAAAGTCTTGCTTTGTAGCCCAGAACTCAGTATGTATACAAACATGGCCTCAAAGTTTGTAGAAATCCTCCTGCCTCTGCCTCCCGAGGCCTGGAATTATAGGTATTTGCCACCGTGCCCAGCTCAGTACTGAATCCTTCCTTTCTTCTCTCAGGACTAGTGACTGCAATGGATTTCCTAGCCAAAGAAGGGGGCCCGCTGTGAGGAAAGAAATGGTCCTATGGTTTGAGACCACAGTGCTGGCCCTCAGGAGGTCCCAGGCCAGTCAGGAAGGACAAAGAGCATGTTTTTGACCTGTAAAAAACTTATCTGTGAAGATATAGAAAACGCCACAAAGGAGACTGCAATCTCAAATGGTGAGGAGATGAGGTGGCATCCATACCAGGAGCTTGTACTAAGCCTTATGCTTTGGAGTTTTTATAGAGAGAACTATTCAGGAAACCAAAGGAAATACGTCCTGAGTTGCCTTCCTCCCAGTGGTGACGGCCCAGATAAATAATTCTACCAAGTTGAACCGCTGACTGACCCTGTTAAAGGGGGTATTCACAGGAAGGGTTTGTATATCTCGCTGTCAGATTACCGCCAGTTTTATTATCGGGTTGTTAGTTAACCAGTCACTGTACTGGTTTGTTCTGAGGTCACGGAACCCAGCTAGAAAATCCCTTGTCAGGGATAAAGGTGGCTGAGAGCTTGGAAAACTGGTCTATAGGGAGTTTGGGATGGAGCTGAGAAAGGAGGAAGGATGCATGGAGAGGAGGCAAGAAGCCAACAGTGCCTGTTGAGAGCCCCAAACAACAGGGCCATCAGCTGGTGGCCAAGAAGACAGGAAGGGCAAAGCATGACCCAGCCTGTTGTGAGGCAACTGGAGTTCACAGGGCCACTGGTTCTCCACCCCAATTAAAGGCTTTCTACTGCCTGACTTGCCCTTGTGGTTTCTCCAGACAGAAGTGGCTTTGTTATGGGGGAGCACAGGGGCCCGGAAGCAGCTGTGAGTGTGTGGACTTCCTGGTTGTAGCCTTTCTGCTCTGAATGCCTCGCTGGGACCCCTCTGTCTGCAGCCTTTTATCTCCCGTGTTTCATCTGAGCCTCACTGAGTATATTCTGTAATTCGCTTTGTCAACTGCTGCCCCTCAGGAGCCATTCTTTCTTGATCTCTCCCTCCTCAATCCCTTTTTTGTTCCATCCAAAACAAAATTCTAAATTAATGTTTTTAGCTTACAAGTTCATCATGGCTCAAAAGCCAAATGGCCTAAAATGCTTAGCACTAAAAAGAACAGTCCCTGCCTCACCTTTCACCGACCCGGCGTATCTGTTTAATACTCTAGGGAGTTTTTCTTTCTCTCATTCACACTAAAAACTGTGCATAATTTAAATAGTAGGTGATTACCTCTTGATTCATCAATTTCAGACATTACATATGGACCATCCTCTTTAAAAATTTAATTAACACATAATCATTGTAGATTTGTAAGGATCATCTTTCAAAAACCTGGACACAGTATACAGTGATAAAATCCAGGTAGTAGCATGCCCGTCACCTTTAATATGACTTTACCTTTTCTCTGCTTTGGGAACATCCAAAATCTTCTTTGTAGCTATTTTGAAATACACAAAAGGACAGTCATCCTACTGTACTATCTAAAACACTAACATCTGTCCCTCTTGTCCAGCTGGTGGTTCGTACCCCCAAACCAGACTCACTCTACCCAGCCTACTAAATTTCCACAAACTGACAGTCTGTGTCTACATCTAAGCAGTCATTCGGAATCTCTGATGCCACATGACTGAGACCACATGGGACTTGCCTCTCTGTGCCCAGCTTATTTCAGTCAATGTCCTAGCTAGCCCATCTGTGATGCTGCTGGCTTCTTACGGCCCAGCAAGATGTTGGCTAGTTCAAATATCCTTCACCAATCAGCTATTCACAGCATTACATCAGAATTAGTGTTTTTTTGGGGGTTTTTTTTGTTTGTTTGTTTGTTTGTTTGTTTTGGTTTGTATACAAATAAATTATACTCTTGCTTGACATTTTATTGTCTTTCCTGGAGTAAATAACAACTTTCCCCCCATTTTATTAGTTTGAAAATATAAACTGCCCTTAGGTTCGTGGGCAAGGGCCATGCTGGCTTCCCTTTATCCTTTCAGTAGTAGGACACATACAGCTGGAGTCAGTCCTTCCTGGCTGAAGTTTGAGGGCTGAGAGCCCAGAAAACTACAGGTTCTATAATAGACCAAAATTAGCCCAGATACAGGACCAACCCTGAGCCCTACACTAACTGGTTCTGTCTAATAGTCCCAGTTTGGTTTATCTTCCCTGATCTTGTCCTATGACTCAGTCAGGGCCCTCGCCCACAGCCTATTAGATCATATTTTACTTAGGTTAGAAATAGCAGCAAACTGTAAAGAGGTGTTACTGCTGACAAACACAAGAATGTCGGGAAAAAGAATGTTCACCTTGACCTCGAGGCCACAACAGCTGACTCACAGCTGCCTTCCTATCCACTATGAAAACAGGGAAGGGGGCTGAAGAGATAGCTCAGGCGGTGAGAGTTTGCTCCTTTTGCAGAAGACCCAAGTTCGATTCCCAGCATCCGAGCAGGGAGAAGACTCACAATTGCCTGCAACTCCAATTTCAGGAGATCCGATGCCCTCTTCTGGCCTTCAACATCACCTGCTTGCAATACGTCACTCGGTGCCACATGGATGAGGGAGATCTAATTCCCTTGGGTCTCAACTCGGGTGGAGTATGGAAGCCCTCTGGCCTGGGAAAGCCCTTATTTCTTTTAGAATATGTTTTCCAGGAACTTTACCCAGAAAGCTTATGAAAAATAAACTGGAGCCACAGCAGAGGGACTTGCATTACCCTGCCCCCACAATCCCTGCCCTAGAACTCATTGAGAAGCATTTCTCCAGGACTTACTCTTCTTCCAGGCTCTCTTGTAACACTTAAGACTACCCCAAACTGCAACACTCTGTGAGGTAGTCAGAACAAACTTACAGTTACGGAAGATGTGATGGCTGTAATTTATCCAAATAAACAAACAAAGAAAGAAAAAGCCAAGAGCTTGGATGTAGAGAGGGAGGTAGACCCACTGAGCTAAGAGCCACTGCCTCTTGGTGCTTGAGCTCTAAGTGGTCGGAGCGTAAGTTTTCATGTGAGAAATGTCACCTAAAGTCATGTGCCCCCAAAACAAAACAAACCTCTGTGTGCTGTTTTCCTTCTGTTGACACAAACAAACAGACGAAGACCCCTGTGTTCACATGATTATTTAAGTCAGGTTCTGTCTAAGCCAGTGGCTCTCAATCTTCCCAATGCACTGACTCTTACATACAATTCCTCATGTGGAGGTAACCCCAACCATAAGGTTATTTTCATTGCTACTTCTAACTGTAATTTTGCTACCGTTACAAGTCATAATGTGAATATTTGTGTTTTCCAATGGTCATAGACTCCTGAAGGTCATTCAACTGCCTCCCCCAAGGGGCCATGACCCACAGGTTGAGAACCACTGGTCTAGACCAAGCCCATGGCATAGACAATGTGGCTGATTTTTTTTTTTTTTCTGAGCTTTGTACCCACAATGTAGTGCTTTATCACACGCTCAGTAATAAGCTACCCTGATGCAGCCGAATGATGCTTTCTCAGTATGATCACTGAGCTCTCTTCCATCATGTTAGTATTTTACCTGCCTCTGAGACTGGTCCATGTGGTGATTAGACTGGTACTTGTGGTGATCAGTCTTCATTGTCAACTTGATGGGATTGAGAATCACTATGGAAACATGCTTCTCAGTGTACCTAGGAGGACATCTCCTGAGAGAGTTAGCAGAAGATCCAGCCTGAATGTGGGCTGCACATTTAGCAGAATATCAAGGGGAGAGTGGGTTGAGTGTCAACACCCCTCTCTGCTTCCTTACTGCAGATACCATATGATGAGCTGTCTGTCTCACACTCCCTGTGTCACAACTTCTCCTTTATCATGGATTCTACTCGCAAACTGTGAGCCAAAGTAAGATGGCACACACCTTTATTTCTAGCACCTGGGAGGCAGAGACAGGCAGATCTCTGTGTGCCAGCCTAGTCTGCAGAGTGAGTCCCAGGACAGCCAGAGTTACACAGAGAAACCCTGTCTCAGATAGATAGATAGATAGATAGATAGATAGATAGATAGATAGATAGATAGATAGACAGACAATAAAATACATAATAAATTTGGTCAGGTTTTTGACACTAATTTTGATTATGCCCTCCACTCCTCCTGGATGCTCCCCAATTCTCTAGCTCACAGAAATCTACAGCTTTTCTTTTGCTCTCTAATAAGAATACAAAGAAGCATCCACAATATCTGGCTTCATATTTTGTTTTTATTTGGTTATTATATGATGTGATCTTCAACTATAAGCCATTTTAAATCAATATTTGAGCAAAATGGAGTATAAAATAATTAATTTTTTTATTGCTACTGCCACTAGAAACTTCTTCTGACAATTCTAATAATAACCTGATATTTTTTAGATTAAAATATTGAGATGAAAGAGGGTTTAGTTTTGTTGTTGTTTGATGTTGTTGTTGTTGTTTGATGTTTATCCCATTCCTCTAAAGACAGCTCACACACAGAACATGTGTGTGTTCCAAACACCCCCCTTGAACTGTCCTCTGATGATGAGTATGAGACATTTGAAACATTCATATCACAGAGATGAAATGCTATCAAAATTGGGTCATTCCCTGACTTATCGATCAAGAATTTGTCAAGTACCAATGGATTTGGCTATGTATGCCGCAATAGTTAGCAAATTACGGATGAAACAAGAAAAATCCTCTCTGTTTTACAGCACTAAATCTACTGGATGTGACACCTCTATGTTGGCAGAGACAACCTAGTGCCATCAGCCCTCTCCGTCTTCTCTTCTTTCTTCATACAGTCTTGTGCTTCTTGTCTCATGGTCCAAAAGCAGCAGCATATCCGCAACTTAGAAAGGAAGAAAGGTAAGGGCAGGTTTGGTTTGGTTTGGTTTCTTTAATGTCTGCCGGTTGAGTGTGTCTCCTTTAACAATTAAACAATAGCATTTTCTACATATCTCAATGAAGACCTCCACTTCTCTGGGCAGAATGAGGTCATGTTGACTTCTCTTACTTTATCCTTAGGTTAGACACATTACCACCCTGAATATAACCAGTACAAATTAGGAGAGAAGAGGTTAATATAGCTCACAATGCCGGGTGATTGTCCATCACTTTGGAGAAATCACTGTGGTGGGATCCTCAGACAGCTGGTCACATTGCGTCCACAAGAACAGAGAGACATGAGTATGGACATGCTTGTTTCCGTCCTTCCTTCTGTTCAGCTTGATTTCTTTGCTTTTACATAGTTGAGGGCCTCTTGCCTAGGGAATGGTGCTGCCACAGTAGGCTATGTCTTCTCAAATCAATTAATCCAACTAAGTCAATCACTTGCAGACAGGCCCATAGGCCAAGCCAATGTATACATTCCCTCATTGAGACTCTCTCTTCTCAAGTGATCTGAGGTTGTGCCAAGCTGACAATTAAAGGTAACCATTGCCTTGCATGGGTAAAGAAAATCAGCCTTGGAAGGCATGGTAAAAAGAATCCTATTTTATATTTCATTCAAACATTACCTTAGTGTAAAAAGATTTTAGGTCTCTGTTATACTTTAGATTTGGATGTAGTTTCTCACATATAATTGTATTCGCTACAAGGACTGTGTGCAGTGATGCATCGCCAGATGCTTCACTAACCAGATTTCTGACAGTGATTTTGGAAATTCTATTATGTATAAATGTTCAGAATTTATGAGTGTTTCTAAGTCCTCTTACACAGAAAGTCAAAAATAATTAAAAGTCATCTCAATTGGTTGAGAATCAAATAAGTAAAGAATATTCTGTGATAATCGGGATTGTTTTTGAGAAACCTGATACTACAGGGACTTGAGGAAGAATAAATAACCAGCATAATAAAATATTTGCAGTCATTTTTTAATCCTATGCGAAGGGAATTGTTTTCCCAACAAGATGTGAATATCTGTTACACACATATTAAATATAATTCTTGTAATTGCAATGGGGAGGGAACTTTCTAACCCTCTGTGGCTTAAATTAAACCTACCCCCTCTGCTGAAGCCATCATTTAGCTGGCAGAGAGGCTGTAACTCTCAGAGCTGGAATCTGGGAACGGTCTGGAGAAATCACTGTACTGTTACCATGTACAAGTAAGATTGTCCAAAAATCCAGAAAACAAGTTAATAGGAACATGCAAAAACTGAACAGCATCTTTGAAAGTGGCCAGAACTAGACAGCTAAAAGTAAGTCTTATAGAAGATGGCTGCATGACTCAACTTAGCATCTAACATGTGTGTAGATTAGGAAGAACTCAGCATCTGTGCTTTCTGTGAAGTAAGAACCAACCTTGTACTTTACCACTCCTGCCACTCCTCGGCATGATGGGAATCTCTCCATTCAGCAAGGCCAACCCCATGGCCTTCTCTGAAACCCTGTATCTATATACATTTATCTTTGCCCGTAAGTTGATGGGTTAATCACAATGTCTTGTGATGACGTTGTATTTTTGTTTCACTTCTGTTGCTGTGATGAAACGCCATGACCAAAGCAACTCAAGGGAGAAAGGGTCTGTTTTCACTTATGGTCCATCATCATGAGGAAAGCGTGGTGGTAGGAGCGTGAGGCCAGACCACTCATACTGCGTCAGCAATTCTGAAGAATACTGAAAATAAGAAGGGGCAAAGCTGTACAATCCCAAAGCTTATCCCCAGTGATGTGCTTCCATCAGCAAGGCTCCATCTTCTGCAGGTTCCTTAACATTCCCAAACAGTGACACCAGCTAGGGACCAAGTGTTCAAAACCATGAGCCTGTGGGTGGCATTCACATTCGAGCCTCGATGCCTAGTCAGTCTTAAGTAAGCTGGGAACCCCGGGATACATAGCCACCCTTCTTACTTTACCTGTGAGTGTCTGATGTTCACGAAAGCTATATCCCGCCCCCCGCACCCCACTGGTTCTTCAAAATCATGGAGGAAGGCCTTGGCTGCTTCTTTAAATTATTTTACATTTCAACATGTGTCTGAACACTGCTCATACGCAAGAAAGCTGTCTTTCTAGTGTTCTCTTAACGGCCATTTTTCCACTGAGAAAGAACCCATTCATAATGTCCTTAATATAAATTCGTTCCCACTATGAAATGTTCTTGTAGGTATTACATATGTTAAATAGGTGAACATAGGCATGGCTTTACCTTCTTTTCATTATCTATTTGTGTGTCTGTCCTCTCTTTGCAAGAGAATAACATCTTAGAGACAAGAACTCGCCTTTTCTCTCCTGCTGCTACCTCACTAGGCCAATGACTGTATCCCATGCAGTAAGCTCAGTACAGATGCTGGGTATGTAGCTGGGTATGAGTGTTAGAGCACATGCCTAGCATGCACAAGGTCCTCAGTCCAGTCCCTGGTACAATTTTTTTTTAAAAAAAGTTCATGGTTAATAGTATCAAGCTAGTTAATTCAGACAAAATAGAAATCTTGAGGTCTAATTCTGATATTTGAAAAAAAAAAAAAACAAGCAAATTTAAAGTTACTCTTAATTAAATTAATTAACCATATAGCCAGAAATCAAACACATGAAATTACGTTCAATCTCAGCCCTTAAAAAGGCAGACAGAGGTGGACTCTTAGGGCTAGCTGGTGAGTTCCAGGCCACGTGACAGATAACTGTCTCCAGGTTGATGAAACCCAGGGAGCCGTCCTGAGGTTGGCCTCAGGCCTTCACGTGTGTGAGCATACATGGCACATAGCCTAGGCTATAAAGTTTTCACAACCTTTCAGGAAGAATGGTTTTGAAAGTGTTCTGGAAGATTGTAAAGGGTGGGGAGAGGACACGGAGGAGGGCTTGGTGGAGCATCATGAACAGCAAGAGCCTGTAGTGACCAGAAGCAACAGATAGAAACAGCTGAGCCATTCAGAGAGCTGGATGTATTTTCTTGGTACCCCTGAGCAAACATATACAGTCATAATTATGTCCTAGAGTTTACATTAAAGCATTTGCCTGGCGGGGCTGGGTGGCTCAGTGGTTAAGAGCAGATACTGCTGTTCCAGAGGACCTGAATTCAGATTCAGGTCAGGTGATTTACAACCACTCGAACCTCTAGCTCCAAGGTGCCAAACATAGCTGGCTGGCTTCCATGAGTACCTACGGGTGTTCATGTACGCGCGCGCGCACACACACACACACACACACACACACACACACACACACACACACTTACACACCTGCACCTGCACCTGCACATATAACTGAAAGTAAAGTAAATCTGTTTTTTAAAAGCCATTTGGTCTAGTTAGTGCTTTTTCCACATTTGGTTCATAAGAGAATTTGGATCTTTGAAGAGCAAGTATTGGCCATCTCCAAAGATAAGAAGCAGTTGTTTTGTTCTGGGTATTTTTTTTTTTTCTCTTCCACTTTTTAGCATATGGTATTTCCTTAGCAAGGTGTTTAAGTATGGTACCAATCTGCCCATGTATAAACTCACAGTCTGAGGGTCAACAAGCTCATTTTTCATTGTAGTCCGCCGTTATTTTTCCATCCACCAAATTACAATGTGGACTGCCACTAGGTGTTTCCAGAAGCTAGGCTTGGATAGAATGTGGACACTGAGGAGTGTGGGAGCCCTTCTGGGCCAGCCTGGGGGGGGGGGGGCTGCTGAAGCCTCAACTTACCTCAAGCATCTCCAGCTGCTGAGTGTTTTAGGATGAGAAGCTGCTGCGCTGACCACACCAAACCAGCAGAGACTTAATTTAGAAGCTGGAAACAAAAATGTTCCCAAACATAAAGAGCTGGGTAGATGAATACAAGGCACCTTCTTTCTTGTTATAATTCCTCAATGCTGCCTGCCAGTCAATTCAATATAATATAACCCCTGGGGAGGCACACTTTCTTCCTAAGCAAGGGAGAACAAAATGTCAGAAATCTGGAAAAGGCGGCTTGTATCTGAAATGGAAAGGACAGGTGTGCATCAAGAAGGGGACACCCGTGAGTCAGACTAGAACAAGGCTCTGGGCTGCTCGCTCACCTTTGAGTGCTCCTACATGGCCGCTGCAAAGGAGGGGGGGCTGCAGAATATGCTTGGAAGTCCACACTCACTCCTCCAAAATGTTCCAGGGATGGAGACCAGACCTGAGGGGCAACAGAAGGAGGTGATGGCCAGTGTTGAGTAAGAGCGAGGAAGCAGGATCCTCACAGTCTCATTACCAGCTTTTGTTCCCGCCCCTTAGCAACAGTGGTTCTCAACCTTCCTAATGCTGTGACCCTTTAATAAAGTTCCTCATGTTGGGGTGACTCCCAACCATAAAAATTATTTTTTTGTTGGGGGCTGGAGGTGATAGCTCAGTGGTTAAGAGCACCAGCTGCTCTTCCAGAGGACCTGGGTTCAAATCCCAGCACCCACATGGCAGCTCATAGCTGTCTGTAACTCCAGTTCCAGAGAATCCAACATACATGCAAGCAAAACATCAATGCCTATGAAATAAAAATAATTAAAAAAGGTATTTTTGTTGCTACTTCATAGCTGTGATTTTGACACTGTAAAGAATCATAATGTAAACTTCTGATATGCAGGGGGTCTTAGGTGACCCCCGTGAAAGGGTCACTCAACCCAAAAGCGGTTGCAGCTCATAGGTTAAGAACCATTGCCTCAACGTCTCCCATCTGACTCCTTCTCTGGCACCATTCTGTTCTCTTAGCCTTGCTCCTTTCCCTGGGTCAGTTCACCTTACAATGAGCTTCCCATCACCCACCACTCAGACCCCGTGACTTCCTACTTCCTTCCTCTCCAGCTCAGGACTTCTTATCACTCTGGCTTGTGACTTCCTACCTCCCACCTCCAAGGATACGCCCAGCTACCGTGCTGTGGACTGGCCTTAGGGTGTGTTGTGAGCATGGAAGTAGAGATATGTACCCTCATCTCTCTTGACTTCACCCAGAACTAACCTGCTCTGGGGCTTTTTATTGCCTCACTTTCATGTACACTTTCCAGTGGGGGTGGGGGAGGGGAGGGCCACGAGGAGAAAAGCTCTCGCCTTCTAAGGTCTGAAAGCCACTTCTGTTCCCTCATTGAGAGGCCAGCTTCACGCTTCTCCTGGCCAAGGGCTGGACCCATCCTGTTCCCAAACCACTCCTCGTATCTACAGGTTCTCAGTGCATTTGTTCTATTCCAGGCCGTTCAAGTTCTTCCTTCTCCAACTGCCTTTTTCAAACATTCTTCATGGATGTGCTTGCCTTCTAGGAGCTTTCATAGCTCTGTGCATCTTGTCTTCCCGGGTAGATCAGAGACTCGAGGGGAGGAGGTAGGCATCGGCTGCCCTCCCTGCTCCCAGCCCCCCACGGTGCCCCACAGACGTGAGACTCCGCCCTCCCTTGCCAGTGCACTCCCCCACTCTCCCGCCACACTCACCCCGGAGCCTGCCTGGCCCTTCTGCTCGGGCAGCTAGCCACCTTCCATCATTCCTAAGAGCTCAGGTCCGTCCCATCGCTCTCCTCTGACTTTCTGCACATCTAACCAGCCCCAGGTGAGACAGCATATACTTATCCTTGTCTGAATTATTCTCCGGACCGTTTTTCTTCCTCCTGCCTTGCCCGCCCCCCCCCCCCAGCCCCAGCGCCACAACCCGACACCTCTGAAACTGTGAGTCAAAATAAACCCTTCTTTAAACTGTTTGTGTGAGGCATCCTGTCACAGCAAATAATCGTCTACTTAATCATTTTGGGATGCTGTCTTCCTGCGGCTTCCATCCTTCACAATTTCTCAGTTCAGCACTGGTAGCAGTCCGCGCCAAGCCTTAAGAGATGCCTAGGGGAATCGCTCAGTAGGGCGGGGTTTCATCCACAACCAGGTGGGGAAAGAAGGGAGGGAGGGAATGCAGTGGTACCTGTAAACATTGTTCAATAGGCTGAGGCAGGAGGATCGCTATGAGTTCAAAGCCAATCTGGCTGCTCAGTGAGTACTAGGGATATTTAGGAGGACTCCGTCTCAAAGGGGAGGAGGAGAGGGAAGGAAAGAGGAGGTGTGGAGTGGGGAAGGTGTGGAGTGAGGGAGAAGAGAGGAGAGGGGAAGGGAGAAGAGGGGAGGGGAAAAGAAGGGAGGGGAGGGGAGGAGAGAGATCCAAATCTTTTTTTTTTTTAGATTCAAATTTTCTTGTTTGTTTGTTTGCTTGCTTGTTTGTTTGTTTTTCAAGACAGGGTTTCTCTGTGTAGCTTTGGCTGACCTGGACTCACTTTGTAGACCAGGCTGGCCTCGAATTCACAATGATCCACCTGCCTCAGCCTCCTGAGTGCTAGGATTAAAGGCATGCGCCACCACGCCCCGGCTTAGATACAAATCTTTTTATTATTATTAATTTATTTAGATTACAACTCAGTTGTTACCCCATCACTTGTATCCTCCCATTCCTCCCTTCCTCCCACACCTACCCTATTTCCCTCCCCTAGGTCTGTGACCGAGGGGGGCTTCCTCCCCGACTTTATGGTCACAGGCTATCCAGTCTCATCTTGGTAGCCTGCTTATTCTTTCTTGGAGTGCCACCAGGGCTCCCCACCAAGGGGAGGTCGTCAAATATGGGGCACCGGAGTTCATGTCAGAGTTAGTCCCTGCTCTCCACATAACTGTGGAGAATGTCCTGTCCATTGGGTAGATCAGAGTATAGGGTTCAGTGTTTACTACTTATATGAAGAGAGACAGCCTGACTCCGCCAGGCTGTAGCTAGGTTCGCCTTCCATTACAATGATATCCAACAGGGACGAAAGAAGTCTAAAATATAAAAAAGGCAGAGCACAGAGTGGGGGACCTGAGAAAAGACACTAAGGCGTGACAGAAGACCAAAGGCTGGTCTCTATAGTGATATTTATGACCACTTACAGCACTTTTAAAACAAGCCATTAGCTCTGTCCGATTTAACATCTGCTCTGCCAATATGCTGCTCTCGCAGAAAGTGCCCCTAATTTCAAAGTTCATTAACAAAGAGAAATCTGCAACCTGGAACCCACCTGGGTTAGGCTGAGTACACGCTGTCAGTCTAAACATACACCATCACAGACCTCGTACCTCTCCTTTTAAAAATCCTCTACGTTTGGGCCTGGGTTGATGGTTCAGCAATTGAGAACCTACGCTGATTTTCCAGATGATCTATGTACACTTCCCAGCACCCGTGTCAGGCTGCTCACTATAGCCTGTCACTGCAGCTCAGGCAGATCTGATGCTCTCTCTTCCAGCCTCCCCAGGTCCGTGTGTGTGTGTGTGTGTGTGTGTGTGTGTGTGTGTGTGTGTGTGCGCGCGCGCGCGCGCGCACAGGCACACATGGAGACATACTTCCAAGTAACTAAGTAATAAAATAATATTTTTTTAAATCTACTACATTTAACAAACTCAAGGTGTTTGTCCAAGTTGGACAAGTCTCTGAAACTAATGAGCTCACATTCTCTTTGTATTCTGAGCTCATTAAAAATGCAATTTCCCTCTGGTTATCTCAAAGGCACTTCCTGCTTTGGTGTTCTACGAACCTTCCCCAGTGGGTATCCTTGCATCATGGGATTTCTCACTGCTGGACAGCAGCATAGTGTCTGTTCTTCCGTAAGGAACACATTTGGATATAAGCTTTGTGTCTAAAAATTAGCACAACTCTTTTTTTTTTTTTAAGTTGAAAACTTCCAGGAAACAGATTTAAAAAAAAAAAAAAATCTGTCAAGGTTTCAATGTTGCCAGTCTTATTTTCATTAAGACAAGTAAGTTTGTAAAAAAAAAAAAAAAAAAAAAAGTATTACCATGTTATAACATTACTGGCATATGAGTCTCCATTTTGTAATTTTTAAACATAGATTGTTCCCATGAAGTGAAGACTAAAAATAATGAGAATTCCCCCCAGACCTCTAACAAAAACATAGTCAAGTTGCGAAGTGCAGAAGCAAGAAACTTAATTAACTCTGCAGTGAGGAATTATGGGGACATGACTAGAGTTTTATGGACTAAAAGTGAATAGCATTGAAACTAAGCTAAATATGTCTGAGGCTACTTTTACCTTCAGTGATAATAAATTATTGAATTTTCTGCCAAAGAAGAGAGTTATAGAACCCACAAGACTCAGATTTAACACAAAGCAAATCAGTATTATTGGACGTTAATGATTTTTGAGTCTTTGAGATGGATTTTATAGTCACCGACAACGATTCTGCCTCACTCACACTGAATCACACAGAAAAGAGGAATTTTGAAAATTGGCATTTCCCACACAATTTATTACCTACAACTAAAGGAAAACACTGTTTCCCCTGGTATCTCTCAACTTCTCCTTCACTGGTCCCTCCTGAGAGCAGGACTCCCTTGACAAGACTCTGTGTGGGAACATAGAACTCGGCTGGAGGGAATGCGTTTTTTCGGATCCACTCTACTTCCACTTTCTTCTCGGCCCTGTAGGTAGCCTTTGATATTTCCAGCATTGGCCTTTGCTTGTGTTCTCCCTACCAGCCTGCCCAATGCAATGGCTACATGGCCGTATCACTGTTTTTAATGTTTTCTTCTAGTCTGAATATACGTATTCAGACTATGGGTGTCCGTCACCTAAGAATCCGCGTCTCCCTCCCCTTTGCCGCAGACAAGGGCCGCCTCTGATCCAACGCAAGCCGTGTCAGTTGGCTTATTCGGTGGTACTATGATTTCATTATGAAATGCCTCCCCGCCAACTCACGTGTCGGAACACTTTTGTCCCCACCCGTTGGTGTTGCTTTTGGAGGCTGTACAATCGGGAGTAGGCAGCGTGACTCGGGGGAGGTCATTGAAGGTTATGGCCAGGCTGTGTATGAGCCTGAACTCTCTCCTTCCAGATCCAGAGCCTTTACCATGAACTCAGGCCACTGTGAACCCCACTACATCTTTTGAAACATGTTGGATTTAAACTCACTTAAGTATGTCAGGTATTTTTGTCACAGTGACAGGAATAGAAAGCAATACGCAGAATTGATACCAGGAGTGGGGTCTTTGTGGTGATAAACTTGACCTTGACTTAGACTTTGGGACTTATTTGAGGGTCAGTTTGAAAGGATTTGGAGCTTCAGGCTAGAGGAACCCAGAGTTCTATGTGCCATTTTAAAATGTCCTGGGCATTCTGAAGCTCAGAATGCTGACAGAAATTAGACTAATGGTGCTAATGGGGATTCAGGCAAAATAAAACAAACAAACAAAAAGCGTGATTGTGTTTGAAATTGTGCTAAAAGTTATTTTTGTTATATTCTGGAAAATAATCAGGTTGTGTTCTTCTTGTGTCTTAAAAATCTGAGTGAGGCTGAATTCAAAATAAATTAACTGATTTGATTAGCAGTGGAAATTTCAAAACAACGTAACAATTGGGCTGTGGCTCACTTCCTTTATTCAGATTTACAGTTAGAATAAAGAGAAGAAAGTGGAGCAGATGTGGAAAATGTAGCATCTGAGGGTGCCAAGGTTTGTCTCGTGGGTGTCACAATACTCCATCCTCAGATATAAAAAAAAGAAAATGTGGCCAAGAGAAGACAGGATAGTCCAAATGACCTGAAGAGAGCTGCATAACGCATCCCTCTTTACTTGTGAATCTGATTATGTTATGTAAGCTTCGTTCCTACATAGAAATTACACAGACTGTCAGAAGGTAAAAAAGAGAATCTGGGAGAAAAGACAGAGAAGGGAAAGGAGAAAGCTGGTTTTGATTCACCCATGACAGGAATCACATTAAATAGTTTATGACTTATTTAATTTAATGTTATAAACAACCCTAAAAGGAAAAATACTTAGTGTGTTATGTTTCCCTTGGGGAGACAGCAATTGTTAAGTAACTGTTTGTAGTTGCCCTGAGAAGCGAAGGTAAATACTCAGAAACTGTTAGGTAAAGTGAGTGATGCTTATTACTAACCATGGTGCTGCCCACGGTACTTCAGTCGGAGGGTTCAAGAGCCAGACAAAGATGTAAACAGCTTTGGGCACACACACACACACACACACGCACACACGCACAGATGCATACACACATACACACACACCCCTCATACATACACATATATACATTCACATACGTACACACACATACAAAACACATATACATACATATACACTCACATGACCACAAATACACACACACACACTCACATGAACACACGCATACATGAACACACATATAACACCGTACATATAAACACACATACACGTACATGCATGCACATACACATACACACATGCATATGCATACACATGCTTACAAACACATACACATATCCTACACATGCATGCATACATGAATACACATACACACATGCACACACATATGTACATACATATACACACATACAAATACACACATTCACACACATCATACACACACATACACTGATATATACATACACACACTCACACACATACACACTAGTCTCTCAGATTGGGCTACATGTTCCATATACTGAGACAAAAGACAAGAAAGTTACTTAAACTCTGATGGCAGCCATGCAAACACAAGCGGGCACAACATATATATCCACACAGATTATTAGAGCTTTGAATCTTCCAAAGAGGAGACACAGCCAGATCATGTATTGAAAACAAGATCCAGAAAGAAGTGTAGGGTTTTGCTACAACATTCCAGACCCAAGATTCCTGACAAATTTCTACTAATATGGTCTATGTGCCTGCAGTTAAGGACGCTCTGCAAAAGTCAGGCTCTCTTGGTTCTTTTTTGTTTTAATTTGTGTCTGTGTGATATATTCATGTGGGGACTGGGGGTGAGGTGGGGAGTAGAAGTGTGTGTGTGTGTGTGTGTGTGTGTGTGTGTGTGTGTGTGTGTGTGTGCAGTGCACTCAGCCAGGAGAACAGGAGTGTTTGAAGTGTTTCTTCTATCTGCAGATATCTTTTCTCCATGGAGTCTCTCTCTCTTTTTTTTTTTTTTTTTTTTTTTTTTGGCAGGGTCTTGCGCTGAGATGGATGTTTGCCATTTCAGTTAGCTGACTTGACCTATGAGACCCCAGGACCTGTTTATCTCAGATCCCCACCTCAACCCTCAGGACCAGAAAGAAACTGCAGGCGTATGTTAGAGTGTTTAGTGCACAGCTTGTATGTTGACGATAGGATCCAAACTCAGGTCCTCGAGCTTGCCCAGAGAGCACTTTATCCACTGAGCCATCTCTCCAGCCCCAACTCGGCTTCCTATACACTCAAGGAACATCAGAAAATGTTCCTCGACTAGCAGAATTTGAAAACTGCACACTCCAAATTCCTTTGTTGCAGTTGTTGCAAACATTATCATATCTCAGGCTACCCTGGACCTGCTAGACCAAAAGACCCAATACCGGAAGGCAGACCTTAGAACTGTCACAAGCTCAGGATCTCACACTTGCTATTTGAGGGTAACGCGCTCCCAGATTGCACAAAGAATCTCATTTGTGCAAGAATAACCTTCCATTCAAAACCTATTACTGTTTCAAACTTTTCATTCCAATGTCTGGCTTTGTAGAAGAAGCCAGGGACCTAAAATTTCAAGCTTCCTTAAAAATTGTACTCATTAAACAGCGTGCTAATCGTGGGCCAGGGATTGAACATTATGCAGCCCATTAAGCCTTTTGCATGCTCCTGGAAGGCCATAGATAACATAAAAATACAAATGATCCAGTGGTTAAAAATAATTGGCTATAATGAACTGCAAAATTAATTATGAATGACCATATTGCTTACCCAGTTGACCTAAGTCATTAGCAGATGTAACACGCTGGGTGAAAGTAAAATGCAATCTGGTTTCCACCGTGTTCTAAGAACATCCACGGTGCTCCCTGGCTCTGGTTGCCAGCACAGGGGATGCGAATGGAAAGATACAGGAGGCCACTGCCGGCTGCCTAGAGCAGATCCATGGTGAAGCCACCATAAGAGCATAGTCTATTATGAGATCTTGGGTTTGTTAGAGAGCAGGGAGAAAATGGTTCACTTTTTTTTTTTTTTTTTTTTTTTTTTTTAGTTAAATGTGGCATTCTATGCCAGCAAGTTACTTCCTGACTTAACTAAGCCAGCGTTCCTCCAGTGTTACTGTAGACAATTAGCAGCACGGAAATATGTTTCTGGGTCAAAATTCTGGAAATTGCCACCTTTGGGGCGGGGACCATGACACAAAATATCATATTTAAGTAAAGTGAATAAATGGATAAATAAATACATTTTAAAAAGAAGAACCAAGCTAGGCGTGATGTCGCGCACCTGTAATTCCAGCACTCAGGAGGCAGAGGCAGGCGGATCTCTGTGAGTTTGAGGCCAGCCTGGTCTACAAAGTGAGTCCAGGGCAGCTAGGGACGCACAAAGAAATCCTGTGTTGAAAAAACAGAAGAAGAGGAGGAGGAGGAAGAGGAGGAGGAGAGGAAGAATAGGAAAGAAGAGCCCACTTCAGTTCTGCAGCAGTTTGGCAGAATGGACGTCATGTCCCATAGGGAAGAGATCATAGAGAGTGTGAAGAGATGCTTCCAGAGCAGGTGGGAAGATAGAAAGCAAGGATGTTATGTCAATAAAACAAAACAAAACAAACAAACAAAAAAACAAAACAAAAAGCAGAAACCACCTGACTAGGGCACAGCTAGAGCCCCTGAGAATCATTGTATCATCTTGTCCCTTGCTCTGGGCCATCCCCAGCCACAGGTAGAGCATTTGAAGAGACAGTTCTGGACTGGAGTTATAGTTATTACCTTTTATGGGGATTTTTTTTTTTATCAAGGGCCCATGAAAACCCTCAGCAGAGGCACCCACACTTTGGCAGCAACTTGCTCAGAGGCTCACACACCCTACGTTTTCCCAGCTCAGTTCCATCTAACCCAGCATCTCCCAAGGATACTTATCTATATACGTCATATTAACAGTAGAATATACCGAACACAGTGGTATATGCATATGACCGCAGCATTCAAAAGGCTGGGGCAGGAGAGTTCAAGGTCAGCTCAAGGAGCATGTGAGTTCACAGCCTGTCCACATCAAGACTGTGTCTCATGGGCCTGAGGGATGGCTCAGCTGTTAAGAGCGCTGTCTGCTTTTCAGCTCAGTTCATTGTACCCACATGGTGGCTTACAACAATCTGAAGTTCCTGTCCCAGGATCAGATATTCTCTTCTGGTTTTTATGAGCACTACACACACACACACACAGAGAGAGAGAGAGAGAGAGAGAGAGAGAGAGAGAGAGAGAGAGATTATCTTCAGGAGAATACCATACACGTAAAATAAAAATGAAGCCTTTGTTTCTGAAAAACAAAACAGCTGGGCATGGTGTCACGTGCTTATATCCCATCATTTAGGAGGCAGTGGTAGGAGAGTTGGAAGTCATCCTTGGGCCAGTGCCAGTCTGGGTTATATGATACTGTCTCAAAAGGAAAAGAAGAAGAGGAAGAAGAAAAGAAGAGGAGGTGGAGGAGGAGGAAGAGGAAGAACAAGAAGAAGAGGAAGAACAAGAGAGGAAGAGGAGGAAGAAAAGTATAATACACTTTTGTAGGAGGAGTAAGGAATATTAGCACAGCATCTGATTAATACGATTATATACAATTATGTTACATCATGAGGTTGATTTTGAAGGTCACTTTTTTGTCAGCAGTGGTATTCTGAACAGGCCGTCCCTGGGAAAGTGGAGGTTCGGAGGCAAACAATCTAATTGTCTCCGTCCCTGTACTTTTTGTAACCCATGAAAAACACACATTCACTGTAAAAACACAAATTCCCCCAAGACAGCCTTGATGAGAAGAAATTCATCAGCAGGCAACCTTCCAAGGCTGAGTCTGTCGTCGATGAAAGGGTCGGAATCTTGCAGTCTCGGTAGCAGCAGGGAAGAAAGTGATGGCGCTTTTGTCGGTCTGTCAGTGACCTTGAAACCATCTACGTGATACTTTATACTTTCAGTATACTTCCATCGGCCTGGTATTCTCCACTATAAAAGTGCTGGGCTGACGGCAAATGAGCTCCATGCAGTGGACACAAAGGCCAGCGCAAGCTGCAGTTGGTCCACGTGTGCTAGGGGGAGGCAGAGCTGAGATTCCCAGCCTGCTTGGGGGGGGGGGGAGTCTTCTAGAGACACCCAAGAGGAGGAAGACAGTGAGTTCCGTTTTAGCAACATGTTATTTGAATGAGAAACATCTCCGCAAAAGCTGCTGCTCTTGACTGCCTGGTCTCTTGTTGCTGGCGCTGTTTTGAAGGCTTGTGGGACTTTGAGGGAGTGGGGCCTCCCTGGAGGAAGTGAGTTGCTGGGGGTGGGCCTAATGGGTAGTTGGGGCCCCTGATTCCTACCCTCACTCCCCTGTTTCCTGACTCTTGCCCCCATTAGCTTGTTCCCGCTGCCACGTCTCCCGTGTCATGATAGCTTGAATCCCTTCAACTCGTGACTCAAAATAAATCGTCCCTCCCCTAAGTTAGTTTCAGTCAGGTAGCCTGTCACAGTAACGAGAATGTGACTAATAAAAGGTCTAAGACAAAAGTCTGCATCAGCCTAGCCCGGCCCGTATCTGACTGTGTCTAATCCACACCTGGCACTAAGACATAACCTGCATGCCAGCTGTGCCAGTCCTGATGAGCCTGTGGTCTGTGAATACAGCAGCTGTTCTTTCCCCACCAGGGACTGGGGACCAGGTGGTCCATGCCTATGCAGGGCAGCTAGACCAGCCTGGTCTTCCTCCCTTCTTCTACTGCTGCTCTCTGGAGTGGAGTAGTGTTTCTCTTGCCTTTTCTTATGGATGCTGAAGAGCCTCTCTATCAGCTCAGATGACATTTGTGGGACCCAAGAGAAACCCAAGAATAAACTAGCCAAGAGTTAATGCCAAAAACTTGCTTTCTTCGTGTAAAGGAAGGCAAAGTGTCCGACACTGGTAAGTTGGTTTCTCAACTTCTTGATGAACTCATGTTCCTCCTACTTTTCTGTCCTGAAGAGATAAGGATGTGTTGTTTGTTCCAAAATATTATGCTTCTGAAGATCCACCCAGACAGCAGGAAGAAAGAAGAATTAAAGACGCAGAGGCATGTTTCCAGAATTCCTGCACAGTTTCCATTCATTTAGCTATCTGGAGTGAAAGTATATTTTATATACAGTTTCAAAGAAGATGAAGTCATATAGTCACAATATTGGCTGCCTTGCCACTGCCGATAAAATAGAGACCATGGTAGTGTATAAGCAAGATTTGAGGTCATGTCCTTGTAGGCAGAGGAGCGCTGGTTTGGCAGACTGGCCTACCAGACTCATTGCAGGACTCTGACTTCAACAGTGGTAGTGGTTGCTTCTGTTCTGATCCAAGTAGCTACAGCCCAGCTGGCCAGAAGAAAAGCGCTTTCTCAAAGTTCCACTTGCTGCTCTGTCTGCGACCATGTGTGGCCCCTAGCTGCAAGGGAAGCTGAGAAATAAATTCTCTTTTTCATGTTTTTATTTATTATAAACTATTCATATTACATCCCAATTGCTATCCCCTCACTTGTATCTTCCTGTTCTCACCCACCCTCCCTCTTCTGCCCTAGTCCCCTCCCCTAGACCTCTGACAGAGGCGGGGCCTCGCCCCCCACCTTCTGACCACAGCCTATCAGGTCTTATCCAGATAGCCTGCATCCCCTTCCTGTGTGTGCCCACAGAGCTTCCCTGCCAAGGGGAAGTGATCAAATCTCAGACACCAGAGTTCATGTCAGAGGCAGTCCCCGTACCCGCCCCCAAATATGGAGACTCAGCTGTCCTTTGGCTAGATCTGAACAGGTTCTCTGCATGCATTGTCCTTGGTTGGTGCATCAATTTGTGCAGGGACCCCCCCCCCCCGGTCCAGATCTGCCAGCCTTGATGAACTCCTTGTGGGGCTCCTGAACTCTCTGGGTCCTTCTATCCCCCCACTCTTCCATTCAACTCTCAGCATTCTGACCAGAGTCCAGCTGTGAGTCCTGGCATCTGTCCCGATCCCCCTCTGGGTGGAGTCTCTCAGAGGACATCTGTGTTGGGCTAACATCCATTTATAAGGGAGTATATACCAAAATTCTAAGTGACCGTATTCTCAGCTAGATTTTAAGAACCCCCAGTCTAAACAAGGAAGAAATTCACTTTGGAAAAATGTGTCAACTTCTGTCAACAGTTTTAAGGGATAGAGAGGTGAGAGGTTGGCTAAGAATGAATGAATAGCCTTCACCAGTGGGCTAGCTACCAGATGTGAAGGCTTGCCTTGGCCAAGAAGTAGCGTCACTGACCCAATTCCTGAGTTAGATCTCTTCAATATAATGCATTTGGGTTGGACTGCATTTTGCAAATCCCTCAGGATGGGAATGTAGCATCAGTCTAAAGCTGCCAATTAGTCTACTACCTACCCTTCCCTAACCTTGTCTGAGAAATCCAGCATATTTTAAGCTCCAGGATTGTCCAGTTCTAACTAGAATGTGAAGGCCTTAAGAAAGAAAGGAAGGAAAAAAGGAAGAAAGAGAGAGGGGAGGGAGGGAGGGAGGGAGAGGAAGAGAGAGGGAGAGAAAGAGAGAGGGAGGGAGAGGGAGGAAGGAAGGAAGGAAGGAGAGAAAAGAAAAAACATTCATTTCTGTTACGGAAGCTGGCTCAGTCCTGTGGAAATGTCTCTTTAGTGCTTCAGCAGACCCAGGCATGCACTTAGAAACAAAAGCTGGTGATTGAATGAAATTAGTGTTGATTGAGCTAAGGTTGTGGCTTTTGACCAACCATTTAGCATTTTCTATGTGTCCTCTACGTGATAAACTTGAGAAAGAAACCATAAAAGCAAGTTGTATTAAGAGCCTACTATCTTGAAATAAAATAGTAGCCAATAAACATTTTCAAAAAGAGAGTCTGTAAAGTTCAGAGCCACTTTATAGAAATGTAAGTCTGTCTGCTCGTCCTGAGGGAGGTCAGCAGATCTCAGGGCATCAGTCTTGGCAAAGATGATGACTAATGCTACATTCAACCCATAGACATCAGTCACATTGTCCTCCAAATCTGGATTTATAAAAAGCAACGGTTCAGTGCAATGTTCATTAAACACGATGTCCATGTGTCTTCTTTATAGGCTTAAAGTACCTTATTTAAACTTCCCACTTTAGGAAAATGAACTAAATATTTTCAAAGCTCTGTAGCTAGTATAGCATTTAGTGCCTTGAGCAATGCCAGTTATTTTTCTTTAAAATATAGAAAGCCTATATTGGAAATTTTACCTATAAAGTCCATTTAGTTTTACAACTTAATTATATGTAGTAAAACTTTACTGCCACATTTAACAGGTATTAGCCTGACTCTTTTTAAACAAAAGTGATATTTGTCTGGAAATGAGCCCTAAGTCAAGAAACCAAAAGAAGGAACTCCCTTAAAATATTTCCTTACTATTTACTCTTCAAGAAAGGTCAACTAGTTAATGCATGAGTTTCCTTAATGTCTTATTTGTGTTATCTCAGGATTTTCAGTAAAACAAATTTGTTACTATGGTGCTCAATTTTAACATCACTACGGTACACTTGTATCAAAAAGGCTAGACCAACTGTGAGCTTTACCATAACAAAGTTTAGTCTACTGAATTTATATACTGGTCAAAATAATTTTTAGACTCGAGAAATAGCTGGGAAACGTGAGTGTTTTAGGCGGATTGATCTCTTATTATACTCTAAAGTATTTGTCACTTTCTTGTACAATAAAATGAAACAAGCAAACACATATATCCAAGGGGGAATACATCATCACTTTTCATCTTAATATGCTTTGGAGTAAAACCTTTCAGAATCTACACCTTATAAGTGATGTATTTCTGTATCAAATAAAGTATCGCTAAAGTTTTTCATTAAACTTCATCAAAAAAAAGATCACAAGACACCATTATATCCTTAAAATATGTTTCCCATAGAATATTTACAACTTGCTGCTTCAGAAGGTGCCAGCATGCATATGCATGAGCAATAATAAAGACTTCTTGGGTGATTATCTGGAATTCAATTTGACTCTACAACTATTTATTGAGTTGTGTATAATCAGATAACAAGTTTAAAATAAATGAGATGCGCACTTCCCAAGATACCACAGGAGCCTCATCATCGCGTGTGTGGAGCCCACTCCACGAACATACACAGACGCACACTGAGCTTTAAGATGCAAAGACATAAAACATAGCCCTCTGCCTCAAGACATTTGCATGATTAAATAACACTTATGCATTGGTTGTGTGTGTGTGTGTGTGTGTGTTGTGTATTTTTAATTCGCAAAGTACACTTATGTCCACCATTTCCTTGAACACTCTCAATAGCCTCTTACTGGTGGCTGAGAACAGGTAAAACTGTTTCTATTTCATAGACCCAGGAAACCTGCCCAGGGTCATGAAGCCAGACTGATGGCAAAAGTGAGATTATAAGTATAATTTTTTATCTAAGTCTTTTTTTCAATTATAATAATTGAAAATTATTAAAAAATATTTAGGTGGTCTAGATGTGTGCATAAGATCTATAATACACCTATACAGTGCGACAGAATCAAAGGGGAGGAGATCAATACACAGAGCACTATGAAAGCTAGAGGAAGAGGATTCTAAGCCTGGACACCATCTGATGAACTTGGGAAGGATGGTTAAGATTCCAGAAGGCAGGAAAGGGCCAGGGATCCATTGTAGACAGGGTGGCTGTTCTGACTACACTCCTCCCTGGAACATGGCGGGCTGAGGGTAATTGATGCTTCAATGTTTGCTCCGTAGTGCCCAGCACAGCTCCTGACCCTTGCAAGGTCATTCATCAGTACCCCAGGCTCTTCCTATAACGGACCCTCAACGATTGTTTGATAAATGAAGAGATGAATAAGTGAATCAGAATCAATGAATAGACAAAGGTTCCTCTATAACATCTGAGGATGTGGAAGTTCTATTGTGTTCTACCTAATTGGCTCAATCACTCATGTATTGCTTTGTATCGGTGGCTTTCCACTGGGGATCACTTTCCCTCTGAGAAACATCTGGAGATATGTTTTGGTTACCATGACGGGGAATCCTACTGGTATCTGATAGAAGACCCCTAAAGTGATGCTGGCATCCTTCAGTGCAGATGAATGCATTACTGACAATTCTTTGGTGACTCCCATAACAAGAGTTATCCAAAATTTAACCAGTGTCAGGTAGAGAAACTTCATTTAATAAGTTTGTTGTTGTTGTTGTTTTATTTTGTTTTGGTTTCGATTCTTTGAAACAGCATCCCAGGTAGTCCAGGCCAGCTTAGACTCACTATGTATCTTAAACTCCTGATTCTCTCACCAGCCTCCATCTCCCAAATGCTGGGATTGCAGGTGCGCACCACCACACCTGGCTGTGCTTTGTAAGTTCTGTAAATATTTTGCTTCAGTGATGGGGATAAATACGTCAAGAGAAGTAAGCGAAAGGTGAGTTATTACAGATAGTGACAAATAGTAATTATCAACTCTGGCAAGTACCAAGAAGGAACCAATGGAATGCTGTTGGGAAATCCCAAGTGCCTTGTTCTTTCTTGACAGGAAGGACAACAATTCATCTCGTCCAGAAGATGACATTTCGGAAAATCTCGGGCAAGTTCATTAGATATACTAGATACCCAAAATTAATGAGTGCCCTTCCAGGTTTGAGAATAATTCAGGTGCCTGGGGCAATTGTTCTACTGTTTACCTTCTAAAATATAGCATCTCCCCTTCAACACCATCAACATAAAGAAGCAATAAATAACAGTGATAGTAGCCAACGCTCAATAGGCTCCTGTTCTCTTGAGAACATAAAGCCAAACTTCTGTAAACATAGAGCTATTTTGGTCTCCAAATGAGAGCTGGTATCCAATGTCTTGGCAAAGTTGACCTTCCGCCTTGCAATTCTGAGAGCCTGCAAATCACAGAACTCCACACGTGATATGGACTGGACCAAGGCAACTCTCTCCTCTGGGTACTCAGAAGGTCCATGGAGCAGATCCCTCCACAGAAGGCCCCAGAAGCATTTGCTTTGTATCCTTGTTGTTGAGATGTTTTCTGTTGATTAGCTTCTTCACTCACCTGTCCTTACCTCCTGCAAGGAGCCCAGGAGCTTTTAATGACTCATTTTCCCATCTTGAGTTGGCCAGACTTACCATATATGTTCACAACCAAAGAATTACACCTGCTATCACTTAATGCTTTGCTATAGGAATGGACACTAGCTCACCAAAGGAAATAAAAAGAACCACCTCCTCTTCCTCCTCCTCCTTCTCTTCGTCCTCTTCTTCTTCTTCCTCTTCTTCTTCCTCCTCTTCCTTCTCTCTCCCTCCTCCTCCTTAGCATTTCTTCTTTCACACTGACTAGTGAATATTCATTAGGAGTTATTAAGTGGAGAACTTCTGACTCAGCCTCTGGAATAGGACTCAAGATTTACACATCACAGTGCTCAGGGCCTTGCAGACACCCTTCCCACACTGAGTACTGTGCATCTAACCAGTGTTCCGGCAAGAGAAGTGTATGACTCAGTGGCTTTGTTGGTAAGGGATGCTGTGTCCCCACCTGATCCTGCTTTTGATGTCCATATATGAGAGAAGTCAGCTGCCGCTGGCTTCGTGTCCTGAAGACCCTGCAGGGGCCTTATGGAGAGTCTCCTTACCATCTCGGAATGGGATCACATGTCATACTCTCAAGTGACTTCGCAGTGAGGGCCACATCTTCACTATGATACCACCAGACGATCTGCAGTAGGCACCCAGATCAGCCACCTCCAAATCCCCAACCCACACTGGATGAGGTGACACACGCTTGTTTGGAGTCGCTGCCAGTTTGGTAATCTGTCAGACAGCAGGCGATCACTAATACAATAATCAATTCCATCCTGGATAAACACAAACCCCGTGTTTACTTGAACTGCCAAAATGAAAGACGAGAGGAGGATTTTACTTGTTTTCTTGAAGAAACAGTTTCTGTAAGCACAACTACTTTAAGATATAACGACTCAGTTTCACCGAAGACAAAGGCAAAACCCAGCTGACGCAAACATATGCGTATTATACCTGTTGCAGCGCTCTTCAGTCCCAGCTATTAAACTGTGTGTGTGAAATTAAAGAATGTCAATACCCATATATACATTGTAAAATAATCACCATAACCAGTTAATTCAATACCTCAGCCACCTCACAAAGTTAACATCTTGTGTATGAGTCTGCAGGATGGGGGGCTTGGAGGGTGTTGGGAGAAAGGAGTGGAGAGTGACCTAACATCTACCCTCTCTAAGCTAAGGAGATAGCTAAGTGGATAAAACCACTAGCTGTGCAAGTCTGACTTCAGTTCCAACCCCAGAAGCCACATAAAAAGCCAAATTTATTAGCAATGCATCTGTAAGCCCAGTCCTTCTATGTAGATACAGGAAGCCCCCTGACCCCCACCCCACCTCCACCCCCAGGCCATCCAGCCTTGAGTATGCTGCACAATGCAAAAACCATGGGAGAGCTTGCTCCAACAAGGTGGAAGGCAAGAACTGACTCCTGAAAATCATCCTTTGTCCATCACATTCAGGCCGTGGCACGTGCACACCTGGGGGCGAATGCATGCATGCATGCACAGACATCTACATCTACCGCTCAGCACATTTCAGGTCCACGGTACAGCATTGCCAGTGCCTCTCCGGAGCTTGCCTTCCTTGCGTAACTGAAACTCAGTACCCCTGACCATTGTCTCATCCTCCCACATCCCCAAAAGATGCTCAGGTCAAATTATATGAGAAATGGAAGAACGTTCAAGGCCAAAAGAATACAAGGTTTAAAAGCATCCAGGCTGAACGTGGTGGTGCACGCCTTTAATCTCAGCACTGTGGGAGGCAGAGGCAGGCAGATCGCTGTGAGTTTGAGGCCAGCCTGGTCTACAGTGTTCAGGACAGCCAAGGCTACACAGAGAAACCCTGTCTCGAAAAACCAAAAATAAAAGGGGGGGGGGGGCTGTCAAGGCCTCCATGACCTGAAGTTGTCTATGCTTCTCTGGAATGTGTGGTTGTGTTTCTTTCATTATGTCAGCTTCTTTCATTACGTCAGCTGCTGGAAAAACTCAGGGACCTGGGACACATATCAAGCAACTGCACAGAACTTGATAGGCGTTTTGTTTAAACTTATCCTTAGTTTTTTTTTTCCTGTTATTATTTGCTCTAATGTCCTTTTCTGTTGACTTTTGCTACATTTCCTTATATAATTTTGAATCCTGAGGTTAAACACACATCTAGCACCTCCAGGCCTGCCATGGTGCCTTCCACTCACAAGCATCTTTTCCACATACTCTCTCTCTCTCTCTCTCTCTCTCTCTCTCTCTCTGTTTTTTCTTGCCTCCATCTGTAGGCATGAAGCCTGAGACTTCAATGTAGCCATCACTCAGATCTATTCCTGCTCTATATTGACAAATCTGGATGCCTTTACTGCTCAGTCTCATGAGTTAAGACCCAAGGTATAATGGTCAACTAGCTAGAGAAGCAGCTGTTTCTATTAAATCTCACTTTGGAAATGAACGCAACAGTGAATGTGTGATGTGTATGGCCCTTGAGAAGAGGGGGAAAGAGCCTAGAAAGCAGCAGTGTGGGAGCTACCCCACATCTCTGCTTGCTGTGTGAGGGTGGAAGCTAGCCTGCATCTTTGCATCTCTGCATCTCCACATGTTGCATGAGAGTGGGAGCTACCTGCATCTCTGCAAGTTGTGTATGGGGTCCAGAAGTTGCACCTGTGTTCAGTGGGATTTAGAGCCAGATGGGTCCCACCATTAGACCACAAGATTTAAAGCAAATACCATGACGTTCTGGATCCAGGGACTGGCATTCTGTTCTGGAATTATTCTGTTAATATTTTGAGAGGGCTCATTGCCTTAACAATGAAGTGCCTTCCAGGGAGAACTGATCAAAATATTAGGGAAAAGTGACAGAAGCAGGGAGGTCACCACAAAAGCTCAATGGATGTTCTGTCCACACTGCATAACCCTTTCTTTTCCATACCTAACAAAATGAGATCTTGTCAGGCGTTTGTTTCATGGCTTCTCTCCCAGAATCCTTAGCAACATTCAGTCTAGTTCTCCAGAGAGTTAACTATACATCCCATTGTACACACACCCCAAGATGCAACAGAATGATTATCTCAAGACCCGATTCTACCTTGCTGTGCGCCTTGTCCTCCAACAGGAAACAGTATGCTGTGGCTCTAAGCCAAGCCTTGACTGCATCCTGCTCTGCATTGACTTCCCTAGTTAATGTCCTTCATCAAGTTACTTCACCTTCCTGCCACCATCCTCAGCTACAACAGACAGGAGCTGAGTGCCTACTTCATACAAGCAACCCAAGAAGCCAACAAGTCGATGCAGAGTGAGCGAGCGAGTACATTAAGGAGTTCCTGGAACATAGTACAAGCTCAATAAATGCCAGCCATTATTTCAACATAACATGCTTCCCCAGTCTTCTTGGTTCCAGGAATAAAAGAAAAAAAAAAAAAGATTCCTGTGAAACTAGATCCTTTATAGATACCACATAGAGATGGCAGAGGGTGACGTGTCTGGCCATACCTGCAATGCCTAAACTTTACCAATGGAAACTTGTGTGGAGCAAGAGGGGCATGTTCTCTCCGTAGATTGAGCTTTCGTTACCACAGGAAGCGTGCCTCAGTCATTTGTCAGCAAATGTAAAGCCAAATTCATTCTCACATCCCAGCGACCCTTGGGGGTAAGCAGGTAACACCAAGACTCCATATAATGAATGCCCAAAGAGTTGGTGAGTCTGTTGTTTGAGTCTCTGACAATTCTGACAATTACTGAGGAGGGTGAATGCATATTCTTTGCCTTTTAGAAGCTAAATCTACTGGAGAAAAATACTTATAAATGAAATGCTTTACCCAAAGAGATAATGCTTGTTGTGATCACAAGATCATGTTTGTGTATGTGTGTGTGTGTGTGTGTGAGAGAGAGAGAGAGAGAGAGAGAGAGAGAGAGAGAGAGAGAGAGAGAGAGAGACGGACAGACAGACACAAACAGAGATATGGAGGGAGGGAGAGAGGGGGGATGGGCAAGAAGTCTTAGCAAGTCACCTGTTTGCACCTTCCCCAGCACTAAATTACAACATAGCTAAACAGTTGTATTATTGAAAAGCATTTTTACATTGATTAATTTCTTTATTTACTCTGTTTGTGTGCCACTGTGTATCTTTGGGAGTTAGATCAAACTAAGGTTGTCAGGTTTGGTAGCAAGTACCTTTACCCACTAATAACAGTCATCCAGCTTTTTCACATTGTTTCTGGGTCAGTTAGCCAGGTACTTAGGCTCACAAGGAGATCATGGTGACAGATTGAACCCATAAGTGAGTTGTTTTCTCCTCCTCCTCCTCCTCCTCCTCCTCCTTCTCCTTTTGAGACAGGGTTTCTCTGTGTAGCCTACGTTGTCCCGGAACTTGGTTTGTAGACCAGGCTGCCCTTTAACTCAGAGATTTACCTGTCTCAGCCTCCCAAGTGCTGAGATTAAAGGCATGAGCCACCACTGCCCAGTCAGAAGTGAATTTCTAATGGCGGAAGTTTGAAGACTGATTCTAGAAGAATGTGACGGGGTCTTTGAACTCTCCTCAAACCATGCGACAGAGGTGAGCAGGCATGGCCCAGATTCAGATGAGGCTCGCACCTGAAGTTTCTTCCGTAGTGTGGCGTGGCCCTGCTGATCAATGCCACTGACTCATGTTTGCACAACTGGCAGAGACTATCTCAGACTCGGAAGCATCAACACCCAAACCCAAAAGCCAAGATTTCAGATAAGCACCCTTGAAACTTGTAAAAGGTCATGTCAGGATAACCAGGCGCATGCGTTCTTTTATATATTCTGTGGGTAGGTAACAAATTGCCTCATCTGGAACTGGTTACTGAAAGAATCTGTATAAAGCAAAAGAAAAACTGGGTTCAAGAAGGTTGGGTCAGTGAAGGGCTCTATCTATTTGGGACAAATTTAGGGTGGCTTTTGTTTGGGTTTGGGTTTTTCCCTTGTGAGTCACTGTTTATTAGTGGGTTGGGGCAAGGGAGACTTAAGGGAAATAGGGTGTGTCAAATCCTAGCCCTCTCAACATCTAGAAGACCACCTATTCCATTAGGAACTAAAGTAGCCCACTCATTGTACCCCGAGAAGAGCCTTGCTAAATAGCCCAGGCTTCATTCAAAGTCACCAACCTCCTACTTCAGCTCCCCACCAACCGACTGAGATGACAGATATGTGCCACTGCACCCAGCTGGAGAGTTCAGTTCTACAGGAATCTACCAAGACTCTGTGTTAGGATGTGGTCTTTCCTTGGTACACAGGCCTACTCTCTGAAGGCCTCATTCTCTCCCCGTCTCCCTGCTAACACGGCAGGAGGGCCTAAGGTAGAGAAATCCTTAATTCTTAGCACAATTCATAGGCTGAGTCTCAAAATAATAAAAACCTCCTTTCTTCCTCACCAAACCCAGTAAGCAGAATTGGCTGGAGAGTGGGGGCAGGGGAGGGGGGAGGCCAGGTGTGGCCATAACCGGTGACCCTAGCACCTGGGAGATGGATGGAGGCAGGAAGGGCTGGAGCTCAAAGGCATTCTTAGCTCCTCAGTGAGGAAAGGGGGAAGGGGGGGGGCGGGAGAAAAGGAAGGAAGAAAAAAGAGGGCATCGCCTCCATTCATCCTTCCAGCAGTCTGTGTCCAGAGGTGAAGTTCTCAAAGCAACTCTTCTCACCCTTGCATTCAGCCACTCGGGGATCGAGGATAGAGAACTTCAGTTGCAAGTGTGGCAGGTTCCTCCTGCAGGTGTTTCCTGGGTGGTAAGAGGGATAGGGCTGGGGAGGCCCTGTAGTCCATTTGCCCCCAAATAAAGCGGGTATGGTGGCCAGCACAGGAATCGATGAAGAAAAACTGTCGTGCATTTGAGGCTGTCATAGGTTAGATAGTAAGTCCCTGGCTAATCTTAGCCCACATAGCAAGATTTTGTCTCAAGAAACAAACAAACAAAAATATTCTTTTTTTTTTTTTTTTTTTTTAATCAGTTCCCCAAATCTCTACCTTTACAAATGTGTGATTCTCCAGATGCAGTGGACAGACTTGCTCCCAGGGCTTGTTAAAAGGACTGCCCCCGTCCCCGTCCCCCCACATACACCTCAAAGATCCTACTTAGGTTAGAACTATAGGAGCCTAAGGATGAACACTTTTAATAAGCTACCAGGAGATGTCAACGCTGCTGCTCCAGGGACCGCATGTAAGGACTCATCGTTGCCATAGAAGCCACGTGTCCCCAGATTGCTTAGTGATCTCTGAGCTCATCACCTGCCGTAGCTACCAGGGGCCCAGGATGAAAAAGACAAACCCACCATCGCTCTCTTACTTTGTCTCTCTTACTCTCTTACACTTGCTCTCTTTCTCTGGGGCACACCCCACCCCTTCCTTCTCTCCCCATGCGTCTACAATAAATCATATATATGTTGTATGGCACATATCTAATACCCATGGCTATGAATGGAGATGCCAGTTTACAGGCAACACTTCACCTGAGGGAGATTAAGTCTAACCTGTCTTCAGCCAGCCTCTTAGACCCAGAAGCAGAGAGAACCCCAACATAGTTTGTGCTGGGGTGGGGAGACTGAGGCCTGGCTTCAGGGTTTTCCTAGAAGAGGGCTTTGGGATGCTTGCCCACTCCACCCCTCCCCTGCCTCCACCACTTGCCTCCCTTCCTCCTGATCAGCCTCTCCAGGACCCCTTGTTCCACCTCCCAGGCTGCCAGCTTCATTGTCACTCTTTCCCTGTGTCCTTGACAGGCAACAGCTGTTCCTAGTCCCAAGCAAACTGTCCGTCAAGGAGTGACTGTGGGCAGCCGTCAACTGTCCCTTGCAGATCACCCCAATAAACCTCAAGCCTAAGTTGCTGCTGTCCTGGAGAAGGGACCTCCCTACCTTGGGATCTGTACCCCCACCTCTCTCTCTCTCTCTCTCTCTCTCTCTCTCTCTCTCTCTCTCTCTCTCTCTCTCTTTCTCTCCCTCCCTCCCTCCCTCCTTCATTCTCCTCCTCCCTCCTTCCCTCCCTCCCTTTCCCTCCTTCCCTCCCTCTCCCTGGCCCAAGCACAGTAGGAAGCATCAGGTACCCACTGTTTCCTTCGCACCCCCTCCAAGGCTATCTCTCAAAGATCACACCTGTACTCCAGCTCAGGCCAAGAGAGCAAAGACACACGCAAAGCCGGGTAAAAAGGAGAATCAGTTTACTTCTCAAACTTAACGCCAATTCCCTTCATGTGTTTTTCATTGATCGTTGAAGCTCACATACCAGGGCCGGTTTGGGGGTCCCAGCTATCCCTGGACCAGCAGGAACAGGATTGAAAGGAGGAATTCTGTCTGGGACCATCCCCCATTACCTCATTGATCAAGAGAGAAGTAAAAGAAACACGAAGAAGCATCCACAGACGATCGCTCATATACAGAATCTTTTTTCACTTTCCACAGATGACTCACTTGGCCCGTTTTGGAAACCCACCTACTTAGAAGTCATGTGCATAATAATCTCACCCAGCTGGCTTCAGGAGGCTGGGTGGCATTCCCTAGCTCCTCCCTGTCCCCACCCAGACACCTCATTTCCTCTTCTGGCAACACTATTACCCTAACTTCTACCTTGGGGAGCCCTTAGGGAAAACCTGCATTGCCATCCTTCTATTTATTTCCATGAAAGCCATCATCTTTAAATTCCAGACACAAAGCCTTTGTCACCAGGTTCTTTTTTTCTAAATAATAATGATAATTAATAACAACAACAACGTAAAAGGGAGGTTGACTTAAACACCCATATCACCATTGTGACTATTTCGGGTTAAAAAAAAAAACTCAGATACTTTATTTGGGTAAGAAGCGATTGCTGATAAAATATCAGGTACCTTATCCTCCTCGGTTATTTTCAGGCAGTTATGTTGACAGGAATGTGCATGTAAATACCCTGAATTAAAAACAAAAAACAAAAAACTTTAAAGCAATAGTGTGAGCAAGTTGTAACTCTGCATGGGATTTAACAGTAAGTGGCACCTCTAGGGGGAACTTTCAAAAGACTCTTTCTTAACGTGGGTTTATTTTATTTTATTTTATTTTATTTTGTATGACTGGGTTGATTTCCCAGGTTTATAAAACTCAATTACCGCTCTTACAAAAGAAACCGAGGTGGCATCCTTGCCTCTCATGACAAAGCGCCAGCAGCGAGCCATTACCATTTGGGTCTGGTCCGAAGGAAGCCACCTGGGGAACAAACGGCCTCTTTTCTGCAGGATCCCCAGCAGAACCTTCCAAACGACGGACAATTAATCACCGAATAAATGGCAGAATTGACAACGGCATAATGACAAAGAGAAAGCGGAGACCAGGGGCTCCACCGTGGGTGCTTGCGGCCCGGTCCCCGTGGGTGGAGAAGCCCAGAAGATCGATGGCTCTGCAAGTGCCTGACACTTGAGTGTCTTGTCCTTTGACAAGGGTGGTCAGTCACCACTACCCCCATTCAACAAACCAGGCTGCAAGCATCGCATGGACTCACTTCCTGCGGGGCTGTCAGGAGCCAGGAGAAAATGCCTTTAAATAAATAAATAAATAAATAAATAAATAGGTCCCAATTGGCACCTCAAGCTTAGATGGTAGCAGGGATAAGAGACTCTGCAGATGGCAGTTTCCCCCACTGTAGTGGAAGGCATTGAGGAAGGTTTTGCTGATGACTGCCTCAGATTACCCTAATGCTGTCCTTACTAATTTGAAAAATGATGAATCACTGAGTTCAAACAGGGCTCTGAAGAGTCAATTACACTCAGCAGCAATATCAAAAGCTCATATTTTCCGACACCAAGGAATAAGGCACGTTCTGCCTAATAACAAACCAGAAATGAGGTCCTAATGCCCCATCTCAGTTGACCAAGTCATTAGCAGTAAGAATGTTTCCTCTAATTTTTCAATATTTCTTTCTGGGATATGTACTCCTTTTGCCCCCAAGGAATTCTACTAGCCAAAGTTTATTAACACAAGGAAAAGATTTATAAGAAATGAGATACTGGTGTGCATCACTGAATGCCCTTTGGACACCATCAGTTTTCCGACCTTTTATGAACAAATGAAAAGAGCAGTTCTTGGTCAGACTCATTATCTCCGGAACCACCATCAGCATCCTTGGCGTCTTCACCTCCAGCGCATCCATCTTCGCCCTCTCGCCTTCGCCGCCGCTGTCTCTTCTCCTGTGTAGCATAGAACTTTAAATTTGCACAAAAGAATTTAATGGCATTTTTCACCCCCCCATTGTTAGGTTTGGGCTAACTCGGGCTGAATTCACCTCTTTCCCCATCCTCAGTGGCTGACTCTGTGATGCTCACTTCTCCAGGGAGGGGCAACGGGCATCCACCAAGGGTCTTCTGCTTCTGGGTCTATGAGAAGTCCCTCTTCCCCAAATGTTTACCCTAGCCATCAGGGGCTCTAAGTTTCACATCCCATATGATAGGTTTAGAGACAGTATGACTACTCTGGACTAGGGACTCAGCAGTGACACAGAATAAGATTCCTCTCAGTCTCTCTGAAATCTGCAGGGGTGGGGGGACCATGAAGAGCCCTATTTAGCTTTATTTGTGCACCTGAATTCTGCTCAGAGGCCCTGCCATGCTCACATTCTGACACGTTAAGAGCTCTATTAATTCTGGGTGTGGTGGTACATGCCTTTAATCCCAGCACTTGTAAGGCAAAGAGTTCCAAGCCAGCCAAAACTACTAAGTGAGACTTTGTTATCTCCAAAACAAAACAAAAACAAACAAACAAACAAAACCTTCTACTACTAAATCTTGTACTCAAAAAAAAAAAAAAAATCTATCTTAGTGACTCCTGGATCTCCTTATAGTCCTAACTCTAATGCATAGCCCAGTTGCTGCCCATTCCGTGGGCTTTCTCCATGTCTGTCAACTCTGCCTTGTCACATCACATGTGTCCTTGTATGATTGTAGCTCTACAGTCAAGAGTTCCAAGGGTCAGGTCATGGAGATGGTGCAGTTGGTAGAGCACTTGCCACACGATTATGAGATCTGGAGTTCAGCCCCTTAAACCCGTGTAAGAGCTGCACAGTCATGGTCACTGCCCCTAAGCCCAGGACTGGTATTCCTCACGGGATTCCTCCGAGCGAGCCTGCTACCCAGGCTCACTGGAATCAGCATGCATTCGGTACCCTCATAGAAGTAGAGAGTAGTCGAGGAAGGCGTCCCAATCAATGTTAAGCCTGCATGCACATGCATGCTTGCCCATGTGCACCCACACGTATGTGAAGTGCATACACACAGGCATGCACAACACACTCATGCTCAACACACATACAAAAAATAAATCATTGTTAGCCAGGCCTGGTGGTGCATGCTTGTAATCCCAGCACATTGGGAGGGAGAAGCTGACAGATCTCTGTGAGTTCAAGGCCAGCCTGGTCTACAAAGTGAGTCCAGGACAGCCAGGGCTACACAGAGAAATCCTGTCTTGAAAACCAAGAAATAGGGGCTGGAGAGATGGCTCATAGGTTAGGAGCACAGACTGCCTTTCCAGAGGACCAGGGTTCAAATCTCAGCACCCACATGGCAGCTTACAACTGTCTATAACTCCAGTTCCAAGGGATGTGACACACTCACACAGACATATATGTAGACAAAACACATAAAGTGAGAATAAAATGTAAAAACCTGCTTTAAAAAAGAAAAAGAAACAAATAATTTATAAACATGGTAGTTTCCCATGCTTCTAGGTGCATTTTGTCCTCAACCACAAAGGGAAGTGTGTTTTTGTAGGTTGTGGGTGTTCAGCCACAGTCATCTCTTCACTGATTAGAGTTTTATGTTTTCTCTAGACTCAACAGAGAAGAGGCCCTTGCACTTGAGATCTTTTAAACTCTTCCCCCAGAGAGCCTCTCAGGCATGTGAGTAGCACAGAGGGAAGAGATCCCTTTGAAAGAGTAGAGGAGTATGGAAATGGGTGGCTGACTGCACAGAATCCTCAACTAGTCAGAAATGAGCCCCCTTCTCAGCAGGTGTGCTAAAAGGCCTTAGTGGCTTTCATCTTTCCTATAAAGTTTTCTCTAATAGCTAGAAAGTTTAATCTTATGTTCCGAACGTGCCCTAGATTCAAACATGTTAGCCTCAAGTAGAGCCTGCTGTCCTCTTTCCCAAACCCTTGCTACACCAACCCCGTCCTTTCCCTCAACAGACTGGACCTCCCTTCCGGCTTCTCTACACCTCAGCCTGGCCCCCTTCAACTCCATCACTCTTCTTTGGAGCGCCCTCTCTTACAAGGTCTTAGCGTCTTCCAACAGCTCCCTCAGGAGGCTGTGACCAACCTTCTTGTATACCAGAGAGAGGGAATTTTGGCATCATGACATCATCCCACATCCTCAGAACATGACCTCAGATGAGGGACTTCAATTCTCCTGGACCATTCCCACATCTAGGGAATGGGAGGGTGAATTTGCACTATGGGTATTATCAGAAAGAAAAACATGAAGTAACGTATGAGAGATGCGAACCCTCGATGCTGTGCAACCCTTGACGAATGTTATCACTGTTGCTGTTATGATATTGACTGCAGTACATTGCTAGACCTGGGGGCGGGGGTGAGGTACCATTTTTCTTTCTGATAGGCATTTTGTACAACCTCTCAAACACTATAGAGTATGCAGTGAGCCACATTTATGGAAATAAATTAAACACCTAGGGTCACGATGCCTTCCCTAGCTCTGCCTGTGCCCACGTTTCATCTCATTTCAGGGCTTGGCTGCCTCAACAGCCCTGCTCATCTTATGGCCATCAGCATCCCCTGCGGCCTTGTGTTGTGTACACACATCCAGCTCCAAATGTCCTCGTGAGGAGAGAGGACCATTTTGAGTGTGCTGTGTTGGTTTTACAGGGCAAAAAGCAACTGCTCACCCCCTAGGGCAAGAGAACAGTGGGCCATTCCTTTCTCCCTGTGAACCATTTGGTGACTTTTAAAGTTTTCATTGCATAAACATTTGGGCATTAATAGTGAAAATTGCTGTCTTAAGTCGATTTGTTTGTTTGTTTTTCAGGTACCTGTAATCCGCTAGGGCAACCCGCCGCGCTCTCGTTTTGTGTAAATGTTCCCAGCTCACACGCAGACGTGTTATTACACTGTTGAATAGCAGCAGCCTTGCAATTCTGTGTTCTACCTCCCTCCTCCCCCTTTCTACTTATTATAGCATGTACGATTCCGTGTTGCCGCACTTTGTTATTTGAAAGGCTGCCAACAGCTTTCTTACAAGGGGGAGAAAAAACTGGAAAAGCCAAAATGTTGGCAGTACCACTTGACATCCCACTACAGTGGGATTCCCCCCCCCCCCCCCCCCCCCAGTTTCCTCCGCCATTCTTGCTGGAATCCTCTCTCTTTGCTTTAGGAGTCAGCTGATAATTTTGGGCAGGAGAGATATGTGAAAGCAGGGACAATATGAGTCTCCAAAATGCCTAGGACAGCACACTGGTGCTTTTGGAGAAGTCACTGGGAAAGGGTGGCCGTGTGAGATGCCCTCGGCCCCTTCGGCAGAGAATCGGATTCCTCTATTCCAGGGTGGTGATGAGTACCTTGAAAAGGCCGACGATGACCAGGGAAAAGTGCTGGAGGAACTACTGGTTTGACCCATAGGCTCTGGGCAGAGAGGTGACTCGGTGATTGAGAATGCATGGTGCTCATGCATAGAGCATAGAGGACCCAGGTTCTATTCCCAGTGCAGGTATGGTGGCTCACAATCATCCATAACTCACATTTCAGGGCCTCCAACGCCCTCTTCTGGCCAGACACACAGGTGGTGCAACAAGCATATTTACAGACAAAACACCCATACATAGAAAATAATGTTAAAACAACACCTTAGGTTCTTAGGGGCTGGGGAGATGGGTTAGTTGATAAGACACCTGTTGTACAAGCACAAGGACCCGAGTTCAAACCCTCAGTACTCTAGTAAAGGGCACATGTAGTAGCACACATCTGTGGCCCCTGTACTGAGAAGGAGGCTGCCTGAGGGATGTAGACAGGTTAATCCCTGGAGCTTGCTGGCCAGCCAATTCAGCCAATCAGTCACTGTTTAGAGGGAGACTCTGTCTCAAAGCATAAGATAGAAAGTGATGGAGGAAGACACATGATGTCGACCTCTGGTCTCCACCTACATGTGCATGTGCACACAAACATGTATACACACACACACATACACACACACACACACACACACACACTCAAGTAAGTAAAATAAAAACTGTAGGCTCTTGGCTTCCGGTAAGGTTGGATTGGATTCCAAATTCTACCTTCACTTTGTGGACTTTGGGTTTGGACACATTATATGCCTCAGTCTCTGTTCTACAAAATGCCCCCTCAGATGTTTGTGGGGATCAAATGAGAGAATCTATCAAGCGACAAGTTACATGTAACTTGCCAGGTGTTGTAGCACACGCCTTTAATCCCAGCACTTAGGACACAGGGACAGGCAGTCTGCAAAAAGAGTTCCAGGACATCCAGGGCTACACAGAGAAACCATCTCTCAAAAAAAGCCATAAATTTATTAATTGATTAGCTAACTAATTAATTAAAGTGACATTCTTACCATTATTCTCATTATTGCTGTTCTTGCTTCGGGGATGAATCATGTTAGGTGACCCCGGGGACCACAATTCTGCTTTTCTTACCTGGGAGCTGGATTAAACAAAGAGTGTCTCATTCGTTGCTAAATTCAGTCAAACCTTTGGGCCTGACGCAAAATAGGGGTTCAGCAAATGTTCGTTCAGCATCGACTGGAAGTATGCACAGGAGGGACACAAAGGTTTTTTGTTTTTGTTTTTTTTTGGTCAATTCTGGCAAATGCCAGCTTTGGTCTCCTTGTTCTCTCTCTCATACGTTTGTTCACTTGTGTCAAGGGGGTGAGTGTGTGCAACTGTACTCAGAGGACAATCTGCAGAAGTCTGTTCTCTCCTCCACCCACCACGTGGGTCCCAAGACTTGAACTCAGATCACCAAGCTGGTCTGCAAGTGTCTTTATCTGCCAACCCTTCTCATGGTCATCTTATGCTTTGAAAAGGCAAGAGGCAACCAGACGGCATTCATTCCAGGAGTGCTAATATGGACTTCCAGTTTTGTTTTGTTTTTTTCCTTCCTTCTTCCTCCCACACATTTATTTCCCTTCCTTTGGAGGGAAAAGTATAAATGTGCCTGCGAAACTGGAGCATGAGCTGTGTATGGTGCACTTCTGCCTGCTAGCAAGAGGCTTTAAGTCAGCAGGGAGGGGCTAGATGCAGCCCATCTATAGCACTTGCCTAACTCGGTGGGAGGGCCTGGGTCGGAGCCCTTAGACCACAGGAGAAAACAAAAGCGAGACCATAGACAGCTCCCTGAAGGCAACTAAAGAAAACACAAACATGGGTTCTCAGAGCCAAAAAGAAACTGATTTATTGGGTAGAAAAACACCATAGAAACTCCTATGTCATTAGATAAATAACAATTAAATGAAGAGGAGGTAAATATGAAACGGGGGAAGAGGGACAATAATCTGAGGTGGTTCGAAGAGGGAGTCTAAATTCTAGATAGAAGAGTTTATATAAAAAGGTTTGCTAGTTGGGGAATCCTTTGTTTTTGTTTTGTTTTGTTGTTTTTTATTTAAGATATGGGGCTTTTGCCTTGATTTGCTGGTGTTTTTCTTTTTGCCAGCAACCATAGTCTTACTCATAACAACCTTGTTACAATTAATTAGTATCTACAGAAAAAGAATAAATTATACTTTAAAATCAAGTTATCAAACAAATCAGAAGACACTTATTTCTGAAGAATTTTCTGGGAGAAGCTATGTCTCACATCTTTCTGAAAGTTTTTTTCTACCTTTAGATCTTAATATTCAACAACTCACAAAATATGATTGTTTTATAAACAAACCAAATTACAAAAAAAAATTTAACTTTTTGCTTTTAAGCCAATTGAACTGGGATTTAGAAATGGTGCCTTTAATGCTTACATTTTCTTCTCTTTGTTTTAAAAAACTAGATGTCTTATTAAAATTAAACTTTTTAGATAAAATTTTGCATTTTTAATGAGAAGGTTCAGCACCTAGGGCATTGCAGAGCTCGTTAGATAGTTTCACTTGCTTCTGCACAGGGTATATTATCAATAAAATCCACTCCATTATATTTAAGTGTCTATTGAATGAAAAAAGAATGTTCCTGCATCCCCCTCTATGGGGGACGCTAGCCTATCTCTGTGTGACCCAGGAACAGAGAGAGCCTTCTTCCCGGGTGCCCACGTTTCCGGAAGGTTCTTTCCCTCCGAAAGGAAAGGGAGCTGAAATACGTGACACTGTCTGATCGATCAGGCGTTTTCTTGAGGTCTGTGGGTGGACTGGGCTCAGAGATTAAAGTGGTGGCGGATCTTTGCTTGTCATAGCCAAGCAGTCTCTGCAAGATGTCCGTTTATAGGACAGGCGATCCTTCTGGAACAGCCAAGCCCATGCTTAGCATTTCATTTCCTCTCCTGAGTGCCTGTCTACAGTGATCGCGGGTGCCGGCATCCAATGGGCACACAGAAGTGGTTTCCTGGCCAAAGAGATGAAATATGAGGAGGTTCGCCTCCTGGTCCAGCTGGGGTGCTCAGAGACATCATGGTCCAATGATCTACTCAATGGGCTGGAAATTCTAGACTAATTATATCGTTTTCAGATCAGCCTTGCTGCGCAAGCAAGATGAAGCTCCTCCCTCCTCTGGACCTAGACCTGGGCTGGTTGGTGACAGGCCATTACCACCTTTCTGGGCCTGAGTTCCTCATCTGTGAAACAGAGGGCCCTCGATAACTGCGTTCCTTTCTTCCTTGCCATCATTGTAAGGCTAAAAATGCATATTAAAAAACTCCAGGAGATGGGCATGGTGGCGCACGTCTTTAGTCCCAGCACTCGGGGGCAGAGGCAGGTGGATCGCTGTGAGTTTGAGGCCAACCTGGTCTGCAAAGTGAGTCTAGGACAGCCAAGGCTACACAGAGAAACCCTGTCTCAAAAAACTAAAGCAACAACAACAAAAAAATTCCAGGAATATGTACAGTGCTGAGCAAATTGGTTGTTCCTAGTGCTAGTATTGCTACTAAGGATGAACTTGGGACCCAAATCCAGGTTTCGTGACCCCCATTCCAGCATGCCTGTACTTTGGACAGCTCACTTCCTTTCGCTTTCCATGAACAACCAGCAAAGCTCCAGCTCCATGCAGTTTGGATTCGCAACAGTCACTCCCACAAAGGTTCTTTGAGCATGTCAGAGCATTGGCTTATTCCAGAATGGCGTCCCCCAAGCCCCCCACCCCCTGCCACCAAGCTAGCACGTCTTGGAGACATTCTGTCCATTCTTAAACTGAACTCAAGAAGATATGGTACGGTCTTTTTATTTAAAGCAAACGTGGAAGTTAGCTGTACGTCGGAGTTCTCAAAGGCATAGAAAGTTTCCCTTGGCGGGTTAGACATAGAATGGCAAGGCCGCCTCTCTCCATGCCGAATTAGACTTAGCCCTCCTGTCATTATATCCCTACTTAATTCTTCAGTAATTGGGGAGCCGTGGTCTTTGCAAATGTCGCAGTTTTAACCGCAGTGTATTTACTTCTGGGTGGGTTAGCATGAATGCGTCGATTGTATTGGATTGCCAATTTTGTGGGAGTGATTTGAAAGCCTGCAGAATAAACTGTTATTTCCCTCAGGGAAATGGGAAGGGGAAAGTGGCAGCACTTTATGTTTCGCCCCCTTTGGCTCATATTTGCATGAAGCCTTCATAAGCAAAGGCTGCTGGAGTCCTGGGTGTAATGATAGCGTTGGGACTGAGAGGTCTGGACCCGGCTGGAAGGTGGAGCTTGTGTAGGAGGTGATTTTTTCCATGTAGATGTGAAGGTGAAGAAATATTTATTAGTAGAAATTACATAAGGAGATTGGGGGGGTAGCCTTTTTTTTAAGGCACCTGTTCACAATGTAAGCCAAAGTCCTCAACTGACTCAGTTTCCACAGTAAAGACAGCTCTTGCCACATCCATATGCAACTGTCAGTCATTCTGTGGAATGTCTGCTTGTCTCTCCTTATGCTAGAAGATTCTCCTGGTTAGGGTAATAATGCAACTAGATTGAATATATTAGCTAACTGGAAAGTGGCACAATGCATCTCTCTCTCCCCCCCCCCTCCTCTCTCTCTCTCTCCTCTCTCTCTCTCTCTTTTCTCTCTCTCTCTCTCCCTCTCTCTTCCCCCCCCTCTCCCTCCCTCTCTCTCTCTCTGTTCTTTGAGACAGGGATTTTTTATGTATAATAGAGCCTTGGCTGTCCCGGCCTCGCTTTGTAGACCAGGCTGGCCTTGAACTCACAGAGATCTGTCTGTCTCTGCCTCCTGAGCGCTGGGATTAAAGGCGTGTGCCGCCACTGCCTGGCCTGAGTCTCTCTTCTTTTACTGATATGACTAGAATCTTGGGGGGGTGGGGGTAAGGGCGGAGGGACAGTGTCCAAAGCCGATAATGTGCCAGGCCTTCCCACACAGGTCTATCAATCACCCTGCCAGTAACATCGATAGATTAACCCGAAGCTTCCTAGCCCCACACAGCTCCCCATTCCTCTCCCATTGTACTCTTTCTTGTTTTGCTTTCTGAACAAATCACTAATGAATCCAAGGATGATGACTATGGAAGGTTTTGTGTTTAAATACTACTACAATGTGCGCAGCATAGACAGGAGGTACAGGCACCAAACTGGTGGCCCTGCAGAATGGAAATGTGCCAATGCCAAAAAAAAAAAAAAAAAAAAAAAAAAAATGGAGATCACCGTCATCACACAGCAGAGCAGGTGAAGTTTGGCAGCCCACTGGTAAGGCTTAGATTTCAATCAGTCAGCCCAAAAGGCTTGACATCACCGCTGCTCAGTGAGCCATGGGGCTCACAAGGTCTTGATGAAAACAATTCAAGTAACAAGATGCCCGGACCTTGCTCTCGGTTCTCTTTGGGTTTGGTTTTAAATAGTATATCAGGTTGTGCAGGGTGGCCTGAAGCTCCCGATACAGTGATGAGTTTCTGGTTCTTCCACACTCCAAGCACTAGGATTATAAACTCCCACCAACCATGCCTGCTTTGTGCAGTGCGGGGATCAAACGCAGGGCTTCCTCAACATTAAGCAAGCACTTTATCAACTGAACGGTATCCTCAAGCCTAAGGGAAGAAAAGAAAGGTATAATTCAGTTTTAGAGCAATTGTCTTGCAAGCTCCTGGGTAGAAGGGATGGAGGAGGAGAACGAGGAGGAGGTGGGATGGGACAGAGGAAAGAAAGAGGGAAGGAGAAGGCAAGAAAGAAAATGCAGAATGCAAATGTGCTAGAATGAAGGGAGCACCTAGCGGGGTGGAGTCGGAGAGATGGCTCAGCAGTGTAGAGCGCTAGCTGCTATTACAGAGGACCCAGGTTTGAGTCCCAACTGTCTGTAACTCCAATTCTAAGGGCTCTGACATCCACTTCAGGCACACTTGTGACGCTCAGGCATCCGTGCAAGTAAAACACCCATACACATAAAATAAAAGTGTGTGTGTGTGTCCATATGTAGGCATGTGTATGTGTTGCATCCCCCTGGAGCTGGACTTACATATGATTATTATGCTCTTCTCAGTCTGGGTGCTGGGAACCAAACTCAGGCCCAGCGTAGGAGCAGGAGGTGCTCTTAGGTGATGAGCCATCTCTCAAGGCCCCTAGGCCCTGTTTCTTTCATTCCCTCCACCTCTGCTGTCGATCCAAATACCAATCATGTGAGATGGTACACCCCTAACCATCAGAAAGCAAGCACATAGCCTCAAAGGAGTCACCAAACCCACTTGAAACCACTCCTTCATGGCCCACATGAGCAATCTGCAGCCAGAAGTATGTTGGTGACATGGCGTATGTATGTTCTAAAATCACCTTAAGGCCACTTGACCATGTTTGAACACTATTTGTACGCTTGCATTGTCGCTAGAGTTTTCATCAATTCTAAACAGATTAAGGTTGGAGCAGCTTTTGTTCTTGGGTTCAGTTAACAGGAAAACTCAACTAACTTTGCTGGTTAGCGGAGTCCTAATCTTCCTGTTGCCTAACCTTGCAGCCTATTCCCAGGAGGCTACATGGAGCGCTGCCATGAGGGGACTGATGAGTCATGGGTGTGAAACTGCACTTAGTGAAAAGTACCTGCTCTGGCATCTGCATTATCTCTACCCCCCCCCAGCCCCCCTCCAGCCCCCCTCCAAGGAACAGCAGCCAAGCACCACCACCATCCCTTAATTCACTGAGTCTGCTTGATTTCACCAGACGAAGGCCCATCCCTACACAGATCTCTAAAGGACCAAGCACCAGGAAGGAATGTCAGATGCTTCAGAAATATCTGTTGACTGATTGAGCTTACACCAATCAAAGACATTGGCTTTCCTGGTGCTCTCGTTTACGAGGAGATGGGGCAATAGCACCCACCCACGCCTATCTCACGGGGAGGCCCGGAGCATGAGAGCCACAATGGAGATGCGATCCTTGGAAGGGAAGTGTGATGTGTTTCATGAATACTTAACCACCAAGACAGAGCACCCGGTCCCTAAGAAGCCACTCTCGGCCATCGAGAAATGTACCAGCTTATTCTTAATCTAAACATGGCCTCATTCTCCAGGTCACTCCACCTAAACTTTACAACTCTTTACCAAAACTCCCCACCCAGTTGCTTTCCTGAGGTCAGACCCAGCCCTGGTTAAGGTCACTTTCAAGGTGGCTAATCTACTCACTTTTTTTGTTTTGTTTTGTTTTGTTTTGTTTTTGGATTATATTTTTCCTTACCTCAGTCCCTCCTGAGGCAATGGCACGTTCTCCAAGACAAGGTGGGGAAGAAGCTTTGTCTTTTATAGAACCTTCTAGAAGATTCAGCTATATTTACTCAATCTTTGCGTGAGAATGCATAGCATCAGGTCAGCAGCAGACACTGGACAGAAGTGTCCAGACTTCTAACACTGGTTAATGAAGAAAGTGCAGACATCGCTCAGATTTTAACTCTTTGTGATCCTCACAGGCACCTCACCGGGCTCCTGTACTTTTAATCCTGACCTTATTTCACAATGTATCTTTTCTTTTTGTTCTTTTTTCATTTTTTCCCCCTTTGGTGGTGGGGGAGTGTTCAAGACAGGGTTTCTCTGTCTAGCCTTGGCCATCCTGAAATTTGCTCTGTAGACCAGGCTGGCCTCGAAATCAGAAATCTGCCTGCCTCTGCCTCCCAAGTGCTGGGATTAAAGGCTTATGAGACCACGCTCAGCAATGATGTATCATTTTAAGTTAAGGGGAGTCTTGTTGTTGTTTATGTTTTATATGTATATGTGTGTGGGCATGCATGCCACAGCACACATGTGTGGAGGTCACAAGACAGCTTTCGGGAGTCCGTCTTCTCCTTGCACTAGGTAGGCCTCAAAGATGGAAGTCATCTTCTTAGTCCCGGCAGCAAGCGCCTTCACCCACTGAATGATCTCACTGAGCGTCTGGGTATACCTTAGGTCTGTTTTGTAGAATCAAGCAAAGTATATGAAAGAGTTTACTTTCTTAATCACTTCTTAGGATGAGGTCTATTTTGGTGGTTTCTTGGTCTTGACCAAGCTTCCCCAACACTGCTGGGGCCCCAACCCAGGGAGGTTCTTATTTTAGTGGGCCTGGACTACTGCCCAGTAATTTGGATTTTTAATAAGTTCCCAGGTGAGGCTGGTCCAAAACCTACCCCTGAGAACCTCTAATGTATCGTAGCTGAGGACCGCAAGGAATCCAGCCTGCTTTATAAAGGCCAGTTCAGCCACTTAAGGATTCCCCGCGCCTGCTTGTCCCACTTTTCATAAGTAGGTTCTTAATCAATGGTCGGGTTTGCTCACGGTATTCTTGGGCCACACCATGGTAATCTATGACACTGATGGATATCTCCGTCTGCACAGATAGATCTTTCTATCAAGGAGTCAGTTTAGACAGGAACTTTATTATTATTATACTGTGATTATGTAGATACTCACTGGCATAGGCCCATGTCTTACTTCCTACTTAAAGGGTAAGCACTGCCAACTCTGTTTTGTTCGCCATTACTGTTCATTGTTACAGAAAAATCATGTTTGGGACCAGAATGTGTCCCAGATGTAAGTACAGCCACCAGGTTGCTTTAAAGGTAAAGTAGGGTTAGGGTAATAGGGTTAGGACTAGGGTTAAGGTTAAGCTTAGGGTTACTGTTGGGGTTAAGGTTAGTGTTAAGGTTAGGGTTAGGGGTTGGGCTTAGGGCTGGGGTTAGGGTAAGGTTATGATTATGGTAGGTTAGGCTTATCTTTATGGCTAGGGTTAGGTTCAGGGTTAGGTTAAAATGTATCACGTTTTGAGTTTTCCAGGATCCCACAGGCAAGTACTCCAACCCCATCTGTTTAATTTTTATTCTTACCATAAAGCTTTTTTGGCGATTTGAATCTATTATTGAAAATTCTAGCTCATCTCCCTGCACTTAACAATTGTTCCATGGTTAACGATACTGATTTAGTTTGTTTTTTTTTTTCCAATGAAGGTATGATTACATAATAACATTTAGGTAGAAATGGTCAGTTTTTAACTGTCAAATGCAGTTGGATGATGAGGCTGGGAGTTGTTTTGGTTTTGTTTTAAGTAGTTGCAACAACTATTACCCTCATAGGCTGAATGTTCCTAATCACATACCAACTGCTGTATATGAACATTTTCCTTTTACCTGTGAGGTAAGGCTAGTCCTTAATTTTAGTCTTTAAAAAAAAATGAGACATAGAAGTTATTTTCCTATAAGAGTAGATTAGAATTTTGGGTCCTGTGCTGTGTGTGTGTGTGTGAATCCCTAGTGAGCTTCATGAGAGTAGAAAAACAAAGCTATGCCCCTGCATTTTTTACTGCCTCCAGTCCAGCGTAAGAACTCAGGCAACCTATGTTGAAAGAGTCAATGAATGAAAACCCCCATCTGCTGCTTCATTCCTTATTCCACTGCAGGGTTTCCTTGCAGAACAATTTGCAATTGTCCTGGAATTTATGAGCACACTTCCTTAGGCATCCAAACCCAAATTGTTCCTGCCTCAAAATGTGTACGTGTCTACATTCCCCAACTGTGTTCACACACAGAGGCCCCGTAGAAGAAGCCCTTGTCTAAAAAAGTGCTTTCCAGTTATTCACAGTGACTGTCCCGGCCACAAATATGACTCATCACCTCATCACTCCCATACCACAGAGGGGAAGCACATGGCCAAACCTCACTCAAGGTCAGATCCTAAGGAAGAATGGAGTCGGGCATAAAACTGGTGACCCTGGCTAGCTATAGCTATGCCCGAGGCTCCTGGTCTCTTCCAAGATTTCTACATTGCTCTAAACACACACCTCTTTGCCAGCTGTTTACCCCATCTTTCAAGTGGAAGCAAGTCCTTTCAATTAGGCTCATTGGGGGAAACCCACTCCAGTTCTCTGCAGTAGAAACAGCCCAACCAGTTCACCTAAAATAAGAGTTGACGCCGTCATTGTCTGCATTCGGAATCTGTTCTGACAGCATTTTCAAGTTGGCTAGTGTCCCACCAGTAATGACCTGGAATACAAAAACAAAGGCTCTTCTCAATTTGTTTCCCTACCTTAGAGGGCTGTCTAGGGCCTCTCGGGATGTTTATCTCAGTCTCTAGTGGATCTTTTTCTACTTAAATATTTTATTAAGTTCTTACCAACCAATACATGGTGGCACCTGAGCACGCGTGCGCGCGCGCACACAGACACACACACACACACACACACACACACACACACACACACACACACACACACACTATTTCCATGTCTCTACAGGAGTCCCAGAAAACAGGCTGGTATTTGTACCAACTGAACAAGTCGTCCTGATATACCTCCATCCAGGCTTTGTTTACACTCTGTAGAAGAAACGAGCCACTAAAGAAAACAAAATAGATATTAAAAATCACACTTGGAATTTAGGTGCTAACTTGTCTTTGTTCCCAATTTCATAATCAGATTTCAAGTTTACACTAGCATTTTTAATGGCGCCACATCTGTGTGGTTCCTTTGAAATTTTCATAGTCTCATTAATTAAAGGACCGAGGAACACAACAGGTGAGAGGGGGGGAAAAAAGGTCATGTGAGAACAAAACTGTTGGGGAACCGGGTATTTAATTGGCTGTACCTTCCAGGTAGTCCTCCTCTGTGGAAAGGTGCTCCAGCCTGGCTGGTGTGAAATTGATCTTAAGACCACGGTTACACCCTTCCCAAGTTCTCTAGAATTTGCGAGAGAAACCCTCAAACCTCAAAGTATATCTCTAGAGAGCTCTTGGTTCAACTGGGAACCACTAATGAGTAATCAAGACAAGCCAACGTGTAGACAGTAGCCTGTTCTGTCAAACTCACACACCACAAAGGGAACCCAGGGCTTGTGTGGTGAGTTGCCTGGCGGGCAAGAGAGAGTAAAGGGAAAATGTCAGTAGTTTGCCTGTCTCCCCGCTACCACACACATACTTCCCAAGCAGGAGAAGAATGCTGGAATTGCAGCCTGGGTGAGTCACTTCAAACTAGTTTTTAAAATGACTTTCAAGGTCTGGATAGATAGCTCCGCAACTAAGAGTGCTTCCTGCTAGGATCAGGGTTCAGTTCCCAGCACCTATGTCAGGTGACCAACAGCTCCTCTCAGTCCTGCTCTAGAAGGTCTGAGGGCCTCTTCGGGCCTCCAAGGCACCCACACACATGTAGAAGTCCCCACACCTCTCTCTCCCTCTCCCTTTCTACCCCCCAACACACACCTTTTTTTTTTTAATCTAAATAAGAATTACAACCAAACCCAACATCATAGGGCAATAGCTGATTAATCTTGATTGTCAGTTTGACAGAATGTATAATCACCATGGAAACAAATTAGCAATCTCTGAGGCGTGTCTGTGAAGTTTTGCTGTTGTTGTTTTGGGTTTGTTTGTTTTGTTTTGTTTTGCTTTTTAGTTAGGCAAATTGAGACAGGAAGCCCAGCCCTAAATGTGGTCAGTACCTTCCACAGGCTGGGATGCCAGACGGAACAAAAGGGACAAAACGGGAGCTGAACAGCAGCTCCCCTTCCTGACTGTGGCTGCACTGCGACCAGCCACTTGATGCTCCTTCTGCTGGGACTCCCCCACAAATGGTGCCCAGGCCTTCCCTTCCTTAAGCTGCTTCTTGTCAGGTATTCTGTCACAGAGGTGATGCAAGCCAGCGACGTGACAGACTACTGGGGCACATCTTTCCTTCAGCTCAATTTTCTCCCTTCTTAAGTCAAGGGCAGAGCCTGGGAACTCAGACATTCTCAGAAGAAAGGCATCTAATGTTTACATGTAGCAGACAGGGTATGAGAGGCACACGTGTACTGCAGACCAGCCTTACATTCCCACTTTTAGAGACATTATGGTAATGAGACACAAGTTGCTTTCTCATTACGTCAATAATGAAAACACAGAACACAGTGGTAAGCTGTAAATGACACCAGGTCTCCATGGTGGCAGTCGGATGTGCCAGGAACTATGACAAAGGAAAACATAAGGAACCCACCCAGGGGTGGCACATCAGGTGTTGCCAAGCTAGAATCTATGGTCCAGGAATACCAAAGACAAGACACTTTGAGAGACGTTGAAGGCTGAACTGTCCTCATGTTGGCAAGTCATTCTAGGTTCTGTTTGCTTAAGAAACTTTGGTCCTATGAGCACAGTGTGGACCAAAGTACAAACAAATAAACAAATGCGGTATTAAAGAATCAATAAACCAGGCCTGGGCATGAGGACGCGGCTGGAGCTCTTTTGGTAGAATTCTCCCCCAGTATGGGGTAAGTCCTGTGTCCAATCTCCACTATGGGATAAACTAGGTATAGAGGGGAACACATGTAAGCCAAGCATTCAGGAAGTTGAAGAGATACAGAAGTCCAAGGTCATCATCAGCTGCACAGCAAGTTTGAGACCGGCCTGGTATACATGAGACCTTGTCTCAAAGAAACAATCAATAAACCAAAAATGATTCATGCAGCTAGGAGTTGTGGCATACAACTTTAATCCCAGTGCTCAGGAGGCAGGGGCAGGCAGATCTCTGTGAATTCCAGGACAGCCCTGGTCTACACAGAGAATTCCAGGAGAGCCAGGCAACAGAGAGGAACCCTGTCTCAGATAGATAGATAGATAGATAGATAGACAGACAGATAGGCAAATAGGTAGATAAATAGGCAGATAGATAGGCAGATAGATAGGCAGATAGATAGATAGATAGATGATAGATAAATATCTACATACATAAAAACATACATAGACACATACACACATACATACACAATATACATACACAGACATAATATACACATACATACATAGGTAAATAACTAAGTTTAAAAGGTGTGCAACACCACACTTAGCGCTTAAAAAACATTGTGTGTAAGCTCTAAGCTCTGCCTTCAGGCCTTGAGATGGTTCTCTTCGCCTCCTCCTCCCCAGCACCTCCCTGACTAGGCCTTCAACCGTCATTCCCCGACCCCCACCGCTGCCCTCCATCCCAGGCCTATTATTGGCTAAACCTAAACCAGTACACAACCCGAGCCAACCAGATGGCTCAGCAGGCAACAGCGCTTCCTGCCAAAGCTGATGACCTGACTTTGATCCTCAGAACGCACATGGTAGAGAGAGAGAACCAGCCCCTGCAAGGTTTCTTCTGAGCTCTACACGTCACCCATGGTACATGTTTTCCCTAACCCTCACGAAACAAACAAAGACATACATACATACATACATGCATACATACATACATGTCTTTTTTTTTTTAAGAAAAGGAAAAGCAAAGGCAATCTTCTTAGACTGTATTTGAAGATATGGAGAGCCCCCCCCCCCAAAAGATTCAGTGTTTGAGGCAGTCAGAAATCTCCCACTGGGCAGAAATTGGATCTCACACCCAAGCCTCTAGTATGGATTTTGGGGGGTTGTTTGTTTGTTTTGTTTTTTGTTTTTCGACATGGGGTTTCTCTGTACAGCCTTGGCTGTCCTGGATTCCCTTTGTAGACCTGTATGGGTTTATTTGCCGTCACTCTAACAACATGGTTTGCATGACCGGAACAAGGTAAATGAGCGACAACTGTGTGAGTCACGGGGAGTCCCCTGTTGGATGGCACATCGTCATAGCTCCCGCCGTTACAATTATTATCACTCCTGTTCACTGTCATGGGAAAGGGACCCCACCATTCTCTGCCATTGGCAGTCAGCCGAGGTATAGAGGCATACAAATCAGTATCCGTACAGCATGACTTAGCACCACGTACGCGTTCCCCCTGAAATTCAGTCGGAAGACGACAGTATTTCCCTCCAGGAAGACACAATTCAATAACCTCCACTGACAGACTTACAGGGAATGCTTCAGCGTAGCTCACAGCCACTGGCTCTCAAGGTTAAGGGGTGGACTCAGTCCCAGATATATTAGCCCAAGGAAACAATTTCTACCCCAATTCCCCCAAACTCGTACAACAGAAGAGCACGGTATGGTACAGAGAGCAAGGCAGAGAGGCCACACTGGGCTCGGTCTAGATTTTAAAGTTCTCATCTGTGGCCTAAGAGATTGAATGAGATCACTCTAAGAAACTCCTTTAGAGTTTTAGCATCTCCTACATTTCTCACAGGTGACAGAAGCTGATTTGAGATGTTTTGATCACACACGTGCGTGTACACACACACACACACACACACACACACACACACACACAAAATCTTTAAAGGTTTTCATATCCTAGTGACTTAATGAAGAAGCAGTTAAAGATGCATCCTACCCTGATATAAGCTAATTGCTTTTTGTGGTCACCATTGTTGCTATTTTATGTTGATATTTTTCTACATTCTAAAAAATTTAGAATATATTTCTAATTATATTTTTTTTTACAAAGTTCTTTCACTATCTACTCTTCCCCATTTTTGCAATTTGGTAAACACATGCCCCGCAGATTGTTTTTGACCATCTATTAAATGACAATAGCAAAAGGGAAGGAAACGTTTGCAATTCCTTAGCTTTGGTCTCCACAGGGAAACCTATTATACTTCTTAAAGTCTTTGGCTCCCTCCACGTCCCCCACCCTCTACCCACCCACCACCCACTCCCAAGCAAACATCCTAGGAAAAGGAGGAAATTACAGCAGACACCAGAAAATCCACACGCCCGGCACCTCTGCCCATCTCTCTACTTTTCCACATCCCGGGCCTCTTCTGTAACAAAGAGTTGAAGATTGATGCTTTCAGGGATAATGAAGCCTGGGGCCACATTTAAGGCAGACCGATGAGTTGCCGCTTCTTCTCTGCATGGGCCGAGAGATGGGAGAGAAATCAGCAGATTTCCATGTGTTAATGTTCAACTAGTACAGTGACGGCTATAAAGCACTGGGCGGACGAGAGTGGCTTGACAGGGCCTGCCCTTCCAGCCTATTGAAGTAGGCCTGTACTTGCCGTGTAAGTCCCCTTGTCTAATTAGCTACTGCGCTGTCCCCCCGCCTCCCCGCGCCTGAAGGAGACTTCCTCGAGGAAAAGTCTTGTCACTGAGCATGATGAAGTGGGGCTTGATTGTGCTACAAGATGTCCTGTAGATGCGGGCCAGACTGCTGAGACTAGTCATCAACTTTGCAGATTGCAGCACCGGGGCTCAACTGCCCGTCCAGGCACTTTGCAGACGTCAGCATGAGAGATCTCTGGCCTCTGACAGCGAACAAGGAATGGCTTTGTTTACATTTATTTCTAAGGTCTAGGCACCATAGCCAGCACCCTGAGCATGCTTGAGAATGGCACCCTCCTAAGAGAAAGAACACCAGCATTCTCCTTCTGCCTTTGACCAATCGGTAGCCGTGTGACAACTGCTTACAAGGTTTCCTTTCTCTCTGCTCAACCAATTCTTTGCTCCGCCTAGGCACATCACTAACTGCGTCTCTGGAAAACTTACCGAGGTCGACCCAGTTTTCCTGCTTATAAAGTGGTGTGGGTGAATGCCTTACAAAGGACCTAGAATGGAGTGTGTGTGCCCATTTGTGTCAGCAATGATGAAATCGTGGTGTTTGAATCCATCTTTCTCAAAGTCGAAGTGATACAAGGCCACCTGCTCGTAAGCTCCATTCATGCAGTGGTTAGGCATGGGTTCAGAGATAGTAGGTTGGCTCTAGAAGGTTCTAGGCAGCAAGGATGTTCCAATGCAGTCTTGCTAACTGGGTCCAAGATTTGCCATTGTCTTTTCTCACCCTTTCAATGAGCATTCATCATACTTCTGTGGTGACAAAAGATATTCCAAGCAGCACTTTGAAAGAAAAAGGTTGTGGGTCTGATACTGATACCATAAACATTGTGTCACCGCCGTGCAATTATAATTCAAACCAGAAAGCAGCATCAACTGTCAAAATGAAGATTTTTTTTTTTAATTCAGAAAACACAAGTTAAGAATACTTGCAGGCTGGGAAAATAGCTTCGTGGATGAAAGCACTCACTGTACAAACATGAGGGTTTGACTTCAGTCCCCCAAACACACTGAAAATCAGAACATCTTAAATCTCAGCATTCCCATGAGGACATGGGAAATAGAGACAGACTAGAGGATGCCCAGGAGCTTCCTGGCATCCACAGTGGAAAAATAACACAAGGTGAAGGCAAGAGCTGATGTCCAAGGCTGTCCTCTGACCCACCCCCATATTATGACATGTACACACCTGCCTCATATACATAAATATATACGTATATAGAGACAGGGGTAAAAACAGTAAAATTTCACAGGTACAAGAGATCCTGTGATCCTACCTCTCGGAGACTAGGGCAGGAGGATCTTGAATATTAGCATTTACATGGAGACAAGATGAAGTACTGCCTAGTCCATTTGCACTCTCATTTCATGGAAGGAGCCTGAGACACAGGTCCCCTGCATCCAAATGTGCCTTTCAGTGCTCCAAAGTGCTCAACCTAAACCGTCCACGGAACTTCTCGGGGCTCCAGTTTGCATCTTCCTTCAGTTGGCCTGCAGCTGATGAAATTTTCCTAAACTAGAGGGCAATGAAGGAGAACAAGGCTTATTTCATAAAGCTGATTAACAATTTAAATAGACATGAAGGTTTTAAATAAAGATTTATATGTACATTGTAGGGAAACTCAAATTTTATGCAAGAAAAACAAGGTACCGAATGATATATAGACTATCTATGTGTATGTGTGTGTGTGCACAGAGCATGGAATAAAGTTCTGTGCTTATATGTCTCAACCAACAAAAGGTGCTTAAACAACTTTCTTTAGACTAGAACAGGATAGAGGAGCCCAGAGCTAGCCGATGTTAAAAAAAAAAAAAAAAGAAAGAAAGAAAAAAAAAGTATAAATTTTCACTTTACTTAACTTGCGTGGTGTTTGAATTTTTTGTAGAGAGAATTTGTCTTGCTAGTTTTCAATGTTTTAATATTTTTATTGTGTGTGCATACACCCCATGAGGTGTTGTATAGTGTACATGCCATATGGGGGTTAGGGACAACTCTGTAAAGTTAGCTCTCTGCTTCCACCTGGACGTGGGTTCCAGGCTTACACAGCGCCCCTTTAGGCACCATCTCACTAGCCCTGCAAGTACTGTTTTACAGTGATGTCTCTCTATGAAAATAAGCCTTCGTCCACTCCGATTCATTAGCCATGGTCCTCTGTCACCCTAAGCATCTCCTTCTTGCAAAATTTGCTAAAACAAAAAGATCGCTGGGTGTCTAAGCATGCATGTGCAGCCCTAACACCAGAGAGCCTCAAGTGGGAGGAGCTGTGACGTGCAAGAGTTCGAGACTACCCTGAGCACCACGACAGGATTCCTCCCTAAACAAACGAACAGCAACAAAGAAACATTAGGCATGCAAAGTTACCAAATTCAAATCTTGCGCTACATTGTTATGGCTCAGTAAGAATGCATAAACCTTTATCATCAGTCATGTCCATGGTCCAGATACTATTGTAGAATATTGACTAAGTTTTTAAAACATTCTACACAAGAAACAAAACTAGGCATATGTCAATACACTGGAGTTCTCTTGAAGTGTATATATAAGCATGCACAAACTAAAAACTCATTTCTGTGGCAGGTCAATTCTATAATTAAAAGTAGTTAAAAGGCCAGGCAGCGGTGGTGCATGCCTTTAACCTAGTAGAGGTGGGTGCATCTCTGAGTTCGAGGCCAGCCTCTACTCCACTCTACAGAGTAAGTTCCAGGACAACCAAGTCTATACAGAGAAACCCTGCCTCAAAAAACAAAAATAAAATAAGTTACAAAATTATGCTCTTCAAGCGCATGGACTACTCTCGCAGAGGGCCCAGTTCTGGTTCCTAATACCCAGACCGCAGCTCACAATCATCTGTAACTCCAGTCCCAGGACATCTGGCACCCTCTTTTTGCCTCCTGTGAGCACTAAACACATCCATGGTGCATCCACATACATGCAGACAGGCACTTATACACAAAGTACAATTAAAATAAATATGTATTTTTAATTTCATCATCTTAGTTATTGGCAACTTTATTCTTCAAACCACATATGATTGCCAATGGGAGAAAAAAGATTGCAGGCGTTCGGACACCTCCTACTAACATTGTCTGCTAACTGTGCTTTCACTCTCTTCTAAACAATGGCAACTGTTTCCTATTAGCTGAGCACTGCAATCCCAGCACTTGGAAGGAGAAGCATCAGGAGTTAGCTTCCGCTACATGAGTAGCTTAGGCTACATGGAACATTGTCTTAAAAGAAAAAAGAGAACACAGGGTCAGTGAGGTGGCTTGGTGGGTGAAAGCTCATGCCACCAAGCCTGACAACCTGAGCTCAACTCCAGGAACCGTCATGGCGGAAGGAGAACACAGACTTCTGAAAAGTGTCCCCTCTCTCTCTCTCTCTCTCTCTCTCTCTCTCTCTCTCTCTCTCTCTCTCACACACACACACACACACACACACACACACACACGCACACACACACACGCGCACACACACAATATATATATGAAAAATATTAACTATCAAACAATAAGTATAGTTTCATTAACTATCAAACAATAAATACACTTTTACTACATCTTATGCTTGACAATTGAACATTTAAAGTTTTTAAAATTGTAATTCAATTATTCCCCAAAAGAAAACAAAAACAAAAACAAACCAGCAATAAAGACAAATCCAAACTGTTGTCGTGCTTATGTAGGGAAACCATGAGAGAACATGGCTAAGCCGTCACTTGCACTAATAACAACTAGGTAGCCGTCATTTTTAAAAACAATGTCACAAAAGCTATTTCGAGGCTGTCATGCTCAAGAATAATTAGTTTCCATCAAAGCAACAGATTATCTGTTCGTGTTGTCCAGTGGGTCATTACGATGAACAACCAATACAGATAAATGATTTCTAATCTTTCCGCTCTCTTCTATCCGGCTGATGGATGCTTATAACATCTTCGATATTATAAGGTAGAAAAATTATGCTGACATTTAGAAGCAAACACGCCGAAAGATAAAACTAAGTACAATGCATGCCCCACACTACTGGGGGAAGAAAAGAGCTACCTAAAGACAAATAGAACTGAAAACCAAATGGCAACCCGAATCAAAGGAGAATTATAGGCAACAATGTCTATACCTCGTGGGTGGTAGGCAGGTCTATTAATTATATGGGAAGAAGGGGAGGACCCAGGCATTTCCGTAAGACACATTAGTAAGAGGAATATTGACTTAAGCATCTTTGAAATTCTATGCCCTAAAAGAAGACAAAGGCGTTTCCCTGGCATTGATCGGCTCCCGAATCAGGCTGACTTGAATGAGAAATGGCTGGGCCACAGATGATACCAAGAGTCTGCAATTACTTACAGCTCACAGGTACTGGGATTAGCAGATTACAGCTCTTCCATGTGGCTCCGTATTCATGATGTGTTTATCAGCTAATATTGGAAAGGAGCCATTTCGTTCATCCTAAATCCGAGACAGCAATTTGGGCCACGCAACCTTGAGCTCACCACATTAGTAGCCATCACTTAGAGGAACTCCTGCGACCAGGGACAAACGTCTGAAAGTGAGACAAGGACACCTGTAGGTTAGTCACAGTCAGCTTCAGGTGAGGCTTCCACTCTCAGCAGAAGTGGGGGATCTTGTAGATCTCCTTGAGAGCCTATGGCAACAGGCTTCTTCTTAGAAAAGCCCACTGGCCGCTCTACTTGCCAGGGCTGCAGAGATGGCTCCGCCATTAAGAGCGCTTGTTGGCCTTGTAGCCGACTCAGGGTTAGTTCCCAGTACCCACATCAGGATCACAACAGCCTATAACTCCAGCTGCACAGGATCTCATGCCCTCTTCCAGAATCCATGCATGCATGCACATATCCACTCACAAACACGGGGTGGTGGGGGTATGGGGGGGAGGGGGCGGAACATTAAGAAAAAAAAAAGAGAGAAATTTCCACTCAACACTATTTTTCCTACCAACTTCAATGCTGTTGAAATCTTTGTTACAGATAGAGCTTGTTAGGTTTTGTTGTTGTTTTTTTTTTTTTCTTCTGAAAAATTGCAATTTTCGCTGGGGTGGTGGTAGTGGCACATGCCTTTAATCCCAGCACTCGGGAGGAAGAGGCAGAGGCAGGTGGATCAATGTGAGTTCGAGGCCAGCCTGGTCTACAAAGTGAATCCAGAACAGCCAAGGCTACACAAAAAAAATTATAATTTTCCAAGAATATATTCTAGATTCCTTCTATTAACTAGCAAACAACTACAAGAATATGTATGTTCCCTCTGCAAATGCACTGAAGAACCTGGATGGTCAGAAAAGAGAGAGAGTAAGGGAATTCAAATACTGAATGCAGTTTAGTTAATGGTACTGTGAAAGTCAATGCTAAGATCTTAGTTTTTATAGCTATGTCGTAGCTACAAAAGATGTAACAGTTTGGGGCAGGGGAATGTTGGAATGTGCTATTTCATCTTTACAACCATTCAATAATTGTTTTCAAAATAAAAAGTAAGCAAATAAAGAGCTCCCAGGAATTAGCCCCTTTGACCCCAATCACACTTGGGGAGTAATGATTTCCAGACATAGTGGTACATACTTGGCCCCAAAACTTGTGATGCTGGGGCAGGAGAATCACCAGTTCACTGCCAGCTTGAGCTATGCGGTGAGATCCTGTCACAGAACTAATTAAACTAATTAGAGTAAACTAAAAATGTTAAACTAATAGAAAAAATAGCAGAGTGGTTCCTTGTATGTTCACAATGGAGTAAAAAAAATCCACTGCAAAAAAAAAAAAAAAAAAAAAAAAAAAAAAAAAAAAATCCCAATGGCAAGATTGGAGAATTATCAGAAATAAATTATAGGCTTTGTGAATGTTTCACACAAACGCACGTGCGCACACAGGCATGCACATTTCTAAGGGACATCTGGCAATGTCTGGAAACCTTAGTTGTTCCAGCTGTGGGGGTGTGCTATGACCAGCTAACAAATAAAGGCCACACATGATGCTAAATATCCCAAAATGCATAGCAAAGCCCTAGGAGAGCCACCCTACCCAAAGTGTCAATCATCCTGAGGCTGAGAAAGATAGCATGAAACAAATATAATCACAAGCAGAAGAGATAGAAACGAATGCAGAAAGCCCCAGGCCAGGCCCTTATTTTGGACCACAGGGAAACTAGAGGTTCTGACAAGAAATGAACAGTCAGAGTGTGGCAGCCACCACAGGATAGTTTCTGCAGGCCAGAACTGCATGTCAATCCCTCTCTTCTATGGCTGCTCCTTCTAGTACCCAAGTCTTCTTCACTTGTGTCTCCATTGGCTCAAGTCTGATCTTGGGAACCCTAGTAGCCAGGTCCTAAAGTTCACTCATTGGCTCTGCAGTAGTTCTCCATCCCCAAAACTCATTGAACTTCTAAAGATTATTTTTTAGTTGATTATAATATATACTACCTTTTACCTGGATCTTGGCAAATATGGACTTTTAGGGGTTTTGTTTGTTTGTTTTATTTGATTGCATAACATATGACTGATGCAGCCTTAATCCTTTGAGTCTGGGACACCATCAGTTCATGACAGGTCATTATTTTACATACCACTCTGCCTTACATGGGTGCTGTGGATTTGAACTCAGGTCCCCAATGCTTGCGCATCAAGCACAGAGCTTACCTCCCCAGCCTCTAATGGTGCTTTTGATAACACTAAGGAAAATGTTTCTCTTCTTTTCTCTTTCATGATCTCAGAACAGTTTTAAAATTCACATTAAGGAAAGAGTTTATTTTAAAGTGTGCTGCAAATAAATAAATAAAATAATAAAGTGTGCTGCAAAATACAAAACTTCATTAGCATTCTTCATATTAGAATCCTATGAGACCTTAATTTAAGAGTAACTCAACATGTGGCTGGCTAGTGGCTGGGTCATAGATCCTAGGGAAAAACCTGGCACCATTACTCTGCTAAATGGACCTCAGAAGAAAGTGCCCCAAGCTCTTATCTTCATGCCCATAGATTAGTGCATAGATTAGTGTCTTCATCAGAGAGGCTTCCTTTTGCAGTGGTTAGTAACTGGTCAATGCAGAGAATAAGAGACTGAAGTCGTCAGGTCTAAATGGGACGTCTACATCATCATCGTGGCCACCTCAAGGCTCAGGGGTCGTCTTGGAAGAAGGGACCGAAAGACTGCAAAAGCCAGAGAAGGTGGATGTCTTTGTTTTAAAAGAGTATTTGTTGGAAATGATTGCACCTTGCCACACATGAACATGAACTCACAGTGGTTGTGATTGATACGTTAAGACTTGCATGATGCCGAGCTAGTCAAATTCACAATGTGGGTGTGGAAGCCCATCCTTAGCTGAAAAGACATCCTTTGGCCATTGGTGGCTACTGGGAAATGGAGATTGAGTTTTCTTCAGGGATATGAGTCCTAAGAAGCAACCCATGGTCTAACACAGTGGTTCTCAACCTGTGGGTCTCGACCCTTCTAGTAGCAAAACTACAGTTATAAAGTAGTGATGAAAATAATTTTATGGTTGTGGGAGGTGATCACCACAACATAAAGATCTGTACTAAAGGGTCAAAGCATTAGGAGGGTTGAGAACCATTGTAATAGATGCCCCCACCCCACCCCGGTCATGTTCACTAAGTGGACTCAGTGAATATGAAATTAAAAAGAGAAAGAAAGGGAAAGCTACATAGTGAGACCCAGAGAGAGAGAGAGAGAGAGAGAGAGAGAGAGAGAGAGAACGTATATATGTATGAAGATTAAATAAAATATTTAATGCAAAGAAATCAATGAGCTGTCACACCAACATTAAGAAGAGTTTCAACAAATGAATGAATTCTATTTTCCTAGCCCTTGCCTCAAATTCTGACAACACTGCCCACTTCCATGGTGAGTTCATTTCACAAAGCTTTGCACGTAGATCCATCTCTAGCTCGCTTCTCACGCTCTCCGTCTCGTGTATCTTGCCATCTCCCTCAGTCAGCCTCCATAATGAGAAGGTTAATTGCCAGCATAGTTTCCTCGGACACTTGGTTATTAAGCAGCATTCTAATGTTAAACACTTATTTCTGTTTTGTTTTGCTAACGAGCTGGACGGAGCTTCTTCCCTGTTGTAGTAGCTCTGCAATAACCCAGCCCTTTGCGTCCGCAGATGTGCTTAATCTAGGATTCCTCCCCAGAGGTGTGAGGACGTTTTCCCGAAGAATGAACATTACTGTAGTAAGACGCCTCAATAGTCTATAATAGTAAAAGAGATTCCCCCCCCCCAAATCCCGTGCGCGCACATGCGGGTGTGCACTGGGCTGTTGAGCCTGAAAAAGAGTGGAGCTGACCACAGATTAACAATACCTACCGTATATAAAGTATACAGGCTCCCTTATACTTTTGACAGTAAGAATGGCCAAGATCAATAAAATGAATGACAGCTCCTGCTGGCAAGGATGTCGGGTAAGGAGAACATTTATCTGTTGCTGGTGGGAGTGCAAACTGGTACAGCCACTATGGAAATCAGTGTGGCGGTTCCTCGGGAACTGGAGACAGATCTACCTCAAGATCCAACTCCACCACCCTTGGGCATGTATGCAAAGGACTCTATATCCTACCACGGAGACACTTGCTCAACCATGTTCACTGCTGCTCTATTCATAATAGCCATAAAGTGAAAACAGCCGAGATGTCCATTGACTGATTGGAAAAATCAACAGATAATAAAAATGGACAATGGAAGCTGTTTAAAAATTATGAAATTTTCAGGTAAATGGGTGGAGGAGGAAAAAAGGAAAAGTCAGGCCAAGTGAGGTAACCCAAACCCAAAACGTCAACAAATATTGTATGTTTTATTTTATATGTGGCTTTTAGCTTTTAAGCCTTAGGTAGGCTGGTTGCAATCTTCATAACCACAGAGGTTAGGTATCAAGTAAGGGAATAGAGGGGAGGGGAGAAAAATGAAAATTGGTAAAATATGAGTTATTCGGGCTGTAAGCCCACAACATCTTCAGGGACACAGGTCCTGGCAGAGATCAACAATTCCAGCACATTCAAAGGACAATTTCATGAGATCCACCAGCGTGTTAATTATTTTTTATGTGTGTGTGTGTATGGTATGTGTGCATATATGCATGTGTGTTTTGCATGGAAGTGGGTGGGCATACGTGTGTGTATATTGCCGTTATGTGTCTGTGTGTGTGAGAGAGAGAGAGAGACAGACAGACAGACAGACAGACAGACAGACAGACAAAGGGAAGCCTTAAGGTTAATGCTGAGAGCCTTCCGGGATCTCATTTATCCTCCCTCTCATTCACTGAGTCAGTCTCTCACAGAGCTTGCCAATATGGTTAGTCCAACTAGCTTGCTCTAGACTAGAGATGCCGCATCTCCATCTTCCGAGCGCTGGAATCACAGGCAGACCACCACACCACCTGGCACCTGCGTGGGTTTGGAGGACCCAAACTCCAGCTCTCACACCTGCCCAGCACATGCTCTCTTCACTGAGCCATGTCCCCAGCACCAATGTCAGTTACTTTCACAAAGGAAATAAAGTCTGTCAAAGGGCAGGGGGCGGGGATGGGGGTGAGATGCCATAAGATTCTTTAAGTGAGTCTTGACCTGGCTGGTCACAGGCTCACTGCTGATGTGGTTACCTCTGCAAACCCCAGCAAGTTCATCAAGCATTGAGTTGGGGCAGTTAATTGTTCTCCTGTAATGAGGCTGTGGACTCAGTTCTGGGAGTGACTCACTCTGAGTTTATTTAGAAATTGAGGGTGGCTCCCCGTGTTCAGACAAATTGGATAGTTTGCCACATCACTGCCATTACCGCCACCTCCTCCATTGGGCTTCCTTCCAGAACATTCAGTGAAGCTCCTCTAGAAACACAAGCCACACAGTTCTCTCTGAGTCACAAGGAGCAAGCAGCACTCAAGCCCACAGCCCAGGTTCTCTCCCCTGACTTTCAGAGCAACATTAACGACTTAAATTCACCCCAGCAGAACTTCTTGTAGTTTACATTTGATTGTTATGGGGTGTGTGTGTGTGTGTGTGTGTGTGTGTGTGTGTGTGTGTGTACAAAACAGCTTTTCCTTATGTCTGTTCTTTTGTACCACTGTCATGGGTCCCACATGATGGTTTGGAATGAACCTTTTCTTATGGACCCCTCCATATACACATCCTATATATTATTAAATATCAATCTTCAAACGGGCCTTGATCCCATCTCTCTGTGCCCTCTTTGCCTGCCCAATATGTCCTGCAGTAGATGAGTGGATAATGAACTGTACCACACCCACACTAGAATGTTATTCCATGTGTTGAAAGAGAAGAGTTATCAGATCAGACTTGGTAGCACACATCTGCCATCTAAGCATGAGAGGGACTGAGGCGGGAAGATCATATATTTGAGGCCACGCTGGGACTCTGTCTCACCACCATTGTCCTCTAAAACAAGAGCTATGAAATAATGAAAAGCTATGAAAAGCCCTGCATGCATCATTAAGTGAAGGAAGCCAATTTGAAAAGGCTACAGGGCATATGATTGCAGCTATGTGACCTGCTAGACAAGGCAGAACTGTGAAGAGGAAATGGGGCTGTCCAAGGTCAGGGAAGGAAGGATGGCCTGGTGGCTACAGAAGATTTCAGGGTAGTTGAGTTACTATGCATGATGCTCTAACGATGGGCTTGTGACATTGAACACTGGTCCAACCCACTGAATGTACAACAGCATAGTGACTCTAAGGTAAACCAGGTGATTTGGGTGTGTTTGTGTAGACTCATCAATAGTAACAAATACCATCACTCTCTTGGGGAATGTGGATAACGGGGAGGCTGTGGGGTGGGTACAGGATATATAGGAAACCCTTTTGCTCAGTATCGCCATGAACCTAAAACTTCTTTTAAAACCCATCTTTATTAGGGACTGTTGCGCAGATGGCTCAGTTAGTAGAGCACTCACCTTGTAACCCTGAAGGCTTAGGTTTGATACCTAGACCCCATGCAGAAACATCTGACTATGCATGTGTGCGTGGGGTAGGGGGTTAACCAAGACAGAAGGATCCCTGAGGCTCACTAGCCTAGCATAATTGGAGAGCTCCAGACCAGAGAGAGACCCTGGTTAAAAAATCAGGTGGGGTCCCTGAGAAACAACACCTGGGGTTGACCTCTGACCTCTATGTGCAAGCACACACATGTACCACACAATCTCCCTCTCTCTCTCTCTCTCTCTCTCTCTCACACACACACACACAGAGTTAAATCTATAAGACAGCAACATTACATGCCCACCTCCTTCATCTGGTTGGCTCTTCTCATGAAGCTGCAGCCAGGGGTCACCTCTTCAGAAGCTTGTCTCTGTCTACTTTGTCTCCTCATCTTAACCTTGGGCACTTGAGAGCAAAGACATAATGTTATTTCTCTTTAGAGCCTTATCTCCAAGCACAATCCCATAGCAGAGGCTCCAAAAAAAAAAAAGTAAATTAAAGGCACCAAGTGGCAAGCCAGTGTGAATTTGGTTCCCATGACTCTCAAAAAGGGAAAGAACAGACTCCCAAGACTTTTTCTCTGACCTCCCCTGGAATGCTAGAGTAGGGGGTGTTAAAAAGATTATTCAAAGATGTCGGTTAAATGAATATGTGAGTGAGAAAGTCCTTTCCAATGCACCATGGTTTGGTGAAGAAAATATTTAGTTGACTTCTGTAACTAGCCAATGAGGAGAGATGCATCCTGAAAGAAGAGAAAGCCATCCAGTACATTCTACCATATTCCAGAAGTCTCAGGGATAAACAGTGTTAAAAAGCCAGGCATCCTATAACTCAAAACAGAGTTAAAAGGAAAATAGCCCCTCTACAAATCCTGCTTTCAACTCACACTCCATCATGATTGGAGACAAAAAAAAAAAAAAAAAAAGAAAGCTCTTGTTCAGACCAGGTGAACAGCTCCGACAAGCACCCCCCTCCCCTCCCTGTTCTCTGCCCACACACACAAAAGGGCAGAAAGTACCAGATTGGAGAGAAAGCCTCGCTGTGGATGCAGTCATGGAGAAAAAAGAAACTCCCCTGGCTCCAATTTACAGTCACAAAACAAAACCCGACTTTATAGACATAAAGAGTATATACATGGAGGAGAAGAAAAACTCAAGGGTTCCTTTGGCAGGCAGGCATCCACCTAATGCAGGGTTTGAAAGGAGGCATTTGTAGCTAGGAGGTGGTGCTCCCGCGCAAGGCATGGGCTACAGTTTTCCTCCCACCTCTCCAAGTAAACGTTTTGAAACTGCCTCTGATTTAGGCCTGTCTAGAATACACACACATTCCTAAGACTGGGCCTCGAGGATGAGTCCTGTCATACGAGGCAGAGAAGAAGCTAGCAGCGATGTGCAGTGGAGAATCGGGAGGGGTGGGGTGGGAGGAGCTCATTCTTGGTCACTTCTTTGCTCTTTATTGTCCTTTTCTGCCTAAAATTTCCCATTCTTGCCCCAAACCCTTAAGGATATGGTTGCTGAAAGGTTTGGGGGTTTTCACCCTGCAACGATAGCAGCTTTTTTTTTTTTTAGAGATTTCCCTAAGGCTTCAAACTCATATAAAGCGTGTGGCAGAAAGCCTGGCACAAAGCAGCCTCCAAAAGCAGTCACACAAAACTAACGGAAGGCAGGGCCTCTCGCTCCTAGGAGGTAGGCATGTGGGCTGGGGGGTCCAGCCTCTGGTTTAAAACCACCTCCAGCCTACAGTTCCAAAGCTATCTCCAAGTAAGTTTGTAAATACCACCTATGAGCTCAAATTATGCTACAAAACTGGACACATCACGTGGTTACTCTCTTTGCTCCAAATCCTAAAATGGTCTTCTTGTGATGCTACATCTTATAGTGAAAAGAGTTCATTTCTTGACTATAAATGATTCAATATAAAAAAATATATATATAAAGCAGGGCTGGTGAGATGGCTCCGTAGGTAAAATGCTTGCCACACAAGCCTAGTGGCCTGAGTTTGGTCCCGGAACCTATACAAAGGTGAAAGGAGAAACCAGAGTCCTGAGTGTTCTCCTCTGACCTCCACAGGCATGCCGGAAGGGTGAAAAAATGGTGCTGAGGACTGAGGGAAAGTTACCAAGGGCAAGACCGATGTGCCACACTGGCAGTCTCCAAAGTATTAAGTGTTCAACTTGACCGAGGAGACAGTGAGATAAAACAAATGCAAATTAAAAAATGTGAAAAGTAGGAGCCTTTCTGGAGAAATGAATGAGCTCTAGTTTTGTTTCTGTTGCTGTGTCAAATACCCTGACAAAGAGTGACAGAGGAGAAGAAAGGAGTTAAGGGGAATTCCGGGTTTCAGTCCACCATTTCGGGGACACAAGTCAAGAGGAAAAAAAAAGGAGAATAATCATGAATCTGCTATATACGCCTAAATATAAAGACGGCTTTCTCCACTCCTCTGCAGCTCAGGGCTCTGCCTAGACACTGGTGCCAGCCACAGTGAAATGGGTCAATTAACAATCAAGACAGTTGCCCCTCAGACATAACCACAGGCCAAGCTGCCCTGCTCACTGCTCATTGAGACTGTCTTCTTAGGTGATTCTAGATTGCACCTAGATTGGTGTGATGGCTTAGGTGATGAGAGCACTTGCTGCTGGTCCAGAGGGCCCAAGTTCCATTCCCAACACCCATCCAGTAGCTCACACCTATCTGTAACTCCAATGCCAGGGTAGCTACTGCTTTTTTTTTTTTTTTTTTTTTTTTTTCTGGCCTACGTCATCACTGCACAGACACGCATGCAAATAAAATACTCATACACAATGAATAAATTCTTGACAGTTAAAAAAAAAGAACCTAACCAACATATAACATTTGGTTTTATAAACAGTTGACCACTGTATTGACTGCACACGAAGAGGCTGGGATTGGGTAGGGCATTGAAAATACAGAACCTAAAATTGGAGGCAGGTTAACCTCACGATTTTAGTTAAGGTCATCCAAAAGAAACAAGAGCTCTAGAAGTATAATTCTTAGGGTCTTCTAGAATAACTTCTTGATTAACTAACACTCCCTTTCCTTCTTGGGACTTTGTTATCAAACTCTGTAATATGCTTAAAAGGGTGTGGATAGTCACTGTTGCTCAGAGCTGTCAGCTCTAAGCCAAGCCTCCATAATTCCATACAAAATTATTCATATTTTTTCAAAAGAAAAGGCGATGAGAAATGAGACAATATATTAGAGGAAATCAAATAAATTTACAATAAAAGATCATTAGGAAATGAAATCTTGTCAGCCTAGATAAATGGGCTTGATTATTACATTTAAGTCAAACTAAATTACTGTCCATGTATCTATTAAATCATTTATAAGTGTCGAAAATGGAGATGTTCGGATACCAACTGTAGGTGTAAAATCAAAGTGATTTTGATGAATTTAAACAGTCTTCTACTGTGAAGGAAAAGGAATTTTAAAAGCCAAAGAATGATATGGAATTCCTTTTCATAAACAGTTTGGAAGATTAAAATTAGTGACATTTGTATAATTAAACATGACAGTCAGATGACCTTAGCTTCAAATAACCAGTTATGACATTTTAAAAGTTGGTGACATCTTATATTCCTTTTAGGAAAAAACTATTGAGATAAAATATAATTGTATAGGGAAAGCAATGCCTTACCCCCTCTTTTCTTCTATCTTCCTGTTTCCTCATTCTCAGCCTGGACTACATAAAGATAAAAAGAGCTATGGTTGTAGCCCAATGGTAGAGTGCTTGCCTCACATCCAAAAGGTCTCGGGTTCAAATGCCCAAACATGCCATTGACTTAATTCCATAAAGTCAAACTCTATGATAAAAATTTACTCCCTAGCCATGTGGTAATGGTGCATGTCTTTAATCCCAACACTCAGGAGGCAGAGGCAGGAGGATCTCTGAGCTCAAGGCCAGCCTGGTCTACAGAGTGAGATCCAGGATAGCCAGGGCTACACAGAGAAACCCTATCTAAAAAGAAAGAAAGAAAGAAACAAACACACACACACAGAAAAAGAAAAAGAAAAAATTTTCTTCCTTAGGAAAAAAAAAGAGGAATGCAATAGAATACTTCATACTTATTCCATAGAATATAAAATTATATCTAGCGGGGAAAGTATTTACCATTTCAAGTTAAAGTTTACAAAAATAGTACACCCAACTCTATGCACCTAGGGCCTGAAAATGTGACTCAACCACCAGTAGAATCTGGTGGGCAATATGCTGGGGAGGTCTGTGAATGCTGTCTTCTCTAACAAGATAAAAAAACAGAGAGAAAACCTCATCTCTTCCCGTGGATGATGCTTTGAGATGTAAGCCCTGGCTCTGTGGCAGCCATCTTGTCAACATGAGAGTGAATCTCAGGATATGTCAGCACACTGGCCTGGCCCAGGCCAGCAACAGGACAGAGTGAGCCTAGGTTTTAAACAGCATCGCAAAACCACACGATCAACTCCACAACCATCCTAGAAGTCTGGATAGTTAACTCCGAAAGTTTAGATAGTTAACTGAGTTTACTCATAGTTAACTAGTCTAGATAGCTACCTGAGTGGCTTTCCAAGAGCATCATCTACTTTATTGGTGCCTTACCAAATACACAAATTCCCTTACAACTTACACGCACAGCTGCACCCTAACCAGGAACACATGCTTCTCAAGATGGAAAACTGTAGGAAAAGATACATGGTGTTGTCCTGTAGGGAGGAAGGGTCACCTTCTAGAAAAGCCCCTGAGGTGAAGGACCTTATAGCATCCCTAGTCTTTTTCAAAGCCACCTTGTCACTCCTCTTGCTATTGGAAAAGTTTTCTATCCTTCTTAACTCATGGTTGCCTTAAAAATTGGTGTGTGTGTGTGTGTGTGTGTGTGTGTGTGTGTGTGTGTGTGTGTTTTAAATAACCTGCTTAATGAAGATCAATAAAATATAAGGGGGACAAGACAGACTGTTGAGGGGTGAATACCATCAAAACACGCCCTATACATACGTGGGATGTCTAAACAAAACCCATTATAATGCAGGATTGATGTCTTATATGAGAATATATATAATATTCCTAATGCCTACATGAAACTGAGTGATGGTAACCAAGACAGTGGGACAGCTTTTCATTCAGTGTTTCTGTTTTCCAAAGCTCCTATAATGACAAATTATAAATACCCAACCCTCGATGCACACACACACACTACAGGAAGATTCTCACTTCTGGCTCCCATAGTGGGCTCTGGGTCTCCTTGGCGAGCCTTGTCTTCTGTGTGTAACATCATCCTATGCACTGCCAAGTTTCCTCCCCACCCCTCACACCAGTTGTTGGCTTTTTTTTTTTCCTTTTTGGTGCTAATTGCCCCCCCCCCCAAGCTACCAGTAACACAGGATTACTGTCTGCATCCCTATTTTAATAAAGGGTTGGGAGTAAGCACTTCAGCAGCTTATGTTAGACATCTCTGTTTCAAAATTGCCTTGGCAAGCCCTGTCATTAATCATCCATTCTCCTTGGGCCCTGACCTTCCAATGGGCCCTCTCTCTCCTCCAGAGCACTCCACAACTCCCCCATTGAGTTCTACCAGATCCCCCCAGGGGCCACCATCTCCTGGGAAACTCAAGAGTGCTCCTCACCTACTGAGCACAGTAAGCATTCTTTGTTTCATCCTCTTCCTGTACAACGGAGGGAACCTCTTTCCTGAAGCAAAGATACCCGTGAGGCTATTTTTTTCTTTTTTTCTTTCTTTTTTTTTTTTATTGAAAAATAAAATCATTCATATTACATCTCAGTTGCTATCCCATCCTGTGCATCCTCCCATTCCTCCCTCCCTCCTGCTTTCACCCCATTCCTCTTCCCTATGACTGTGACTGAGGGGGACCTCCTCCCCTTAAATATGATGCTAGGGTATCAAGTTTCTTCTTGGTAGTCTGCTATCCTTCCTCCGAGTGCCATCAGGCCTCCCCATCAAGGGGACATGGTCAAATATGGGGCACCAGAGTTCGCCTTAAAGTCAGTCCCCCAGTAGAAGAATGGATAAAGAAACTGTGGACATTTACACTATGGAATACTACTCAGCTATTAAAAACAAGGAATTTCCAAAATTTGTGGACAAATGGATTGAACTAGAAATGATCATAATGAGTGAGCTAACCCAGAAGCAGAGAGACTCAAATAGTATATACTCACTTATATCTGGACACTAGGCTATTTTTTTAAGTAACTGAAAATGTTCTATCCTCTCAGATGGACTGACACTCCCTGTGTGATACCAGGCACAACAGGTGCAATGCGTTCCCCCTTCTCATCGGCAACATTTTCCTTTGCAGTGTTGCCGTCGATGCAACAGGATGTTAAAACGAGCCAGTGCCTACCTCAAGGTGCGATGAGGCTTGGTGGCCAAAGTGCTATTCTAAACGGAGCGCTAGACCACAGACAGAAGCAGGAGTCACTAGAGGGTAGTAAAAGGTTGTGGGGCCCTGATGCTTTGCTTCACCCAAGGGTACAAAAAGGTTCCGGGACACGAGGGACATGGAGAGCTTATGCAGAAAGCTGCTGGTGTCCTGTGCACTCTCTTCCCAGGAAGGGAAAGGATGGAGGGGGCAGAAAGAGGGGAGTTGAAGCAGAAGAACTCTGGCTGCTGGGCAGACATGGGGCAGCCACTGGGATGGGGCAGAGGGATGGACCCTGCTGTGGAGCTCAGTCCTGCTCAAGTCTGTTCTTAGTTGTCAAAAACTAATAGCATTACGAAGTCCATGAAGGCTTACCAAGAAGAAAGGGGAAGGATAATTTAACTTAGACCATATGGAAAACATTTTAGAAACACTCAAAACTGACAGCAGAAGGAAGGGAATGCCTGAATAGAGCTGAACTAAATAAAGATACTAACTACATCAACCAATCTAAACTGTCCAACAAGGAACAAGGAAATCCTCAGTCCCTGGGCTTCCCCACTGGTGAAATCTACCAAATGTCTTTGAGATATGAAAGTCTCCCTTTGTTGGCCAAGCTAGCCTTAAATTTCTGGGCTCTAGAAATCAGCTTGTCTCAGTTAGGACTACATGCAAGTGCCACTCTGCCCACCTTTTTTTTTTTTTTTTTTTTCCTTCTTTCCCTCACCTTAAGCAGCATATCCAGGGCCATGTGTCCCTGGTCCCTACCAAACATTTAAAGAAATAGAAGCAGAATAAGGACTTCCTAATTCATTCTGTGAGGACAGGATTATACTAATGCTAAAGACAGAAACCAGAAAAGAAGGAAACTACAGGCCCAAATATCTTACGGTTATAGATGCAAAACCTTTAACAAAATACGTAGAAGTTGAATTCAGCAGCACACTATAGTCAAGAAATGCAAAGGATGGTTCAACACAAGAAAATCAACCAATGAATATAACATGTTAATAAAATTAGAAAGAACAAAATACAATAATCTCAGTAGCCAGGAAAAAAAACTATTTACTGACATCTAGCATGTGTTCATGGGTGGTGGGGGATACAACCTAACCAAGGATAAAGAGCAATAAAGGAAATTTTCTAAGTTGAAAAATGGCTTAGTGAAAACCCACAGCTAATGTTATGCCTAATGATGAAAAAAAAAACAAAGGTGTCCCCTGGGGATCAGATATGACAATGACCTCATTCTTAATGTCTCATGAGTTGTACTAGTAACCAGAAATATGTCTCAGTGATAGAGCTTAGGCCTAGAATATAGAAAGGCCTGGGTTCAAGCACTAATGCCTAAAAAAAAAAAAAAAAAAAAAAAAAAAAAAAAAAAAAAAAAGTTATGTTGGAAGTTTTAGCCAAGGATTAGCCAAAACAAACAGGCAAACATGTAAAAGAAACTTTTATTCTCCTGGCTCAATTGCTGTCTGGGAGGCTTACTGCCTCCTTCTGCTAACCTAGACCTAGTCCTGGAAGCTTCTAGCCTCCTTCTGCTAACCTAGGCCTAGAATGGTTTCAGCCTCTGAGACTAACTGCTTAATGAGCTCACCCTTCCTTGTTCTTTCTGAGCTCTGGGCTGGCTGGTTCAACTCAGCTGTTCTGGCTCAAACTCTTCTCCCAGCTGACACGTAATCTGGCTTCTCTCTCAGTCCCGAATTGCTCTGCTTGGCCTCAAACTAACTCAGCAATCTGCTCTAATCTGATGGCTTCTTCTTATTTCCTGGCTTGTTCTGTCTTCACCTGAGTTCTTTCTCTGCAACCCATCTCTCTATTACATTCCTAGTAAAAACTGCCTGTTCTCTCTGAAAAACTGCCTCCTAAGTGGCTTCCCTTTGCTCTCTCTTCTCATGAGAGTTGGGTGTATCCTATTCTGTCAAATCTTTTCTGATTCATCACCTTTTCTGCCACTCAATTAGACATCACTTTCAAAGATGGGTGCATCCTTCTACATTTACCTTTGTTTGGGATTACAGGCCTGTACCACCACGCCTGGACCTAAGCTTTTCTTTCCCTGGTACTTGTTCTATACCAGGCTGGCCCTGAATTCAGGTCTGTTTGCCACTGTCTCCTGGATTAAAGGCGTGTTTTTATTCCAGCAGGATCACAGAGACCTAGAAGGTCTTCGGATGTGATCTCTTTCCAGAACAGCCATGTTCCGAATTGGCATTCGTCTAGAGCATCAGTATTTTTGAGGGAAAGTATCTAATTTTGCCAATGATGTATTATTTGTAGAAAAGTCTTCAAGCATCCATGTAAAACAATCCTAAAGCTAACAAATAAAATTAGCAAGGTTGAAGAATACAAGATAAAAAGCACTGTCATATTTCATATATATAACAATGAACAATCTAAATGTGAAACTATTTCCCTTGTAATAGAATCCAAAAGAATGGTTACTTAGAAGTAAATTTGACTCGTACATTGAACAAATGCAAGACTTGTACACTGGGCTTTATAGAATAACATGGAAAGAAATTTAAGATATAAGGGAACCCATAAAGACTCAAACCCAACCTACAACTTCAGTGCTGTCCCCAGTGCAGAAAAACAATCAGCTGTTTTTTCACCAAAATAGAGAACATTAGCCCGGTGTGGTGGCACACACCTTTGATAGCAGCACTTGGGGAGGAGAAGATGGGGGGGGGGGGGAATGCTTGCTGTGAGTTAGAAGCCAGCATGCTCTACCAAGCCAGTCCAGGACAGCCAGGGCTACACAGAGAAACCCTATCTTGGAAAGCCAAAAATCAAACCAAACCAAACCAAACCAAAACCCACATTTATGGTAAAAACAAAACCAAATAAAACAAACAAAACCAAAACTGTGTAGAGACGCAAGGATCTCAAAAGTGGCCAAACCAACCTTGGAAAAAACAATAACAGAATTGTCAGTCCCACAGTCCCAGTGTCAACACTTGCTGCAGATGTGATGTGAGGGAAACAACGGCCCTGCGATGGGCATTTAGATCACTGCCGTATAACTGAGAGAAGCAAAGAGATGTATCTGTACTCGCCTAACAGCCAGGCAGACACTACTCATGGTTAGGAAAGTTTCTTCAATAACTGGTGTCAGGTATCTTGCCACATACAAAATTAGCTTAAAATGTGTCAAAAACACGGGGGTGGGGTGGGGTGGGAAATCAGTGTAAGTCTATGAGGCTTTGGATGAGGAGCCGTTTCTTAAAACATTATACTGGTGCTCTCTCTCTCTCTCTCTCTCTCTCTCTCTCTCTCTCTCTCTCTCTCTCTCTCTCTCTCTCTCACACACACACACACACACACACACACACACACACACACACAAAGAGACAGAGAGAGATTCCTTATTTGATCAAAACTTTTAAAGTTGTGTGTCAAAACACATCACCAAGACAGTGAAAAGACAATTTAGAGGAGCGTGCATAAGCCACCTATCTGACAAGGGTCCAGTATACGGCGTGAGTGCCACAGCTGAGGGAAAAGGTCTCCTGGCCATTAGGAGCCAAGGAATACCACACAGTCACACAGGATATGTACTGGGAAACACGCAAGAGGGTGGCTGCCTGTGCTCAGGCTGGACGCAGACGCAGCTGAGAAGTGAGTGGGAGGCAGGCTTAGCTAGGCTTCCTTGGGGGAGGAGTTTTCCAGGGTGGGGATTGGTAAGATTTCAAGCCAAGCCCAGGAATTGGTGGGATTTTGTGCTCAATGATTGGTAAAATTTCATCTCAAGTGATTGGTGGGGTTTAGTAGGTTTGAAAACTGGGAAGTGGGCTCAGACCCTATGTACAGAACACGTAAAGAACTGGACAGCTCACTCTCCATGGTTGTGGGGAGAGTGGGGACTGCTTCCGACATGAACTCTGGTGTCCCCTCTTTGACCATTCCCCCTTCGTGGAGAGGCCTGGCAACACTCAGAGGAAGGGGAAGCAGGCTATCCGGATGAGACCTGATAGGCTGTGGTCATATGGTAGGGGAGGAGGTTCCCTTCTGCCACAGGTCTAGGGGAGGGGAATAGGGCAGAAGAAGGAGGTGGAACGAGAAGATACAAGTGAGGGGATAACAATCAGGATGTAATCTGATTAAATTATTTTTTAATTAAAAATTAAAATAAAAAGAAAAATTTTAAGAAGTCAATAACAAAAGAAAAGGTTGAATTAAATCCAAATAACAGACTTTCTGAGTCCATTTTCTGTTGACATAATTGGAAAGCATGGACTGTGATTAACTTATAAAGAATAAAGGTTTATTCAGTCTGTGGTACTGGAATAGGGCTGCATGTGGTGAAAGTCCTCTTAATAACAATAATAACTCTGCAGATGGGGAAGGCATGACATCACCATGCATACAAAAAGGGTGCATGGAAGATATGGAGCTCACACTGGCTTTCATAACAGCTCTGCTCTGGAGATAGTCTATTAGCTCTTTAATCCATGAGTAAATCCATCCACTCATGAGTCCTTATGACCTCATCTCCCCGAGAACCGTTCTGTCTGTCTTCCCAGTGGGGATTAAATTTCGTCACAAGTTTTGGTAAGAACTTTCAAACCTCAGGAGCCTGGGATAGGTGCCACTCCAAGGAAGAGATACAAAGTAGCCACAAGGCTCACGGGAAGATATTCAGCGGCATTAGCCATTAGGGAAAATGCAACCGAAAACCACAGTGAGATTCTACGCCACACCCACCAGGAAGGCCGTAATTCCAGACACAGCACAAGATAACTAACACTGGCTCCAAATGGAGAAGCTGGGCCTCTTGTCCATTGCAGAGGGAATGTAAGGTAGTTCTGTCAGTGTGCAGTTTCTCTCTGACCCAGGGATTCTATCTCTGTCATGTACCAGAGAGAACTGAAATAGACGCATTATTCGTAGTAGCCAAGAGGCATAAAATAAGCCAAAGATCCCATCAGTTGATGACCGGAGAAGCGAAATATGGCATGCCCATACAATGGAATATTACTTGGCTATGAAAAAAATGGAGAACTGGGCCTGGCAAGATAATTCAGTGGGTAAAGGTGCTTGCTCTGCAATCCTGGCAAACCTGAATCAATCCCTAGACCCACAAAATGTAAAAAAAAAAAAAAAAGAAAAACCAATGCTACAAAGTGGTCTTCTGACCCCCACACACACACCGTGACAAGTGTGTGCCCATATGTACATTATGCATGGCAATAACAACAATAATAGTAATAATAATAATAATAATAATAATAATAATAATAATAATAATAATGTTTTAAAGGAAATGAAAAACATGCTAAACATGAATGAACCTTAAAAATAAGAGTGACAGGACCCAGAGACAAAAATACAAGTACCCCATGCCTCTACTTAACTTAAATGTTTGTAATGGGCACCTCACCATGAAGACAGCAAGGGAGCTAGCATTCCTCTGAGGAAGAGAAAAACCAAATTGGGAGTGATGTTCACAGGCACAGGATTTCCTTTGGGGAAGATAAAAATCATTTGTACTTATGAGTGTTTGGTCAGTCTTGGTAAGATACTAAAGACCTCTTGGGCATATTCAAATAATGAGTTTTCTGTTGCATGAATTATGTCTCTGTTAAAAAAAAAAAGTCAAGCCTAGCAGTGGTGGCGCACACATCCACCTGCCTCTGTATTATTATTATTATTATTATTATTATTATTATTATTATTATTATTATTATTATTATTATTATTTCAAATGTGACATGTGGTGTAGACTTGTCATCATAGCCCTCAGGAGACGAGGCAGGGGAGTCATGAATTCAAAGCCAACCTGAGCTAAATATCTAGACCCTGTTTTCAAACAACAAAACAAAACAAAAGCCAGAAGGGCAGTTTTCCTTCATTACTCTGTTTCCCTAGTCAGACTGTTCTAAGTTTTGCGTACATAGCAAAGTAACAGCAATGACTCCTCGAGGCTTATGCTCCAGGCCCCGACATTGTCTTCTAGTCTTCTTCCTCCACACGTTAAAGCCATGTATGGCTCACCTGAGTGGATATACGGAAGAAACAGTACTCGATGTCGGCGTGTCTTTGAAGGTCTCAATTCCCACTCTTCTCTTGGGTCTTCCTAACTGTCTTCTCCGTATCACATTTTCCAGTGAACTCAATCCCATGAATAATTCATTGTGGTGAAATAGGTGGGTGTCCCCACGTGTGCTCCTCAGGAACGACGCGTGCTTCCCACACCGGTCCCCGCCACCCGGAATAGAGACGCTACCTGCCCCAAGGGCTCCTACCCAGACTCTGTGATTTAACAGTTGCGTCCTCTCCTCTCCGATTTGTTCTTCGGCAACTCCATTCATGCATATCGCGTAGTCCATTTATTCCCACTTCCCCCTCTTCTTTGATTTCCCACGCACCCCAGTTCTCTATCCCCTGCCCTCCCACACAGGTGGGTTCCTTCCCCACATTCATGGCTTTTGTTTTGTGACTCTGCTTCCTTCCTACGTGAGCCCATCAGGACCCCAACAGTTTTAAAGACTTATTTTATTTTTAATTATGTGAACTTGTGTGTGAGAGTACGTGTGTGTCGGGGGCGGGGATGGGGGTGGGGAGGGGACGGGAGAGGAGGGCGTTGTGCCTGAGTACAGAGACCTGCTACAGAAGCCAAAAGAAAGCGTGAATCACATATAGCTGGAGTTACCAACGGCTGTGAGCCACCTGGCACGAGTGGAACAAAACTCGGGTCCTTTGCAAGAAGAACCACTGAGCTATCTTTTCCATTCCACATAGCCACGGCTGACTTGGCTCTGCACTAACCAGCCCCATCACGACCTAGCCTGTGGCCTTCCTCTCTCTTGGTACCCACCCCCACTCCTGTCTCAGCCACTGCAAAAAGCACCTTCATTATCTGTGGTGTGGTAACAGCTCTTAGAAACCGAATGACATTCAATTAAAATGATATTAGCAGCTCAGGAGTGATTTTGTTTAATTTACTCCTACTCAGATGTAAAAACATTAGCGACTTTTTTAATTGGACCTCATATGTCTACCTCCTACTCAAACTCGATGGAATTAAAGACTTTGGTGCCTAAATACCGCTTAATTTACTCCAACCCGCCCGTAATGACATTAAAGATGCTTTAGGGTGGATATAGTTTCCAATCAATTTTATTCAAAAGAAATCTGAGCTCACAGGTACTATTATTAAGCATATAATAAAATCACACAAGAAATATATCTTTACAGTTGGGGATAGGGTTGTTTCCAGCAATATTAAAAAGTAATCATTTTCATTTTAATGCAAGGATATTAAAAAGTAATATCTTAAATACAAGATTTTGTAAAGTTTTCCATTGTTTAAGCAAATATGTGATTCCTGCCCTGTTAAAGTGTACTGTTACATATACATCCAAAGCGAATTTTATTCAATTACAATTTAGGATTGACTTATGCTTGATAGGAAATTTGGACTTAAATATGGCTGAGAGAAAAGCAATTTTTTCTTGTGATCCTAATACTAGTCATTTAAAAATTTTTTTCCTAAATTATATGGTCTACCTGCTTCCTAGACCAGGCTGGCCTCAAACTCAGAGATTGTTTGCCTCTGCCTCCCAAGGGCTGGAATTACAGGCATGCACCACCATGCCCAGCTTAAGTCGGTTTTTAAACATGGCAAATTTTGAGTCCTTATATGCTTGCAATAGAGTTCTTGAAAGGTTGACCCCAAATCATCATCAATAGTAGCATTAAGGGGCTGGGGAAATGGCTCAGTGGTTAAGAACACTGGTTGTTCTGTAGAGGACCTAGGTTCAGTTCCCAGCACCCACATAGTAGCTCACAACCATCTGTAACTCCAGTCCCCAAGAATAAGAACCGGTCTTCTGGCTGCTGCATACATGTGATGCACAAATACGTTTGCAGCCAAAAATGACTGTACACATAAAGTAAAATTAAAGCTTTAAAAAATTATAGTGGGTAATATTTACAATGGTCTGCTGTATTCCAGACATCTCTGCATGCTTGGAATGTATTAATCCATTTAATATTTTTAATTAAGGAATATTAAATAATCTTCCTCATTTGCAGATGGCAACAAAATATGGATAGATGGATGAGTAGCTAGATGGACAGATGGGTGAATATATAAGTAGGTAGATGAGTAGATGAGTAGGTGGATAAATGGATGGGTGGGTGGGTGCCTAGATGGATGGATGCATGGATGGATGGAGAGATGGGTAGATGTTTACGTGGATGCATAGGTGGGTAAAAAGGTAGATGGATGAATGGATTAATGGGTAAATAGGTAGATCAATGAATTAATAGATGGATGATGGATGGATGGATGGATGGATGGTAGATAGATGAGTGAATTAATTAATGGCTAAGTAGGTGGATGGGTGGGTGGGTGGGTGGATGGCAAGCAGCAGATGGATACTGCTGTGATTGTTCTTTGAGTTGCCTTGAATGTGGGAAACCTTTAAACCACTTACAAATACAGATTCTAAAATGTGAAGCGCTCCCCATAAAGTTAATAAAGAAAAATTAAGGGCCATTGAGATGGCTCAGCAGGTAGAAGCACTTGCCACGCAAGCCTAATGACCTGAGTTTGATACCCAGGATCTACAACGGAAGCCAGATGTGGTATGCATCTGTAATTCCACCATTCCCGTGATGAGATGGGAAGCAGAGACAAGAGAATCATGCAGAAGCTCACGGGCCAGCTAACCTGGGGTACACAGGGTGGCAAAACTGAGATCCTGCTTCAGCAAGGTAGAAAGACTGAACTGATTCCCACAAGCTGTCCTCTGACCTCAACATGTACGTTGGTTGTGACATTTGTACAAGCCTATTCTCTCTCACACAATAATAATAATAATAATAATAATAATAATAATAATAATAACAATATTATTATTATTATTATTATTATAACAACAACAACAAACCAAAGTAATGGCTCTTTTTTTTAATTATTAATTTATTCTTGTTACATCTCAATGGTTATCCTATCCCTTGTATCCTCCCATTCCTCCCTCCCTCCCATTTCCCCCTTACTCCCCTCCCCTATGACTGTGCCTGAGGAGGACCTCCTCCCCTTTTATATGCTCATAGGGTATCAAGTCTCTTCTTGGTAGCCTGCTATCCTTCCTCTGACTGTCACCAGGTCTCCCCCTCCAGGGGACATGGTCAAATATGAGGCACCAGAGTAATGGCTCTTTTTTTAAGAAAAAATTTTGATGGGCAAAATTAAGAACAATACAATGAGCACACCCATAAGTGTATTTACATGTATGTGGTATATTTCAGACAGGAAATATAGCCTCCTTTGCTTGAACATTTCTATTTTTCTAAATACACTATCCATTTAAAAAATGAACAAACAAAAAATGATGTTTTGAAGGGCTGGTGGCGTGCAAGGTGGTGCAGTGAGTAAAAGCCATTTCCTGCTGCCAAGCCGCATGGCCTGAGGTTTCTCTTTGGGTCCCATGGTGGAAGAAAAAAACTGATTCTTGAAAGTTGACCTCAGACCATCACATGCACATCATGGCACATGCATCATACTTATTTATACACACAATAATAATAATAATTTCTTTAAAATCTTCAGTGGGGCTGGAGAGGTGGCTCAGCACTTAAGAGCACTTACTGCCCTTCCAGAGGACTCAAGTGAGATTCCTAGAACCCACACCAGATAGCTTATAACTGCATGTGACTCTAGCTCTAAAGGATCCCAGACTGTCTTTTGGCTTCTTCGGGAACCCACACATTCATGGCATATACTCACACATACACATAAATAAAAAACAAAAGCTTGTTTAAAATAATCTCTAAAAGATCTAACCGCTAGTAATACTGATGTGCCTAGATTTTCTCAGAAGCTGTCATGTCTGGCTGAAGCTCACAGTGTGACCACAGGTGCTGAAACACAGTGTGCCTACAGATCTAAAAGAAGGAGGAGGAAAAGGAGGAGGAGGAGGAGAAGGAGGAAGAAGGAGAAGAAGAAGAAGAAGAAGAAGAAGAAGAAGAAGAAGAAGAAGAAGAAGAAGAAGAAGAAGAAGAATCGGGGGTGGGGTGGGGCGGCTAGAACTCAGTGATAGAGAATTTGCCTATTACGTGCAATACCCTACGTTTGAAGGGAAGGAGGAAGAGAGGGGAGGGAAAAGAAAGATGGAGAGAGGGAGGAAGGCAAGAAAGAAATGAACAAAGAAAAGAAGAACTAGACAAGACGCTACTGTCCCTGGGAGTGCTGCCTCAGCTGATCTGCAGCTAGATACCAATGCTTGTCAAGGCAGTTACAAAGCCGCCTAAGTGTAAATCCTTGCTCTTCCACTGAGTGGTTTGATCTTATGCAAGATTGTGTTTCTCTGGGTCTTGTTTTCCTTATCTCAAAAAGAACAATGAGGCCCATTGTCTTCCCTAATACGTTGCTCATTTAGGATTTCCTAGCTGAGGAACGATGTTCAACTCCTTTGTAACTGCCTGGTCTAGACCCCAGGGACTCATCGTCGTCCTGGACCCCTTTCCCCCTTTCTCCTCTCCCTGCATCCAATGAGTCATCACCAGTCTGCCTATTTCATCTCCTAAATATTACTCAAAGCACGTTGGCAGCAGCGAGGCACTTCGGAGTATATCTGAGACAAGTCCACACCTTTGTGCTCGCAGGGTTTACACAGCTTTTGCCAGAGTTGTTCAGACACCAGGGACGCAAGGATGGCAAAGTTCGCTCCCAAGGATGAGAGGGGGGGAGGGGCGGGGGGGGGGGGGGGGTGGGGGGTGGGGGAGGGAGCGGAAATCTTAGGTCACAGCAGGGTGTGGAAGTTATTTAGCACAATTTGAATATGACCATATGCGGCGCTTTAAATGACAGATGTCCCCCACAGTCTCAGGCGTTCAAATGCTGGGTCCCTAGTCCTGTTTGGGTGGGCGGTTAGGTGACACGGGTTTTCTGGAGGAAGAGTGTCACCGGAAGTGGTCTTCCGGATTTGAGAAGCTTCACACTATTCCTGCTGCGTTCTCTGCTTCCTGCTTGACGTTTAAGACGTGAGCTCTCAGCTTGCTGCTCCAACTGCCATGCCTGGCCCCCTGCCAGGCTTCTGTGCCATGCCGGGCACAGACCCTCATCCCTCAGGAACTGTGAACCATGGTGTTTTATCACAGAAATAGAAAAGTAACTATACACCACACCTTTAGACAGTATCAATTACTGCCAGGGACAGAGATTGCCCCGAATTGTGGCTTTCTTTCTTTCTTTCTTTCTTTCTTTGTTTGTTTATTTATTTATTTATTTATTTATTTTTGTCACGCAGCAAGTCCATATGTTGGCAGTCCAATTCTGCAGCATTCCTAGTGCCGCTCAAGTCTCTAAGACCATCTTTGCTTCTTGCCTCATCAGAATCTGACTTTAATCCTCATGGTCAAAAAAGAGCTGCAAGCCAGGTGGTGGAGGCGCTGGCCTTTAATCCCAGCACTTGGGAGGCAGAGGCAGGCAGATCTCTGTGAGTTTGAGGCCAGCCTGATCTACAAAGCAAGTCCAGGACAGTTAAGGCTACACAGAGAGACTCTGTCTTGAAAAACCAAAACACAAAATAAAACAAAAAAAGAACTGCAGCACTCCCAAACAACACCCACAGTCCTGGTTGGGGGACGTTAGAATCAAAAATCCCCAAGATTCCTTTTCTATATCTGGTTGAAATCTTCAAGTGTCCCATAGCTGTCTTTTCTAATGAAATTGTGGACTTGCCAGGTGTGGCAGCATATGCCTTTAATCCCAGTACTCTGGAGGCAGAGGCAAGTAGATCTCTATGAGCTCACAGCCAGCCTGGTCTACACAGCAATTTCCAGGCCAGCCAGTATTTCATAGCAAGACCCTGTCTCAAAAAACAAACATAAGACAGCTCTAGGACTGTTGCAGATGTTTCTTGTTACAACAAGATTGAGCTAGCCCTTTCCAAAAGTTTACTAAACAGTTACTAAATTATCAGCCTGACCCCTCAATGAGTAACTATGATCACAGTAAAATAAATAAATAAATAGTAACTCTAAAGTTTCAATAATTTTATGAAATCATGTTACAATGTTGAACTTCATATATTTGAGTGGTTGGGTTTGTGTGTGTGTGTGTGTGTGTGTGTGTGTGTGTGTATGAGTTTGTGTGCACTGTGTGAGTGAAGGAGCTCAAGGAGTCCAGAAGGTGACTCCAAATGCTCAGAACTGGAGTTACAATGGTTGTGAGCCATCACGTGGGTGCTGGGAACTGAGCTCAGGTACTTTTCAAGAGCAACAGATGCCCTTGGCCACTGAGCCATCTCGCTAACCCTGCACAGTCATCTTTGAAACACAACTTCCTTCTATGCCGGGGTCGCCTTGGTTCTATCTGGATCTCTTTTAGCCAATCAGCTAGATTCATTTTGGCTTCGGACACCAGATACAGAGTTCCTCACTCAGAAGGATGGAGGAAGCGAGCAACGCCTGGGTAAACGCTGGCCCTCCTGGCAAACATGGCAGAAGCCGTGATGGTTAAGATGTCAACTTGACGCAGCATTTGGGAGGCAGAGACAGGTGAATCACTGTGAGTTCGAGGCCAGCCTGGTCTACAAAGTGAGTCCAGGACGGCCAAGGCTACCCAGAGAAACCCTGTCTCAAAAAAACCAAAAAAAAAAAAAAAAAAAAAAAAAAAAGTCAACTTGATGCCGTGTGGAATCACCTAAGGGACCAGCCACAGGACGTATCTGTGAAAGGTTCTCTACCCCGGATTAGCTGAGATAGAAAAAGAAATGCACTCAAAGCACTAATCCACAAGCTGAGGTCCAGGATGGAATGAGAAGGAGAAAGCGAGCCGAGCACCCACATTCTGACCGTGCACACACCTTGTTCATCTGTCTCATCCCCTGCCATTGTGTTTCCCCACCATGACGGTTTCAGCCATCACACTGCGAGCCGAAATAAACCCTCAATTCCTTAAGTTGCTTTTGATGGGCAGTGTCTCAGCAGTGAGAGGCAGTGAGACGAGAGTCACTAGTACAGGTGCTCAGTGGGAGCTGCAAGCATTACAGTGGGCATGAAAGGCTAAGAGGGTTAGGAGTTTAAAGCCAGCCTGGATACATGGTGAGACCTTGTCAAGAAAAATCCTAACGTTTAGTGTGATGGGCCTGGGGGGGAAGGCCTTTAGGAATCAATCAAGTTCAGATGACGTCATGGGGCAGAGTCCCCATAATGAGATTAGTGTCCTTATAAGAAGACAAAGGAAATAGGGTGTAGCTCTGTTGGTAGAATGCTTGCCTGCTGTGCCTGGGGATCTGATTCAATCCCCAGCAATCTATAAACTGCATATGTGGTGGCGCGCATCTGTAATTCCAGCGTTTGGGAGGTAGAAACAAGTGGATCTTCAAGGCTCATCCTCAGCCACGTATCACATTTGAGAGCAGACCCTGGGATGTGTGAGCTCCTGTAGAAAGGAGAGTTGGGGCACAGAGCGAAAGAAGGGAGAGCGAGGGAAGAAAGGAAGGAGGCGGGAAGAGATGCCATTCTCTTGTGAGCAAGAAGTACCGTCACCAGGAAATGTATTTATCTTGGACTTCTGGCCTCTAGAACTGTGGCAACTCAATGCTTGCCAGATAAGCCACATGCTCTCTGGTACCATGTGACCTTAGGTGAGACCCAGGCTTGTGGAGGCTGCCATGGCCTCACTGACAGCCACTGTCCCACCATGAGTGTACAACTCTTCCTCAGTGGAGGGTTCACCTTGTAAGAGGGATCCTAAGAGCTCTTGCTATCTCCCAAGCTGCACTCCAGAGCAGGCATCCTGCAGTCCTGGGCTCCCGGAGGACCTCACAATGTCTTACCTGTAACACTCTCCTTAGAAGCCAGGCCCGAGGCCAAGTGCCCAAAGGACAGTGCATCCTGCCTTGAGTTTGCTCCGTTGGGGCCTATGGCCTCCCCTCCATGCACTAGCACAGTGAAAGCTTCTTCCACAGTAAGTTCTGTGGATTGAGCAAACACAAAGCCTGCATTTGGGGATGAGGTCTTTCTCTTCCTGATAGAGTCCTTGAGATTTCCATAAACGATCTTCTGATAGGAAGTTCGCCTACAGCGTGTCTTACTTGAGCTCAGTATTTATTTGGGGAACAGGGAGCGGGGGAGGCACAACAATATTAGGGAGAGAGAGAGAGAGAGAGAGAGAGAGAGAGAGAGAGAGAGAGAGAGAGAGAGAGATTAACAAATTCATAGTCCAAAACCAGTTCTATTTTTTTTTTAAAGTCCATGACCGGACTCACCCAAAGATTGCCCAAGGGCCCTCCTGCCGTGGTCTCTCCCTACAGAATCTGAAGAGAGTGGCTGCCTTGTAAAATTTCCCACACAGCCTGACCCACAGGCTCTAGAGGGGAGAGAGGGGCTCTATGAACCCCTGGGCCACCCTCTGAATGTTCAATTGTTCCTGCTGTGTAAGCGTAAGACAATGCTGCATCACAGACTCCCAACTGGGCCTGGTTTGCATGAGAATGTATTTTATTATGAGATTCAATTTCAAGTCAAATAGTGTACGCGTTGGATCTTTTCTAGCGCTTTGTGGAAATAACAATTTTTGCTTTCCCAACTCTGTTTTTATTTAAAATGCTAAACGATGAAATTGTTTAAGTGGTTGTGTTAACACGGGTTGGTAAATTACTCCCCCCCCCCCCCCCCGCGTCATACAAAAACAACTATATTTTAGCCTCCACCTCAGCGATAAGTTAATGATTTATTTCTCTGTGAATAATGCCTTCCGGTGATGATGGTGAAACACTAGCGTTGTCATTTATTGGGTTACGAATTCCCTGATAGATTAGAAGCAGCCACGGGAGGGGGAAGTGTGGGGGTGGGGGGCTGGGGCAGGGTACCTTGCTGCCCTCCAATCTCCCAGATTTTTATGTGGCCCTATAGAATCTTGGCCTTACAGCCAAAGACTTAATTCGAGAACTTAAAGACCTTCCATGCACTGCGGTCCTTCTCACCTGCAAGGAAACCACGATGTAATAGCCTCAATCAATGAGGAGGGAGAGTTTAAGTTACCCGCAATGCAGGATGTCAAGCCGGAAGTAAGGTTTCCTGACTTCTTGACCCCTGCTATGGTTTACCCATTTCAGTTGCTTTTCCGATGAGCAAAGCTGTCATAATCTATGTGATAAATGTAACATGTGTATCCCAGGTCTCCTTCGACTTCTGTGAGGGGCCATGCAAAGTCTTATGTTCATAGTTGCCCCATTGAAACTGTGGCAGATCTGCGGCCCCCGGCCTCCTACTGTGGGTCTTTAGGGTCCTCCCACGCTTGCCAGCCTTTCCTTTCATCTCTGTCTCCTTTGAAAGAGGAAGGCCCCATCTTTGAAGACCACATTGGCACTGTCCTTCCTCCAGAGGGCCTCTGGCTCCCCAAGCAGCAGAGTGCGGGAGAGAACAGCTGATCACGGAAGACTGTGTCTCTTCCGTGTTTCTGTGGTGTCCACTATCTGCTGCTGGGAAAGTAAACTCGCACATCCCGTCTTTGCCCACTTGCAAGGCCTGAGGTAAAGCGATCGCCAAGAGGTCTTTTCTGGACTTTTCCACTAGCCATCATGGAAATGGGTACGGCACAAAGTACGAGGCGAACCGTCCGCACGGGGCTGAATATTTTTACCATAGCTAGTTTTTCTGGCAGAATTCCATGATTACTTTCCATCTATTCCTGCTCCTGGCTTCTCTCCCTTTCCCTAAGTTTCCCTGCAGGCTTGTGTTCCGCTCTTCACACTCATTTGATAGCGTGCCTGATTTGGTACCTCTTGTTAAACTCTAAAGGAAGGCGACTTGTAATTGTGAGATGACTGGATCACGAGTTCCAGGCTAGCCTGGGCTACATGTTGATGCACTGTTTGTTGTTGTTTAGTTAGATAGTTTTTTTGGTTTTTTGGTTTACATTTTTTGTTTGTTTGGGGTTTTTAGTTTGTTTTGGGTCTTTGTTTGTTTTGCCATTTTGCCTATAAAGTCTGTTGCCTGCACTTGTTACGGGAGTTGCTAGTGACTCTCCTGAGGGGATGGAAGTAAGCACTGAGAACAAACTTGTGACCTGGAACTCTGAAACTAGTTAGCCAAGGAAAGAGATTTTAAAATGAATACTCTAAAATTGCCTCATAATTCAGAGAAATGATCAATTTTCTAAAATAAATTATTATTTGAGTTATTCCTTATGAATGAGGGAAAAAGTGTTATTTAAGCCAGGCATGGTTGCACATGCGCTTAATGCCAGAATTTGGGAGGCAGAGGCAGGAGAGTGTCTGTGAGTTCGAGGCCAGCCTGGCCTACAGAGCGAGTTCCAGGTCAGCCAGGGCTACACAGAGAAACCCTGTCTCGAAACACAAAAACAAAACAAAACAAAAAAGTAGTTGAAAAGAAAGGACTAATTTTAACTTAAATCCTTTGTCAGAGCAGGCGGCAAAGCCACGCATGCTAGCTCGAACCTGTAATCCCCACACTAAAAGACTGAGACGAGAGGATTGCCATAAATTCCAGGCCAGCCTGGGCTACATATGGAGTGGGATTGGCCCAAAGAAACAAAAACAGAATAAAACAAGAGAATGTGTTGCATATACGAGGTCCTGGGCTTGATCTCAAGCTGATCCAACACACATATCATTAAGCAGTGGGGTAGGGCTGGGAGCTCAGCTCACGCTGTAGAGGGCTCACCTGGGCCACCGGAAGCTGAATTAGATGGCACTGCATACTGGGGGAGTGTCGCATGGCTTTCACCTCAGCATCAGGAGGACAGAGGCAGAAATCCAAAGCTATTCTTGGCAACATAATGAACTAGAGTTGAGGCCAGCCTGGGCTACATGAGACTGTTTAAAAAAAAAAAAAAAAAGGAAGGAAGGAAGGAAAGAAGGAAGAACAGGGGGTTATACAATCCACTCTGTAGCCACAGGTTCTGTACCCACAGATTCAACCAACCATAAACCGGAAGTATTCAGAAAAACAGTTACACCTACGCAAACGCACACGGACATTTTGTCTGTGTTGGTATTCCATAAGCTGTAAACTGTGACAACTGCATGGCACTTCTGCTGGGTTAGGAATTGTAAGTAATTTAGAGGGGATTTGCGCACAGGGAGCATGTGTGGGTTATGCACAAATAGCATACCATTTCATACAAGGGAGGAGGTCCTAAAGCCAGTCCCTGGCACATCCTGAGGTCTAAGTGTGTGTGTGTGTATGTGTCTGTGTGCATCTGTATGTCTCTGTGTGTCTGTGTCTGTATATGTGCCTGTATGTCTGTGTGTGTCTATGTCTGTGTGTCTGTGTCTGTGCCTGTGTCTGTGTGTGTGTGTTTGTGTGTGTGTCTGTGTATCTGTGAGTATGTCTGTGTGTGTGTGTCTGTGTATCTGTGTGTATGTCTGTGTTTGTGAGTCTGTGTGTATCTCTGTGTGTCTGTGTGTGTGTCTATGTGTGTGTCTGTGTGTGTGTGTGTCTGTGTGTGTGTCTATGTGTGTGTCGTGTTATCATTGATCCTCAGCAAGCTCTCCCAGTCTGTGCATGCAAAGTGGAGTCCCCTGTCCAAATGCAGAAAGGGAGACTGCAGTTTCTATTTAGGATGATATGCTCTGGAGTAGAAAGAACTCTGAGACGCGCCTCTGCCTCCTAATTCAGAGAAAAGGGGGCATGAGACAGATTTTTTACATCAAACTTAGCCACTATACAACTTTACTTTAGCCTGCCAATTTTGAATATGTAGGAACTTCTCTGTGGAGATGAATTTCCATGGCAGGAAGCCCGCCCTCCTGCCCCGTGGTCCACCTTGTGATGGTGTGGTGGGGACACTGGTGATGCAGGTGATGGCAAGGCCAGCTGAGGATCACACTGGAGCCCTGAACACTTTCAGTGACTTCCTGTGCTGGTGGGTCAGATGAGAACAACTCAGAAGCATTAAGGGCACAGGAAGCATTGGCAAATGGGAGGGCAACCAGAGCTGCTGGGTAGAGAATGTTCCCTCTCTGCTTCCTGCTGTGTTTAGCACTGTAACCCCAGAGAGGCGTGGAAAGAAGTTTTGTATCCTCAAAGCTATTTCTGTTCAGTGTCCAGCCACATAAACATGGCTACCCTGGGATTCCGTGAAGGATCTAAGTGGGTTCGTGTCCATTGAGGGCAAGTGCACTGCCAAGCGAGTTCAGGTCAAGTCAGGTTTTGTTAAGAAATGAGCTACAAAGGAAATCTTGTGGGCTCTGGAGGCAGGAGGTGGAAACGCGTGCCATGCAAGCATGAGTCCAAGCTCCCAGGAACTCACGTCAAAAAAGTCAGCGCTATAGTTTACACTTGTAATTCCAGGGTAAGAGGGTAAAGAGGGGCGGCTCCTGAGCCCTGGGTCCCAATGGACAGCTCCTGAGGAAGGACACCTGAGTTTACCCTCTGGTCTCCATCCAGAGCAGGGGGTAGGGGGGCATTGGTAGGGAGGGAGAGAGAGAGTCAAAGAGAGACAGAGAGTGAGAGAGCGATATTAGAAATGTTCTTTGGACAGACAAATGATGCTCACACATTTTTAAAAAGCTTTGTTTTTATTATTTTTAATTATGTGCATTTGTGTGGATATGTGCACAGGAGGGTAGGTGCCTGGAGAGGCCAGAGGCACCACTCCACCCCGGAGTTGGAGGGACAGCTGCTCAGAATGAAATTCAGGTCTTTGGTAAGATGCTAACTTGTCACTGTTTCCTCTTCACTGCTGTGCATCTGTTTAGCTCTGTCATTTGTTTTACTCTGCTCTTAAATTAATCCCTCTTTAATTACACTAAGGTGTAAATGACTAACACCTAATTCAGCTATATTTACATTTTAACAATGATAGCTACATTCTCAGGTGGAAGTTAGGCATTAGCTAATAATTAGTTTGATCACAAAATTTGGCAGGAAGTTGTACGTTAATTACGTGGGAAAAATTAAGCCTTTCAATTAAATTGAACAATTTTCACCTGGTAAGTTGGTCCTTGCTCTGCAGCTTCATTGTTGCTCATTTGTTCTGAGACAAGGCTTCATTCATGTAGCCCAGGATGGCCTCAAACCCAAGGACCCTCCATGTAGCCCAGGATGGCCTCAAACCCAAGGACTTCCCATGTAGCCCAGGATGGCCTCAAACCCAAGATCTTCCCATGTAGCCCAGGATAGCCTCAAACCCAAGGACTTCCCATGTAGCCCAGGATGGCCTCAAACCCAAGATCTTCCCATGTAGCCCAGGATAGCCTCAAACCCAAGGACCTCCCATGTAGCCCAGGATGGCCTCACACTCAAGGTCTTCCGGCTTCAGCCTTCTGGGTATGAGATAATAAGCCTGCACCACCACACCTGACTTTTGCAATCATATTCTTCATGCAGTAACTACTCTGTTCCTCCTCTCCCCTTCCCCTCATCCTCCCCCCCCCCACACCCCTCCTCACTTTCCTCCCCTCGCCAAGATGAAGAAAGTGATTCTGATAGAGGTCATGGAGGTGAGCTGCTAAAGCTGGCAGCCTGAGTTCAGTCACTGGAACCCATATGGTGGGCTTGTGGCAATTGTCCTCTCACCTCCACATGTGTGCTGTGGTGCTGTGTGCTGTGAGCTGCCATGACAAGGGGAACGGAGAGAATCGATTCCCCAGAGCTGCTCTCTCACCTCTGCACATGTATGTAAGCCTGTGTGTACACATACACACACTGCAATCAAATAAAAAGAAAATAAACAAGGTAGATGGCTCAACAAGGTTAGTTCCAGCCTGCGCGTGCACGCACACACACACACACACACGCACACACACACACACACACCCCATTAGAACCAGAAACAAACCTCTTGTTTCTAAACAATTGGCATTGCCAAATAAAAATGGGAAAACTCACAGGTATAATTTTTCACAACAATGGATTTGTTTCATAATTATTAAAAAAATAACAACAACAACAAAAAACTTTAAACCCAAATCAAGCCAGTCTTTAAGTATCTAACTTAGCATCTAATCATTTCTATTGGGGATTTGAAAGTCAAAGCAGAAACCATTCTCCCACCCCTGAAGAGAACTCTCATCACTACAGTTTACTCCATTCTGAAAACTACAAGCTTTGAGAGAAAAAAAAAAAAAAAAAAAAAAAAAAAAGAAGAAGAAGAAGTCTCTCATCGGAAGTGTCTAAGATTCCGAATCGATACCTGAGTTCTAATGACAGAGGAATCTTTACCACCGACCTCCCTTCCCCTGCGGAGCTTCCAACACAAAGGTGTGTGGGAGGCAGTGGGAGCACAAAGCCTCCTCCACTGTTATCAGATAGCCGCTCTCGGAGAGGCCTGGCCGGAGTTTGGCTTATAGAAAGCCCGGCCCACACAGCATCATTATTCATATCCTTCCAGCTTAAGGCTTGCTTTGCCCAGATGTGCCCTTCCTGCTTGGCATCCCTAACTGGGGACTGTTGTTCAGCCAAAGAAGATTCGTCATCTCAGCCCTGAGATTTCCAGGCCCGTTCGTGAACACCTTTTGTTAAGGGGTATTCTTGGTGAGAGGGAGGTAGGCACCCCAACAAAGCAACACTACAGCATCCTTCCCTGGTCATCAGAGATGGGGGTGGGGGGTGGAGGAGAGGGAGTGGAGGGACATTATAGCATGTAAAGTAGAGCAAGAGTTGTAACCAATTTCCTAGCAGTGACAATAAATGTCATACATTGACTCTCAGCAGGCTTGTATGCACACTGCATTTCTCTCAAAGTTATGGCATGGTTTGTTTGTTTGTTTGTTTGTTTTTTTAAACAACTCTCCAATTCATTCTTAAAAGTAAATTAACCTTCCTCCCACCCCAGGGTTCAGGCATTTGTCTTAGAGAATTCTGTTTCTCTTGGAGCAAGTGCAAGGCAGGAGTCACTGACTTAGACAAATGGGCAGGAGGATATGTTCGTTAACAGTTATTGAGCGCCTACTGTTAGCTAGGCAGCGGGTGCAATGACTAGTCCCAGACTTGATTTCTCATCACTTGCATAGTTCTTCAAACTCTGTCACAGGGGAGTAAAAGTAAAGATGATTCACGTAGCTTCGGTCTGGGCACGCAGAGGGCAGCAGTTCACAGAGACCATTAGAAGGTAGAGGGACAATAATAGGACCTCCGGGTTCACAGTATTTATTTACTCTGTGTGTGTGTGTGTGTGTGTGTGTGTGTGTGTGTGTGTAAGAAAGCGAGAGAGACACACACACACAAAGAGAGAGAGACACACACACACAGAGTCTACTCCTCCATAAAATACTAATGTTTGAGTAGCTGACAAGCCAGCAAATTAGCATACCTCCTTACAATATTTGATTCATGGTCACATTTATAAGTGACTTTCTTTGGTTTACAGATCCTTCTCTGTTACTGTCATAAAGATTGCCGGAATAATCACACTCCTCCTCCCCATACGGAATCCCATTAACAGTTTGGCTGCTGTGATTATGGCTCCTGCTTCATCTATCATGAGAGAAAGTGGTTGCAACTGAGGAAGAAGCTAACAGTATTAGCCCTGGAGCCTCCCACCTCCTCCCCCCCCCCCACCCCAGCCCCAAACTCAATTAAACCCCAAGACACATACCAAAAAAAAAAAAAAAAAAAAAAAAGGATGCTGCCTATTTACATAACACAATGACGGAATGATAGATCAACATGAATTAAGAGTATTCCAACAAGTCACTGAAATGATGTCTGACCTCTCCAAGGGCTGGGCCCATCCACCGGGGAACAGCACCGACTTCCCACTGGGAGCCACTTCCCACTCTGAGGATAGGGTCAAGCCTGTCAGGTGGATGTGCCCGATAGGTTTAGTCTTTCTTTCCCAATAGGGATACCACTTCCATTTGTTCCTAGATCTGATGGCCCCTCCGTCTAAAACAATCTCACCATCAAGAAGATTTCTTTCCCAGTACCCTAAGAGACAAATTGTTGGTTTTCTCCAGCCATTTTTTTTTTAAACGTGGGAAACATTTATTGATTTTTTTTTCTAGGTATGTTGCCTCAGCTGCCCCGACCCCCCCCCATTCCTCCCCATTTAGCTCACATTTTTTCCATTTAAATAGCACTTTCCAAAGAAAGGTAAACTGAGCCTCGTGTTTAGTTTGTTTGTTTTTAAGACAGGGTCTTGATACATAATGCTAGCTGGTTTATAACAGGTGGCAATCCTCCTGCCCCAGCTTCCTGAGTGCTGGGCTTACAGCATATTATCGGGCCCAGCTTTCAAAGCCATTCTTAACCCATTGTGGGGAGCATTCCCCCATTAACACAGGGCTAAGGGAGAAAGTGCATTGCCAGCTCCACTCCCTGCTTCTGCTTATGATTTCTCTGCCTCAACATTTGAAAAAATTTTTGAGTTAATTTTGGGGAATGTTTTATGAATGCTGCTTCCACAGAGCAGCATTCCTGCAGTGGTCACAGAATGTGCATTTATGTGTCATCCCTACCCACCTCCCCTAGCTTTGTCTTCTCTTATGGTCCTCTGTTACCAAACCCTTCTAAGTAGTTTGAACACATGCTTGTAATATCAGCCCTTCAGAGGTGGAGACAGCAAGATTACAAGTTCAAGACCAGCCTTGGCTATATAGTGAGGCCTGGGCCAGGAAAGACTGCATAGGGAGACTAGCTCAGCAGCAAGCATAAAACCCAAGTAGACTGAATGTATCTGCTTTGGTCCTGGGCTTCAAGCAAAGTCCTCTTAACCCTAGAAAAACCTTAAAATTTGTACCACCTCTTCTCAATGCATAGTCTTTAAACACAGGAGTGGATTTTTCTTCTAGAACATTCTTTATCATGTCTTGGAGCTTGCACATGCTATTTATTCTTTCCAGATACCTTCACATCTTTTGTTACCGTGTGTCTGACCCGAAGCCATTTTCCAACCTGGGCCGGTTCACCTCTCCTTAGGCAACCTGGTGGTCCCTGCTTCCGGAAAGTCACCATACTGAAGCCGAACCTAGTGCGGGCACCCGATCGGCGGTGTAGCGCACTACAGCCCAGAACTTGGGAAATCAAGCAATCCTCCTTTCTCTGCCTCCCAAGTAGCGGGGACTATAGCTGTGTGCACTGCACCTGGAGTGAAGCCATTTTCAAGCCTGAGTTCTCTATCCAAGAAATCAGCTCCTGGGGTTCTTCCCAGACTCTGCCAGGCCAGGAAAGTGTTCTCTGGGCCCCACATCACGTTTTCAGGCTCCCTTCCAGAACTCACTCCTGCTAACTGTTATTTTTATTTCTCCCCATTAGCAGCTTGTCCCTATGTGGGAACCAGGAACGTATGACTGCATCCTGTATCCCAGAACCCAACATGTACCTGTCACAAGACAAGGTCAATTCCAAATAAAGTGATGACAGATGAGTGAAACATGAACCTCTCCAATATAGTCTAAGAGACGAGCAACTGGGAGGATAATTGTGTTTAGACAATCAATGTTCCTCCATCAAATAACAATTAAACTGTCTTGTGTTGAACTTACAGTTCTACCCAATCACTTCCCCAAACACACACCCCTCTTCAACTATACTGATGACCAGGAACTGATACGTGACTGGACACCAATTGGTTTCTTCTGAATTAGCTGATTAAAATGTCAATAGAAAAAAGAACAAGTGATGACCAATCTCCTCTTTTTCTAGGACAAAAGGGGATACTTGCCCGTGTCGAGCATCAATTTTATACATCGCCACACTGGCTATCTGTGCTGTTCAATGACATGGAAGTTGAAAATGATGGAAATATGATGTGCCATTTAAATTAGCATCTTACTCAGCCCATGTTAACTGTACGTCGTTTCCCCCATGACTAACCAATTAAATAACTTAATGTTTTAACACACATCATTATACCAAAAAATATTAGAATAAACTATGGATCATTCTGTCAACTTGTGTTTCAATAGGATAATGTATATCTTTCATGGTTATTAATATTTATTGTCCTTGGGTAAATTAAAAAACCAAGCTCAACAAAGGTTAAAAATATCTGATGATACATACGTGATTATAGAAGTAATATATATTAATGAGTTTTTGTAGGACTGACTTTTATTTTTAGTTAATCACTCGAAGAATTATGTCAAACATACATCAAGATCTGAGCTCCTTTTTCATCCAACCTTCCGGTATTTCATTATGATCGTTACCTGATTAATGGATGCAATAATATATATGGCATAGTGTGATATGTTCACATTAAGTTTTAATCAAATATTACTAAATTCAGAAAACATTAAGTAAATCATGACAGATGAGGCAATATTGTCCGCCTGTCATATTGATGGCGCTGAAACTTCGGTATGGAGAGTAACAGATGAAGCCGAAGAAGTGAATTTTATGAGGAAATCTACGTATCTCAACTTCCACAGTTGTGTTCTTTAATTGCTTCACAGCCACCCCCACCGAGAGCAGAGATCCATCAAGGGGAGCTTGTATGCCCTCCCATCTCAATAGCTAAGGGGAGGCAGGAGCTCTTTGAGGTAACTTCTTACCACGGTTCTCAGCTAAAAGTTTGTACAAGTATTCCCTTTGTGTGAGGCTGGTTAAAACACAAGTCACAGAAGCAGAGTGGAATGCTGTTTAGCAGGGATGCCGGAAGTCGATCGATGGGCACGGTTTCCAATATGCACAACAGAAGAGTTCTCGGGATCTGTCTCACACAACAGACCGAGTGTGCTGCTGAACTGCAGAGTTGTGCACTTAAAGATGGCTACCATAGCCAGAAAGGAAGCGCGCGCACACCTGGCACCCCAGCACTTTGGAGGCTAAGGCAGGAAGAATGTCTCAAGTTTGAGGCCATCCTGGGCTACCTAGTACCATTTGTCTCCAAATAAAAGAAGGAGAGGGAGGGGCTCTTCTCAACAGGATGGTCCAGCTGATAAGATCCTAGCCACCAAGCGTGACAATTTGAGTTCAACCCCCAGGTCCCACATGGTAGCAGAAGAGAACCCATCCCTGCAGGTTGTCCTCTGACCTCCACATGCATGCTGTGGCATATATTAAAATAAATAAATAGATAGATAGAGATTATAATAATAAACGTTACAGTATACGCATTTCAACAAATTTTCCCCCAAAAAAAAACAGCTTTCGTATTTTAAATAGAACTTAGCACCAAATACTGGTTCTTTCCACCTTGCCAAGGAAAGAAAGAAATGAGCTATCATTTGCTGGCTGACAGGCATATCCAGGCGACAGACACCCGAGTATGTAGAACACAGGTCTTCCAGCAGAGGCCACAGCCTTGCATGTGGAATGACATCCTACTTGCGCTTATAGGACCCTGAAGCGAGCCTGAGCTGTCCATCGCATTACATTCAATGGTCACAGTAAAGGAGGAAGCGTGAAGAGGCTCGTTTAGCCTCATAGCAAAATCACTAGCATCCTTACTCTGGGCTGATGATGTGAAGGAAGAGACACACATCTGGTGGATGGGAAACTGTGGCATTGACTCCCAAAACCTGTGTTCCTCTTCCTTGTGGTTAAGACATCTGTATCTCCCCATGCCTCGTTCTCTCTGTTTGCCTGGACTCCTCGCTACCAAACAGGATTATGTGAACCCACACAGACCCCCTCTGGGTCTCAGGCAATGAGAAGATGCCTTTCTTCCTCGTGGGAGAGCCCTGAAGCTCATGTGGAGCTCTTGAGCCCATGAAGTTGGGTCTGTGAGTCACCCTTGGAAGGGATATGCCATTTAGAAGCTGCTCAGTCCACAGCAGGTGGGAAGTGAACTATTGTGTGCTAGCCACCAGGACTTGAAAGGTTTCTGTCACTTCATGAATGCCCACCTGGCTTGCCTAACAACCACTGACTGGTGGTTGGCTGGAATTCAGCAATACTGCTGCTGCAACACTGGCCTATAAGATCATGTACAGCCTCTCTCTCTCTCTCTCTCTCTCTCTCTCTCTCTCTCTCTCTCTCTGTGTGTGTGTGTGTGTGTGTGTGTGTGTGTGTCTGTCTCTCTGTCTCTGTCTCTGTCTCTCTCTGTTCCCAACTGGCTTCAAGCCCATTATGTATCCATGAATGTACTTGACCTTGAGCTCCTGTCCTCTAACCTCTACCTCCCAAGTGTGAGGATTACAGATGTGGGCCATCGTAACTTTCCATACCTTGCCACAGGATAAATGAGAAACTCACTTGTGTTGGAATAATTACTTTATTCTCACCCTCCTCACATTGGCCTAGGGTGATGTGCACGTGTGTGCACGTGTGTGTGTGTGTGTGTGTGTGTGTGTGAGAGAGAGAGAGAGAGAGAGAGAGAGAGAAAGAGAGAGAGAGAGAGAGAGAAAGAGAGAGAGACTGATGTCAAGGATCTTCCTCTATTGCTCTTTCTAACCTTATTCTTTGAGACAGGGTCTCTCAATCAATCTCAGAGCTCATAGAAGTATAGGAGAGCCACTGCACTTCCTGACACTTACATGGGATCTGAGGATCTGAGCTCTGACCCCCTTGCCTACACAGCAAACGCTCTAGCCACTGAGCCATCTCTCCAGCCCTCAACTGCAGATTTCCTGAAGCATAGTACTCAAGAGACTCTTAGGCATTTCATGAGTGATTTTTTTTTTTTTAAGCAGGTTCTTATTTATTGGAAAGCATATGAGAATCGTATCAACCCTCTGATATCATCGATTGTGTTCCTTAGAGCAGTGGTAAAGGATTGATGTGTGTGTGTGTGTGTGTGTGTGTGTGTGTGTATGTGTGTGTGTGTGTGTGTGTGAAACTAGAGAACATCCCACAGGCTCGTCTATGGGTGAGTGTGGGAGAAATTGGGAAGCTAAGAAAAAGCTCCGCTCACAGAGAGGTCTTCGACCATGGCAGGAAGCCTCTACATAGCCAGTACTGATTCTGCGAGGTCGGGTTCTCCCTTCTGGCAGCCCAGGGACAGGTCTCCTAGCCCATGTTTGCTCATCCCACGAAGTCAGGTAGGCACAACGTACCTGTCCAGGGCTTCCCCCAGGAACCAAGCCGCTGCTGGTTAAGACTCCACAGGTTGCTGCAGAGAGCTAGAAACTGTGTCTAATACTCCTTCTTCTTAAAGTCCCAAGATCTCATCCTTGTGAGGTGACCTGTTTGGTTGATCCCATTAGGGACCCATCTGCGTTTGGCTGCCAGGAGGAAGAGGTGGAGGCCCGGAACGCTGGCCAAGGGCTGAGGCTCTCCTGCCTAGACACTGCTGTTAGTGTTTAGCCTGGCCCCCAGCCAGGGTTTCGAGTACTATATGAACACCTGGGTTCTCTGGTGAGACACAGTAAAAACACAGAGATAGGTAGATTGATCTGGCCTCCCACACGCTTAGGTGTTTAGCACAAACTGAAATGTGTGAGTAACTTGCCCTGGACAGACCTCCAAAGATCGCCGTGATGTTGCTATCACTGCTCTGCCCCGCCCCCCATCTCATCGTTTTCCCCAACCTCTGCCTTCATGGGACCTGTGAGATGTCACAAGCAGTTTTGGTGCTTACCTTCCATGAAAAGGAGTTGCAACTCCCTCACCGTCACATCCTTTAGCATAGAGTTCATCCCCTGGCACTAGCTAGGACTCGGCTATATCTCCCTTCTGCCAGCATCAGTACCAGATCTCTCATTCCATAGACTTCTGCCAGCAGCCAAGCTAACAAACAAAAGAGGAAGAAGAGAAGAATTCTGAGCATATGGCATTGCTCTCCCTACTCCAGAGCATGGAAGGCTGACTGGTCCAATCACCTGGGTATCCCAGGGTAGGATGCCGGGTGGGTAGAGGAAGATGCTCAGCATGAACAGTGGGGCCCATCGGCTGTCATTACTCAGAGAGTATCTATGAATCCAAGAGTCTACCAGGGAGAAAAGGAGGAGGTGGAAAGGTGAGAGGAGAAAGGGGGAAAGGAAAAAGAGGAGGAGAGGGAAAGGAAGATGGAGGAGGGGTAGGGAGACGGGGAGTACAAAGAATGGAGGAGGAAGGGGAGAAGGGAGGCTAGAAACAGCAGGAGCTAGAAAAGTTCTTTTAAAGGAAGTTTTTTTTTTTTCTAAGACTGGAAAACTCCCCCTGCTGATTTGTCAGTCCACTTGGGAGCCGAGAATCCTTATAATTAGAGCTTACATATACAAGATAATTTTTAATTTTCATGTGAGTTGGACACAAGCGGGGAGACTATGTCAGCCAAGCGGGGAGGGGGGGCACAAAGAGAAGTAAGATAAAAGGGTTAACAAGTGGAGACAGTGTTGCCTAGTGATGGAGAGCCCCCCTGGGATTGGCCTAACCCCTCCCAAGCTAGTGTTGGGGCCTGCCAGGGCAGCAAAAATTTCCAGCCAGGCCCTGGGGGATTCTCCTAGCACCTTGAGAAGAGGTTGGTGGGAGCTGCTGGGCACGTGGGTTGGGCCTCCCATTGTCTCAGCCTGTGTGGCAGAGGCTTTTAAGAGAGGGGAGCCAGAAGGACATGGGCTGGCTTGCCAGAATACCTCAAGAGCCACAGTTTCCCTCTTTGAGTCTCGCCTCCCAGACTGAACTGGTTCCTACATGGCCTAGGGGTCGCAGGGCACCTGACAGTTTGTCTTAGTAGGGACCAAAATATCTAAACCCAAACCATAGAGCCCATGGTAGACCTACCATGGGCTTTCTCCTTCTGGGAGGCCCTAAGAAAGTAGGCTTAATCTGACAGAGATTTGCCAAATCAGGACTGCCCTCCCTCAGTTAAAAGACAGCACTGGCTCCCACTGCTTAACGCCAGAGGTCTCCTGACACATATCTCCTGTGTGTGTGTGTGTGTGTGTGTGTGTGTGTGTGTGTGTGTGTGTAGCAGGCACCACTGCTTTGACCATTACATTTCATAGAGCAGGCCTTTTGAGCCACGAGTTATCTGAATGAGCTGGAGGGAAAAAAAATGAATGAAAGAGCCACAGCCATTGTAGTGAGTTCTGTCTGCTCTGGTTCTAAGCCACACTCCGGGTACTTACAGATACATCATTGCATCCTTGGAAGCGGAGCTTTGATATATCTCGAAACCAGAGCCAGCAGATTCAGGGCCTCGCTCCCTTATTTAGTTGTCAGTACACAGTCTGAGACCTACAAATAGAAATTTGTCTGTGAGTTCTGTATGGAGTGGTGGGAAAAGGAAGAGTTTGCAGGCACACGGGCACATAGGGGAATCCCTTTTGTTTCCCCCACAGCTTCTTCAAAGGATTGAGCATATCCAACTCCCTTTGAGGACGTCCCTGTGTGGGTGGCTCTGTGGGTCTCCCTGCAATGACAAAAAAAAAAAAAAAAAAAAAAAAAAAAAGCTGCCTTGGATTGGTGCTTCCCTCAAAATGCAGAGTCTGGGTTTTAAAAAAAGATCCAGATACAAAGCATCCTTGGGGAAGTCGGCACAGAGCAGAGTGTGGGCTGAGGAATGCTGCCTCCTCCGGAGGTGACAGTCAAAAGCGCTGGCTCATCATGGGTGTCAAAGGCCACGTTCTGCGGCGTTTCTGCAGGTAAATAGCAATGAGGCGCTTCCCTCCCACTCAGATTCCACACTGGAAGCTCGGGTACTGCGGGAGCCTCGGACCATGCTACTGGATCCATTCACAGCCCCGCTCTTTTCAAGAAAACCCACAGGCATCTTAATGTGTCAGGCACCAGGCGAGAGCAGTCCCAGTAACAGGCACAGGAAACTGGCATTCATGTCTTCTTTTGTTTTCTGTGCAACACCAGTCAATTATCCAGCCATCATCACTTCGCCAAGCTGTGGGGACTACATACTTATTGTAAGCAAGCCTGGTTGAACTCAGCCCCACCTGCACAGGGGTCAGCTCCCCTAAGCTTGCCGTAAAGGTGTGTCTTCCCCTACAACTAAAGTGATCTCTTGTGAACAGACTGAAACCACCTAAAAATCCCATCAATAACCAGACCGTAGGAATCTGCCAACTACATCAAGACAACCTAAGATAATATAGTTAAAGCTACGGTGACTATTCAAAGGCTGTGGAGTTCAGAGGAGCAAGAAGGCACTGAGGGAGTTGTGGAAGAAGTCTGGCCAGTGACTGGATGAACAACAGATAGACATTCTAAAATTTGTACGTGGCTATTGCCTGGTAACTTATCTTTGAAATACACCATGGGGGGCTGAGGAGATGACTCCACATGGAGTGTGCTTGCTATGCACACACGAGGACCTGAGTTTGGAGCCCCAGCATGGCCATAAAGTCCCTGAGGGAAGGCACGTGTCTGGAACCCCAGTGCTTGACGTGGTGAAAAGCAAAGATGGGTGGGTCCCAGGAGATGCTTGGGCAGCTGGTCTAGCGGAAATGCTGAACTCCCCTCTCGGTGAGAGACCCCTCTCAAAATGAAGGCCACCAAGATAAAAGTGCCTGCCACCAAGCCTGATGAGCCACATTTAATCCCCAGACACTGTGTGAAGGAAAATGAGAGCTGAGGCCAGAAAACCATCATCTGTCTTCCAGACATGCCTGTGTGCATGCACCTGCCTGGACACATCCACTAGTCCACACACACAAATAACTAAAAATGCAATAAGATATTCCTAAAGGCAGGGGCTATAGAGATGGCTCAGTGGTTAGGAGCACTTGCTGCTCTTGCAGAGGACCACGGGAGCGGGGGTGGGGGGGTTGGGGGGGTTGGGTGGGAGGGAGGGTTAGTTCCCAATACCCACATTGGGCAGCTCACAACTGTCTCTAACTCCAGTTCTGGGGGATCCAGTGCCCTCTTCTGGCCCCCCATGTGCATTGGACACATATGATGAACATACAAACAAGTAGGCACACGTGTACACACATAAATAAGCTTTTTAAAAAAATGAATAAAATAAATTAGGTGTTGAGTGATGGAGGAAGCCATCAGCATCTGCCCCCTGATCTCCAGGTACCCAGGCTCCTGACAGCACATCTGCACACACACACACACACACACACACACACACACACACACACGCTCACATATGAGCATACATATGCAAAATGAAGAAATCGTCTAATTAAATATATAGTGCAAATAATGCTTCAAGGAAGTAAAACTTACCTCAGCTTTGATAAATGACTTGTCCAATCCAGGTACTTAGGATTCTACCTCTGTGTCCTGTCTTGTGATCTGTAGAAAAATGTGGCTTTGCCTAGCAGCCTTCTTTCCTAGCTAATTTTTATTTTTGTTTTGTTTGTTTTTTTGTTTTTCAAGACAGGATTTCTCTGTGTATCCCTGGTTGTCCTGGATTCGCTTTGTAGACCAGGCTGGCCTCGAACTCACAGCGATTCACCTGCCTCTGCCTCCCAAGTGCTGGGATTAAAGACATGCGCCACCACTGCCCAGCTGCTAGTTCTTTGTGTAGCGAGGTAAAACAGTTCTTATCCCATTTCCCCAAGAGGCATTTCAACGTAAGCCTATTTATTATGCAGTAGAGAGCTAGGTTCCCTGCAAGGAGAAAAGAGAGTGCCAGTGTAGACTGGCAGGGCAATGTCATAAAACTAACTGTGGTTTTGGGGTGTTGGTCTACTACTACGAGCCAGAGAGTAAGTAGAAATCTCTGGCAGGACCTGCATTCTGGATGGAGCTCTGCGCTGAACTCAGCGCAGTGCCAGACTTCTGTGTAGGAAGACCAGCAAACACCTACGTGGCATAATTTGAGGTGTATAACAAGGCCCTGCTGGCCGTAAAGTTGCTTTTCACAAAACCTACAGCGTGTGGCATCCTCAGCTGATGCTTACTAGTCCAACGGTGGCTGTACACCAGAGCACACGCATGCTGGAGCTGCTGCCTTCACACCAGAACACATGCACGCTGGAGCCCCTGCCTTCACACCACAGCACATACACGCTGGAGCCCCTGCCTTCATACCAGAGTGCGTGCACACACACACACACACACACACACACACACACACACACACGCACACACACACACTGGAGCCCCTGCCTTCACACCAGAGCACATGCACGCTGAAGCCTTTCCTTCACGCTAGAGCACACACACACTGGAGCCCCTTCACACCAGGGCGCACATACACACACCCTGGAGCCCATGCCTTCAAGACCTGGTGAAGTCATTAGAGGCAGAAATAAATAAGATCATGGAAGGCCTTGTCAGCAGTGAGACTGGAAGATAAGGGTGTTGAGGTTGGCATGGCTTAGGAGGGTGGAAGGGGAGCCTCAAACCCCAGTGACAGACTGGAGAGTGGCTGAGCCTGTAAAAGGGCCTGCAGCACACTGGTGGGGACCTGAGTGCTGGCCTTCACCCCTTCCTCCTGATTTGTGCTCCCCTGTGTGCCGTCATTCTGGGAATGTGTTGCCTGCCATTATATTTAAAGTTCTTGTCCCGCTGAGCCCACATCCAGCTTTTGTGAAATCATGTGAGAACTGTTTCAGACATATAAAGTCTTTCATGCAGAAAGAACATCGTCCTGGAAATGGGCAGTGTTGCAGTTTTGTGAAGTCGGTGGAAGCTGGTGTCTGCACTATTTGGTCTAGGATGCAAAGCAAGCAAGCTCTTTGGGGGCAGCTATCTGAGCGAGGTTTGCTTGCATACACCTGTAGTCCTAGCAGTAGGGAAACTGAGATTGGGGTGTCATGAGTTAGAGGATAGGCCGGCATACCCAGAAAATTTTTATCTTAAAAAAACAAAAAAATACAAAAACAAAACAAAACAAAAACTGGGAAGGCTCCATCCATAAAGCAAATCCAAAACTTCTCTCCTGGCTGTGAAAACAATTACAAAATCTTTTAAAGATGAATTCCTTCGCATGCATTTCCGAAAGCCATGGTGCCATCATGAAAGATGGCACACACAACTGTGACACGGGCAACGTGGGAAAGAGCTCTTTGGGTGTATGCTGGGTTTGGAGGTGGAAAGTGGATCTCTGAATATGTATGTTGTATATACGTGCATATGTATTCAGGGGTGTATATCATAAGTACACATGGGCATCTGTGTGTGTGACATATACGTTTATGCATAAATATGTATGCATGTATCTATGAAGTAAAATGGCTGAAAAGGAAAAAAGAAAACAAGAAAAAAAAAGCTTTTCTTTGGTTAAACCAAGCCAGTAACATCCGTACCTTGGATTCTCCACAGATGGGACAGGATAGTGTAGACCTGGATGTACCGGAAGCTGAGGGCTGCACAGAGGGTTCTGGGACAGCCTGGGCTGAAAAAAATAAGACCCCTGTCTCAAACCAAAGTATAAAATTAGATACATGATGGATAAAAGGTTTTGGCCATAGTTGAAGGCAGCGGGCCAAACAGCAGTGTTTTGTTCTGTGTGAAACTCCTTCCAGATAAGAAGCTTTAAGAGGAAGGACTCTGAACTTGATAAGAACACACACCTGGGGTTCTTGCAAGCCGGAAAGCTGACACTAGAGCAACGTCCGCAACCTATGGGTCTCTACCCGCTTGGGGACCAGGCAGCCCTTTCACAGGGGTCGTTAGTCACCTGTCCTGCATACCAGATACTTACATTATGACTCATAACCGTAGCAAAATTACAGTTATGAAGTAGCAACGACACAATGTTATAGTTAAGGTCCGGACAACGTGAGGGGCTGTGTTAAAGGGTCACAGCTGTTCGGAAGGTTGCGAACCACTGCCCTAGGGCAGCCCAAAGACCCTGTCCTTAAAAAAGCAAGAAGAATGAAAAGCAGAGGCAGGGGGGTCACTGCAGGTTTGAGACCAGCGTAGAATACGCAGTGAGACCCTGATTCAGAGAAGCACGGTGGGGCCAGGGGGAGAGGACTAACATTTCACTGCTCCGGAAGTAATTCGTTCCGTGCTTTATCCTTCAATGGTAGCTGAAGACTGCTTCACTCGCTTGCTTGAACGTAAATCTCTAGCTACTGAAAGTGACATTTTTCAATGTGACAACTTCTTCTGGGTCACTGGAATCTTACACAGGGTTGTGGAGCTTGGTAGGTTCTATAGATCCTCTGGTCAAAAGCCAAAATCTCCCCTAGCGTGACAGACTCTGACTCTGTCCACATGCGTCACGGTGTCCATCTTAGGTGCCCTCCTTTATGTCCACTGTTAATTGTAGTAATACAACCAGATTGACAGTTTTCAATAATATCAAGGTTTCTCTTCATTGGCTTCTAATGGTGTTTTTTTTTTTTTTCTTTTTTCCCCTTTCTTTTTGATTTAACCTCAACCACTTACCGAAGAAAAAACTTTTTTTTTTTTTTAAAAGTTTCCTGGAGTTGTGAACGTGGCTCAGCTATAAAGGGTGCTTGCCTAACAGGAATGAAGCCTTGGATTTGACCCCAGAATCGCATAAGAGCATGCGCAGTGGTGCACACCTGTCGTTCCAACCCTTAGGAGGAGGACCCAGGAGAATCAGGAGTTCAAGGTCACCCTCAGCCACATAGCAAATTCAATGTTATCTTGGGGCATAGAGGACCCTGGAGAGGACAGAAGGAGGAGTGAGGAGGAGGGGGGAAGAGAAGGAAGGAGGCGGCCAGGGGGAGGGGTGAGAAAGAGATCAGGGTCTGGCCTAAGACGAATGTTTTTTACATCTCTGTGCATAGTTTAACAGACCATCTCAAGACTAACGGAATGCGTACAGTTGTTCTTAGAACCCCAATGTTTCCCTTGCCAGTTGGCAGGAGAACAGAACTCTCCAAAAATGGTGGTCACTGGAGCCACCTAGAGGACATGTTGAGGAACTGCTTGGGAACGGGCCTTGAGGCGTTCAGTGTTTCCGGTTCGCTGTCTTGGGATATCAGGTCTGTCGGTTCCGAACTTCTGATGGGAGGGCGGCAGGCCTGTAGCTCCCAAGCTAGGAAATGACTTCCTCCTCGCCACACGATCTTTAATCAACTGTATTCACCTGTAAGAGCATGCTTTGTGTTGGTTCTGTATAACCGGAAGCCTCATGGAAAATCTGCACTAGGGCTGATGTCTATCAAAGTGGCCAAGCGGGGGGTGGGGGGGTGGTGGGGGGGGGGGGGGGGGAATCTCCCTTGTTCAGCGTGGAGCGACTTCCTCAGCTGTCAAGTTGGTTTTCTTACGGCTGAGAACTCCTTCTACTTAGAAATTAAGTGGGTTTATTTTTGTTTTTTCAAATTTTTTTTGAGAATTTCATATATGAACATCTTTTTTTCATAATTTCACTGCCCCCTCCAGCTCCTTCTATGACTCCCACTCCCTCTAGAACTCATGATCTCTTTTCCTATAATATATATATGTGTGTGTGTGTGTGTGTGTGTGTGTGTGTGTGTGTATACATATATCCATATATATGTTCACACACAGAGGCACACACATGAGCTCAGTTAGTGTCGCGTCTACGTACATATACTTAGGACTGAGGACTTGGAAATGAATAGCATATTGGGGACGGGGGGGGGGGGGGGAGAGTGTCATCCCTGGGAAAAAGTGGTTCTCGCTCCCTCAGAAGCCACTAAGTGCCTGGAGTTTTTCATGGAGGCATGAGTGTTCCGTTGCTTTCCTGTCGCTGTGATAAAGCAGCTTGGGGAGCAAAGCGTTTATTTCCTGTCACAGCTCACTCTGCAGAACTTGAAGCAAAGACCACAGCTGCTTACTGGCAAGTTTAGCCACCTCTCTTCCACAGCCTAGGCCCACTTTCCCAGGGACCGCACCATCCACAGTGGGCTGGATACACCAATTAGCCATTTAAAACGCCGACAGACAGGCCCACGGGCCAATCCGATGGAAGCAGTTCCTTCCTTCTTCCCGGCTAGGTCTAGGTTCCTGTTGAGTGGACAGAAACTCTGAGAGTGAGGTTTTGTTAATTTCCCTCCATCCACATTGGCATGTCAACTGCTGCAATCATTATGCAAGCCTTGTTTAGGTAAGCATGTTGTTGAGACTTCATGGGTGCACCTCCCCGCCATGTCTAGTAGACGTTTATCTCACAGCAGGCGTCGTGGTGCCCCGACACTCCCGCTCCGCCTGCCCAGTTTCTCTGTGTAGCCCTGGCTGTCCTGGAATCCGTTCTGTAGACCAGGCTGGCCTGGAACTCAGAGATCTGCCTGCCTCTGCCTCTCAAGTGCTGGGATTAAAGACGCACGCCACCACTGCCGGGCTGGTCCCGTGACCTGACTCTTTAGTGTTATTTTAAAGACTCTGAAAACTCCTGGTGTCCCCCGCCCCTTGCCTGTCGGTGGCCTTTGTTAGAGGGTAAAGATCGCCTATCTTGTCCCATTGCCCTGTCATTTACTCATTATGCCTTCCAGTGCAAGCTGATGGGGACAGTAACTCATTCCTGCTTTAGAACCTAGACTCTTAGTCTTGGGGGGCAGCAGCAGCCTGCGATGACAGTGAGGGTACCGATGGGTTATAACACACAGAAGACTATAACAAAAATGGCTGTCAGCCACAATTCCAAAGGCAAGTTTTACTGTCTCAAGTAGTTTGGGTTTTGTTGTTGTTGTTTTGGTTTTTTGTTTTTGTTTGTTTGTTTGTTTTGGTTTTTCAAGACAAGGTTTCTCTGTGTAGCCTTGACTGTCCTAGATTCGATTTGTAGAGCAGGCTGGCCTCGAACTCACAGCGGTCCACCTGCCTCTGCCTCCCGAGGGCTGGGATTAAAGGCGTGTGTGCCACCACCGCCCGGCTCTAGTAGTTTTTATTGCCCCAGAACTGACAGCTGTTTCTAGCCGTCTTTTATTCTGGAACGTAACCAGAGCCTTCCGGTAGCCTATGTTCGTACTGAAAAGTTTCCTTTTCCTTTGCAGTAGAGGGGTCCGATTACATATTGATAAAGATATTACTTGAGGACTTGGGGTACTTGAAACTTTTTTGTAAAAACTTTGAAATTTTAGGTCTAATTCTTTCCTCATCCTCCTCCTCCCCCTCTCCCTCCTTCCCCTCCCCCTCCCCTTCCTCCTCTTCCTTTTTTGTTCCTCCTCCTCCCTCTCCTTCTCTCCCCCCCCCCCCGCCCCGCCCGCCCCTCTGGAGGGGTGGGAGTTGTGGCAGGAAGGAGTTATTTCCTAGTGTCTGGAAGTCCTTACCAATAACAAACTCAAATCTGAGGTTGCATTTTGATGTTCAGACAGGATGTGGTTGAAAGCAGACTTGGAGCGGGGAGGGGAAGCTGTGTATTTAGTAGTTTTTAATTTCTCTTTCAAGGAGGAAGACTAGTGGACGGGCATGTGGGTATCTCCAGGGTCCGCATGAATGTCCAGCACCGACAGGACTGGCAGCACTGCTATTGGAAGCCCTCGTGGTGTGGGCAGAAGTAAGGTGGAAAAGTGTGATTTCCCACACATGTCTCAGTCTGAGTCTTGAACAGTATACTTCATTTTGGCGTGTGTAAAATAAGCATAGTCGAATGATCTGGGGTGGATGGCTAATCAAAGGCAGATGCTTTTACATTAAAGTGGAGCCAAGTGACCATTCCCGTAATATTTAATGTAAGAGCTGAGTCAGAAGATACACAAAGGTGAAAGAAACAGACGCCTAACTTAGGGTAAATGTGCTGGTTGTAGTTTTTGCACTGTGGGGGCAGGGAGCTGAACTCTGGTCCTCAACACTGAGCCATCTCTCCAGCTGCTGCTAAGGAAGCTTTTTTATAACAATTAACAGCTGGAACAGCAACTTTTAAAGTAGTTTTCCATTTAAAATATTATTTTGGATATATAGTAGGTATATTTATGTGCGTTATATGAGTTCATACATGGGGATAAGGTACCCTGGTTGTGTTGTTGTTGTTGTTGTTTTTCTGGGTCAACTTAGTCATCTGAGAAGAGGGAACCTCAGCTGAAAAATGCGCCCCCCCTCCCAATCTCCAGGCAGATGGTCAAGCAGGCTGAGCAAGCCTGAGGGAGTAACCCAGTGAGCAGCACCCCTCCCTCCGTGGTCTCTTCTTCAGTTCTGGCCTCCAGGTTCCTGCCCTGACTTCCCTTCATGAAGGACTTACAAGCTAAACTCAACACTTTCCTCCCAAATTCCCTTTTTATCATGGTGGTTTTTTTTTTTTTTTTTTTTTTTTTTTTTTTGGTTTTTTTGTTTTGTTTTGTTTTGTTTTGTTTTGTTTTTTACCATAGCAATAGAAAATCTAATTAAGATGGAAAGCATCCTTCTCAATCATGCTCCATCTCATTTGTTTTTGTTTAGTTTTTATTGTAGGTGTCTACTTTTTAACATCTATTTTATTATATTGGGGTTTCTTAGGCCTCTTTCCTCCTTTCCAATAGTGCCCCCCCCCCCCAGGCAGGAAAGAAAAAAATGTTAATGGGGAGAGTAAGCAGGGCTCTCTTTAGCTACTTTCTGCTGTGTTCCTTGGGGCAAGTCCAGTCTTCATTTCCGGACATCTCCAACCTCTTCTTTTCAAAGGTCAACAACAGCAACCAGGAGCAGCAGCCTACTTTCTTTCTCAAGGCTCCCCAACACTTTCTAGGCTCTCACCTAGGCTCTCCCTCCCTCTCCAGTGTCCTCAGAATTAAACTATCTGCAGCTGGCAAAGAGCCCCCTCTCAGAGCCTGTACAAGGCACATAGTTTGCTGCTGTGGACAAGTCTGAATCAGTCCCATATCCCACACCTGGGATTAAAACAAAAAATGTGTTTGTATAACATAACTGAGTTTTTAAAGACATCAAAACTTCCACTATGTTTTATGGTATGAGTGTTCTGCCTACGTGTGTGTCTGTGCACAACATGTGTGCCTGGTGCCCACAGAAGCCAGAAGAGGGCATCAGATCCCCTGACTAGAGTTACAAACACACAGCTGTGAACTCCCCTATAGGGCCTGGGAATTGAACCTAGGCTCTCTGGAAGAAGAGGCCCTTCCGCCTTATTTTTTGAGATATGGTCTCTCGCTTAACCTGGAGTTTACTGGTTGATCAGGAAGCCCCAGGGACTCTCCCGTCTCTGCTTCTGCAGCATGAAAGTTACTGGTGCATGCTGCCGTGCCTGGCTTTATATATGGATAATAGGGACCTAAACACAGGCCCTCACGCCTGAGTGGCATTTGCCTAGCCTCTGAACAACATTTTTTTTGCATATGCATGTATATATTACATGGGTTCGTGAATGTCTGTGTGTAGCTGCACATGTATTGCCAGTGAGTGTGTGTGTGTGTGAGTGTGTGTGTGTGAGTGTGTGTGTGAGTGTGAGTGTGTGTGTGTGAGTGTGTGTGTGTGTGTGTGTGTGTGTGTGTGTGTGTGTAAGGCCAAGACTGATGTGAGGAGACTTCATTGACTGCTCTCAACTTTATTCACTGAGTTGAGGCAAGGCCTCTAATTGAACCTAGTGTTCACCTATATGGCCCAGGTATGCAGCTTGTTTCAAGGGTTCCCACACCCCCGATCCTGTCTACCTGATACTGGAATTACAGGTGGGCTATCACACCCACTCAGGCTTTATGTGGATTCTAGGAATCTCTCAGGGTTGCGTGGCAAATGCTTTCGCCACTGGGCCACTTCCTCAGTCTTAAACAGCAGTTTCAAAAAAAAAAAAAAAAAAATCTAACATTCTAACATGATATTTCCATGCTAAGGATGGCTGGTAGGGGACTGTGTAGAGCCTTTGTTTTGTGTGAGTGAGCAGAAACTTCGGATGCGCAGTGAAAGCGCTGTAGTTCATAAGCTACAGTAGGTTTAGCTCTGAGCTGAACTGTGTTGGGTAGTGTGTGGAGTGACCACATGCCTGCAGCACATACTCACACTCTCTGTGTGCAGAGTCAAAGCTGCCTCAGTTTTGTCATGTGATGCAGGCAAGCATAGCCAGAAACACCTTGGATTTACTACAGGTTTCGTTTGTAATCAACTTTTGTTCATTGAGCGTTTAAAAAGCCTCACTATGTCAGAGTCAGTCCCCGCTCTCCACACTGACTCTGACATGAGCTCTGGTGTCCCATATTTTACCACCTCCCTTTGGTGGGGAGGCCTGGTGGTACTCAAAGAATAAGCAGGCTACCAAGATGAGACTTGATAGCCTATGACCATATAGTGGGGGAGGAGGTCCCCCTCAGTCATAGACCTAGGGGAGGGGAATAGGGTAAGAGTGGGAGGGAGGGAGGAATGGGAGGATACAAGTGATGGGATAGCAACTGAGTTGTAATCTGAATATATTAATTAAATAATAAAAAATTAAAAAGTCAAAAAAATAAAAATAAAACCCCTCACTATTAGCCGGGTGTTGTGGCGCATGACATCTGTACTCTCAACAGTGCTAGGACAAAATGGAAGGTGGGGACAAGAAGATACCCCAGAAGCTTAGAAGCCTGAGAAGCAGCTGGGCATGTGCAAGCCATCAGGTAAAACCTGACAGATGCATCTCAGCAAGGAGACCAGCAAGAACTGGGGCCTGGGGCCCACACTCACATACACTAAATAATTATATTTTTAAAAACTATGTTTATATTAATTGGTTGGTTGGTTACTTTCTTTCCTTTACCCTTCCAATCTCAGGGATTGAACTGAGGTTCCTGGGCCTTACATCAACCATCATTTACCCACTGAGCCATCTCACTAGCCTTTAAATAAAAATGTTTAAAATTAAACAAATAAAAAGGCCAAGGCCTAGAACACCCAAGATCGATGATGCTACATTTGTTTCTTTTCTATCCAAGGGACTTTTGCTTGCTTAGTTTTTTGTTATGTTTTGGTTTTTCAAGACAGGACTTCTCTGCGTAGCTTTGGCTATCCTAGAACTCCATCTGTAGACCAGGCTGGCCTTGAACTTATAAAGCTTTATCTGCCTCTGCTTCCCTGAGTGCTGAGGTGAAAGGCATGTGCCTCCACCACTCTGCTGCCTGCTTAATTTTTGTTTTACTACTTTTTTTTTTTTTTCCCAGAAAGGATTTTACTATACAGACCAAGCTGGCCATGAACTAATGGTCCTCCTATCTCCCATCTAACATGGGGCCTCTGTGGTGATGTCTCTGGCATAGCTAAGACCACATTGGCCCTCTGTGATATGTATTTATGCTGTAGAACATATTACATTGAAATACGTAATAACTGTGGTGTGACTAAACCCAGGTACTTAACAAACATACAACTTCACATGCTTATCATTTCTGTAGTGAGAACATTGAAGTCTCTTAGCAAATTTTGTTGCTTTGTTGTTGTTGTTATTGTTGTTGTTGTTTGGTGGAGTTTTGTTGGGTTTTTGAGGCTAGCCTTGATCTCACAACAATCCTCCTGCCTCATCCTCCTGGGTGCCAAGATTACTGACACATACTAGTAAGCCTGGCAACTTGCCTATTTCACTATATGAAATATAATAAAATTTAATAGTTTTACTATAAATAGACACATTATTTAATAAATAAATATAAAATATAATAAGATATATAAAATATTTTGAAATCTATAGGGGTTTTTATTTCATGGCCTATTTAAGCATTTATTTCTCTCTTTTTTTTTTTTTTTTTTTTTTTTGAGACAGAGTCTTGCAATGTAGCCAGAGAGGTTGGAGGGGATGGACTCAAACTCAGGATGTAGCCCAGCTGATCTTGAACCCTTGATCCTCCTGACTCAATCTTCAAAATGTTAGGATTACTGGTATGCACCACTACACCAGTACAAATATTCAAGGATTGGTTACTCTGGGGCCCAGTGACAACTGAGAGGTGACCAAAGAATATCATGAACTATGTTCCTTCATGTGCACCCAGTTCTATAGGAGGGTTTGTTACCTTAGGACCCCAGAACTTTGAAGGATTGAGGCAAGAAAGATCTCAAATCCAAAACCGGCCGGGGTTACATAGTAAAATACTGTCTCTACATATCTCTAACTGAGGGGATGGGACTGGGTTCAGAAATAAAGGCATCCTTGGTATGGATGAAGAATATATCTGGTTACAGACTATAGTCGCCATGTGTGCAGTATCCTGAACCTGTCCTGTCTAGATGAAAGCTTGTGCTCTCTGACTGGCACCTCTCTAACCCTTCCCCCACACATCAACCCTCATGACGCCTTCCTTGATGTTTCTTACTCATAGGCATATTTAGGACACTAAAACAAAAGGGGGAAATAGGAGACATGGTCATAGAAGACGTGTGTCAATAGGCACATGACAGGCATGACTATACCTGAAGACAGAATGAAGCCGTTTGATGTTTTTCTTCCATACATTGACTCACCATGACTGTAACAGCCACACTCGCCACTGATTATAGGCATGCCACAAGCAGCTCAAATGCCAGCAGGACGCAGGGCCCTTGATGACAGGGTTACCTAAATAGTGAACAACACTGGACAATGCTTTCCGACAAAATGAAAAAAAAAAATGACCTTTCATCAATTCACGTGACCATTGCATCATCTCCTGAAATGTCAGTGGATATTAAACTCAGCAAAGAATGCTCGCCACTAGGTGTCTGTGGCTCTATGGGAGGGTTCTTGGCACAGGCTTTTCCCTATGTGGCCGTCCAGTACAACTTCTCAAAGTTAGACAATGTGGAAGGACAGTCCTTCACTAGGATTTCCTGAGACTTAACATATGTCACCTGACATTCAGACACTTACCACCTTCTCTCCCACTCTGTCACTAAATGCCAGGAGCAACTCAATCAGCCATGTCAAAAACACCTTGCTAACACCCACTGGAAGCAGTGTCCCCCACAGTGGGCAGCGCATCACCCTAACTAGGAAGGCCTCACACAGGAGCTGTTCTTCAAGTTGAGGCCCATGTGATCAAAAGGAAAGGACTGTCCTGTCCTTAGTCACAGCAGTGCTTCAGCAAGCCTGTACACTAAACAGAGCAGAGAGACTGGTTGGCCCAGAGTCCATTTAGCAATGAGTATGGTGAAAGATAGACAGCTGTCATACCATGTAGTGGCTTACAGGACGAAGTAAAGATCTTGACTTTTTCACTAGTGTGGAAGGGGCTGCTAAAGAGGGTTTTTAAAGATAAGCATAATACTTTAGTCCTATAATCCCAACTATGTGGGAGATCAAGACAAAAAGATCACAAGTTCAAGGCCTGCCTGGGTAAACATAGGGCTATAGACCAGTCTAGGTAACGTAATGAGATGCTTTCTCAAAATAAACAGGAGGGAAAAAGGCTAGGATACAGCTCAGTGGTAGAGTATGTGCCTACCATTCACAAAGCCCTGGGCCCAATCCCTAGTCCAAAAGAAAAGAAGAGTTGTTTAGCAAAGGAAAGGAAAGCTCGTCATTTTAACTATGGTAGTTATATAGCTGTAAAAAGCAAATGGTGAGGGACAATGGAGTCAGTTAAGAAGCTTCAGGGAAATGAGCATAGTCCCTGAAAGAGGAAAAAAAAAAAAAGTGATGTCTTAATTTCATTTCTGTTGCCGTAATAGAGTACCCACCCCCAACAAAAAGCAACTTAAGGGAGAAGGGTCTATTTTATCTAAAAATTTCAGACTATATTCTATCACAGCATAGAAGTCACAGTGGTGGAAGCTTGAGAGAACTGGTCACAGCACATCTATAAACAAGAGTAGAGAGAAGCTAATACGCTGATGCTCACTTGACTGCTTGCAGTCCACTTGATTTCTCCACTCTAGTATTGGGTCAGGACCTCCTGCATAGGGAATGGTGCTGCCCATGGTAGACTGGGTCTTCTCACATTGATCAGCTTAGTTAAGACAATCCCTCACAGACCCAAAGTAGACAATCTATCACCAAGACTCTTCCCAGGAGATTCTAGGTTGTGTTGGAGTTGACAAAACTGACATCACGTGGAGCTCCAAGAATAAATTGGAAAGAAGGGATGGCAGGGTCATCAGTCATGGTCTGGAATGAGTGTGGGACAGGAAGTCGACGAAGAAGAGAATGATAATGGACTTGGTTTTGCTTTTATTGAAAAGGAATAGAAATTTCTTTCTCACAGTTCTGGAGGTTGGGTTGGCCAAGGTCAAGGTGCCATCACACTCAGTGTCTGGTGACAAGCCATCATCATCTGTTTTGACATTAACACTTGTGCAATTGTTGGTACTAGTTTCTATATTACTAAATGGGGACATTTGGGTTTTCTCTGATGCTTGCTTGCTTCAGTGAGTATCAAGACCCTTGTTTAGAATTTGCTCCACTTGAGATAACTTTCAAGTATCCGTGTAACTTTGAATAAGCTACTGGAGCCAGGCAGGTGATACAGGCCTGTAATTTCAGGAGAATTATCAATCAGTTCAAGGTTAGCCTGATCAACATAGTGAAACCTGTCCCCCCCCCCCAAAAAAAGCAAACTCTCTCTCTTCCCATCTCTCTCTCTCTCTCTCTCTCTCTCTCTCTCTCTATATATATATATATATATATATATATATATATATATATACCCACACACATATGTAGATAACGTTGTTTTAAGATTTATTTATCTTTATGTGTATGAGCACCATGTGTGTGCAAGGCCTATCGAGGATGGAAGAAGACATCTGATTTCCCCTGGTTCTGGTTCTGAGAACCAAACTTAGGTCCTCTAGAAGAAAAGCAAGAGCTCTTGACTGCTGAGCAAACTCTCTACCCCCTGAGTTTGTTTTGAAGTACTAGAAAGTAGTTGTGTGACTGGGAGCTAGCGAGGCAGACCGGGTGATGGGAAAGTGTTCAGTGGTGTCTTCTCTCTTAAGGTGGCCTTTGCACTGTGAGCAGATGGGAGGAAAGGAGGGGGTCATTGTGGGAGTCAAATCCCTGAAGTGAAATAGAAAACAAACCCCGCTGGCCTGAGTAAGTGGTCACCACTGGTGAGATAAGGCTGAGCTCATTTCTCCCTGTGGCAAGGTGTGTCCTATCTTTACGATCAGAATCTCAGTGCGGGGAGTACAAAGTCACAGGTTTTAGAGTCTGGTTTCAGGCAGCTCTTTCAATGAGGGGGCAGAATGGGGACTAGATTAGAAATACACAAAGACTATAAGAGAACAGCTGGGATCTGAGCACAGCACAGACGCCCGAGAGGGAGGAGGAGACAGCTGTGGGCATACTGGCACAGCTGGTCAAGGAAGAAAAGGCAATTCCCAAGTGATTGGCGCAGTTTTCCTCTATTTTCATGGTTATAAGGCAAGGCCACCAAGAGTGATCAAGGCTGCGTGGTGTACAGGATGTGTATACACTGCCATTCTGACAAGCAAACACGAGAATAAGAGAACACGCAGAGAAAGTACAATAGGAATGCTGGTGTCCTTCAACTCACCAGCTAAGTGAAAGTCAAAGGCAGCTCATCTGCCAGAGAGGAAGTGTTGTAAACCTTTGAGAGAACAGAGTTTCTCAAAGTAAATCTCTATGTCAACAGGGCCATTAGGCTCTCATTGGAGGCAAGCCATTGAAAACACTGAGATTAGAGACCACAGAGTACATTTGGGTCCCTGTGGCTTCCAAAATGGAGAGTCACTCAAAACTTTTAAGCTGTGTTCCTCTCTCTCTCCCTCTCTCTCTCTCTCTCTCTCTCTCTCTCTCTCTCTCTCTCTCTCTCTCTCTCTCTCTCTCTCTCTCCCCCCCCGCCCCGCCCAGACCAGTCTCCAAACTTCATGTCTTATTTTTGGTTTTTAAAAAATGTTTTTCAATGTATTTTATATGTATGAGTATTTTGCCTGCATGCATGTATGTGCATCATGTGTCCACAGAGATCTGAAGGAAGCATTGTAAGGGTCTGAAAATCGCTGAAGGAAGACCCCAGACTCAAACATTATGTAAAAACAAAGAGCGTCTATTTTCCTGTGCGTGCTTGCGTCGGCCAACCATACAAAATGGCGGCCACCCCATCAAAGGCTGCCAGGCCTGTTTATAGGGAACTTCTAAAAGGGTGTGCTATCTTCTAATTTGATTGGGCGGACTAAGGAGCAATCACAGGGGGGCATAAGCTGATAGGCTGGGGCTGAATGGCCAGCCAGCACCATGCCCTATATGGTCACTTAGAGGCTGATTGGCTCAGAGCCCCACCCTGCCCCACCCCCACGCAGTCTTTCCTGGACCAGGAACATCCTGTTCTAGGACTCCACTTAGAATTGGCTGGTGCTGGCCAGTGCCTGGGGCTAAGTGACTTCCTCTACTGTGCCATGGGTCCCGGGCTACATGACTCTAGCCATGGGCCTTGTAGCAATGTTTAACCCTCTCAGTAAAGACTTGCATTAGGTGTCTTTGTTTCTCCTTCTCTTTCGGCTTCTTTGGTCTTGCTGGGAGCTCACCACTGAGCTTTCTCAAGCACTAAGCTCCATAGTCACCTGGGTGGGATTTAATGACCTTCCAGGTCACTGAACACATGAGGGTGTCCGGGCAGCAGCTCTGTGACCTCCCACACACCTTGGCCTCATGTATTGCTCCCTCCCTCCCCCATTGGTTCTGTCAGCAGCATTTTATAATGCAACAACGAGCATGTTTACCTGAGTCCTGTGTGCCTAACAAATGAGCAAACCAGAGTCCATTTCCAGTCAGTCCACAACATGGACCGCAGCCTGGTGTGTGTACCTGCTGTCTCCTTTGCCTGAGGGGTCTCACGGTTGTCACAACTGAACTAAGTTATAGGACAACCAGTTGGTATCAGCTGGAGAATTACTCAGAAGGCCGTCCCGTATCCGCTCACAGAAGTACTCTATCCCTGAGTATAAATTGAGTGTGGCGATCCATCTTCGTTGTCACTGACCGAGTGTGACTCACCTAGGAAATAGACTTCTGGGTACGTTTGTAAGGACCTTTCTGGGGAGGTTTAGCTGGGGGGAAGATACAATCTGAATGCAGATGGCACCACCCAATCAATGGTCTGGAGACCTGGACTGATTTTAAAAAAGAGAAAAGGAGAAAGCAAGCAAGCAAGCAGAGCAGGAGAATTCACCTGTTCTGCTTTGCCAACTGGGTACAATGTGGTCATCCAGTATGCTCCCTGCCCCCTGTCATGATAGGCAGTATCAAAAACTGTGAGGCCAAATAAACCCTTCCCTCCTCAATGGCGTTTGCCAAGCATTCTGTTGCAGGATAAGAAAAATAGCTAATACAGAGAGGGGGAAAAAACCAATTGTGGATTTTCTGTGTAAGGTACTAGCTACCATGCTTGGCAGAGAATGAGGAAGACAAATCCTTTTGGACAACTGCTGGTCTAAAATTAGAGAGCGGGGAAAACAGGCACAAGAGTTCCCCTTACCCAGAGCTACGTTTCCCAAAGTTTCAGGGGTCTTTGCCAATGGTTAACCACAGTCTGAAAATACCAAGTGAAGAATTCCAGAAATAAGTAATTGATATGTTGTGTTTTATTTGGCTTTCTGAGAAACATGATGAAATCTCGAGCCGTCCCAGTACACCCCTTGTCCAAGTACCCCCTTTTGCAAGATTTTCACTCTCAGTTTCCAACCCACCGATGAGCAATCTGCTCAGATCTGCTGCTAGAGTGTTATGTCCCAGTGGAGCTTCTGTAGTAGCCTAATGCCACGTCACAGTGGCCATAGCATTCCTTTCCTTCATCTTGCATTGGCGTTACATTATCTAGCATCATCACAAAAGGAAGGTGAGTGTGATACCATTCAAAGGAAGAGAAATCATATGTAACTTTTTATCATAGTATCTTTTTACAATTATGCTATTTTATTTTTTTAAGATTTTTTTTTTGGCATATACATTTATATAATTACAAGTAAGTAGAAAAATTACATACAGCAAGAAGAGTCACGAAACAATCAGGGATCATATGAATGTTACATTCAAGGTGTTTTGGCTCATTGCATTTGGCCACCTTATAGAAAACATCTTTCCTATCTTGGTGAGTCTAAAATTCTGAATGAGAATCAATACCTATCATATCTCATCTCTGTCAACTCAAAACCTCTGTCTAGACCTAAAAACATCTTAACCCCTAAACAGCTAAGGTTAAATGTAAAACTAAACTATCTGGTCTTCAACTCTATCAGAGACTTGAGAAGGGATGAAATCTTAATTACTTGAGTGAACTGGAAGTGCAGGTTAGCAGCTTCTAAAATGAGAATGGGAAAAAAAAAAAAATGACAGAGACGATTTGCTCCCTCAACAGTGACACAAAACTCTGTATAACGTTGGAGCATCATCTTCAGCCTTCTGACCCAATATAGCTGACAGACATATTTGTGAGGCAGGAACTATGGAGGACTTGCTGACCCTGTCTTGGCAATTATGCTATTTTCTTATACATTATTGTTGCCAATCTCTTACTGTGCTTTTTATAAACTTTATCATAGATGCATATGTATATAACATAAATGGAGATCAACACTAAGCATGGTTTTGGGGCACATAGTAGGAGTCTTACCATAACTACAAAACCATGTGGTTCTGGGTCTAGCGGAGGTCCAGCCTTCTGTGAGAGCACAGACGTGATTGTGCTGTGTGATCTGCACATAAGGCCGCAGCAGGAGTGAAAGGAATATGAGTATGCTTTGTGTTGCCCTGCCTAGTGGTCCTATATGGGTGCTAGCGGTGGGAATGGAGGTGCTCTTTATTGCGACTGGCCATTGTTAGCACATTCTCAGCTGAACCAATGAGAAAGATGATCCTATGCTGTTCATCCAATCAGAGGACTAGTCACATGGTACATGACTACCTTAATGATCAAACATGGACCACGCCCTTACTTTCTGCAGGGAGTTAACTCCCATCTCGGGGCAAATGCCCAGAACTACAAAGAGAGAGGAGGGGAAGAGAGGCAGAGACAGAGCGAGATCCTGAATGCACAAGTGAGGGCAAAAGAAGGAGTGCACACTTTAAGATTGATAGAATGCCTAATGGCCCGGGAATAAATTGAGGCCACTGCTTAGGCCACTGCTTAGGCTTCTGAATCCAGCATATATGCATGGGTTTGAAGTTGGTGCCATGCCCTGAGTGTACCTGCATACATGGAGGCAAAACATTCATATAAACAAGGTAAAAATCAATCTAAAAAATATTTTAAAGAAGATGAAGAAAAGTTAAAAGAAGGCTGGGAATATGATGGAGTGACTGCCTAGCATGCATGAGTCCTTAGTAACACCAAAAAAAAGGAAAAGAAGGAAAAGAAGAAAAAAAAAGAAAGTACCAGAAAGGAGGTGCCATGGGTCATATCACACACACACACACACACACACACACACACACACACACACACGCACATACACACACATGCACATACACACACAAGCACACACATACACACACGCACATACAAACACGCACATACACACACACACACACATACACACACGCACATACACACACATGCACATACACACACAAGCACACACATACACACACGCACATACAAACACGCACACACACACACACACACGCACATACATACACACACACACGCACATACATACACACACACACACACACACACTCGCGCACATATCGTACCACACCCAGAGATATTGAAGCTGCCATCTGCACTTTACAAAGGTGGGACGGGCTAGAGGGATGTCTCAGCATTTAAGAACATGTACTGATTTTGCAGAAGATGCAGATTTGGGTCCCAGCACCTACAAGGCCACTCATGGCCTTCTGTAACTCAAGTTCCAGGAGATTTGATGCTCTCCTCTGGGAAACCAGACCCTCATGTGGTACATATGTACCAGGCAAGCAAAATACTCATACACACTTTTTAAAAAATTGAGTTCCCCCAGTTTTCCTTAAAACTTTGTTAAATGTACCACAGATATTCCTAGAGTTTTCTTCAGCCAGTACTACTGAGCTGGAGCCCCGGCCCCTTCTGGATTCTAAAAAGCTAATGTGGTACCTACGTTAGCAGCACATAACCCCACCTTTCAGCCAGCAGCAACCCAAGTTACTCTTAGAAGTCTGTACTTGGGTAAAGCCAGGATTCTTGGTCTCAGAAAAGAATTTCAGGAAAAGCCAGTAGGAAGCAGAGTTGGGATTTATTTTTTGGTTTTTGTTTCTTCCCATTTTTTCTTTTTCTTTTTCTTTTTTTGTTTTTTGTTTTTTTTGTTGTTGTTGTTGTTGTTGTTGTTGTTGTTTTCAGACAGGGTTTCTCTGTGTAGCCTTGGCCATCCTGGACTCACTTTGTAGACCAGGCTGACCTCGAACTCAGGGTTTCTCTGTGTAGCCTTGGCTATCCTGGACTTGCTTTGTAGACAAAGCTGGCCTCGAACTCACAGAGATCCGCCTGCTTCTGCCTCCCTGAGTGCTGGGATTACAGCTGTGCAGCACTTTACCCTGCAGAGTTGGAATCTACTAGGAAGACAGTTATTTAAACATAGGTGTTAATAGAACATTTTATATGGAAAAGGTTCTCAGAGAAAGAAGACATAGCCAATGGGCTTCTCTAAGGATGGCCATGCTATAGTGTCTTTACATCCCAAAGGGCATCTAAGGAGCCTTTACCCTTTGGAGAAATTCGGTCATTGGATGTTTGCTGATGTACTTAAGACGTGACTATACCTATAAAATTAAAAGCCAGGTCTCTAGGGCTGCAAGGGAGGTTTACTTTTTTTTTTTTTTTTTTACTGTAAGTTTATACAGTTGTTTATGAGGTTTCTAGGAGTGTATCTGGGAAAGAATAAACCTACTGCTAGGTCCAATACAAGCCTCCAAAGTGGCTGGTGACATTGTCCTAAACAGAAGACCAGGTAAACACAGAGATGGTTATTGGCTAAACAGAAGCCTAAATTCATCGTTTCTTGGGAATCATGTAAGATGAGGAAATCAGGAAAATTAATACCTCTCCATCTGTCCCAAAAGCCAGCTACCCCAGGCAAGGGCAGCAAGTTCACAGTTAACCTGAAGAGCCTGTATCAGCTCAAAGACCCTCACCTTGCTGCCTCTTATATAAAATCTGCTTGTGTTCCCGGCAAGAGACAGGCTACCCTATTCCATCCACCTGATAAACCTTTCTATCTGCCCACAAAGCAGTCTAGTCTGTAGTTTCACTGAGTTCGTTTGCACCTCAGTTTTCCCTGTCTTTCTGTTACTGTAGCTTTGAAAACCCATTAATGGTTTGTTTCCTTCTGGTCCAGAGAATGGAAAGAGTCTCTGGCCTGGGTAGAGACTGAGCTGGCTGGTTTTTTTGTTTTTTGTTTTAACTTGATACAAGCAAGTGTCAAACGGAGACAGGGAAATAGGGGGTGGGGGGACATGACTGTCTTGATTGCTGTGGGAGAGTTCAGCCCACTGTGGATGGTACCACTCCTGGGCAGGTAGTCAGGAAGCCACGGGGAGCAAGCCAGTAAACATTCCCACTGCAAGGTCTCCCTCAGTTCCTGCCTACAGGCTCTTGCTTTGAGTTCCTGGCCTAACATCCCGCGCTGATGGGTTATGATGGGTATGTGAAAGCCAGATCAAACCCTCCTCTGCCCCAAGTTCCTTTTGGTCATGGTGTTTATTGTGCAACAGAAAACCTACTAAACTGAAACCTACTATTCTGCTGGGCTAATCACCCAGCTGAGGCACCACTTACAAGGAAAGCGGGACTGCCCATCAGGGAGGCGAGTCCATTTTAATCTATGCTAAAAAGATAGGAGGAATAATTATCCCTTTTAATGAGATAGCATTCTTCTCCATCCCAGAATCCCTGCTGTCTGCGTTTGCTTAGCTGATAGCTGCAGCCACGCAGTGGCTTCCCTGCTTTTCTGAATTACAAAAGACCTTTTCTTCTTTCTTTCTGTTCTAAGCATGCCTTCCCTCTTTCTCTAAAGCTCTCTGTGGTTGCTTGTCCACCATGGTGCTGCACCCACCCCCACCCCCCATGCCAGCTTAACTCAAACCACACATCCTTTTCTCTTCTCTCCATCTTCCTCCTTTGGGCAGCTGCAGAGACCTAGCCTTTGCTTCCTGGGATTTTTCTTTAAACTGTAAGACAGTTTCCCTTGAGCTCCCTTTTGAGTTTTTTCTTAATTCACTTTGTCCGTGAGACTAAGACTCCCAAGAAAGTCCTGGCTTCCCCCCGCCCCCCAACATGGGGTGACTCCGGGAGGACTCCCAAGAATCTCTAGTAACATCTCTGACCTCCCTCACTTGTACTCTGTGGTAGAATGTGCCCAGAGCAGAATGTCATAATCAAACACATTGATAACTCTCCAGGGAATCCCGTGAGCACATACACCGGGGCAAGAGGAGTTTATGAATGAACTAACTGTTTCATGACAGTTCAGGACAGGATTTGCTACTAAGTAAGTTAGAGAAAAAGTCAGCTTTTAGGATATATTGATTGTTATATGATAAAGGTCATGCTGCAACATATATGCTATAAGGAAGTTTATTTGGGGGAGGGGAGAGAGAAATTAGGGCCTGGAGAAGGAGTAGAGGATAATTGAATGTGTGGACAGGCAGGCAGACAAGGACAGAGCCACGAGGGCAGAGGAAGGAGGAGACAGTGAGAGACTGGGTGGGGCAGGATGGTGGTGGTGGTGGTGGGTGGCTGGTGAGTCCTTTTTATCCAACATGTACCTGGCCTTGGCAGCGGCAGGTGATGACATCAGAGGTTACTAGGTCCCTAGAGGCAAGCTAGCGGAGCTACCTATATGCTACCATTGAGTTTAGGAATTGTGGGTTAAGGCCTACCTTCTGAAACAAAACATCACTAAGAGATTGATCAAAATTACAATTACTTCAAGGTAGCGATTTGCTTTGCTGTCTATTTTATAGAATACGTATTCTAGTGACCCAAGCAGAGGAGGTTTTATAGGCAGAGAAAATCTAAAGAGAATGGAAGCAAAGGACAGATACCGGACTCGTCATTGCAAAGTTCAAGTCCTCTGAAGCCAGGACAGAGACAGAGCAATAAAGAAACGAGTCTTGGTTAACATCTTAAGGAAGAAGAAATTTCACTGTCTGACCAACTGAAAGAAACCTACTTAGACTCAGAAAAACAAATATCTCTCATAAAATATCCATCCAGATTCGAATGTGTGACTATCTATCTATCTATCTATCTATCTATCTATCTATCTATCTATCTATCATTGATCTGTCTGTCTATTATCTATCTATCTTAAAAGTAGTGTTTATTCATCTGATACAATTGTCATCTCGGAGGATTCCTGCCTCTGTCTGCTAACCTAGGCCTGGAAGCTTCTAGCCTCCACACAACCTAATCTATACCTACAATGTTTTCAGCCTCTAAGACTTACTACTGAAAAAACTCACTCTTTCTAGTTCTTTCTGAACTTTGGCTGACTGGTTCAACTCAGCTGTTCTGGCTCAAACTGTCCCAGCTGGCTGACTCAATCTGGCTTCCCTCAGCTTCTGACTGAATTGCTCAGCTTGGCCTCATACTAGCTTTGGCAAAATAGTCTAATCTTCTGGCTCCTTCTCATTCTCTGGCTTGATCTGTCATCACCTGTGTCTCTACAACTTTCTCTGTTAACCTGCCTCTTCTCTTCCTCATTATCTGCGCTGCTCCCTTAAGTAACTTCCCTTTCCTCTCCCTTCTCGTGAGAGTTGGGCATATCCTACCCTGTCAAATCTTTCTTTGACTTGACACTGTCACTTTGTCTACCACTCAATGAGATTTCACTTTCAAACATGGGTGCTTCCTTTCTACAAACTAACTTTACCCTCATTGTTTGTGATTGTATACATTGTGCCTGTATCACCACACCTGGATCTAAGCTTTTCTTTACCTGAAATTTGCTCTATACCAGGCTGGCCTTGAACTCAGAGATCTATTTGCCTCTGTCTCCCTGGGATTAAAGGTGTGTGCCACCGCCAGCCACTGTGTTTGTATTCCAGTGGGATCACACAAATCTAGAAGGTCTCTGGATGTGATCTCTCCCAGAGCGGCATGTTCTAAATTATAATTCCCCTACAATCAATCTAAGTGCCTACTTGCTTGTCTGTCTGTCTACATGACATGCAGAAGACACGATATGAATGTAGGAGCGGATATTGAAGGGAGGAAGGGGACCATCATGAGTTGCGGACAAAGAAATAGGAGAATGATACGAACAAAATACACGCTATACATAAAAAGGGGGGGGGCACCAGAAACCCACTATTTTGTACACTAATTTTGAAAATAGAAAGAAAGAAACTAATCTATTTGGAAAATATGAGTGCTATTTCTTCTGATTCCCAGGAGGGAGAGACAACCATTCTGGTTCGGTGACACAGTATGCAAAGGAGTGCAACTCTCTCCATACCCAACTCTTAATCCGGTCTATTGGAGTTCAGTGCACAGCCCAGTCCAAAGCAAAAGGGACTCCTGTACTTTTAATTTGGTAAGGGAGTACAATTTCAAGAAGGAAGATATGGGGCCGGGGTGCGGCTCAGTGGCTTAGAGCACTTGTTGTTCTTGCAGAGAACCTAGGTTCAATTCCAGCACCCACGTGGTGGCTCCCATATCTTCAGTTTCAGGTGATCCGATGCTCTCATCTACCAGTCATTTATGTAGTGCCCATAAATACATGCAGGCAAAACATTCATACACACAAAATAAGTATTTTTAATTTTTTTTTTTAAAGGAGCAAGAGGCTCTGGTATTACTGAGAGATGAATAACCAGAATTGAGCTGGGCACAGTGGTGCACTGCATGCCTGTAATCCCAGCACCCAGGGAGGCAGGTGGATCTCTGTGAATTCCAGGCCAGTCTGGTCTACAAAGTGAGTCCAGGACAGCCAAGGCTTCACAGAGAAACTCAGTCTCGGGGGCAGGGTGGGGGAAGAAAACAAGAATTGAAGTAATTCAAGCCAGGCTAGGTAGCTCAGGAGTGAGGGATGTCTACCTTAGCTTTCCTTTGGTGCTGTGGAAGCCAAGGCTTTTGCAGCTTTGGGAGGTGTCCCCTTGTGTATCTTTACCACTCTCACTAATAACTAACACTCCCTTTTTAAAAAATGAAACTCAGCCGGGCGTGGTGGCGCACGCCTTTAATCCCAGCACTCGGGAGGCAGAGGCAGGCGGATCGCTGTGAGTTCAAAGCCAGCCTGGTCTACAAAGTGAGTCCAGGATGGCCAAGGCTACACAGAGAAACCCTGTCTCGAAAAACCAAAAAAAAAAAAAAAAAAAAAAAAGAAACTCGATGCACAAATCTGAATGAATGACTACTCTTCTCTTAGACCCCCCTTTCCCCCCGCCCGCCCCTCTCCCCCACCCCACAAAAAGCTAAAATCAGGATGAAAACCAGGCACCAGGTACCTCTGCCTTAATTTTCGGGCTGCCTTCTGCTTGACTCTACACTGGCTATGTTAATGTCCCCTCTCCCTTAAAGGCTGAAGGCAAGAGAGATAAAAGATTGTCCTAAAAGTGTCTGCGTGTTCCTTGGAATCCAGAAACAGCACAGTCTAGTAGGACAGGCTGCCCCCTCGATGGGGAGGCTGGGCCCTGGGTCAGAAGTGAACCTGGCCTGGGATCTCTTATGTAGGCGTCACAGCTTGTTCCCTCAAGCAGTAAATATTTCTTTAGGCTGCCGAGCAGAGGAAAGCAGAGCCGACCATCAGGGAGATAACCGTGTTGGCTTAGACTAGTTAATTACGCAGGCCTCTTGCCCTTTACCTCAATTCATCCTTTGTTTAAACCTAATGCTCATGTCAGTCCCTAAAGATGGACTCCCTGGACCCCGTTAACTGTTCTCCATGTGGCCACCTTAATGAAATCTCCTTCCCTTGCCTTTTCATCATATTCATCTCCTTAATTGGTTATCGGGTCAGGAGATGAGGCCAGTTCTTTCTAGAGCTGGGGCTTCTGTCCTTAAATGCCGATTATGCATGGTTCATAGGCATTCATTATATTGTAAATCAAATTAATTAAAAAATAAACGCAATGTGCCGGTTGTGGGTTGTGATAAGAGCCTGCCAGGGAATCAAGGATTGTTTTGTGGCTTGTTCACATTTGTGCACTGATATCATTAGGAAGGGCACACACATAACTTGGTAATGAATACCGGGCGTGGTGGTGCATGCCTTTAATTCCAGCACTCGGGAGGCAGAGGCAGGTGGATCGCTGTGAGTTCCAGGCCAGCCTGGTCTACAAAGTGAGTCTAGGAGAGCCAAGGCTACACAGAGAAACCCTGTCTCGAAAAACAAAAAAAGAAAAAACAAAAAACAAATAACTTGGTAATAAGCATGGTAAGAGTTGTCAAAATACTCCTAATTATTTATACATTTACAAAATTCTTTTCCTATAAAATTAATTCAGTAATTACAATATCACTGAATGGGATATTTGCTCTGAGATCATGAGAAACTCAAAAGAGTTCTGGGGGAAAAAAATCACATTAATATTGTGATTTTTAAAACTGCAGTGGGCCTCTCACTCCAATTACTTTCTTTCCCACACTGTGGATTGGAAGAGAAAAAGAGAGATCCCAGCAGATTGAGGAAGAAGAGAGAGAGAGCTGAGCATGGAAAAACTCATGGCTCCCAGAGCCAGTTCTGGCCAGGCTCCATGTATGTCTGAACATCCTTGGCCACAACCCTGATGTCCTAATGCCTGAGGTTGCATCATATTTCCCACTGATGCCCCTGGAACAAACGTCAGCAGCAGATGACAGAAACTCAGCATGGTAGAGGCCACAATGCCAGTCACCCCTCTCCCTGCCCCACCCTGCTGCTCTCTATGTTGTGTTTTTTGAACCACATGTCAATCCAGTTCTGGACTCATGGGCCTGAAGACAAGTCCTTGAAGGATTTTTTTCATTCTCTGGAGAGTGGAGGGAATATTTTATTTGACCATCTCAGAAGTGAGGCATATAAGCCAGAGGTAGCGATGCCGGCCTATGATGCCCAAGAGATAGAGGTAGGGGGATCAGGAGTTCAAAAACATCCTCTGTTATACAATGAGTGTGCAGTTAGCCTGGGTTACAAAAGGTTAGGCTATCTCAAATATATATATATATATATGAAGAGAGAGAGGAGGGTTTAGTGAATATGAAAGTGCAGGGTAAAAACTGTCAGGTCAGATGAAGTCTGACATGTTCAATTGCAGAACAATTGTGGTACTTCTGTCTTTATGACTACCACCAACATCTCCTGGCCATTCTGTTTCTAAGTATTTTCTCATCTGTCTCTTAAAAACAAATTTATTTATTATGTATACAATGTTCAGCCTGCATGTACACCTGCATGCTAGAAGAGGGCACCAGATCTCATTATAGATGGTTGTGAGCCACCATGTGGTTGCTGAGAATTGAACTCAGGACCTCTGGATGAACAGTCGGTGCTCTTAACCTCTGAGCCATCTCTCCAGCCCATTTTCTCATCTCTTAAGGGTTATCATCTGTCAATATCTTGTGGTTCTCTTCATGCTCACCCACTATGTGACCAGTCGGCTTGAGATAGTCCTGATCCATCAACATTTACTCAAAGACCAGAGCAAGAGGTAGAGCTGGGAAGCTGGACTGTAACTGAGGGTGGTCCTCATAAAGGCTGACATGGCCTCTAATCCCTTTATGATGGTCCTAAGGTTAGGGACATCAGGGCTACTTAGTAAGACTTGGTATCAAGAAAACAAATGAACAAACGTATAATGGCTACAGAGAGGTGTGTGTGTGTGTGTGTGTGTGTGTGTGTGTGTGTGTTTGTGCGTGTGTTCTATGTATGTGTTCACATGGGTGCATGTATAAGTGCATGCCTGAGCTAAAGGTGGCTATCAGGTGTCTTCCTCAACTGCTTTCAACTTTATTTTTTGTTCTTGAGAGATGGAGAGTGAGCTCTGGGGAGCTGCCGTACTGTGACCCTCCTCCATCCCAGCACCGGGGTTGCAAATGCAGGTCACTGCTTCCAGGTTTTGTGTGGAAGCTGGGGATCTGAACTCAGGCCCTCAGTCTTTTGTGGTGGGTACTTTCCACACTGAGCCATCTCCTCACTGTGAGTTCGAGGCCAGCCTGGTCTACAAAGCAAGTCCAGGACAGCCAAGGCTACACAGAGAAACCCTGTCTTGAAAAAAAAAGAAAGAAAAAAAGAAAGAAAGAAAGAAAAGAGGTGTGACTGAAAGGACTCCCCATGTGCATGATCCAATGTCAAATCAACAGGTCAATTATTTACAGATGGGAACCAGTAAGCCCTCTGGTCCTCCACTAGCTAGGAGGTCCAAAGACACCTATGATTTCTGAGTGACTGTTTCCACTTCTCTGTTTGAGAAACATTAAGCTAGGTCCAAACTGATGGACTCAGACTTAGCTACCTTTATTCGCCCGACTTTCCCGGGTTTCATCTTACTGAATACAAGTATGAAATTCTACTTTCAGTGGCTTCCCCCCTCTTGAACTTTGTGGAACACAATGCCTGGCTGCTGTTTAACTTGGCTTTGTCCATCCTGGCACTTGCTGGAACAACTGGACCACTTGGCTCAGAGTCCAAGGAGCTGCAGCCTGCTGGCTTCCCCACTGACCCCTTCCTCCCCCCTGCATGCTGGGTCCTGCCCAGTCTGGTTTGTAAATAGTTCCTGGCATATACCCTGGGGGAGAACACAGTGACTAACAATAGCAACTCTCATAGCACTTTCAAAAGCCAAAAATAACCTAAGTAACTGCACTGGGTTATCCTAACAGTCTATTTTCACTATTTCCAGCATCATAGGCTATTCCAGTAGATATTTAGCCAATGCCAGTGGAAAGAGAACCAGCCCTACAGCTATAGCTAGCCAGACCTAAATTTAAGACCTAGCTAGGCTATTTAATTTTATGACATCAGTCCAGTCACTAAGCTAAGCGTACTGGGATTGAATGAGTGGGTATATAAGCAAGTGTTTAGGTTCCTACATGGTGAAGCCATTCATGGCAGGAAACGAAGACAGTAAGAAAGGTTCGGGAAGTTACTTTAAGTCTCCGAGAAGCACTTGAATCAGTCTGAAGGGAGACGACGGCGGAGGCTATCCTCTGGTCTGCACACCAACACGTGTAGTTTCAGAAAACCAGCTAGAAGTATATAACCTATCTCAGTCTAAAGACTGCATTTTCTTTCGTCTATGGTGAATTTAGAAGTAATGACTGAGCAGAGCTTTTGCATCAAGGAGTAGCAGAATAGGTGAACTAGCCCTCCTAGCTATTAAGTAGCCATTGCTCATCTCGTGCATGTTAGATTAGCTTTTTATTTTTATTTTTTATGAAGGTAAGTTGTTTTTGCCACGTAGAGTTTTAATTTTATTTAGTGTGGCCTAGCTTGTTCTCTCTCTCTCTCTCTCTCTCTCCCTCCCTTTCTCTCTTTCTCTCTCCCTCCCTCCCTCCCTCTTTCTCCCTCTTGTAGGATCTTGTATACCCAAGCTGATGGCCTCTAACTTGCTATGTAGCCAAAGAAGAACTTGAAGACTTGATCCTCTTGCCTCCACCTCCTTACTGGTAGGATTTCCAAGCGTGTGCCATCACACCTGGGTCAGAGGTGCCCTACCTGCTCCTACATCATGGTGCTGCTTCTCTCTAGGCCCTGGCACCATCTGATGTCTCTGTGATAGTCATAGTCTCTCACATGGTCCTAGTCACAATGTTAATCCGTGCCCCCCCCCCTGACCCCCATCTCTTTTAATCTAATAGGCCCTTACATTTGGTAGCAAGAATGAGTCTGGAGTTACTTCACAAAGAGCCCGATGTGTTGTGTCTTGCTTGCAGAAAGTAAACTAGTTGTAGGGCAGCTTTTCAGCTCCACTGGGACACATCCTAAGAACCTTTAAGGTGAGACTGTGACTGAGGATTTTGTCAACAGAGGCACTGAGTCTATTGTTTCCTGAGCTACACCAGCCCCTTTCTTCTTCTTGCTTTCTTTTCTTTCTTTCTTCTCTCATTTGTAATGATCTCCTGGCTGACTAATGACTGGCAGGAAGGTTATTTTCATACTGCCATATTCATTTGTCTCACTGCCACCCTCCCTTAGACACGGTGGAGTAGGCTCTAATTGAGAGTTCTGTGCTGTGTGCTTTTCCCTTCCTTCCCATCTTTCCATCTGGGTTTTGGCACTGCCCTGGGAAACTTTCTAAACATGTTGCTTTTGCTCTGCCATCTCTCCAGCCCCAGGTTCACTGCTCTTGACTATTATTTATTTTTAAAAGCTCTGCTTTTCAGTTTTATAATCTTGGAAGGGGCTGAAATGCTACACCACTGCTCTCGTTTCCTCTCTGTGGCTGTGATAAAAAAAAAAATACACACACACACACACACACACACACACACACACACACACATACACACACACACACACGTACCGACAAAAGCAATACTGGGGAGAGAGATTTATTTGGTTTTCAATTCCAGGTTGCAGTCCATCACTGAGGGGGAAAAGACACCAAACTCAGGGAAGGAACTTGGAGACAGGTAGGTTTGCTGTTCCATGCAGCATTATCTCTGACTAAGGAACTCATTTCATAGCTGAAAACGCACAGTGGGGAACCACGGAGGATGCTGTTTGGGATACTTGGCTCCCAAGCTGAATATAGTAATAAACCCATGTAGCTTTTTTATATCCACAGTGGGCTGTGGCCTCCTACACTGATTAACAAAACAACCCTCATGGACAGGCAAACAGGCCAGTCCCATCTAGAAATTTCCTTCATTGAGGCTCTCCATGTAGGTGACTCCAGGCAGTGCCAAGTTGACAGTTAAAGCTAATCTGGACAGCATAACAAATTACCAGATGTAAAAGGAATTTTATTCGCCTGTTTTAATTGTTGTCTGGGAGGCTTACTGCCTCTGTCTACTAACCTAGGCCTAGTTCTGGAAGCTTCTAGCCTCCGTACAATCTAACCTAGACCTAGAATGTTTTCAGCCTCTAAGACTTACTGCTTAATAAGTTCACCCTTTCTTGTTCTTTCTGAGCTCTGGGCTGGCTGGTTCAACTCAGCTGTTCTGGTTTAAACTCTTCTGCCAGCTGACTGATTCAATCTGGCTTCTCTCTCGACCTCTGAGTTGCTCTGCTTGGCCTCATCCTAACTCCAGCAATCTGCTCTAATCTCCTGGCTCCACTCATTTCTCTGGCTCATTCTGCCTTCACCTGTGTTTAGATGGTTCTTTGTAAAACTCTCCTGGTATAAAACTGCCTCCTCTCTTTCTGCATTGCCCCTTAAGTAGCTTCCCTGTTCTCTCTCTTCTCAGTGAGAGTTGGGAAAATCCTACTCTGTCGAATCTTCTCTGATTTTCAGCCACTCAGTTAGACCTCACTTGAGTGCTTCCTTTAACAAACAACAGTCTTTATCTTTATTGCTTGGGATTAAAGGAGTATACCACCACAGCTGGACCTAAGCTTTTCTTTACCTGATACTTGCTCTATACCAGGCTGGCCTTGAACTCATATTTGCTTGCCTCTGTCTCCTGGATTAAAGGTGTGTTTGTATTCTAGCCAGATTACACAGACCTGGAGGTCTTTGGATGTGATCTTTTGCCAGAGGAGCCATGTTCTGAATTAACATTCCTCTACAACCAGACATAGTGGCTTGAACAACAACAACAACAACAACAACAACAACACACACACACACACACACACACACACACACACACACGCCATAGGTCAGGGGTCTAGCCATGGCTTGAATGGTTCCTCATCTGGGTCTTCCATGCTGCAATCAAGATCATAGGTTGGGGGCTTGGGTATTACCTGAAACTTGGGGGCCCATTTCACAGCTCTCATGGCTTTTAAGATCATTTAAGTTTATACAGCTCACAGTGGGTCATCTCTTCCTCCCCATCCTCTTAGAGACAGGGTCTCACGTACTTCAGGCTGGCTTCAAACGCGATATGTGGCTGAGGATGACCTTGAACGTCTGATCCTCTTGCCTCCATCTTCTGAGAACTAACCATCATCCCTTTTATGAGATACTGGGAATTAAATCTAGGGATTCCTTCTACCTGGGAAAGTTCACGGATTACTTCTTCAAGGCTCCCTTCCAAGCCATCACAAAGTTCGTTCAATTCACTATCCTGAAGTAAATGACACACACAGTGCAGTATAGGGAAGAAAAAAAAAAATAGTTTGAAGGATGTATGCCTGAATCCTACCTGCTAAACCATTCCAGTCTAAGATGCTATTGTCAGTGAATGAAGAAGTGTATCTTCGCCCTTCTATCTGAATTTCTCTACAATCTGTCCTCCACACTGAATAAAAAGCATACCTGAAAAGCTTTCCTTTAACACCCAATTATGCCCCCCTCCTCCAATGGTACAAATTCTTAGAGGTACATTCATGCAGTTCTTTGAATTTTCTCTTTACAGAATTTGGTACTGTACAACCTTCAGATAAGCCTGGTTTCCTCCATCCAGCTGTATTTTCGGTTATTCTCTTTCTCAGCTCCTCTCCACCCCCTTTCCCCATAAACCGTATCTATTTGTCAGTGGATTCTGGAACAGAAAGAACCTGGCACAGTGAGTTAGTACATAGTTGTTGAGGAAGTTATTGGCAGCTTGTAATCCTTCTCATTATAGTATTAGTTTGTGAGCAACTTTAAATCTGAGCCTGGGGTCAGTTAGCTGTCAATCTCCCCTGCTTGTACTCACAGCCGCTGGGAGGCTGAGGTATGAGAGCTGCCACATGGTCAAGCAGACTCTTTCTCCAAAAAGTAAAAATGTGGAAACCTCCTATAAGGCAACCTAGAGCAGAACATTAACTTGGCCGAAGTTTGCTTCTTGCAAAAGCAAGAGTTAGACAACAGAAATGGAAAAGGAGGCGTGGAGGTGAGAAGAGAGGACCTGAGAAAGCCTACAGGAAGGAAGAAAGGACAAGTATTCGAGGAGACCAAATTAAACTACTACTAACCCCCAGACCCGCCTCCCGAAGCAGACGCAGAGGTCAAAGTACTCTAAGCTTTGACTCTTGGGAGGAGAGGGGGCTGGTGTCAATTAGCTGGCGCCCCGCCCCTGGACCCGCCCACCTCTTGTCTTCACTCCCACCCGGAGCCGCGCCCCCACTACCCCGCCGGCGTGTGACGTCACGACGCACTGCGCGGCGACGCAGGCACGGCCCCGCGGCGCGACGTCGGAGGCGGAAGTGGCGCGGCCGTCGCTCTTGAGCTCTCACTGCCGGCTCCGGGTTCTGTGAAGAGCCTCCCCGCCAGCCGCCGCGTCTCCTTGCCCTCGCTGCCCCTCCATGTGCCCAGGCGCCGCCGCTCCGGCTCGGGCCGCCGCTCACCCCGGGGTCTATGGAAGTGATGGAAGGACCCCTCAACCTTGTGAGTGGTCGCGGGCTGAGGGGGAACGCGCGGCTATGGAGGGATGGGTACGCTGAAGGGGACCGCGGGCTGAGGGGCAACCCGGACTGAAAGGGGAGCCGCGAGCTGAGGGGAGACCTCGATCCCGGGGCCCAGGCCTCTCCCTCTGGGCTCTTCGCATCTGTCCCGCTGGGACCGCGTCCCAGCGCCACGTAGCCGCCTGCAGGCCGCGGGCAGAGTCGGGGTGTCCGGGTCGCGCCTCTCAACCGCGCACACCACCCCCAGGCTGCCCTCACAGCTGCGCCAACAGAGGCCCCTTCGAAACAGCTGCATAGGAACCACAATCCCCGCCCCGCAGCCCGGGTCCCATAGCTTTAGACCTCTTGAAAGTACCAGTCATGTTTGCCTTTCTATAAAAAAAACAAAAAACAAAAAACGGGGGGCGAGAGGGCGGGGAAGCCTTCCACAAACAATCCCACCAAACCCCAAACCTCCCGCAGAGTTTCTTTTCCAGAGTGGTCACAGGGCATCTTTGGGTCCCCCGATGGAATTTAGAAGCGGACGTTCGGGTCTTCGCAGCAGCGTTGCACACTAGAACTCTGAAATCTCGAGTTTGTAGGTGGTTTGTGATGTGGTGGGATTGGGAGCGGGGCCGTGGAGGCTTGATTCCTCCCTTTGGAACTCAGCCCTGCTGCCTTGAAAGAGCCCGGTGTGTGCTCTGCCGAGAAGCCAGAGCCTGTGGTTTTGACAATGTGGGTTTCTGGACAGAGCCAGATTTCTGGATTTGAACTCTGGCTTAGTCACCTGATAGCTTCGGGACCTTGAGCAAAAACTTCCCCTCTGCCCCTCCCCCCCTTTTAAAAAGTTTGTTATGAGGATTGAAGGAGTAAACATAAAAAGGTCACAAAGAGCTGCGCTTTACAGATAGAACGCTGGAGGTGTTAGCTGCTCTTATAATGAGACCATAAGGCCTTGACATGTCACTCAGTGAGATTTGGGCTTGAGCTTGACCGCCTGAGAGTGATCACCCACAGGTGCTGTGCCCTCCTTGAAGCCAGGTTCGCGGCTCACAGGAGCCTATGCCAGAGTTACCTAGTTAGGCCTGGGTCCGTTTCTGAGTGAGTGCTTGAAAGCCAGGGAGCTATCTTGCTAGTGAAGCCGAGTAGCTCAGTAGGGAAACTCCACAGGCATATTATTAGTCGTGGCTGGCTGTTTACAAAGTGCTTCAAAGTTCAAGTGTCCTTGCAGAACGGTCACTGATTCAGTTCCAGTTAGCTTCACTTTATTTGGCAGTAGGGTGTAGCATAACCGTAGCTAACTGCTCCACTAGTGTGTTGTGGCTCATGAAAACACTGAAGCCAGATTTCAGTGGTACTTGGAGCACCAAATCTTATGTCTTGGAAAAAATTAGATAAGCAGTGGGTAACAGTACTCTTTTTTTTCTCTTCTTTTTAATATTTTATTTTATTTTTAACTTTATGTGCATTGGCGTGAGGGTGTCAGATCTTGGAGTTACAGACAGTTGTGAGCTGCCATGTGGGCGCTGGGAATTGAACCCTGGTCCTTTGGAAGAACAGGAGTGCTCTTAATTACTGAGCCAACTCTCCAGCCTGAGTAACAGTGCTCATAATCATCTACCGTTTGTTTGAGCCATGCTAACTTCAGGCTCACTGTGTTGCCTAGGCTGGTCTTGAGCTGGAGCATCCTGCTTCAGATTTTTAAATGCTGGGCTTCCAGGTGTGGGCCTCCATACCCTGGTGAGTTGGGTTTTTTTTCCCCCTCTTCTTCTTAAGTAGGTAAATTAGGAGGCTAGCACAGTTCCAGTATCCAGTCTTCAAATGTTTGATTTTGCTTGTTTGAAGACAGGGTTTCTCACTCAATTTGTAGATCAGGCTGGTCTCGAACTCACATCTATTGGCCTGATTGTGCCTCCCTGAGTGCTGGGATTAAAGGCGTTTAACACCATGCCTGGCTTGGCAATTTGAATTTTTAAGCCATTTGAGATTTTGAAGAGTTCCGATTTCTAGCCGAGGTGTTTATTGAAGATAGCAATGTGATGTTTACTTGAGTGATTTAAGCATGTTGCAAAGTAGCAATGTCAAGCCTCTGTTAGAAAGCTGTAGAAGCCTGGAGTATGTGTGTACATTTGTGTGTGACTGGGTGTGTATGATGTGTGGAAGTCAAGACAACTTTGGAGTGTCCGTTCTCTCCACCATGTGGGATTGGAGATTGAACTCATGTAACCAGGTTGGTGGTGGCAAGTGTCTTTAGCTCCTAAGCCCTGCAGTAATGCTTTTTGAAGATGCTCTCTCTCTCTTTTTTTTTTTTTTTTGAATGCAGTGAATACACCAGAGTATCTTCTTTACTCAGTATAAAAGGTCACTCTAAATTTTATGACTTAATGAGTATCTTTAAAACTTCTAGTAAAATATGGAAGTCTGCCACTAAAGTGTACTCCAAATCATGATATAAGGGCTTAACTACAGTACATGGGTTTAGAATCCTGTGTCCTCAAAGCGTCTGCGGACTTCAGTGAGAACTATTTGTGAGACTTGCTGGTGAACAAGCTCAAGCTGAGGGAATTAAATAATTACTTAGGTCAGTGACTTAATGCGTTCCCACTCATTACCACCTGCTCCTAACAATGCTCCATATTCATGCACTTGTCATTTTTCATTTCAGTGTGGTTTATATATTGGACCGTATGTCACTGCTGCCTCTGCTGTGGAGTCTTATGGTTTGTTAGGGTTCTAGCAAGCCTAATTCCCTCACAGTGAGTTCTCAGGATATGGGAGAGACTAGTTTGAATTATTACTGTATTTTAATATGTAGCTAGTACAGCTTACTAGCGCTCAAATTTCCAGAGTTGGTCAAGAGAAATTATACTTCCTCTGCAAGAAAAATAGACTTTCAATTCTGAATGAATTTCTTCTGTCAAGTCTTTTTCCTTTGTGTTTGCTTATTTGAGGCAGGGTCATAAGACCAGGCCTTGCCGGGCATGGTGGTACACGCCTTTAATCCCAGCACTTGAGAGGCAGAGGCAGGCAATCTCTGAGTTCGAGGCCAGCCTGGTCTACAAAGTGAGTCTAGAACAGCCAAGGCTACACAGAGAAACCTTGTCTCGAAAAAAAAAAGAACAGGCCTTGGTGTGTAGTTCAGCCTTCAAACTTGTGATCCTCCTGCCTCAGCTTACTGAGTGTTTTGATGACAAGCCTACACCACCACACCCAGCTTGTTAATTTTTAATATGGAAAAAGTATAACTTATAAAATCACTTAGTGTGTGTTAGGTATTTCTTTCCATGCATTAAAATTTTGGCATTCAGTTGGTAGCAAGTCAATGTCAAAACTTCTGTGAGATAATTTCTAGTGCTGCCAACTTGGGTAGTGATGTCAGATCTTATTGTACATGACTGTTGTTTATGCTTTGTTTAGTGAGGCTGCTGCAGGCAATGCTCATGTGACTGCACAGTCACACTTGTTTTGTTTTTTATGTGTTCGTCCTTCGGTCACACCTGTTTTCTCTCTGTTTGGCCTTAAGACTGCTGAGACTGTTGAATAACTGAGCTTCTCTCTGGAGCATTTAGTTCTTATTTTGCCTGAAATGATTAATGCTTTTGAGCTTCTCATCCAAGAAAAAAGATTCATATCATGGGCCAAGGAACAGTCTTTTATGTAGCTGAAGTCTTTGTCACCACCTCATGCTAGTCCTATTGGAATTAAAATCTTTAAGGGAAAAAGGCATTATTTCAGATCCCTTTTTGTTGCCCTGAAAATAACCTACGGAAAATAAATCCTGTTCCTTAGGCAGGGCTGGACTTGGAATTGTTCTAGGGGCTTGGAGAATGGAGGGAGTAACGGAGTGCTAATTTATACCAACAATTGGTAAGTGGTAGGGCTTTGTTTTTATTTTTAGTTTGTTTTTGGTTTTTCAAGGCAGGGTTTATCTGTGTAATAGCCCTTGCGCTGTCCTAGACTCACTTTGTAGATCAGGCTGGCCTTGAACTCACAACAGTCCGCTTGCCTCTGCCTTCCAAATGCTGGGATTAAAGGCGTGCGCCACCACTCCCTGGCTGGCTTTGTTATTCATTTAACTATTTGCCTTAATAGCTAGATGAGCTAGCTGTTCTACCAGTTTTATAGATTATGACATTGAAATGTAGAATAAGTTGACATAGTGAGGTTTGAAAGTTGGGATTCAAAATAGATCATTGAGGTTTGTATTAGGGCATTATTTACCAATTTGCCTTACCTGTGAACTGCTCTGAAAAATCCTTACACACTGATAAATGGGTTTTGTGAGTAGTACTGCCAAGCTGCTATGTTAGAAAGATGCTTCTTGGGCTTCTGCAGAGACACAGGGCCTCTCACATTACACCTAAAATAAAGCCAAATATAACTTTCTGCTCTAAGGTGCTGTAATACTTACTGTTGGATAGTTTTATATAATATATGTTTGACTTTTTTGCCTCCATGTATGTTTGTGCACCACATATGTGCCTAGTGCGCTTGGGGTAGAAGAGGTCATTGGGTCCCCTGGAAGTGGGACCTTTACTGAGCCCACCATCTGAATGCTGGGAGTCAAACTCAGGTCCTCTGGAAGAGTTACTACTGCTTAGCCATCTCTCCAGCCTCTGGATTTTAAAAATACCATCAGAATTCACCAAATTGATTTCGTAATTTGTTAATGGGCTACATCCTGTAATTTGAAAGGTCCTATACTAGATTCTCACTGCCTAAGAGCAGATGATGACAGTTTTCAAAAAACACACAAGCCAAGCTAGAAGCTGATGGAAGGGAAAAGATTATAGACAAACAGCACAAGGGGAACTTGGTCTTCAGAGTAGAGATGAGGTCCTCAAATCCACTCCTTCAATAATGTCTTAAATTTAATTGCTCTGTTGATTAAACAGTTGACTCAGTGCGTGTGTTTGGAGGTATTGCTTGATACTTGTTTGTGGGAGACTCTGGTGAACTTACTGGGACAGGGGCATAGGGTTAACATTTTTCCTTTGGTTGCAACTGAAGACCATACCAGTCAGGAGTATAAGGTGCCCTCTGCCTTCCTAATATTTAGGATGGTGTTTTCTTATCCTCGATACAGCACTTCCTTCAGGTCATAGAAATTAATAGATTGAAAGATATAGGAGGAGATAGTATTTGGGTTTTTTGTTTTTGTTTTTGAGGCAAGATTTCTTTGTTCTGGAACTTGCTATGTAGACCAGGCTGGCTCCAGCTGATGGAGGTCTGCCTGTCTCTGCCTTCTGGATGCTGGTATTAAAGGCAAGTACCACTGTGCTAAGGAAGGTAGCCTTGGACTTTATTTTTTAAAGCAGATCAGAGAAGCAAAAAGTCCTTTACAGTAAATCCATTCACTTAGCACCCTAACTGTAGTTGCTAGGACTTTTGCTGGCTTTAGATGATGGAAATCTGTTTAATTAGTTTAAGCTCAAAGAGATATCGGAACTCCAAAGAAAGGGGCAAAAAGAGCAGTGGTGCAGTGTTGAGGGCATGTGGGATCTGGACCTCGGGAGTAGGATTCCTTTGATAGGCTTTGAGCTGATTCACTTTCTTCAGGCCTGTGTTTCTGCCTGGCTGCCCTCAGAATGTCTTGTATTTACAACCACTTGAAGCTTTATTTCTGTACTCGTTTTCTGATCCCAGGTTTGGCTAGTCTTAAACTCATGATGTTGCAAAGGATGGCTTTGAACTCCTCATCCTCGTTCACCGTCTCTCAAGTACTAGGATTGTAAGTGTGTGCCGCCATGCCTGAAAAACATGAAGCTGAGAGTTACAGGCTGGCCTCAAACTTGGGATCCTGCTTCAGCCTCCGTAGGGTTGGGATTCGAGGTGTGAGCCGTCATCACTGTTAAATCAGAAATTGCACTTTGTCCTAGCTCTTTTCTCTCCCCTCCTTTTGTTTTGTTTTGTTGAGACAGGGTTTCTCTGTAGCCCTGCTAGACTCGAACTTGTAGACCAGGCAGGACTTGAACTCTGAAATCCACCTGCCTCTGCCTCCCAAGTAATATGATTAAAGGCTTGTGCTGTCACACCTGGCTTGTTCTTGATTAATTTTTTTTTTTTTAATGTGCATTGGTGTTCTGCCTGCATGTATGTGTGAGGGTGCCAGAGATTCTGGAACTGGAATTACAGACAGTTGTGAGCTGCCATGTGGGTGCTGGGAATTGAACTCAGGTCTTTTGGAAGAGTAGATGGTGATCTTAATAGCTAACCCATCTCTCCAGCCTCTTGATTCTTTCTTAAGATGTTAGTTGCAGCCACAGCTTCACTTCAGTAGATTTGTAAGTGCTACTGCAAAACCAGCTTGAAATTCTGCATTTTAAACAGATGCCCAAGTGGTTTGAACTTTCTTTACCTAAACAATGATCGGGTTCAAACTCCAAATTGTACTACGAAGTGAGGAAATAGCTCCTGCAGATTGGAACAATTTAGTTGGTTTAGTGTGAGAGTCAGAACTTGATCCTAGAGCCCCTTGGCTCTTGGCAGGATTGGGTCTGTGCTGTCTTGTCCTTGTTATGAGGTGTTGTGGGGTTTCAAAGTTTTCTTTAAGCTTAAGAAAGGTGAAGGCACCCACATATGACACCTTCATTTTCCTATTTCTGATCTCTGCCTAAGACTTTGTTCATTGCAGATCTCTGCCAGCTTACATTGTTTATACTGTTTTCTCAAAAACTCTGCTCCTTGATCTGAGAGTGGTGGTATAATTTATACTTCTAGCGTGTAGGAGGTGGTAGAAGTAAGAGAATCAGGATTTCAAGGTCAGACGTGGGGTTCTATCTCAAAAGTCTGACACCTCCCCCCACCATGTTTAATTGTGTTACTAGGAAGTACTTAGCTGTTCAGTCTAAGCCTCCATGGTTAAAATTAACCTATTATTTTAAGCTATTATTTGTAACAGATTTAGGGAAAAGTTTGCATAATTGCTATTTGAAGAATATAAGCTCTTTGAAACAATGGAAAGGGATGGTGGGAGAAATACAAGCAAAAGTGCTGTTTTCTTCTCCTGCCTATTTGCTTTGTATTGAGGGTAACTCAATAAACACAATGCATCTGTAATTTCTGTTCCAAGAGTGATTTTTATGAAGCACTTATGGTACATTTTTTGAAAAGACTTCACAGATTGTTGTTTTCACTTAAAAAAAAAAAAAAATCAAAACCAAGCTGAAAACCATAATGTTTGTCATCATAACCATTTCTGTGGGCATAGTTCAGTAGGGTTGATATACTCATGTTGTTGTGAAATTGCCTTTTAAGACTGGGTAGATTCCATGGAGCAAACACGCTGTACTTGATTTGTCTATTCTTTGTTATGAACGTTTGCATTGGTCCCACTTTGGTTATTGTAAATAATGCTGTTTTGAACAAGGGTTACTAGTACTGTTCATTTTTTTTTTTTTTAATAAGTTGTTCTATACCTCAGAACTTCTGATTTTTTTTTTCCCCTTCCACCGCCTAAGGGCTGGGACTAAGGCTGTGAGCGGCTTTTGATTTCACCGTGATGAGCAATGTGCTTTGAATGAGAATGGTCTCCATAGACTTGTGTATTTGCTTACTTAGTCCACAGTTGATGACCTACTTGGGAAGGATTAGGAGGTGTGACCTTATTGGAGTAGGTGTGGCCTTGGTAGAGGAGGTGTTGGAGTGGGGGTGGGCTTTGATATCTCAGAAGCCCATGCCCCGCCCAGTCTCTCTGCCTGCTGCCTGCTGCCTGCTGCCTGTGGATCAGGATGTAAAGTTCTCAGCCGCTGCACCAACACCATGCTTGCCTGCTTCCCACCATGATGGTCATGGACTAACTGTAAGCAAGCCCTTAGATGCTTTCTTTTTATAAGAGTTACCTTGGTCATGATGTCTCTTCACAGCAGTAGAGCGGTGACTAAGACAATGCCCAAAAGCAATGTAGGGAAGAAAGGGCTTATTAGACTTTCCAGCTTGTAGTTCATCATCTGGGGAAGTCAGGGCAGGAACTGAAGCAGAGGCCATGGAAGAATGCTCCTTATGTGGTTGGCTCCCTGTGCCTTGCTCAGCCTTACTTTCTTAACCCAAGATCACCTGCCTAGAGGTGGCCCTGCCTATTGTGTGCTGGGCCTTCCAACATCAGTTAATCAATACAGGCTTGCCTACAGGCCAAGCTGATGAGGGCATGTTTTCAGCTGAGGTTTCCTCTTGCCAGATAACACAAGCTTGTGATAAGTTGATTTAAAAACAAACCAAAAAGCCCTCACCATCACAACCACCATGCATGTGCTTATTTGCTGCCTGACTTTTTGTTTGAGAAAAGGTCCCACTCTGGCATTGAACTCCGTTCTCTTCCTAGACTCCTGAGTGCCGTAATCACAGGTGTGTACTTACTCAACACCCCCTCTACCCCTTTCTCTCTTCCAAGAAGCTTTGCTAATCATCTGTCAGCCTGTTAAGAGAGGAAAGCACCGTGCTGGTCAAAAGACTTTGGCCAACTGTGTGTGCCTGGCAGCTGTCTTCTTCCCATTCTATTGCTGCTGCTTTTTCCTTCCTATCTGATGTTGTAATCTTTTTGTTGTTGTTGTTTATTTTGTTTTTGAGACAGGGTTTCTCTGTGTAGCCTTGGCTGTCCTGGAACCCACTCTGTAGACCAGGCTAGCCTCAAACTCAACAAAGATCCACCTGCCTCTGCCTCTGCCTCCTGGGTGCTGGGATTAAAGGCGTGCACCACCACTGCCCGGCTTAATGTTGTAGTTTTAACATAAGTTACTGGCCTTGTTATGTAAGAGAAGGAAACAGGTTGACAAAGCTGTAAGTGAAATAATGTGTATTCAAGCTCTTTTTTTGTTGTTGCTATTGTTTGTTGTAGTTGGTGATCTAACAGCCTCATAAGTACTAGACAGGAGCTCTGTCCTGAGCTATGTGTATGTCTAGCCTGTGTGGGGGGGTACACAGACAGACAGACACATACACACACCAGTCTCATAACATAAGTACTAGACAGGAGCTCTATCCTGAGCTATGTATATGTCTAGCTTGAATGTGAGGGAGTACCCAGACATGTACACACGCACCCACCACTGAGCTACACCTTCTTGCTGTGTTCGTTAGTCACACTAACTGAACTAGGAGGTGACTTTGCTCTTCCTGCTTCCTCTCTTGGAGTGCCAGCAGTACAGATACGTGGCTCCATGGCTGGCTTCTTTGGGAAATTTAAGTATCCATGTAAGAAGGTCATCACTTTTTAATCTATGTACCTTTATAATAGGGATTTCTAAGCCATTTGCTTTTTAGAACCCCTAAGTTTGCCTTTTTTTTTTAATGAATTGTACATGAAAAGTATTAATATTAGATATCAGTATCAGAGTCCCTCAACTGTATATACTGTGTGTTTTTAAAAATTTTACTGTAAGTAGTACTTTTAGTGTTTAAAGGGAAAAATGGACAGCTATAAGAGAAGTTTGAATTTTTTATGATACATTTCTTGACCAAATTCTTTAGATTATAGAGACTTTAGAAAATACCTACAAAATGTCTCTTTGAAATAACTACTTAAATATTTAAAAATGCATGTTTTTTGAGTAATAACCTCTGGTAACTCTTTGGGTTACTCTGAGCAGGGGAAGAAAAGGGACCGTTTAGCAGTTTAAACCCAGTAACTGGAGTGGGTTTATGAGCCAAAAGGGGTTGCCAGTTCCTGTCAGATGCTGTGGTTCTAGGTTTTGTAGCATAGTGACATCATTTATCTTGTTAAAAGATTGACTTTCAGAAGTCTGATTTTATAATTTGGAGTAATTCAGAATGTGTGTCTTCTAGGCTCACCAACAGAGCCGACGAGCAGACCGTTTGTTAGCTGCTGGGAAATACGAAGAGGCGATTTCTTGTCACAAAAAGGCAACAGGTAAATATTTTTTCTTAAGAAATACTGAATAGAGCTGTTGGCAGACTGAGCCGAAGGATTGCCATGAGTTGTAGGCCAGCCTGGTCTGCCAAGTGAGATCCTGTCACAGAACAAAATGAGCAAGAGATTTCATTACTGTCGCTGTCATGTAGGTATAAAGCTGTTGGCGTTCAGGGCTACAGATGGAACTCTCCGTACACACTTAGCATGTGTTGGTTTCCTACCAAAAAGTTTCTGAGTTAACATCATAAATAGGTCTGGGGGCCCTGATTTACAAAGCCCTGTCTCTGGCAGCCAAGTAACAAACCCAGAAGCCTTTCAGGGAGGGCTCACTCATGTTTCATCTAGAGTAGGTGTCACCTCTGTTCTAGAACATTCTGCTAGAAAGTACTTTTCCCTTCTGACTAGAGCAGGATTCTTTCCTGTAGAAAAAGAATGTTATTTCACTGTTGAAATACAAGCTTATAATGGGCACCGCTTTGGATAAATCTGTGCATTTTGCCTCTAAGTAATTATCAAGGGAAAACTTTTTTTTTTTTTTTAAAGTTTAGGCTCTTGCTAATATAGCCCTCAATGGCCCAGTACTCATTAGGAGCCTAGACTTACTCCCCAAGCTTGAGCACGCCTCCTTCCTGCCTCAGCTTCCTGAAGTGCTTGGATTGCAGGCTTGTACCAGTCACACACAGTTGAGAAATGTAAATTAGTTGTAGGTAGTGAGAGGGTCACGCCTACAAGCCTCACACTTGGTGGGGTGAAAGACAGGAGCATCACAAGATTTGACACCAGCAAGAGACATGTGGCCAAGCATTTTTATAACATTTGGTGGATTTCTACAACGCGAATCAGTATTTAATGTCTCCTCAATCTGATTGTTGATTTGTACTAACTCCCGAGATTCACGGTTCACCATGGTTAAGAAAACCGTGACATGAATGAGTGCCACGTACTTGAACCACGGACCGTAAGGTTTTGGGTGTGTGTGTCATAGGCTGAGGTGGAGTGCATCAGCATATGGTGTGCACTAAGTGCAGGATAGTCTGAAGAGCATGAAGGAGGAGGGGGGAAATCATTGCTAAGCTCATCGTAACAGCTATGGGAGATAGGGAATGTCTGGTCTCCCATAGTGGTGGAGAACTTGCAAACACAGAGTTTCCGGGGCTGAGGTTTCTCATTGTTTACATTATATCTACTGTAAATATTAGCCTTGTGTTGTAGTTAGAAGAAGTAATTGCCAGTCTTGTTAAGATTTTTCCGAACATAGCAGACCAATTGACGTATGAACCCAGAGACTGACAGTGCACATAAAACCTGTGCGATTCAAACAAGATAATCGCAGCACAGAGAAGGGAAGTGTGCACGTCCCACCCTAACTAGGAAGCTATTGGCAGATGACACCTGCTGTGGAGGGAAAGCCCATTTTCTTCAGTGGAGCGCCACTAGACATATCAGCCACAGTTCAGGGTCCTTGCCTAGGAGTAGCTGGCCAGCATGGAACAGTTCCCATGGTTCACATTCCTGTGTGTGTGTGTGTGTGTGTGTGTGTGTGTGTGTGTGTGTGTGCGCGCGCGCGCGCTTGTGCGTGCGTGCGTGCACATATTTTTCTTTGTTTTGGTATTATTTTGCCTTTTTGATTCGTAATTTTTTTCTTTGAGAGAGAGAGAGAAAACATGAAGTTGCATGGGTAGGAAGATGGGAAGGATCTAGAAGAAGATGAAAAGGGAAAGGATATATCAAAATATATTGTATGAAAAACCTTTTAAGTTAATAAAACCATTTTTGTGTGATGATCTCCTAAATTTCCGTATTAGGAGATTATAAAATGTGATGTTGTAAAGGAAACCATGACCGTGCACTGAATTTTTCTTTTCTTTTTAAATTTTAAAATAACATTTATTTTATAATTATGTATACATGCACGCCTACCTAAAGTTTATGTGCACCATACTGGTGCAGGTGCCCATGAAGGCAAGAGGACATTGAATCCCTGGAACTGAAGTGACAAGCCTACATGGTTGCTGGGAACCAAATTTAGGTTCTTTTTTTTTTTTTTTTTTTTTAAATTTAGGTTCTTTTAAAGAGAAGCAGTGCTCTTAGTGGCTAAGCCATGTCTCCAGCCCTTCTTGCTTTTTTATTTATTTTTCATGCAGTAATCTCTTAACGTGGTAGTGTGGTCCTTGCTGAATTCTTTACACTTTTCTGTTACCCGTAGGTATCCTGTCATGTTATATTCAGCTTCAGGGCTCTGCCAATGTTAGCGTTTCTAATTGGTTTAAACTTAGTTTTGTGAAAGTTAATTTAATTGTTGAGACTGGTAGTTGAAAGCATACTGGTTCAGAGGAGGAGACAAATGTATGTAGACATTATGAAGGATGTCACAAGAAAACCTCACAGTGTGTCTAAGCAATAGCAGAGCATTGCATAGAATGTCACAATAGGGTGCAAACAGATGAACAAAAGAGAAAGAAACAGAACACAGGGTAAGGGCCAGCAAAAGTCGAGGGACGTGTATACATGTGGCAGGTATGCCTGGAGCAAAGATGACAGCTCTTTTTTTCTGCAGAAGGAATTTCTGATTTGAATCTCAAGCTTGGTAGAACCTAACTGACAGAAAATTCTAAATTGGGAAACTTTAAAAAAAAAATCATTTAAGTATTTGGATTAAGACCAAACAGTAATGTTGTAATAACTGCAAAAGGAAGTGTGAAGATCAGATGTTCCCAAAAGTTCATAAGAGCAAGAGCTCAATCCATTATTAGTGATACTAGTTATTTGATTCTGATTATTCCAGAAAGACTGTTAAGATGCCTTACGGTGGAACATATAGCAGAATGCAGAAGCTATAAAAGGTAGAAGAGGGAAACCATGAAAAGCTGCAGTGAGAAAGGGCTGTAGGCGTAGTTAATTCATCAGGTGCACTGCAGGTTCTGGAGTAGTGTAGGGCTTGCTCTTGGTTCTGTATAGTCAGGGATTCATTGTTATGACAATGCGTTTTTGTCTGAAGCCTTGAGCTTGGCCTTTGTTCTCTGCATTCTGGGCAGCACTTTGATCTGTTGGGCTCTCAACAAAACTGCCTGTTAAGCTCCACATGCAGCCTGTTAAGCTGCCTTCTCAAGCCTCCCTTCTCTACTCTTCCAAACTTTTGTAGACCAGTACCAAGACCTTCTGAATAATACAATCAGCTAGAATCACAGTGACCCTACTTCTTGCTTCTAGTTTTCTGGGTTAAGTTTCCATCACTGTGGCGGAGATACCTGAGGAAAGCCAGCTATGTTGTTTATTTGTGGGTGTGTGTAGGGTGGGGGAGATGTGCACGTGTGTCATCGCAAGTGTGTGAGGGTTAGATGATAACTTTTGGGAGTGGGCTCTGAGGATCAAACTTGGCTTGCAGGCCTTCAGCTGCTGTACCCTCTGGCAGCTCTAGAAAGTCAACTTTGACAAAGGAAAGACAGGAAGAACAAGTAAGATGCTTGCCACCAAGCTGATGACTTGAGTTTAGTCCTTGGAACCCACATGGTGGAAGGAGAGAATTCATTCCCATGAGTTGTCCTCTAACCTCCACACATGTGCTGTGGCATGGAAGTGAAGTCTTCTATCACCTGAGCTTTCAAGGACGTTCAAGATATATCAAGTTGATTTGTTGCAGACCCGTGGGTCCCAGCACTCAGGGAGCTCCTGAGTCAGGAGTTTTGTTAAATTTGAAGGCAGCCTGGGCTACATTGTGAAATTTCTTTTTAAGGTTTTATTCATTTTATGGATGTTTTGCTGGCAAGTATGTATCCTTGTGTTTGTCCTTGGTGCCCAAGGAGGCCAGGACAGGGCATTGGACCCCCTGAGATTGGAATTAGAGTTGCGAGCTACCATGTGGGCGCTGTGAAGTGAGTTGGAGCCCTTGGGATGAACAGCTCTTAACCACAGAGCCATCTCTCCATCCCCCTGAGACCCTCCATTAAACAAAGATACATCCAAATCATGTCACCTTTCTCTTAGCCCAAAGAGAAAATGTAAGGATTTTCAGCATTACCTATTTAAATTCAACAGATGAAGTCACCCAAAATTTGAATGAGATTAAAGAGAAGTTTGGCTGTCTTAAATGGTGTTTACACTGTCCTCAATAACTGGTACAGTATATATTATCATACCCTGAGGGCTTGTTGTTGTTGTTGTTTTGACAGTCTGTGGCTTCTTTTCTTTCTTTTTTTTTGGTGGTGGTGGTGGTTGGGGGTTCAAGACAGGGTTTCTCTTTGCAGGCTTGACTGTCCTAGACTCACTTTGTAGACCAGGCTGGCCTCCAATTCAGTGATCTGCCTGCCTCTGCCTCCCAAGTGCTGGGATTAAAGGTACAGTCTGTGGCTTCTTATGCTGGTTTTGAACTTGAGATCCTCCTATGTCAGCCTTCCAAATGCTGGCATTCCATGTGTGCTACAGTGTCTGTCTTAGGGCTCTTAAGCACCTAATTAGTGGTAGGGTGTTGATATAGCACAGAAACAGTTCTCCTAGGAGACCATGGTCAAGTGGTGTAGATATTCAAATGGACAAAGAGTCATGAGGATCTTTTGATATTTTTGCTGAGCACAGGCCTCAGTGAATTCTTACTTAATTTGGTTCTCTATAAACAGCTTTTCTAGTTAAATCCTTAGTTCACTTGTCATAAAATCTATAAATCTTTCTGTTGTCTGTTGTTGGGCCCAGGCTCATGCTAGGCAGGCAGGCTCTTTGCCATGCGAGGTCCACAGCCTCCCCACCTTTAAAGGTTTTTAAAGCCCCCAGGTTTGAAGATGGGTTAGGAAATATTTGTTTACCAATGACATTCTTTTGGGAGAAGTTAAAACTGTTTTCAGATTTGTATTTTTAGTACAATTGCTTAGACCAGTTCCCTGTATTGTGAGGACTAAACACTTTCTTTTTAACCTATAAATTACAAAATTCTGATATTCATATATTAATTTGATGCTTTGTTTTTTTTTTTTTTAAACCAGCATATCTCTCTGAAGCCATGAAGCTGACACAGTCTGAGCAGGTGAGACATGCTCATAGCATTTGCAGAAATGTTTTGTGAGGCCTGAGAGATGGCTCAGCAGTTGAACCCACGCACCTCAGCGCAGGGGATCTGTTGCCCTTTGCTCACCTCCATAGGCACTGCACTCACATGTACCTTCTGTCCCCATTGTTTTAAAAAAGTGTATAATCTTTTGTTGAATTTTTTCTTCTCTTTTTCTTTCTTTTTTTTTTTTTTGAGATCATAACCTCACTATATAGTTCTTGATGGCCTAGAGCACACTGTGTAGAGCAGGCTAGCCTTAAACTTCAGAGCTCCACAGACCTCTGCCTCCCTACTAATGGATTAAAGGTATATGCTACCATGCCTAGCTGAAAAATAAAAACTTTAGGGAAAAAAAGGTTTTCTTGTGGAGACTTGAATTATATAAAAAAACAAGTTTCTGTTTTTTCAAGACAGGGTTTCTCTGGGTAGTCTTGGCTGTCCTGGAACTCACTCTGTAGACTAGACTGGCCTTGAACTCAGAGAAAACTGCCTGCCTCTGCCTCCTTAGTGCTGGGATTAAAGGTGTGTGCTACCACTGCCTGACAAAACTAAAGTTTTGTAACTTTCACAAAACACTGAAAAACATACAGATGTATTTTAGGAAGGAAATTAAAACTCTGTGAGACACCATTGGCGTTTCAGACATGCCTTCCGGTACCTTGTTGTTACTCACAGGTGTTGTTTTAGAGCCCATAAGTAGCTTTCCTAGTGCTCCACTGCCTTTTGACACTGGCCCACTGTGAGGAAACAGGAGTGACCCTGGAGAACCAGAGGCAATTTAAATCTGAATAGTCTCCTATTTATCTCGTGAATACTTTGAAGACTCTTGAATTTTGAACTCTGTTTCAGGATTGCTTTATCGTAATCTTTGGGGAAGGCCTGTGCCCAAGTCTTAAAAATACCTTCTCCTGGGGTTGGAGAGGTGGCTGAGCAGTTAAAAGCAGCGGCTGCTCTTCTAGAGGAAAGAAATTGGTTCCCAGCACCGCATGGCAGTTTATACTTAGCAAAGGAATTCGGAGTGAGTGGATTATATTATTTACTTAGACACAGCCATGACAAAGACCAAGGCTTCAGACCCATGGGAAGTTGGCAAAACCTTTTCCCATATGGGTCAGGCTCAGAATTGGCAAAGCCTTCTTCCTCTGGTTCAAGTGTGAGTGTGCGCAAAAACTAGCTACTGCCGCTTATCCTCCTGGTGGCTTACAGCTTGAGGCTGCTCTTCTCCAGAGACTAGCCAGCCCTCCCCTCATGTAAGCACGCTGAGACTCCTGGTGGCAGTGGTGGTAGGTGTGGCTCCATCAGTTTCTCTGGACATGTGTCTGTGTCTGTCCTTTTCTTCATTCTCCTGCCACCCCGGGTCAGGGTTCTAGACTCAAGTCCTGTGGGCCATGGCAGGGGCTCACAACAGTCTGTGTCTCCAGCTCCAAGAGATTACGGCCCCTTCTAACCTCCATGTACATACTCTCATGTATACACATAAAATTAATCATTAAAAAAAATCTTTATCCAAAATTTAGAGTTTTATTTTTTCAGTGACCTAGGGTCAAGCCTGGGTCTTCGTACATACTAGTAAACACTATTCCACTGAGCTGCATCCCTAGCTGGGAAGGTGATTGTCTCATTATATAATGGTAGGCACTTGAGAGAGGCTTGGTAACTGAGCTAAGGACATAATTCCTACAAGATGTAGCGTGGCAGAGTAAAAACACTTCGCTCAGACTGAACCGAGGGAGCTTTGAAGCTATAAAGGATAGTGCCATTCATACAGGTGCACATCAGGTTTTCCAGATACCCTGTGAATCGGAGGGTCACAGAGATAATCTGGGGTACGGTCCATTATGGTAGGGAAAGCCTCACACTTGGAGCTCAGTCCACAGTGACAGCGTGGGGCATGGCTTATCTATCTCTGTAGATCAGGAAGCAGAGAACCTTGAGGCTATGGACCTCAAGGCCCATCATAGGCAAGCCACTCCTGTAGGGAACACCTAAAGACACAAACAAGTGTCCAGATGCATGAGCCTCTGAGCTTTTTGACGCGAAGTTCTGTACACTGACCTTTTCTTCTGTGTCACAGGCTCACTTATCACTGGAACTGCAAAGGGACAGCCACATGAAACAGCTTCTCCTCATCCAGGAGAGGTGGAAGCGAGCAAAGCGTGAGGAGCGGTTGAAAGCACAGCAGAGCACAGACAGGGATGGAACCCCCCACCTACAGGCATCTCACAGACCCTCTGAGGACACGGAGGGCCAGAGCCCTCTTCTTTCTCAGACGCACATCCCTTCCACAGAGAAGCGCCTCCCTGAGGTGCAGGGGGTCTTTGACAGGGATCCAGACACACTGCTATTTTTACTTCAGCAAAAGAATGAGCCAAGAGAGCCATGTATTGGAAGCAAAGCCCCGAAAGATGATAAAACAATTATAGAGGAGCAGGCAACCAAAATTGCAGATTTGAAGAGGCATGTGGAATTTCTTGTGGCTGAGAATGAAAGATTAAGGAAAGAAAATAAACAGCTGAAGGCTGAAAAGGCCAGACTTCTGAAAGGTCCACCTGAGAGGGAGCTGGACGTAGATGCTGACTTTGTAGAGAAGTCGGAGCTGTGGAGCTTGCCTCCACACTCAGAAACTGCCACGGCCTCTTCAACCTGGCAGAAGTTTGCAGCGAATACTGGGAAGGCCAAGGACATTCCAATCCCCAATCTTCCTCCTCTGGATTTCCCGTCTCCAGAGCTTCCTCTTATGGAGCTCTCTGAGGACATTCTGAAGGGGTTCATGAATGAGTAGGAGGGAAGCCACTGGAGAGGCCTGGGATATGGCCAATCCTGAGAACCCAAAGGGAAAGCTACGTCCCCAGGGACCCCGGAGATGCCCTTCATCTGGTAGACTGGGAGAAGAGGCCGTGCCAGGACCTGGGAAAGTCACTGTGAAACATCACTTATCTTCTTCACAACGAAAGCTCATGATTCTGCCTTGGCAGACACTGAACTCTCAGAGGGTTGCTTTCCTATGATACAAACCAAATGGCTACCTGGAATAATTTTTCAGTTATTTTTCTTATCTTCAGGGTTAAATGTATAAAAGTATGTCATGTGTAATTAATCTATAATGCCATAAATGATAATGCAAAAGCTAAATATGGGGTGGCCTGAGAGGCTCACTTGTATTTGGAACATGCTTTCTATCATGCGTTGACTGTATGCATTTTATGCACATTTTGTTTGTTGAGAAACAGTGTGTAGATACACACTTCCAGATGGAACTGTATGTGCCACAGTTTGCACTACTCGTAAAATAATGGTAACCTCAAGACTATCAGGAGAAATATTTAAATTTCCATTTTATGAAGAAAGGAACCAAATTATTAGTTACGCTTTTTAAAAAATTACCAGTTTACATAATTAATCAGGGTGCATTTTAAGTTCTAACTTTGTGTTATATGATGCATCATTTGAAAATACTTAGGAAGTCTCCTTTGTTCTGAATGATGCATGTGTGAAAGTAATGCTAGTTAGCAGTATTTGATTGTAAGAACTCAATAAAGTAATTGTGTTTCATACCTTTGTTGAATACGGCTGGTGGTTGACAAACAAGGCACTCACGGCTTCTCCCTGTGTTCTGCCCTTCTGCCCCAAAGTCCACACTGGCCTGAGACTTGTTACAGTGAACTTTGTTGGCAGGGGTGTAGTGCAGAGTGCTTGCCAAGCCCTGGGGAAGAAGGGAGAGCTTTGTTCTGTATGAGCTGAGTCCTTTTCACACCTGCTGCTCCCTTCTGCCCTTCATTCTCACCACTTTTAGTGATTTGCTGTTTGCTTAGACCCTTTTCTGTTGAAGCTCTTGCATCCGCTGTTGAGTGTTGTGGAGCCTGCCCTGTGCTCCAAGTCTTCGTGCTGTGTCACCATGCTCAACTCAGTGGGTCAGAGAGGTGTGCCACTGCTGCATCCCCCAGTTCCTCCTGAGTTTCCTTTTTATAGAACAGGTTTTGTTCACCTGACCTACTCTAACCCAGTCATCTAAGCTGTTTGGAAGGACCGACCTCCAGCTGGCAAGCAGAAGTCAAACCTGGGCCGTGTGCTATGGCCCAAGTTGGACATTCACCCGTGGGATCCAGTACCACATACAAATGAGTTTCAGAACGGAATGAAACGGAAGGACATCTGACTGACCAATCTCTACCAGAAAATTAGGTGAGTGGAGAACCCACACACATTTGGTGTCAAAAGTAAGGTGCTGAATGAGGAGGAGCACGGTTGGCCTTCACTGGTGAAAGAGACGGTTGTTCTTAATAGAACGTGCGTGCCCCATGCAAGCAGAATCTAACATCAGGTGTCTTCCTCAGCTTCCCTCCACCTGTCCCTTGAGGCCAGGCCTCTGGCTTGAACTGGAGCTCAGCAAATGAGCTCACCTGCCCGCCTGAGCTCTAGGCCCTTACAGCTGGCTTCCCTCAGCCCTGGGTTTACAGGCGTCTCCTGTCAGGCCTGACCTGACACTCAAGCTCGTGCTTTTTGTGGGGAGTTACTAACATGCAGATTTTAATGGTTAAGTTGAATGCTACTAGGTAGGGCGAGACAGTGCGAGCCATCTTAACCTTCAGGAGTAGAGTTCATGGGGTCATTCTAGGATCAGTGGCTCTCAGCCTTCCTAACGCTGTGACCTTTAATACACTTCCTCATGTTGTGGTGACTCCCAACCATAGAATTATTTTGGTGTTACTTATTAACTGTAACTTTGCTACTGTTATGAACCCTAATGTAAATATCTGATATGCAGGATAGCTGATATGTGACCCTAACACCCCAAAGGGGTTGAAAACTGCTATTCCAGCTGCTTAGAGGTCTTAAGTGGGAAGTAATAGCACTAGTATGGTGTGTGTGTGTGTTAATTTATTTACTTTACATCGTAGTCATAGCCCCCTCCCTCATCTCCTCCCATCCTCCCCCCCCCCCCCAATCCTCTATTCCTCAGAAAAGGACTGAGCTAATTCTCTTCCCCTGTGGCCTGGCAAGGCAGTCCCATCAGGGGGAAGTGATTGAGAAGCAGGCAGCAGAGTCCATGAAGGAGACAGCCCCACTTCCTTACTAGAGGACCCACATGATGCCTGAGCTGCCCATCAGCTACATCTATGTAGAGGACCTAGGTCCAGTTCATGTATGGTCCTTGGTACTTCAGTCTCCACAAGCCACTCTGGGCCCTGCTTAGTTGGCTTTGTTGATCTTTTGTGGAGCTCTTGTCACCTCTTCCCCCCACTTTTGCACCATGCTTCACCCAATGTTTGGCTGTGAGTCTCCCCATCTGTTTTGATCTGCTTCTGGGTGGAGCCTCTCAGAGGACAACTCTTCTAGGCTCCTGTCTTTGAGCATAGCAGAGTATTGTTATTAGTGTCCTGTTGGCTCTCTTCCCTGGGGTGAGGCTTGTGTTGGCACAAGCATTGGTTGGACATTCCCTCAATGTCTGCTGTATCTTTATCCCTGTACATCTTGTAGGTAGGGTAAGTCTTGGATTGAAATTTCTGTGGGTGAGTTGGTGTTCTTTCCCCTCCACTAGGAGTCTTGTCTAGTTAGAGGGTATCCTTTTCAGTCTCCATGGCCCCTGCTACTAAGAGTCTCAGCTCAAGTCCCCTGCATATCATCCCAGAGGTCTATTCTGACATAGGTCTCCAGCTTGTCAAAGATGCCCCCACCCACAGTTTCTCTTTTCTCTGCAGGCCTTCTGTCTTCCTGCCACAGCTCTCCCCAGGTCTGATCTCCACCCTTATTTCTCTCTGTGCCCCCTCTCCTACCTTGTTCTTTTTCAAGACTACCTCTGTCTATCCTATTTTAAGCATCCTCCTCCCTTGGATCCTCCTTGCTACCTACCTGACTTGGCTCTGTGCATTGTACTATGCTTATCCTGTACTATATAGCTAAAATACCATTTATAATTGAGTACATACCATGTGTGTCTCTGGGTCTGGGTTATCTACCTCACTTAGGATGATCATTTCTAGTTCCATCTATTTGCCTGCAAATTTCAAGATTTCCTTGTTTCTAATAACTGAGTAGTATTCCATTTTGTAAATATACCACACGTTTCTTTATCCATTCTTTGGTTGAGGGCCGTCGAGGTTGTTTCCAGATTCTGGCTATTATGAATAAAGCTGCTATGAAGACAGTTGAGCACATGTCTTTGTATGATGGGGCATCTTTCGGGTATATGTCCAGAAGTGGAATAGCTGGGTCTTGCGGCACTTTTCTGAGAAAGTGCCAGGCTGATTTCCAAAGTGGTTGTACAAGTTTGCACTCCGACCAGCAATAGAGGAGAGTTCCCCTTTCCCCACATGCTCGCCAGCATATGCTGTCACTTGAGGTTTTGATCTTAGCTATTCTGATGGGTGTAAGATGGAATCTCAGAGTCGTTTTGATTTGCATTTCCTTGATGACTAAGGACATTGAGATTCCTCTGTTGAGAATTCCCTGCTTAGTTCTGCACCTCGTTTTTAATTGGGTTATTTTGTTTCTTAGTTGGTGGGAAATATATAATAGCACTAGTGTTTGTTCGCTTTTTTTGTTTTTTAAAGAAAAGGGGTTGCTTTGTGTTTCAGTTTTCCCCTTTAGAAACCACTGCTGACTAATAGTGCCATCTGCTGGACAATGACAGAAACTAGTTTTGTGTCTTCCAGTATGGAAGGATCTAATGGATTGAGGCCTTCTTTGCAGTCTGCGGGTGGGACTCAGGGCTAGGCAAGCACTCTGCTACTGACTGTACTCCAGATCTTTTTGCCTAGTGTAGAATAGATAGAAAAACTCAATTTTAAAAGTTTAAGAAAGAAAGCTAGGTGTGGTGGTGCAAACCTTTAATTTCAGCACTCAGGAGGCAGAGGTAGGCGGATCTCTGTGAGTTTTGAGGCCAGCCTGGTCTACAATGTGAGTCTAGGAGAGCCAGGGTGACACAGAGAACAAAACGCTTAAGAAATGGGGGGCTGGGGAGGGGGAGAGTGAGATGGTTCAGTGGGTATAGGCACTAATCCCCCAGGACCCAAATGGTAGAGAGAACCAATTGGTGCACATTGTTCTCTGACCACACCCACCCACCCAAATAAATGAGATACATGGAGTAGTCACAGGAGTGAACTGCTGTGCAGGTGCTGGAAATTGAACCCTAGGTCTTCTGGAAGAGCAGCCAGTGCTATTAACCAGAGTCATCTCCCTGGCCACTAGCCTGGACTTTTCTTCAAAAAGTCTGGTTGCCTTAGTTGAATCTCAAGGTTCCTGGGGGGGATCAGAAGTGTGTGTGAGTGGGACCTTTCACTTAAATATAAGGTCCAGTGGGTAAGGTAAGCATGCCACACTTGATGATCCTAGTTTGATCCCTGGAACTCATGGTGGAAGGGGAGAGCCCCCTCCTACAGTGTGTCCTCTGACGTCCACACATGTGCCACAGGAAATGAAGGACAAGGAAAGTGGTGTTGGACCTAAGATGCAGCTTCAACCTTCCCACACAGAAAAGCAAACCTCTAGTCTCAGCTGCATCCAGGGGATGACCCTGTAAATGACTAGTTACTTTTCTGTGGTGCTGGAGTCAAACCAAGGTCTTGTGCATGTTAGATCCCTACCACCAAATCATAACACAGTACTCACTGAGGTCCCAGATGGGGTCAGCTGTGAAAACCTCCCTAGCTAAGACTGGAAATTCAAATGTTTACACACTATTGACTCAGGGACAGCTAACATTTTCATATTGTTTAAGTCAGCTAAGGGCTTGGGATCTGTGTTGGTAGGATGCATGCTCAGTATGGGGCTCAGCATACCTTGGGCTCTAGCACACTACCACTATAACACTATGGTGGTGCAAGCCTGCAACCCCAGCACTCACAAGTTCAGGGTCAGCCTAGTCAGGACAGGGAGTTAAGAACACATCTCAATATAGACTGCTTATTTTGGGAACCTAAGTACTTTGCATACTCTTCACTCGGGTGGCTTCAAGGGACACTGCCATCTAATTGTGTCATCATCAATGTCCTAACTTGCAACCAGTCAACATCTGGATCTTACATAAGATGAGCAACACGTGGCTTTGTACCCCAATGCACAGTGAAGAGTGGATTGAATAACCATAGAGCACTAGCTAACTTGTATTACTTTGCCTCCTTCCTGCCTGGCCCGGCATCCATGCATCAATGCCTGCATATCCTATATACTTTTCCAAGTATTTAAGAGAGCTTTTCCTCCAGTCACTGATCTTATTTAGATACACTTAAGCCTGTATTTCATGAGCCAAAAGACAGCATATGGCTTGAAAGGGCCATCTCAGAATACAGGGCAGCGAAGAAATAGACTTAGACACATCAGTACTCACTAGTTGAGAAGACCCATCTGGAGGTCAAAGGGTAAGGACTACCACATGTACTAAGTGACTTTATAAAAGCCTGACCCTGGCTTTTCTCAAACTGTCCTACACATTCAGGTAATTAATTTATTTTCTCTTTTGTGGATATTTGTGTGGTGATGGCACATACTGGGTGCCCTCCCTCATTGCTCATGTTCTTTTGAGGCAGGGTTCCTACCTGAATATGGAGCATGTTTTTATTTTTAAGATTTATTTTCTTTTTGTGTGTGTGAGTACAGGTGTACACAGAATCCAAAACAGAGTGTAAGATCCCCTGGAGCTAGAGTTACAAGTGGTTGTCATCCACCTATGTGGAACCTGGGAACTGACTTTGGATCCTTGGAAGAGCGCTATGTGCTCTTAACCTCAGAGCCGCTGGGAACCAGCAAGCTCAAGTTATCTTGTCTTCACTCCCTAGGAAGCATTCCTTTGGAGGGAGAGCCCACTCCTTACATGGTGCTGGGTGATCTGAACCCATTTTCATGGCAGAGCAGGCACTTTAAGCTGAGCCACATCTCCAGCTTTCAGATCACTTTAATGTTGTAGGCCCCTAGGGAGTGACATTAGGAGGTGTGTCCTGGGGGTGGGCTCTGAGGTCTCACTTTTTGCTGCCTGCAGATGCAGATGTAGAACTCCCAGCTCCTGCTCCAGCACCGTGTCTGCCTGAACGCTGCCATGCTTCCCGCCATGATGATAATGGATGACTAAACCTCTGAAACTGTAAGCCAACCCCAGTGAAATGTTTTCCTTTCTATGAGCCGCTGTGGTCATGTCTCTTCATGGCAATAGAACACTAAGACACAATGACAATGGATACAGTAAGACATTTTCATAGGAGGAACAACACAGTCAACCACAAGGGTAGAGCTGAAATGTGGTAACTTGCCGCAGGGGCTGGGGAGGCAGCTCTGTTGGTCAGCTTGCTGGGTGACGATGAGGACTTGAGGAGATGGAAATAGGGAGGCCCTTGAGGCTTACTGGTCAGCCAGCCTGGCCTAAAAAGCCAGACCCAAGTCTCAGTAAGAACATGTCTTTAAAAAAATAATCTTGTCCAATAGCCAGCCTTCTTCCCAAGTCTGCAGGTGTTTTTGATGATGGAAATGCTGTGTTCTCTCTGGCGAGGTTTAGGAAGCATTAGGTTGCTGCCTTGGAATATGACCGCTTAGCGAGTTATGGTTAGAATCAGGTATTTTTGCTCAGAAAGCCACTGTAACCTAGCTTAATGTACCCGCTTCCAGTATGAAGTCTTTGTAGACAGTTAACAGGGGGAGCCTCAAGGAATAGCCAGAACTAAAGGCTTTTTGAAAGAAAATAGCACAAATATTATACTCCTGCAAGACCTTAGGGAACCAGTGGGTAGAAATATTCAGAACTAATACTTTGGCTTTAAATTAATTTCCTATCAAATGTATTCAGGCAGCATATGATGGCACACTCTTTGACTAGCTCTCAGGAGGCTGAGGCAGCTGCATCTGAGTTTGAGACAAACCTGACTATACAACAAGCTCCAAGGCAGCCAAGACTCTGCTGAGGCACATTTGAAAACATACGACATACAAAGCTCACATGTAAAATGGTCTTCGGCACATTTTCCTCCTGGCAAGTGGTTAGCACTCATCATCTCACTAGTTGTTGTGTCAGGCCTAAGTTACTAATGTGGAGTGAGTTGATCAGACTCCCGGCTGAACCCTGCCTGGGGGAAAATGTGTGGCCTAACAACCCACAGGAAGCTAAACGATGATAGACAAAAATCAACCAGCAAGGCAGCCAACCTGGGCAGGTGAGCGTGGAGAACTACACGGTCTAGCGTTGAAGGCTAGCCTCAGGCACCAGCCAGGGCAGTGATCAGCAAAGCTCCTAGTCAGACTATATGGCTGCCAGCTCCGCTTTATCCTAGCAGAGTCACACCAGACAGGGAGAAGTGTTAACAGCCAGCTTCTTGATAAAAGTCTTTTAATGGAAAATGTAAAACCCCTTTCAACTGTAATGTACAAAGCCATATGTAACACTTGCACTTTAACAAAAGCAAGCCAATGTTTTAAAAAAATACATCCTTAAATGTATATATGTATATATTTACATAGCATATTAAGTTTAATATTTAGCTTTAAAAGTTCACATAAATTTTACCAAAATGAGACAATTTTAAATAAATTACACCTTTTGAAAATGTTTAATTGTACAGTCAATAGCTTCAACAAAATATTGAAGTGTCTGAGTTTAGTATCTACTTTATATACTTTGTATTTTACACATTTTACAATTATTTGGCAGTAATTTTCTGATTATGACATGACTGCTGTGCAATCCAGCAATTTTCCAAACGCAGGCAACAGCTGGTGTTTGTGTCCTAGTCTCACAGTAACTGTCTCAATGTAGTGAAAAATATCGGTTATTTATTAAACTGTACAAGAGCACATTTACACTTGATCAACAATATAGCATAGATTTTTTTGTTTTGTTTTTTACCAAAAATAAATACATCATTTTAAATCTGGCATCTTCACAAACATCAGATACACTATGATACAGGAGCAGCTATCTAGTGCTGCTTTTAAATTCAGCTTGTTTTATAGGTAGCACTGAATCACAGGGGCTGTGACATAATGCTATACTGGTATGGTGTCAGTAGCAAGTAATTACTACAAAGAGAATTTCTTGGCACTGATGGTTTAATGGAGCTCAAGTCAAACCTATTGTCACTCAACAGGCATCCCAGTTCCAACCACACTTAAGTGTCCTGTATGTCCTCCACTTCATCCTCATGCATCTTCAAAGCTCTCACCATTTCTTTTACTGCATGATACAAGATATTCTTCACCTGAAAGAGACGCAATTTGCATCACTGAGTTGGGGAGAAATTCAGAAAGGATGGCTGCTTGGTTAAAAACTATAACACACACACCCACACACGCGCGCGCACAGTAAGATTTCAATGTAGCTCAAGTGACCTTTAAACTCAACAGTAATCTTCTTGCCACAGCCTCCCAAGTGCTGGGACTGTAGGGCATGCACTAAAAAATAAAGTGATAGAGCCAGGCAGTGGTGGTGCATACCTGTAATCCCAGCACTCAGGGTGGCAGAGGTGGGTAGATCTCTGAGTTCCAGGCCAGCATGGTCTACAAAGGGAGTCTTGGATAGCCAAGACTACACAAGAGAAACCCTGTCTCGAAAAACTAAAACAACAACAAGAAAACGGAAAGTGATAGCTTTAATGAGAAGGATTTCTGCGCCAGTCAGTGGATTCAGTAAAACCATGCTGTGTTGACTGTGGCTTCCCTAGTGTGCCAAGTTGGCAGCCACTGCCTGAGCTGGAATCTGTACATCCTATTTTCTGAATATAAAAAGCAAGCAAGCAAACAACCACCACCTCCACCACCAACAACACAAAACACCAAAACTCCCTGATCTCCTGGGAGCACTCTTACCTGTAATTTATCATCATAATTGATTTCCTCCTTCAGCAGCCTCAGCTCCTGTGTTAAGTGAAAGGACTGTACGAGGTGTTCTGGAGAGACAAAGTCTTCAGTCACCTGAATACAGCTGTGAAAATTTTGTACCTATTCACAAAGAAATGTGAAATGCAAATCTCAGAACAGACAGTTACAGTGGAAGGGGGAAAAAAAAAGCCAAGCTGTCTAAAATGAATAAATACAAAGGACAATTCCACCAGAGAATTTTCCCAAAACATCAAATGGATTTCAGAGCTGAAGACCACACTTTAATGAGAGTTATGTCACCAAAAAGCTTCATGTGAAGTGACTTTATAAATGAAGTATTTTTAAATGATAAAAACAAATGACTTTTCCAGGAATCCTTTGGAGAGGCTAATAAGATCCTAAATTGTCAATATTGCCTAGACGGGCTTTTAAAAATGTATTATTTTAAAACACTGCTAAGGAGAGAGGCTGTAAGGATCAGTTGATCTGTGTTGTTGCTATTCCTTTGTTGGTCTTTTTCAGAGAATGAAGGAAAGGAAATGCAACTCAGTTCATACACTAGGCACTGGGTGGGAACTTTAGTTCCACATAGTCTACTGAGCTTGCATGAGTTTCAGAATTGTTCCACATTTTTTATTTGTGCCTTTCTTTCAAATTAGCCAATTAAAGAGACTATCCAATCTCATGTGACTTTAAGTTTTAAAAGACAGTTTCTCCTTGTTAACTAACACTTTTTCTTTGGGAGCCAGTCAGCATTATGCAATGTGTTTAGCAGTTACACCTTTTATATGTACATCCTTCTTCCTAACAACTGCTTTCTCTCAATGCTCTGTATAGCAGAGGAAGGCCCAAGTGGATCTAATATGAGATTTTTTTTTTCTTTTATTGTCTTTAGGTTGTCTTCAAATGATGTTTTAGAATGCCATAAAAATTCCTGGGAAAGAAGGAACAACTGAAAAACTAAGCACTTACATTTATTCTAATTTTTAAGTTTGCAAAAACAAATTTAATTGGGAAGAGTGAGATGAAGCAGATAGTACGTGGGAAATGGAGACTGTGGCAAAGAATCTATTGATGACAGGGTGATGGGATTCCAGAGGGGCTAGAGTTCCTCCTCTGGGCATATGACCACCTGGACAGCTGCTGAAGTCGGCAGAGTTGTTTAACTCAAGCACTGTGCCTCTATTGACAAGTTGGTAGCACCATAAAGCAAGCGCTCTGTTTCTGTGTTCATTAGGCTGCTGGTTCCTCTGGAGAGTAACAGTGGGAGCCTCACATGTGCAGCATTTCTGTACAGTCTCACTGGGTCCTCCTTATTGTCTGTGGAACAGATGCTCTATTCAGAACAGTAGACTATGGATGAGATGCTCAGCTCCTGTCCCAAGACAAATCAGCCAATAAATGGCAAGTCAACAGGAGCCCAACTCCTGTGGTGTCTTGTCTAACAGACGCTTTACACTGCTACATTAACTCTCTCATACCAGCTAATAGTCTCCAATGCCCTGTGTCTCCCATGTCTTATCTGGGCATGCTGTGGGGAGAGTGAGTCCTTCAGGAGTCTTAGCATATTACCTTTTCATGTGTTTAGCTCTAGCATGACCTAAAATCACTTGTAGCTCCAAAATTCTCACTTAGATCCTTTGGTCAATGTCTTGCTCTTTTTATTCTCTTCATCCATCTCCTTGTGGTTTCCTGTAGAGTTTTTACCCATGAGTTCCTTGAGCTATTTGTGTGGTCCAGTAAGTGCAAGGTCTGGGCTTCCTTAGAAACAATTCTGTCAGCGCCTTCTCTTCTCAACAACCACCCTTTTCTGTTTCTGTGCACGTGTACACCACTCTGGTCATCTCAACATCACTATGTGAGTTTCGGTAATGTCTTCTTGATTTAGAGTTTGGCGTCACGGGTTGCTGAGGGCTGCAGTTGTCCTTCAGTTACTCTGCAGAGAGTTTCTGGCTGTGTTTCTTGCTGGCTGTGGTCAAGAAGACTCAGCTCCATGGTTTTCAGTGGTCAGCTGTATGCTGACAGACATTCCCTTAAAGAGACCTTCTTCTGAAAAGGCCTCCTGGTTCTTCCGGGCTTTGTGTCACCTCCTAGAACTTGGAGAGGTTGTATCAGCACTGCCGATTTATGGCTGCTTTAAGGTTTTTTGTTTTTTGTTTTTTTCTTTTTCCAGACTGCCAACTTGTATTAATGCTCACAGGATGGTATATGTTTCTAACAAACCCTATCTGATATATTTTGCTAAAAGCTTGAGAGTTGAAGAAAGGATTCAAGTTTTAAAGCAGAACACTGATAAGCTTCCCACTGCATCTATGCCTTTCCTTTTGCCATCTATGTCATTAACCACACTGGCTGTAGTCAGGAGAGGGGGATGGCAGGAAACAGCTTTTCATGTTTATAGTCTGAATGTCATATATATATATTTTTTAACGGTTCACTATTATATTGATACCGTATTTGGTTGTTTGTGAAAATGTTATGTAAGAAGGTTTGGCCACACATTTCTTCTGGTCATTCAAATGTAGGCAATTTGCAACTCTTAAAAAAAAAAATCCAGTCACTCATTATAAATGCTAAACAGTCTAGAGACTTAGGGCAAACTTCTTAGTAAAGACTTTCTGTTTCTTTCCCTGCTGTGGTATGGTGGTGGGGGGGGGTGGGGTGGGGTGGGGTGTTGAGCCTCATAGTCTAGGCCCCTGTTCTTATCTCAATTTTACAGGGCATTCAAACACTACAGCACAGAGAAAGTGAGTCAAGGTCCAGCTGCTCTGTCTAGGGATGGATGTAACTTCCCATACTTTGTCAGGTTTAAAAACACAACTCATAAGTTAGAATGTTAGAATCTAACAGGACCTGGGGCCATCACACTTCCAACTGATACAATAAATATTTAAACTGCGCCAAACAGTGTAAATGCCACTGTCTTCCTAGTGTCTGTTCTACTCGCGGCTAAGCGGCCAGAGCAGCATGTTGCTGCTTTCACAGTGGTGGCCCCGTGATGCAGTGTTCCATGCTTCAGTAGTTTAAGCATCAAAGTGTGGCCCTAGACAGTAACATCAGACTGACTGGAAGTGTGGAAGTCCATGTTCTTCCCAAGCCTGACTTCTAGAGATCAGAAAGACTTGAGGGGGGGTGTGGCACCATGTGTGTGGCTAAGCCCTCCAGTAGGAAAGCACACTGGGAACGGATCAGAAGATCACTGCACATCTGAAACCAGCCCCATCTAAACAAACAATGCCATCTCAACCCTGTCTTTTCCTTCACAGCCCACGTCCACATTCTAAAAAACAAATCTGAAAGTAGCAGGGGCTAGAGAGGAAGCAGCGAAAATAAAATAGATATAACACTGGTGTGGGGGAAAGATACAGCCAGTAAGGAGAACAGTGGGAGTTTCTTGTTATTGTTTTTATTTTTCCAAGACAGGGTTTCTTTCTCTGTGTAACCCTGGCTGTTCTAGAACTAACTCTGTAGACTAGGCTGGCCTCGAACTCAAGAGATCTGCCTGCCTCCCAAGTGCTGGGATTAAAGGTGTGCACCACCACCTCTCTGCCAGTGGGAGCTTCTTAAAATTAGCCATACACATCATTTGAGCAGGCAAATCCCACTAACCAATATTTACTTAATGAACATGAAAGGCCATGTCAGCATAGAAGCCTATACATAATTATTTACATTTACTTATTGCCCAAACTGGAAAAAACTCAAAACATATTCCAGTTGGAGAGACAAAAAGACTAAAAACTATTCCTCTGCTGACACAGCTGATGACCAACAAAACGAACCACTTGTTCCATACACTACAGATGACTCTGAAATTCACTGTCAAGAAAATCCGGACTTCATGAACATTTATGGCTGGTTAAGAACATGCACTGCTCTTACAGAGAATGTGAGTCCAGTTCCCAATACCCATGTCACGTGGCTGGCTTACTGTAATCTGCAACCTCAGTTCCAAGAAGATCTGCTGCCTCTGGCTTTGGGGGCACCTGTACTCTTACAGGCACAAATTAAAACAAAACAAAAATGTTTTAAATAACACATTGTATGATTCTATTACTAGTATTTATGTATTTATTGAAAGAGGGTCTGACTGTCGTTCAGGCAGGCTGGGAAGTTGACAAATCATCCTCACTTCCAGAGTGCTGGCGTTACAGTCGTGAGTATCACAGCTGGTCTGAGTGCAATGAAATGGCATTCTCATGAAAGCACAAGGTGGAGACAAAAGGAACACAAGTACTAGGTCATTCTTAGTGATGCAATACAGTAAGTTCCAGGTTAGCCTAGGTGGCATGAAACCATGTCCCCCCCCCAAAAAAAGGAGGGCAGGGGTGGGGATGTGGGAGGGGGGCTGTAAAGAAGGCTCAGCAGTTAAGAGCACTTGCTGTTCTTCCAGGGGCTCAATTTAGGTTCCTAGCACCTCTAGCATTAGCTCACTACAACCACCTATATAACTCAAGCTTCTGCCTCCCCAGGCACCTGTACTCACTTGGTTATACCATACACAGGAATACATACACATATATAATTTACAAAGTTGGGACATAACTGAGCCTGCAATGTCCACTTTAAGAGGACTTAACACTGAAGTGAGGTATGGCGACACACAACTGGAATCCCAGCACTTAGGAGCCTGAGGCTGCACCACCACTGTGTGCCAGGAAAAGCCTGGTCTGCAAAGCAAGACTCTGCTATATTTCAAACACCCCAGTATTTGGATGGCTGACAGGGGGCCAGCTTGCCTCAGATGGCTCAAACAGTGATAATCACCACACTGATAATAAGCTAGACATGCAAACAAGGACCTGCAAAGTAAATTTATTCTCTATTATCAAGTAGGCTTATATTTTTCTTCTACCGCCGACGGTTTTCTTAGAAGTCATTTACATTTGTGTACAAGTTAGCTACTTTCTGATAAGGCTAGCACAGATAAGCAGCATATAGGGCACCGAATCCCAACTCAACATAAATGACACTGACTAACATCTCTAAGTTATCATGAGCCCATGAAAAACAACCAACCAAAATACTTTCTAGGAAGTTACTGTGGAGAATAAAGCGTATCGTGTTGACATTTTAGTCTCATAAATGATATTTAAGATTTAAAAATAATAAATCTGATTACTTAAACAAACAAACACCCAATATCAAAAATAAAGATTAGTTGTCACTACTATAAATGCAACAGGCAGTGACAATAATAATAAAATGAAATTTTGTCCTTAATAAACAAATCGTAGCTGGGTGCAGTGGTGCTCGCCTTCAATCCCAGAACTTGGGGATGCAGGCGGATGGCTCGCTCTGAGTTCGAGCCCAGCCTGATCTACAAATAGAGTCCAGGACAGCCAAGGCTACACAGAGAAACCCTGTCTTAAAAAACAAAAAAGTAAAAGAATCCTTATCTGATACCTTTCAACTGTTGATGGTGGGTAGAAAATATAGAAACACAAGGAGAAACTCTATTTTTCTTTTCAGGTTTTCCTTACATACTTTATTACCAACCTCTGTCTATTCTAGGCCACTCTTTCCAGTACCACTCGTCTACCTAGAGACTTCTGTGCTTATTCTGAAAGTCACGCTGTGCAGCCCAGGTGGGCCTTGAATTTGCGATCCTCTTACTTCGGCAGCCCTACTACTACTGAGCTCCAGGTGTCCACCACTCCTGTGCTAGGTGTTCACCTAGATCCTAAGTGCTGTGGGTAGATAGCTATCTATATAAGTTGCACAGTGTCTTTCATTAAATACGCTAGACTTATGTTGGCATGAGGTAGAGAAGCAAGATGTTCACTTAAAGGTGAATTCAAACCCTAGCCGCTCTCCACGCTGCTTATCGACTTGGTGAGTGTGAGTAGCAGCAGCTTTCTTCTTCTCTAAGAGGTCTTTAAAAACACTGCAATTTCCTAAACATAGAAAATATGTGAAAGTGCAATCTAGCTGAGGTTAACAGTTTAAGACCTCAAAGTATTTCATTGCTTTAGGTTTTGAATACTATAAATAACACTTTAACAGAAATACAATGGTGTATTTTCCTACTTTACGTCTTTGGTTTTTACCTATATACAGAGTAATTTCTTCCCCTAAACAGTTCTTTTCCATACAGGGGTGTCAGAATCATATAAGTATGTACCTGATGAAGTGTTCCTGCTGGCAGAACAATCGCATCGCCAAGGAACTGAATCAGAGTGCAGGCTCTCACTCCGTACTCCTCGTGCAGCCGCTGGCGGAGCTTTCTATTCACATACCAGCTTTGGTCCCGTATTGGATCATGCTCTGGCAGAACTTCCAGGCCTTGTTCTTTTGAAATCTGATGAGGTCAAAATAAAATATGCACACCAACTTAAGGGAACTGAAAAATCTTATTTACTTGTACTGGTCTTTTGCTTCATACTCTTATGAAACAATGACTGGGGTTAAGAGCACTGGCTGCTTTTGCAGAGGACAGGGGTTTGATTTTCAGCACAAATGTGGCAGCTCACACTCATCTGTAATGCAGTTTCAGGTGTGCCAATGCTCTCGTGTTATCCTTAGGCACTGTATGCACATGGTACAGACATACAAGCAGGCAAAACATCTATACACATAAAAATAAATTTCAAAACAAAAAACTCAATGACTATTCTTTCCTCCTCCTCCTCCTCCTCTCATCACCATTACTATTATTTTCGGTTTTTTTGAGACAAGGTTTGTCTGTGTATCCTTGGCTGTCCTGGACTCACTTTGTTGACCAGGCTGGCCTCAAACTCACAGAGATTCGCTTGCCTCTGTCTCCTTGAGCACTGGGATTACAGGTGTGTGCTACCACGAGGTGCCTATTCTTAATTCTCAGAAAATAAAGCTAGGCTGTGGTAGAGCACATCTTTTATCCCAGGACTCTAGAGGCAGCTGGATCTTTCTGAATTAGAGGCCTACTTGTTCTACCTAGTGGGTTCCAGGCCAGTCAGAGCTACAAATTGAAAATCTGTCTCAAAACAACAGCAACAGGAATAACATAATAATCTGCAATTATTTTAAAAAGCCAAAGGATAATAAAACACTACCAGTGTTAACAGTGTTCACTGTCCATTTTGACCACCTCTTTGTACTGTGAAACTCTCATTCATTTGGTTTTCTTCCTTATGTTTATTTCCTCATCACACAGATGAGAACAAACTACTTGCCTGCTTTTCTCTCCAAAGCCAAACTTCATGGACTCCATGCCTCATAAAGGTACATACAAAGATAAAGTACTTGTTTTAAACTTAGTGACCTGACATTCCAAGAAACTATTTATAGTTAATAAAAAGCTGGCTTTTAAAAGTACAGTTATTATGTTTTAGGCTAAAACACTTTTAGGTATCCTGGTATAAGGTAATGATTTGCAAGGATCTTCCACATAGATCACAGAAGCATTATTTAAAAACCTTTCAAGATAAACAAAATAAAATGGGCTTTAAAACCACGAAAAAGCAACTCTAAAAAATTGTTGATTTACTTATTTTTATAATTTATGTTTTTGGGTGTTTTGCCTACGTGTGTGTGTGTGTGTGTGTGTGTATGTACACCACATATGTGTCTGGTGCTCTTAGAGGACAGAATAGTATTATCAGGTCCTTTGGAACTGGAGTTACAGACAGTTGGGAGCTGCCACATGGGTGCTGGGAATGATCCTGGGTCCTCTGGAAGAGCAGCAAGTGATCTTAACTACTGAGCTATCTCTCTAGCCCCATATAAAGACCTTTTGAAACTCAGTAAAGCACTAAAAAGAATGAAACAATGTTTAAATTAGCTTATATTATAGGATACCTAAAAAAGGTAAATTAAATGATTAGTCCATGCTCAAAGTAGAAGTAGGATTCTTTGGAATTTTAATTATACCTTTTGAAGAAATTCCCTTATCTTGTCAAGATCTTTGCCAGCATAAATATGCCATAGAGCACCAGGTATTTCACTCGAATCCTTTAATCTTTTCCTTAAAATATCATCCAATTCTTCTTCTTCAAATTTCTTAAGTATTCCTGAAACATGGGAAATTATTTTCAATTGGTCAGTAAAGGCTACCAGAAAGCTGAACCTTCTACGGCGGATTATCAGATCAGGAGACCTTTTTGTTTTTGTTTTGTTTTCTTAGGCATGGTGTCAATTTATAGCCCAGGCTAATCTGGAACTTGCTGTGCAACAAAGTCTGGATTCTAACTCACTATCTTCTTGTCTTAGCTTCTAGACAAAGACACTCTCAAGGGTAAACCCAGTTACACACTCAAGACTGTTAGGGGAAGCAGGGGCCTTATTTAGAAACTCATAGTCCACAGGAAGAGAAACAGTGATTTCCCTTCTGAGACAGAGCATCTAACTCTCGAACTAGAAATTTAGTTTCAAAATAAGTAAGTTTCTGTCTCAGGGATGGTCTAAACAATGTCATAAACTCAAGGCATTTATTTCTTTTTTAAAAGGTTTATTTATTTATTATTTATACAGTATTCTGTACCACATGTGTGCCTGCAGGCCAGAAGATGACACCAAATCTCATTATAGATGGTTGTGAACCACCATGTGGTTGCCGGAAATTGAACTCAGGACCTTTGGAAGAACAGACAGTGCTCTTAACCTCGGAGCCATCTCTCCAGCCCTCAAGGCATTTCTTAACCTACAAAGTTATTTTTTTTAAACATTTATTATTTGAGTCCTATAACTACCAAGTAGGGCCAACAAGAACCATTCCCTTCATTTTATTTTTGAGGGAAAAGGTTTAGTGAAGTGAGTAAACAGGCTTAGTTATGTGAGTGGGTTTGTTTCGTCCTGGCTACTAATAAGTATTCTGGTTCATTTCAACAGCACCTCAGTCCTTATTATGGAAAATCTGTCATCACATGCAAACTGTTTTCTTCATAAAGCTATGTATGATTTTAAGGAAGTCATACATATTGGCACGCTGGACATCTCCAGATCTACATAAGGAAGTTTGAAGAACACAAATAACTTTAGGCATTTCAAGTATGAAGAGTATAGCAAAATTTTCCATGTTGTTTTAAAATGTGTTGGTTTAATGTGTATAAGCACGTGTTTGCATGTATGTGTACCATGTGTGTGCCTGTAGCCTTGGAAATGCACAAGAAATCCGGTGTCCTGGATTTGGAGTTACAGGCAATTATGCACTGCCACGTGGCTGCTGGGAACTGAACTCGGGTTCTCTGGAAGAGCAATGAGTGCCCATTGAGCCATTTCTCCAGTGTGTTTTCTGTATTTTAAATACTGTCTACTCCAAAGGATGTATCAGATGTTTCCTAAATCAAATCTGGCTGCAAAGGTTTCTTATGTAAAGTACTTATTAGATGTTCAGTGGACAAACAACAGAGGTTTTTTTCTTGGGGGTGTGTGTGAGAGGGTTGTTTAAAAAGTCAGGACTTCATGGAGTTCCAGAAGGTCTTAATAAACTTACATAAATTAAACACATTTAATAAATGCTGTTGTATCAACATGAAAGCAGTAAGAGACTACTTTGTCTTTAAATGTTAGCTATGAAAAAATTTCCTCCTAATTAATGAAAAAAATAACAAAATGAACAATTTTACAGGTTTATTATAAAATTCTATACTTCTTTAGGTTACTTTAAAACTGCATTTTAAGAGGATACACACACACACACACACACACACACACACACACACACACACACACACACACACACACACAAATGTATTTGCAATGACAGGTTTGGCCACGTGTTGGTGCATTCCTATAATCCCAGCAGAGGCAGAAGGGCTGACGTGGACTGAATGAGGGCCAGCCTGGGCTATACATATACCAAGTGCAAAGCTGGAGACCCATGTAAGCCAAACATTACCTCAAAATAAACAAATGACAACAACAGAAAAAAAATACCCACAATACATTAAATAAAGGTACATTTCTCACTCATGGATTGGTAGTCCCAACTTTCCCAAGTAAACCTATAAAATCAAGAAAGAGGGATGGATCACCAGTAAGATGAGCATGGCTGACTAGAGTAGGGTAATGTTCCACTGGTAAACGAAGAGCTGTTACAGGATGAGATAACCATCTAAACTACACTTGAAGAGACAGGAAAGCTACTATAGGAGAAGCATGAGCTTTACATATGTCAGTATGTTCAAGTACACTCATATTTCTTGAATGTTTAATTATGAACATAATCCACACACATTCCTTTGTGAACATCTATAAAATAATGATTAAAAGTCATGGACTTTTAAAATATAGTTTTCTCAAAAGAGCAAATATGCTAGCAACAGGAAGATGGGAATAAGGACAAGTCAGAGAGACCCAGCAGTGCCTTAGCCCATGAATAAATAATACCACAAGCAGCAGGCTTTAAGCTCCTCACAGTGAAAAAGGTGCTAAAGGAGACATTTAAGTACAGTAGAGGGAAAAGAAATGGTTCCACAGCTAGAGCTTGCTGCTCTGCAGAGGACATAGGCTTGCTTAGCTTCCCAGCACACTCACGGCCATTTTCTAACTCCAGTTCCAGTCAGTCCTATGCCCTCTTCTGGCCTCTGTAAGTACTGTATGCATATGTACACTTGTATAAATAAAACAGCACAATGACGTATAGAAGAGGCAACTAAGTGCAGCATCACAGATTTAGAAAGGATACGTAATCTGAACTGAAAGTTACTCAGGCTGGAACTACAACTGAAGTGCCACTCTCCAGTTCTTCTGGGCAGAATAGGGTTGGGAGTGTTTCATTACAGTCAGAAATGAAAGTTAAGAAGCCAAGTGAGCAAAGCCTTACTTCCAGCAAGGGGAAAGATGAGATCACAGGTTACTGTCAAATGCACACAAAATACAGGGCGGATGACAACTACTCCCTTATCTCTAACAGCTTCGTCACTCAACTGTCGATCTACTCTAAGCTACAGACGAAACTGACAAGCGACCTAGAGTATGGCCGTGAAGTGTCAGAATTAGGTGAGCATTGCACCAAAATGTGAAGAGACAGCAGCACTACCACCACCACAATGGGAGGTGGGTGAAGGATGGTCAGAGAGAGTGAAGGAAACAACCAAGTATCAAGACAAGACTGAGTGAGATGGTGTGACAGAGTGTCAGAACGAGTTTAACAAAATGTGTTCAGAAACACAGTACTTAGTAAAAACAAAGGATCAAACAAAAGCATATTTTTTGGTTTTTCAAGACAGGGCTGTCCTGAACTCAGAGATCCAACTGCCTCTGCCTCCAAGTGCTGGGATTAAAGGCATGTGCCACCAGGGTCAGCAAAGTATTTACTTTTAAAATTACTATTTCTTGTACATGAGAAACAGGAAAAGTAATTTCAGGAGCGAAGGATAGACTCCCTCCGATGTACTGTGCCAGCACCTGTGGCATGGCTGGCTCTTTAGCTTTCCGTACCTGCTTTTGAGAGAACACCATTTCCTCTTGCTATGCCGACATAGACAAGAATATTCACAACGTCAGAAGCTTCAATGTGAAGGTTTGTGGTTCCTATATCATGATCCTTAGCAGCAGCAACACCTGGGTAGGAAATCAGACCTTTTATTGCAGAGTATAGCACCCAACTGAAAATGTACGATATTATGCACACAGAACAATTTATCATAATTTAATTACAATTTTGGTTTATTTGCCTTAAAAATACTTGCCCCTAAAAACTAGCCTCTAAAACTATCAATAGAAATGCCACAAGGAATTAAGAAGTATTACTCAAGCATATTGTTATTTCCTATAATATTACTTGATATTAAAAGAACAGGTTTACTAATAAGTAAAAATCATTGGACAATTTGATTTTGGACATTATAGTCTGTTAAACTCCCATAGAATCCCAACTTAAAGAGAAATATGAATGTATACTTACCATACGCACTGCACAACCTGGGTCCTAGATCAGGGCGTACAAAGAACGCAGGCAAATGAGAGGCCAAATTTAACTTCCCTTCTGGGTTGCAATATTCTGGCAATGGCAGACTTCTTAAAAAGTCTTCATATCTAAAGACAACAATACAACTTTCTTTTGGATGTAGATTTGCATTTAAAATATTTTGCACAATTTTTTGGGTGGGGAGGTTGGGGAATTTGTTTTGAGACAGGGTTTCTCTGTGTAGCCTTGGCTGTCCTTGAACTCACTCTGTAGACCAGGCTGGCTTCAAACTCAGAGATCTGCCTGCCTCTGCCTCCCCAGTACTAGGATGAAAGGCATGCGCCACCACTGGCAGGAAGTACAAAATTCTTAAGTTTTTAAGAACACTATAATATCCTGTCCTTAATTAGGCAACACTATTTTAAAATCCCTTCAGTCTAAACTGGATGCAGTGTGCAAGGGAGAAATAAGGCATACACGATACTAACGTTTCAATAGTGCTTCCCTAAACACAACAATAGGCAAAAGGCCCAGAAAGAGGGAGGCCTTCAATAGGACACCACAATGCCCCAACACAAGTGTTTCTCAGTACAAAGTCTTCCCCTTGATGAGGCTACAGAGTCCTAGTTTTGTTTTTTAGTTATTTATTTTTATTGAGAAAAACAAAACAAATAAACAAAAGCAAAGACCCTTAACGTTTATATTAGTAGTTACTTATGCTGGGAACAAGCAAGCTCAACTTCCCACGATATACCTTGCTGGCATCATGGTTTTGAAGTCTTCTCCAGATGGGCAGTCTTTCAACTTTAACACTACTGTTTCTCCACTTTTGTTTTTCTGACGTTCTATAAAGACAGGAGTTAGTTATTTAAAATATAACTTGGCCCTTTTTATTAGTGTTTGAGAAAGAAATGGGAATGATTACATTTCTCTACACAGACGATTCACAGGCACTAGTTGAATCTTCTTCATGTAATCAATCATGCAGCAGTAATGACATTTTAGATTTAGTGCGTGCCCGCGTGTGCATGCGTTTGTGTATGCGTGTCTGCGCTTGCACGCAGACATTCAGGGAAGTTTGAAGAGAGAGCTGCATCTCCTGGAGCTAAAGGTACTTAAAGGGAGCTTTGAGCTACCAAAGGCAGATCCTGAACTCAGGTCCTCTGCAAGGGTTGCTAAGTTCTCTAGCCCCAAGAGTTTAATCTAGGATACGTGCATTAACTAAGTACAGTATAAAAAAGAAATTACTCTTCAGAACTTATATTTGTTAATATTAGTCTTAATTTATACATTTTAATTTTCAAAGTATTTAATATAAACTATATAATTTAACTTCAACAATTTTGAGGAGTTACCAAAATTCCATATTAGAAAATACAGCTTAAATTATGTCAAAGCTAAAGGAAAATTGGACTAGAATTTGGATTATGAACCACTATTTTGCTTCTAAATTATTTTTTGCCTTTTACAGACAGGGTCTTATTTAGGTCAGCTGGCCTGAAATTCACTAAGTAGCCAAGAGTGACCTAGTACTCTACCACTTCGTGTCTTTGTTAAGTAAGTGCTGAGGACACAGTTGAGTGTCACTACCTTCAGGTGTGCATGTGTGTCTGTAGGTATCTTTCTCTCTTTAGTGAATAACAATGTTAATATGGATGCTTTACAAGTAAAGAATTTAAATTGTGTTAGCAATAAGTTAGACAATAGTGAAAAAATAACATACTTGAAACTTCTTCAAAACCATCCCAGAACTCCTTAACATTGGCATTTGAAACAATGCTGTCTTTGCAGTTCAGGAGATCAGCTTGGTGGTCCCCAAAGTCCAGACTAATTGACTCTGCCTTCCACAAGCTAATGTTCATTTTCTTATGCACGCCGGAAACCACTGCAGGCTTACAAATAAAGACAATATATAACAATTAACAGTTAAAAGGTGCCTAGACACTTCAAAGCTTAAGTGCACACGCAAATGGACGGCACTGTTAAGTGACAGTTGTAAACACAGAGGCAGTTACTTAAACAGTTCTGGGCGTGGGAAGATGCTGGCATGTCAATGACAACAATCAGAGAGTGCTGTGGCAACAATGGTGCCATTTATTTATTTGGCCTCTTTTTTATTCTGTGACGGGGCTTTTGCAACATGGCGTACGCTCTCCTCCAGCGTCAGGCTCCTCAATACGGAGTACTCTACAGCCAACAAAGTCACGTTTTTATACAGAAGTTTCAACAGAGAGAAATTTTCAGAAAAAGAAGTCTGAAGATTGCACTTATGGGTCTCAGAAATATTTTGGAGTCTCATATCTATAGGTAAATTTCCTATAGATGCTATATAAACTATTTGTAAATATGCAATATATGCAGTACCAGGAAAAAAAAGATCAAAACACTGTGTACACTGAGTTTACAGCACTAAAGATACGCTGTCTTTTGCGGCTACAGGCATGACACGACACTTTAAGCTTAATGTGACTATAAATGAATCTTGCTTCTTAGAGATCATGAAATCAAACTGTGTAGCAATGTTTGACTAAAAACCAAGTAATTAAAGATTTACTACATCTAAAAATTGTAATTATATAAAAATACCTGTTACTTTTTCAGCTGATAAATTATTCAATTTTTATTCCCAATAATATAGTTCAGCAATATAAAGAACTTACAAAACTGTGACATGTAAGAATCTCTAAAAGACATTCATTTTCTAAGACATTTAAAACTTCATCATAAAAGAAAAGCCTCAGGATAAAATTTTTAATTACAAAATAAATTTTTGAAGACCCAACTCAAGCTGGATGACTGTGAATCTGGTCCACACAATGGGTTCCAGGCCAGCTGGGGCTCTATAGTGAGCAGTCTCCAAACAAAACGAAGAGCTGCAGAGATAGCTCAGCAGTTAAGGACCTGGGTTTGATTCCCAGGACCTCCTTAGTGGTTCACAAACACCTGTAACTCCAGTTTCAAGGGATTCAATGCCCTCTTCTGGCCTTCACAGCACCAGCCATGCAAACGGTACACAGACATATGTGCAAGCAAAACACCCATACACATAAATAAAATGTAAATCAAAACAAAACTCACTGAGAAATCTAGTTGAGTGCGCCACTAAACACTGTTTCAATCAGTTAATAATATGTTCAACTTTTAAAATAGGTCTAGATATTATGTAATTATTGCAGGCAAATCATACACTACAGTTCCTATATAAAAGTCCGTCCATCAGGTCATTTACCAATCTTTAAACAGACAGTTAGTATACTGAAATAATTCTAAGTAGAATTCTAAAGCTGCTGTCGTCATCTTAGTGAAACAGCTCAAGACTTCCTAATCAGACCTCTCACCTCTGGTATTACCCTCCTGTAACTATCTACTGCTCTGTCATTTTTTAAAATTGCCAATTGTAGCTATCACCTTCAATATACATTAAAAATTCCTTGATATATAAAAACGTTCATTGTGAATACCTTAAGCTGTGTATATCCTTTCTCTTTTTTTTTTTTTTTTCACAGTACAACAAAAGGTTTAATGCAGCTTTTTAATCTTATACCAGCTATTCAAACTGAGCTTCTTTGCTGGTCCAGAAGGTAATACTGATTGGACCAAAGAAAGCCAGAGACAACTGAAATTTGTTCTTAAAGAATCTGGATTTTGTCTGATACAATTCCTCCTCTTTCTCATTAATTAGTTTACTTATTACTTTACATCCTGTTTGGGACTTCCCCTCTCTCCTCTCCTCCCATGCCCCCTCTCTCCTCCCTTCCCCATTACTCCTATACTTTTTACCTCAGAGAAGGGGAGACCATGGATGTCAACCCCCCCTTGGGATATCAAGTTGTAATAGGACTGGGTGCACCTTCTATTGAAGCTAGACAGTGATTTCTTTACCATCCTCTTCCAGGTTCATAAAAAGACAACCAACTCTAGAGTTTTGCAATAACTAGTCTATGTTAACTGCTTCCTTGTTCAACTAGTAAATTTAACTCAAAGCCTAAGAAATTCATACTGACTTGTTTGACTTGGTACCTGGCTTAGCCATTCTCGGCTCTTCTTCATAACATTCTTAAAACCTTTAACACGTTCATAAAAATATTCATCTGAGTGTTTCCTATCAAAAGGTCCCAACATAAAATGAAGTGTTCAAATGTTCAATTCAACAGTGGTGGCAGATTCAAGTAGTCTCAAAAGAAAAAAAAAAAAGACACATGACATCAGTCCTGTGTATATGCAAAACCTAGCTGGTGTTCAGTGCTGCTGTTTTCGATTGAATGACCATTTTTACCAATGGGATGGGTGACTAAAAGACTAAGAATGGCTGTAGTAAAATGTTCTTAGTCACTTTAACAAATCCTACTAAGTTTTATGTCCTTAACTAAGTACTCGGTATCTAATAACTGTATAGTATGGCGAAGTGGTTCAGCTGGTCAAAGTGCTTATAGCCAAAGCTGATGCGCTGAGCTCAGTCCCTAGAATGCACCAAGAAAGACCTGACTCCTGAAAGTGGTCCACTGACATTTGCATGCACTGGTATGCAGCACACATGAACACAAACATATAAATAACACACAAAGGTTAAAAAAAAAATAAAAATATAGTAATGTGTTTCAAAGAGAAAAAAAAACAAACTAAGCAATATAATACCATGAGGCAAGTAATTAAGACCGTTCATAATTTCTGTACTAATGTAGGTACTTGATATTGGAAGTGCATAGAAAGCATTAAGTCAGACTTTGATCATTTGGAAAACCAATTTTATCTGGGCAAAAGGAAATAATAAAACTCGGTATTTAAGATTTGATGAAATGGGGCTTGGTGTGGTGGCACACGTCTTTTATCCCAGCACTTGGGAGGCACAGGCAGGTGGATTTCTGTGGGTTCAAGGCCAGCCTTGTCTACATGGTGAGTCCCAGGACAGCCAAAACTACACTGAAGGACCCTGTCTCAAAATTCCAAAACCAGAAAAAAGATCTGACGCAGTTGGGGCATTGCACAGAGTGTAGGAAAACCTAAGCCTATTACAGGTAAAAAAAAAAAAAAAAAAAAAAAAAAAAAAAAAAAAAAGAAACAAAGCATTTTTTAAATGTTTCATTAGCATTAAAATGAAAAGTACCTACATTTTCACCAAGACAATTACTATTAATATTAGCGTACCAATAAAAGACTTAAAACACATATCAGAACAAGAGTGAGCTAATTTTGTAAACACATTACTACTGCATGTCTACTCATTAACTAAAACTATCTGATGAATAATTTACTTCCTTGTAAAATTATGTAATCTGGACAAAAACAAAAATCCAGACATAATAATTTTGTTAATCTGATATTTTGGAGGGTCCTTCTTTTCCCCATAGGAAAAAAGTTTTCTATCTACTTCTTTTCAGGTCCGTGGAGAGTGTGTGAGTCAGTGTAACATATTTACCTGTCCTCGTCGCCAGCACTCTTTGAAAAGTTTCCAGTTATTGCTGTTCTTGTAATCCTTAAGCCATAAAATATGCTGGTCACACATCCAAGAATGTGGAATATCACTGTGTAACTTATTGCTTTCATTCTCGGCAGAGTGTTGGCTTTCTTTAGGTTCTTCATTAGGCTCTGATTTTATCTTGGATGTTTTATTTGGTGGAATTTTGTTTTCAACAACTGAAGCAATGATGTCATCAAGAATGTTAGGCATACTCCGTCCGCTTTTGCCACTCTGTTAAGAAAACCAAACAACTTCTGAAAACCATGAGGGCCCTGAGATTGGTGATACAGGAAACTCCCAGCTCTGAGGAATTCAGGAGCACAGGGGTGTGCGCCTCAGGCAGAGTGAGGGGATAGGAACCCTCCATATACATTAAAAGTAAACTATAGCACTTTATCTCCTTGGACTGGTTATTCTGTTTCCTGTTTTGCAAGCACTCTACAGACATTTCTGTGTAATTTACACACATAACATTTTTTGCTGTGGAGTTATTTTATCATTCTCTTGCACTCAAGGTGCCTTCTCCAACATCCCATCCTGAAAAACTAAGGAAAACTCCAGGTTTTAAGTTAGAGTTGGACAACAGGCCTAGCAATTTAGCACATTTCATCGTTTTGTTAGAACCATAGTTAACTATCAAATCTCTATACAAATTTAAGGCCCAAATTTAAAAGCAGAGGCTAGACGTATAGCTAGCTAAAAGGTGGGGCACTTGCACAGCATGTGTAAAGCCCAAACTAATAAACAGAAGCTGCCCATCACTCACTGAGGGTCCCATTGAATACACTGGCGCAAAGGCGATGCCAGCGTCTGTGGAGCCCACACGAAGCTTGCCAGCTGTTGTGGTCAGCAGATCGCGGAGGGTGGAGCCCTGTTCACTGTTCTGGGATGCTGGAGGTGATGTGCTGCCATTTGGAGAATCAGAGGCATCTTCTTCTCCATCTTCTTTAATTTCTTTTTCAAGAGCAAATTCTTTGTTTTCTAAAATAAAATTTAACAAAAACTTAGCACACATTTAATACTAAAGTATAATGAATCAGAACCTGCTGTAGCACTGACTCATTTGCCTGATCACAAACTAGACAGGGTCAATCCCTTCAAGCAAACTAACCCAGGCTTATAGCTGAGTGCTTAGTTGTTAGTAAAATTAGTTAAACACTAGCCGAAAGTACAGTTAATTTACAAATGCAGTGCTCTGGTGCTTTTGCAAGCTCCATTCATAAATGAGTATGTAACTAACTTTGATCTCAATCTTAGGGAGAGCTGCCTCCTAATAAAAGAAGGCAAATACTTTCTTAATCCTAAGCTGTAACTGAATTAAAGCACCACAGAAAATTATTTACTCGTCATGAGCACTGGTGTTCACACTGCAACCCTTTAATGTAAGCTTGAGTGGTTAGAGTTACCTTGTTTTTCCTCTCTGGCTTTTTGCTCAGCAAGGTCGGCTAGCCAGTGCAGCGGGGACTGGGACTCCGGGGGTGTCAATCTACTGTCTGTGCTCACACTTCCAGGGCTGCTACTGCCGTTACTCTGAGACTTCTGGGGGGTGTCCTGCTGCTGAGACTCGGGCACACACAGGGGAGTTTTACTACTGTGATTAAGGACATTCTGAAGCACCTACAAGGGTAAAGACAGTTCAACGTTTAACACTATTTCCTCAGTTATTCAGACTTAAAAGCAGTCACTGTAAAAAATTTACATAAGTAATACAGAAACACAAACCTAGAGTAGAGCTTTTTTTTCTTTTGAGATAGTCCCACAGTATATCCCAGACTAATCTAGAACCTGAATTCACAGCAATATGGCTCCAGCTTCCTAGATGCTATAATTAAAAACCTACCTACCATGCCTGGCTATTAACTGAGTTTCAAATACCCTAAGCTGTGTCATGTAACTGTGTGTTGGATGTGAACAGGGAATTTTCTACTTACTTGAGACACACCATTCATTGTAGGAAAATTTCCAACTTGTAAATTCTGTTTGTTAGTACAGTGGCAATGGGATTTAATACCATATTTTTCCCTAAGAATGTGCATGGCATCAAGAAGATCTGTCAACACTGTAAAAAGAACCAGCAGTTAGTAGAGATCACACTGGTTGTTAAAAAGCATACTTTTAGTGTGTTTACGAACTTGTAGCAGCAGAGTGCATGTGACCTTTTGATTTCTTACCAGTTATGACTCAGTACTTTTACAGATACCTAGGTATTACAGAACTACCACCAACCAAATTTATATTCACTTCCTTACTGTCTAATTATTAAGATATCACAGTATGCTCACAACTTGTAGAAAGTCTCAGTACAACTTAAACTTTATCATTATTCAGTCCCCTCCTTTCATAGTTTTTTTGTAGTTTTCTTCATTGATTCTGGAAAGACTTTTCCCCCTAACTTTATTAAACTTAAGTGTTCCTATAATTTTGAACAAGGTATTATTATTTAAACCATACTTTTCCACTCTATTACATGCTTGTTAGGTTGGTTGTTTTGTTTTGTTTTTAATTTTGGGGGGAGAGGGGAGATGATAATCTAATACCTGCTATGTATGTTACCAAGATTGTCCTCAAACACACAGAGCAACCTTAGCCTCTCAGACGCCGACGTTACAGGTGCACATCATTACACTCAGGAAACAAAGCTGCAGGTGCTCGTCCTGTCTACTGTAACACACAGGGAAGCAAGCAGACGCAGACTTACCAGAACCAGGTATAATTTGAGTTGGCATTAAATGTTTATGATCATGAGGCTGTCCTTTCACACACTTCATCCAAGCATATAACTCTTTATCTGTAAGACAGTATACCTTATTTTAAGTTAATTTTTTTAAAGTATAAAAGTGATGGTTATATTGCAATGGCGTCTTCTATTTTATTTTGTTCTATTTTTTAAAAGTCATAAAATACAATCTACCACCCAGTGAATCTTGATAGAGGCACTGGTTGCGGGGTAGGGGAGGAGAGGGATGCGATAACACTTTCTAAAAGGACTATTCTTTTCTATAGGGTCACTTCTATTTTCTATCTGATTCCAAACTGTAGTTAATCTTCTCTTAGCTCTTAGTTATTTTCTACGTAGAAGAGCCTGTACATTATGTTAGACTACTTATCCTGATGCAAGTTTAAGGTACTGCTACCTTGTTTTGCTGCTGTCCAATGAACACGGATAGGAGGCCTGTGGTCAGCACTTACAACACATGTATTAGGTCATTGGTAAAATAACTGCCAACATTCAAGCAAAATGCAGAAAAGTTTCAAGACACGGAAGGCAATAGAGCTATTGCTGATGTCAAGCTAGGCTCCCTACATGGAACTGTAATGTGAGGCGTAGGCATGGGACACTCCATGTGCCTCAGACAACTTTACGCACTTACTGACACTGATGATGAGGCTCTAAGAGCCTCACAACAACAACGCCATGAAGCTCAAGTAATTCAACATACATTCTAGAACTGCTTCACAAAAATCTAACTGAAAAATGGAAATTAATCTCCAGTAAGCAAACTGCAAATGTGACCTTCAGAAGCTTTCTGTCACAAAGCCTGTGAAGGAGCCTGGAAATGTTTACAGTCACTTAGCCTGATTAGTACTAGGTAACATATATATCTGACCTACCCTCTGTAAGTTTCATAAAAGCACTTAATGAAAGTCAAAGGGTGTACAAGGCAGCACAAGTACTCAAGGCACAGTACTTGAAAGACTGATATCGTCTTTAACAATCTATATAGTTTACAAACAGACAGTACTATGGAACATAACAGAAACACTATTATAAACATTCCACAATGCTTAAAAGGAGGGAAGAGAAGCCATCATGAAGGAAGGGAAAGGCGGAGAGCACATGCTTAGCAAAATAAATTTTTTAAAATTTGACAAAGGGAAAACAAAAGCCCTATGAAACTAGGAGAGAAAAGAAAAAAAAGAAAGAAAGAAAGAAAGAAAGAAAAGAAATGAAATGCCCATACATAATTTTGTTACAATGCAACTACTTTTCTCAAAAATATCAGAATGCAGCTGGGCACTGTGGCACATGCCTGTAGTCCCAGCACTTGGGAGGCAGAGGCAGAGGCACACGAATCTCTGTGAGTTCAAGGCCAGCCTGATCTAAAAAGTGAGTCGAGGACAGCCAAGGATACACAGAGAAACCCTGTCTTAAAAAACAAACCAAAAAAACCAGAATGCATTTTTATGGTATTAAAAAGATTCTATGCATCAAACAAGGCCTCAAATGTGCCATACCTCTAAGCTACACCCCTTGAGACCCAAGAAGTTATTTAAATGGTAAGATGAATTTCTTAACATGGTCACATCATTTTAATCTCATTAACTTCATATCTCAGGAAAACATAGGTGTAGGTCTTCTGAAATGCTTTTATATAACCAGGTCTTCTTGATAGTAAACAATGCATAAGAAAAGGGATAAGAAAGTGCATTAATTCTACCAATGAAAAAGGGAAATAGGCATGGCTTAGCCATCAGCATCGGCAAGCCTAGGACCCTGGCATGACAAAGCACACATCTACCCATGCTGTTCTAATTCCTCGATGCTATCCTAACTTTAACTATGACTAACATCCCTATTGAATAGCTACTTCCTAAATAGATTTGTGTAAACTTTTTTGAAATAGACACATGCTATAGACCCCTGGCTGAAACTGGACCTGAGGCAACCTTCCTAACTCAGTTTCCAGACATGTACCATAGTGGCTGTACAACTGCATTCTTTTTTTTTTTCAGTGGAGGGGACCGAACCTATGCAGGTGTTCTATTGCTAAGCATACATAGTAAGCTTGTGAACAGCCTTCAGTGCTGTTGTGGCATTTAGTAACTTCCTTTTAAAACTCTATCTTCAGCTATATTAACAAGTGAAATACTAATACCATTCTGTCAAAAATTATACACAACAGTTTCAAAGTCTGCAATAGAAAGATGTCTTCTTCATTCTTTAAGATCTACGGTGAGCTGGGTATGGTGGCACATGCCTTTAATCCTAGCCCTTGGAAGGCAGAGAGACAAGAGGATTCCCAGTTCGAGGACACCCTGGTTTATAGAATGAGTTCCAGGACAGCCAAGGCTACAGAGAAACCTGGTCTCAAAAACAGAAAAACAAACAAACAACAGAACAACAATGAAAAGATCTATGTGATAAACGGTACTAATGGCAGTGTATTCTTAAAAATTTGTTTAAACATTATAGACTGACTGTGACTTAACATGAATGACTATTGAACAAAGATTCTAGAGGATATACCAGAAACCTGTGAACTGGAGTGTGAAAGCAAGAAGGCATCAGCTAAATTTGAATTTGATGACTGAAAAAAATTCTACTTCAGAGTAGATCCACTGGGGGGTGGGGTAGAGGGCAGGACAAGGGTGTCAGGAAGATGGAACTTAAGTCTAAATGCAGCCTCTAACAGAGCGAGGTAGGTGACTCTTGTTAGTTACCCTCAATGTAATATACCCACAAGAAAGGGAGGGCATATGCAGTACAGAGCATCTCCACTTAATCTCATTAAGCCATGTGCCAACCTCTGGAGCTCTTTCTCTCCTTGGCCTTGTAACAATCCAAGCAAGCCACGAATCCACACTTGCGGCAAACCCAGTGGACGTTGAACAGTGTTGCTTCACACGCGTCACACATCTCCCGGACACCCCGTACTGCTCTTTTCCAGGCAATTTTGGCTGAAAAGGGGAGAAAGCAGCAATTTAAAGGCAAGCATGCTGTTTGGTACACTTCGAATGACAATCAATCAAGACTGTCTACAGCTATCTCAACATAAAAACAGGAGCAGACTCTTGTTTCTCTAGGACTTAGCGTCTCAATATGCAGCTGGCACGTTCTCAGGCTGGCCACAAGCTAGCTGTCCTCCTTGATCTCAGGGACCTCACAGCAGACTTCTTAATAATGAGCACAGCTCTTTAGAAGGCTCACAAAGAATCTTAATATTAAGATGGCTGGCTTGAATTCAAAACAGGGGTTCCACCATGTATGTGGTACAGCACGTTTAGATGGATATGTGGACTCTCCCATTAGCTAGTAAGCAGTCACAGCCGTTTCCTCTTCAGTTACGGTACAAAACAGTAATATTTCTAACTACTGCCATATACACTTTGGCCAAACAACTGTAGGGAAGAAGAGGTTGAGAAAGAAGCTAACATTGGCAGCATATGCCACACCAGTTTTTACTGATGGAGTGCTTTACATTCAATGAAATTACTCTGTAAACAAATGATCAAGTAGTTAACTTTTCTGTTTTATAGGCCTGATATTAATAGCTATTAACTGTAATAAGTCACATAGTTAAACAAGAAGTCTAGATTCAAATATAGAAAGCTGTGATGGATTATGTCTGTCTATGTGTGTGTATGGATATATAAAGTATCATATTGTAGAATTTTCATGCAAAGACATTTTATACTAATTTATGTTACTGAATTATGAAAATATTGCAATTTTATAAATAATCCATTCAATTTCAAAAGGGAACACCTGTACCACCACGTCTGTTAAGAGGTGGCATTATCACAGCTAAAATATCAATAAAATGAGGTAAGGTGAGGGACTTGCAAGTTAAACACAATACAGAGAGAATTCTTTTTATGACATTTACAGAGTGCATGTTATATTAACTTCCTTACCATCTTTTTTCACCCAGGACAAAGCTGTTTTTTCTGATGTTACTAATTGACAGAACTTATCACCTATTATATCCAAGATATATTTAGAGGTTTCAACGTCTATTTCATCATCTTCATAATTTTCATGTGTCCATAAGCTCATGGCTTCATCGTCATATTGGTCAGGAGAAGAGAAACCATCTATCCTGACCACTCCATTCTTACTAAAGGACAATCTGAAACATTAAAACATAAATTCATTAGGTACTAAGATTAGAATTAACTTTTATGCCCCTGCACTATAAACATGCTATAATTTACAGCTGACATGCTTCAGGCATTACCTCGTGACAACGATAAGCAGCACCGACTTTAGATTATTTCAAGAACAAAAGGTTAGGGATCTAAAGCTCACTGGTACAATAATTACCCAGCATGCACAAGGTCCTGACTTCTAACCTTTAATAGCACAAAACCAACTATCTATTTTAAGTAACTACAACCAGTATTAACCACTGGGAACACTGTCTAAGTATCAGATGAGTAGGAGAATCAATATGTCTGTTCAATGTTATCACGGCAATACTGTTATTTATTGCTTCCCCTTACCCCAGCCACCTGAAGCTACACACTGTAACCTAGCTGAGCCTTGAACTGGCACCAATTCTCCTGTGTAACCTTCCTGAGTTCTGGAATTAGAACCATGTACCACCATGCTTGCCAGGTTATGATTTTATAACTAGCCTTCTTTATTCTAAAATTGATATTTAAAAATGTATTTAATCACCTACAGTTTCTAGTTTTACAATAGTAATCATTTTTCTCGTAATAAGGTGTTTAGTTTGAGACAGGGTCTCACAGCATAGGTTAGCTTTAAACTTGCTATACAGCTGACAATGACCTTCAACTTCTAGTACTCCTGTCCGCTTCTCTTTTAAAATGGAAGTATTCCTCTGGTAAGCAACACTGATTTTAGGTTATTTCAATCACCTTCAGCCAGTTTTGTTGTCTTCATCAGAACACTTCTGTTCCCCAAACCTGAGGTTTTTCTCATTCTCTCAATACTACTGACTCCCCTGATTCCTTTGATGTTTCTTCCACATTGCATGAGCACCACTTTCAGCAGCTCTAACTACTTCCTATGGTGGCCTGCCTTGCCTTTGGGGGACTGTTGGCCACAGACTCTGAAGTATACACAAAATATGTAACTTTTCTTTTCTTTCTCTCTCTCTCTCTCTTTTTTTTTTTTGGAGATAGGGTCTCTCTCTCTACATAGGCCAGGCTGGCTTCAAACTCAGAGATCAGCCTCCTCTGATGTAGGCGTTGAACTACACACAGTAAGGACTGTGCACTCTTTAACCTTCGTTAAACACCCATACATTTTCAAACGTAACAGCGTAGCTTTTGACAGGTCATAAACTTCTGAGGCACCAAAGACCAAAGATTGTATTTCAAGAACAAGAATAACAGTTTCTAGACTTGGAAACTTTAACTAGTCTTCACTGGTGGGGTACCTAGCCTTTTAATTTTGTTTGTTTTTTTACAAGCCTATTTATGGGTACTTAGGGATATTTATGTTAAATTAATAGATTAATAGCTAAAGATGAATTTTATATTTTACTATACACTTGTGAACTGTGACATGATACATTAGCTACAATGGTTAAGTATGACCATTCCTAGTTTTATAGCTAAGGCTGTTTACCTAGATTCATAGACAACACTTAAGTATATGGTAAACTGTTTTGTAAAAAGCATATACATTTTGAAGAAATTTTACAATCGAGCAGATTTAAAAAAAAAAAAATTTTTTTTTTAGGGAACAATGCTAACATTTTCAGATTGAGGAAGAATGAATCTTTCAGAAAGAAGATCCAGGAACATGAGTAATAATGTGAAAAGGCTGTTTGTCTTTTATTGCTCTTTTATTAAAGAGTTAGGATTATTTAGACTCTGTCAGAACAAAGAAACACTCCCAGACCGGGGAAGGGGCCTCTCAAAGGACTGGCACAAGCTGCCATACTCCGTCAGCCTGCCCAGCGCGCCACTTGCTGCAGCTTGACTTACCTTCTGAAGTAGTAAAACCTGCAGAACACTGGAGAGTGAGCTGACTCCTCTCCTTTTTTACTACGAACAAGTCTACATTCTCGGCACCTTTGTAAGTTGGGCCCTATCTCACAGCAAGAGTCATCCTGCAGAAAGGATTCTCCAGTCTGCTTCAGCTTTTTGACTTTCCGCCAGTCTTTCAACACTGAACGAGGAATGCCAGCTGTAAAGTTAGAAGGAAAGTATTAACAGGGTTATGAAATTCTAGTTGATGAGACAAAATTCCAAGTGCATGATGGACAGCTGCTAAGTGTACAGCATCCTTTGTCTACCTGCTCACTCATTCTAATCAGACAGGAAAGGAAAACAGTAAATCCTCTGGTGAAATGAAATCATAAACATTCATATGAATATAACACAAACATGAGATCATTCACCCTATGTACACATTAAGCTTAAAAGAAACTTGTAGTCAGGTGTGGAGTCATATGCCTTTAATTCTAGCAGCTGGGAAGTAGGAGTAGAAGGATGAACACATGTTCAAGGCCAGCCTGGGTACCCAGTGAGACCGACTTTGAAACTACTGCCATCACCAAGAACAATTGCCACCTTTTCATTATGACAAGAATATTGTATACAGCGTCAATATATTGATGGGGATAGTATAAATAAAAGAGTTCTGGGGAAAAAAAGGAGACAAGTCCTACAATATTAATTGGGATGTTTTCATTGAAAGAAATAAGGCCAGGTGGGAAGGCAATCTTCACTCTTTGCAAAAACAGTGAAATCCCTTCTTACATGTGTAAGAAGGAAAAACAAAGTCTCTCAACTGGATTATAGTCTAGCCATCTATAGGCAATAAGTTAAATTTATTTAACGTACATACTATCACTGTTCCTGTTTACAACATAAACTAACAAGTGAATGACCATTAACTAAACTAATCAGTCATTTGTGTAACAGGAACAGCCTGTAGACCAGGGACATCCACTAGGTATACAACATGACTGATTCCACCTACAAATACCTGAAAGGCATTATCTAAGGAAAAGCTTTGTTGCTGACAGCTGTATTTCTTTGCTGTGTATTTACTATCCTATCTACACAGACACTTGCTATATAGCCCACTGTTTTATGACTGAAGAATAAATATTTCATACCCTTGTTTCCAACCCATTCCAACTGTATTAAAGACACACATAACTAATCTTTTGAAACCAAATATTTCTTGCAAAAACTTAGGGCACAATTCCCATCTAGAATTCCCACTATTACCTACTTATTGATAGTGTAAAAGGTACAATTACAAAATTCTTTCAAAGATTGCTGCCTGCTTCTTTACAATTATGTCTCCCCATTTTAGTCTTTATCATGAGGGTTGAAGCCATCTGATTTAACTCAATACATACATGTGCTCATGTACAAAGCACATGACAGTTATGGCATAAAGACTGGTATAAACATGTTTCTAGGGCTGCAGAGATGGTTCTCCAGTCAAGAGCACTGGCTGTTCTTCCAGAGGACCAAGATTCAAACCTCTGTGCCCACAACTTCAATTCCAGTTCCAGGGGATCTGGTGCTATTTACTGGCCTCCACGGCACCAGACGCACACACAATACACAATTACTCAAGAAGGAAAACACCCATACACATGGAACAAAGATAAATTAGAAAGGTGTTTCTCCTCCAGTGTTTAACAGAAATTTGTCCTGTGGGCTTTACTAAAGGGTGTCAGAATGAACAAGGGACATATCACGCACACTTTTTTCAATCATTGACTTCTAAATGGATTACATTAAACTAAATGCAACTTGTTTATTCTTTATTCTTTTAAACTGGGAATTAACCTTAACCAGTATACTTTGAACTCTAGATGATGTGAACAGTTTACAATGCGAAGCTCCCTAACATGGATTGTAAAAATTTAAACAGTATTATGAATAAAAAAAAAAAAAAGACACTTGAAAGTAATTCTTAATTATGTGATACTAGAATAGGCACTCCTGAAGCTTGCTATTTTTTAATAAAGTAAATAAATGAATTACAGAGGTAATTATGAATGAAGGGCTTTTGATACTCTACTTCTTCTATACTAATGATAATAAATTACTTCTTTTAGGAATTTAACAATAGTATTTGCTTTAAGTAAGGCATCATCCTTTAAGTCTAAATGTCCAATTTATTGACAATTTACCTAAAATGTGTAAGTCTGAGATTAAAACACTGTTAACAAAAATTGTCTAACATTGCTTTCTTTTTTTTTAAAATCTTTTTTATTTAATTTAATTTATGTGCATTGATGTGAGGGTGTTAGATCTTGGAGTTACAGACAGTTATGAGCGGCCATGTGGGTGCTGGGAATTGAACCCGGGTCCTTTGGAAGAGCAGGCAGTGCTCTTAACCACTGAGCCATCTCTCCGGCCCCTAACATTGCTTTCTTAATACAGATAGAACCCTTAAGATCTAGGTTTTTGTTAACAAATTCACACACTACTGCCTTAGTAAAGAAAATGCCGGAGGGTGAAAATAAGAGACACATAAATACACACTATCCAACAAAACAAAACTACACTAAGCTTTGATTTTTCAGATGCCAACATCATAAATGTACTTTGGGATACAGAAATAAATTAGACTGTAGGTAAGTCACTGGTGTATACCTCAGTATATATATTGTAAATATACTAAAGTTTGTTTACAATTTCAACTCATAAATCAATTGGGAGCTGGGCACGGTGGCTCACACCATTAATCCCAGCACTCAGGGAGGCAAAGGCAGGCAGATCGCTGTGAGTTCAAGGCCAGCCTGGTCTACAATGCTAGTCCAAGACAGCTAAGGCTACACAGAGAAACCCTGTCCTGAAAAACAAAAACAAAAAACAAACAAACGGAAAACAAAAATAAAAACAAACAAAAATTTGGGAAAGGCAGCCAATTTCTAATTAAAACAAAAGGCAGAAGATATGAAGATGTACCAAACCACTAAATAAAGCAAAATCTATTTTAGCTTCATGCAGAATGTACTAGAAACATTCTGAATATATATACAGAATGTTTTAATTATAATTAAGTTAACTATAACTAATCATCACTAGAAGCACACATGTATGACACTGCACTATATGAAATGTTCTAACATGCATTAAGCTGGCCATGACTAATGATAACTCTATTAAACAGCGGAGAGAAAAACGTCATATTTCATCCAAGAAACAGATATTCGGATTCTAAAATTCTTTAACTTGTAAAAGCATTCTATGTTAATTTTTCTGGATGAGACAGAAGCAAATCAACGCTGCCCTTCACTAATAAGCTATGTTAACAGCTAATATAATTTTCAAACACCTGGTGTGATACTAAGCATGTTACCAAGTACGGAGATTTACTGAGCACTGGAACCTGTGGTGTGCACACTCGCTCCGGCCACTGTCTCAGAACCTCACTTGGAAACATGAATGTTCTGTAATTGATATGAAAACAGAATACACATGCCACTTAAAAATAATTTTATGAATTTAACTATTTTCTTATTGTTGATAGGTATTTTCTGGAAGTTAAACTAAAAAAATTTTTGAATATCAAACCTCAAAAGAAATATATGGATTAAAACAATTACCGACCACTAAGCTGCCTATGAATTTGTTTCGGCGGATTTCAGAGGAAACGTGGGGTGGGAGGGGGGAGCAGCATTACCACTTAAGTCCGATGCCCCTCCTGTCTGCACTGCAGTCTTTCAGTGCTACCTCACGCTAAGTGTGCCCCTCTCTATAGCTCCAGTCTCTTGTTCTTCTCTACCTGCCTTTGTCCCACACAGGTGTGGGGAAGTCTCACTCTTTGAGAAGACACAGAGAAGAGGCTTCAAGCAGCCAAGCCCTGTGGTGGTGCTGCTTGAGCATCCAGTCACAAATGTTTTATACACATCAGTGATGACACAGACACAGGAAAACTATTGAGTGCTTTCTGCATTGTGCAATAAACCTACAAAGAAATAAGCAAACTGGGAAAAATTACTTCAAAAGACAACTACTGGTGAGAATCCCTTACTTTGTCCAGCTACAGCTACATCAAAACAAAAACTGGCCAATGTTTTTTGTTGTTTTGTTTTGTTTTTGGAGACAGGATTTTTCCGTGTAGCCTTAGCTGACCTGGACTCACTCTATAGACCAGGCTGGCCTTGAACTCACAGTGATCCGTCTGTGTCTGCCTCCCAAGTGCTGGGATTAAAGGCGTGCATCACCACTGCCCGGCAAAACCCGGCAAGTTTTGAGGTGTTTATTGTGAAAGTGCTTACTAAAATAAAGACAGACATCACTTTTCTATCTTTTATCCACTGCTACCAATGGGAATTTCCATAAGCCGACAACTCTGTTACAGGGTAAAGAGGAGATCAGACCACATTCACAATACTACTAAGCACTGTGCCTACAGGTAAGTAGAAGTTATTTTTCTAACTAAATCACATCACAGCTAAATACTTTAATATTAGGAGTACATTTTTTGTGGTATAATAATCAAACCCATACATTTAAATTTGTAAGATAACACCAAACATTATGAGCAATCCCTAAATTACACATTAGTTTGCACATCTTGCCTATCACAAATGCCAGGGAAAACATCTCTTAAAATGGAGGTCTAACGCTTCTTTCTTTTCCTCTTGTAGGGTACAATGGAAATGCAGAAATGAAGTTTAAATAAGTCCTAAGAAATCACATCATTGCTGCTAGGACACTGGGCCCATTTTATTTGTGATAAACAAATGCATTTACGGGCTGGAGAGTTGGCTCAGTGGTTAAGAGCACTGTCTGCTCTTCCAAAGGTCCCGGGTTCAATTCCCAGCACCCACATGGCAGCTCACAACTGTCTGTAACTCCCAGATCTGACACCCTCACACCAATGCACATACATTAAAATTAAATAAAAATATTTTTAAAAATGCATTTACTCACCACTATTACTGTTCTGCAACTTCAGTTTGCTTTTTTCTTTGGCACTCCTGCTGAGAACTCCATTGGGTTTTGCGTCTTCTTCAATCTCACCTTTCCTTTTCTGCAAATCGTTCTGCTTCTTTTTATAAGTTGGCTTAGGCTGCCTTTTAGTCCTTTGCTCTGACTTGCTTTCACTTTCATCTGAGTCTCCAGTTTCAGAGCCAGACTCGTAAGTTCTTTTGGCTTTCCTCCTACTGACTTTTTCATCTCTTCCATACTTATCTACGCTATTTTGTATATCATTAGATGTGGAGGCTATTAAGTTGACAGAACATGGCTTAATAATTTCTGATACAGAATTCCCTGAATTTCCTGTTTTGTTAGTATTTTTATCTTCTTCTGAATGTCTGGTGAGCCAGGCCTTCTTCAATTTAGTGTGGTAGTTGGGCTGACTGGTCTGGGCTGCTGGCCCATTTCCTACAGAGATTGCTTTGTTACTTGCACCACAGATCATGGTGCTATCCAGGGGAAGAGAGGCTGCCGCTGTCTGATTTCTCACAGTATTAAGTTCAGCCTCACTGACATTACTATTTTTATACTGAGCTGCAGCCAATGCTGCCTTGTGCTTTTTCAAATGAATAAAATCAGTTGTGCCTGAAAAGCCAGAGCCAGGCTGAACACCACTTCCTGTCTTACTACAAGCCAGAGTGACTGGAACTGTGGTGCTGACTTTGCATTCCCTTGCTGGCACCACTGACTGACTCCCACTTTTTGAAGAAGTACATTCTAAGGATGAAGAGGCCAAAATGGTACTTGATAAGGAATAAACTGCTTCTGAACCACCCAAGCTGGAAGCACTGGTGGTAGTAGCAGCAGCAGATGTGAACACATCTGTTTTGGTATTACAGACTACATTTACAGCAGACATGACTGAAATGGGAACACTGCCCTGGGAGACAGCTTCAGAGTTTTTTTCAGATCTCACATGAGCACTTTCTAAATTCACATTTGGTAGAATGATTCGTCCAGTCTCTCCAGCTTCTGGTTTGAGGTAATCTGTTTTACTTGCGCCAGATGAAGATCTTTCACAAACTCGATCTTTAGAAACTAATGGTACAGGTGGCACACCATCAACTTTTGTACTCGAAGGTGGACGGACAATGACAGATGCCACAGCGGCCTGTGACTTTCCACTACCTTTTTCCATGGGCCATTCAGCTTTTTCCTTGTTGAGGTTGTTATTAGCTCTCCACATTTCTGTTAGGCTCTGGTCAGAAGAACTCTTAAAGTTTGCCTGAGAGTCTTTTGGCTCAGGCATCAGAGTTGGAGGCTTCTGAGAGTCTTGAAGTTTGGCACCAGCATTTACTGGCATCACTGGGGTGAGGGTCGGAGGGGAAAGACTGCTGTAGCTGCTTTCCTTCCTTTCCAAGCTGGGATGGATTGGCGGGTGGAACACTGGCGCCCTATGCAAAGCAGGCATACTTCGGAGTGCATTTGTAGAGGAAACAGTCAAATGAGTAGGACTCCTACAATCATTTCTGAAAGTTGTTACTGAGTGAGATGCAATCTGATGGGGAAGATGATCTGGTACCTTGCCTACTAAACTTTCACTCTCTGGTTGGTGTTTAATTAAAGGTGGAGGCTTTGAAAGAGATGATATAAATGAAAGAGTTTGAGGACTGGCTGCTGCAGAAAGATTATTATTCTGTTTTTCAGTGTAAATGTTTGAAGCTTCTTTGGATGGGTAGGATCTTGGTGGCTCATTGACCACACTGTTAGATAGTGTAGTGAAATAGTTACTCTGGGGCACTGAGTGCTTCATCTTGTAAAGCTCCGACACCGAGCGGTCTACATCTTTATCCTGCTTGACAGTGTGAGTCTTAGGACTCGAAGACGATGGAGCTGCGCGGGAGTAATTCTCTCGTTCAGCCTCAGGCCCCTTGATTTTGCTTGTAAATGGAGCAACATCAATACTTTCCTGAAGAATCCGACGATGCTCCTCCTTGTACTTGTTCAGCCTCTCTCCAGTCTCCTGGGGAAGCCTCTGGCTCACAAAATGCCTATGCAAGTGACAATCTTTTCCTGCTTGGGACCTATTAAGATCCAGGTCACTTTTTACTGATGTGGATGCATTAGACCGTAATGGTTCCAGAAAAGCCTTCCTCTCCAATTCCCTACAAAGAAAATACACAAAGATTCCTGTAATCACCTCTCATACAAAATACAAAATGTTTTTAGGAAATGTTACTCTATTGTGAAAGCAAATAGCTTTGTATAGTCTCTAAAACTGGAAGATATACCAAGATGGAAAGAAGAGAGCCGCATTTAGTAGTTTACACCTATAATTTCACTGCATGGAAGGCTGAGGCGGGAGGATTGCAATGAGTTTCATAGCAGACCGACTCAACAAGCCAAAACACAATGAAAGGAATCTCTTGAAAGTCTAGTTTTGACACCAATTTTAAATAAACTACTTTAAAAGTGAATTAAGAAAAACCATTAAAGGCAAGGATATTTGTTAAGTTTTAAACACTGATAAACATACTCTTTATGGTGATCGGCTAAAGTCTTTGTCAGAGGTGGACTGGAATGCACTGTAATCTTATGAGGTCGATGAGGTTCTGCACTGGAAGGTCTGACAGGAATGTGACTAAGCAATCCAATACCATCCGCTGAGGTCACAGGAGTGGGTTGATGTAACCAAGGACTGGGAGAATTCTATTAAAAACAAAAACACCTACAGTTTAGTTACAAACAAATAAACAAACAAAAAAACGACAAGCTAAGTTGTTGAGCTGGGCATAGTGCCATGGATTTAACCCCAGTACGCAAGTCACAGCAAGACTTCTGACCATAGTGTATTTATAAACTCTGAAATTAAAAAAAAAAAAAAAATCTAGTGAGATACTCAATTCATTAAGTCTGTAATAGAAGAGTTTATGTACAGCTCCAAGATCATTACATTTAAGGCCTAAATGTGTTCGACTGTGCTTTATAAGCCAGACACTGTTAGGCCACTATAGCTGGAAGTGTAGAAGCATTACCAATTATGATTTCTGTGACAGTGACACATGTTAAAGCCCATACATCTAATATGTGTTTAAAAACGCTTTGCTATACTGTGATTCAATATAATTCAAGAGTGTGCTTTGTAAATGAGTCATTGGGATGAGTCATATAGCAGGAGAATTCAAGCCTCCCTTTGGTTTGACTAAAAGGAATACACCTTGTAACTCACAGCAACAACATAAGGGCCGTTAGTATGTATCACAAAGACAGCTTAAGTTACAACTCTAAACCTCACAAAAGAGTAACACACAATGATGCACAAAAAGAACATTTAAATATAAAGTGTCACAGAAGGTCATAATTATATAAGACTCAGAAGCCTTGAGTCACAGATTAGGACAATGATGAAAGTTTTTGTCTTATGAAGTATCATTTCCAATTATTTCCTAAACTGGTGGCTTCTGCTTACATTGATGACCCTAACCACAAACATGAGGTTAAGAAATCTTTCTTTTGCTTGAAATATTACTTTAGGTTACATCTATGCATTATAATTTTATAGAAATAAATAAAAATCTGACTAGCATAAGGCATTTTAATGGTCTTACAACCAGTCTGTTAAGACCTTAGATCTGTTTTACAGAGTTTGTAACTTAGGGAAGAAGTTTCAGATCTGTTTGCCAACTGTTGGATTCTGTGCTCCTCTAGCCTATCTTTGTGCAGTTCTAACTATATTTATGATACAGCAGAGTGAAGTCTGAGTGGGTCACCAGGCCTGCTTTAAATTCTGGTGAAGTAAAGAATGTGATTAGCAATCTTACCTCATTTAGATTATGTAACTTCCACATTCTAGTATGATTTAACCAATCACATGATCAATAACACATGATCAAAGATGCAAACAGAATCAGGAACTTATCTCTTAATGTCAAGAGGGATAAACTTGTGATGGTGGAAGCACAATCCTGGAACTGAAATATTACCAATACTAAATCTGCCAGTATTGGTACAGAATAACTTGTAGCGATCACTGCTAACTTTATTAAAGAAATCCAAAGCCCATAAAGAGGCAAACTATAGGAGAGCTACTGAGAATAAACCACAGGAAATGTCCTTAAAAATTATTAGGCTGCCAACTGCGGAGTAGGTGTCCCTGACTATCAGCATCAGCCACTGTAACCTGGATTAATGGCTATGATGACCTCATTACTGCCACCTAAAATTACAACAGCTCCTATGACAAACCTTTGGCACCATGACAACCATACTTGTGTCTACTGTTATTTCCAATGAAATGCTAAATATAAACAATATTATTCCTGAAATAATGAGAAATTTAGTAGCATTTGTTTTCAAATTACCACTCTCAGCATATTATGGAACATGGCATGAAAAGTGTTAAGTGTGTCCCATCTTCATGGAAGCTAAGTAGTGAATGAAAATAATTCAAATCTCTACTGACAAAAAAATTGATAAACAAAATGGCAAGTTAGGTGGTAGAGTCCTTGATTAGCACAGCTAACAGCCCAGTACTAATGAATGAATGTGTGCCTACCTACACATACATGAAATAAAGTAGGACGCAGCTTTTACGATGGCCATCTAGCTGCCTTGTGTTAATACGGATGAACCTAAAGGACGTACTTAACAAAGGCAGATAATTAAAAAATATTAAGTGGATCTACTCATATCAAGTGTCTAAGAATAGTAAAAACCACAGAAACAAAGTAAATATGTAGTTACCAAAGGCTAGAAGGAAGAGAATTAAATGCCTAGTGACTATAGCTTCATTTTACAAGATAAAAAAGTCGACAGGTTCTATCCTGCTCAAGGATACTTGACCCTAGGAAACCTGCCTTCATGTCTGGCTGCCCGAGTTACATCCCTAGAAGCCACATGGCAAAAAGGAAGCCAAATCTAACAATGAGTTATCCTGTGAACTCCACTTGAGCATGGTGGCAACCATCTCAACATATACACAATAGAAATGATAGGTAAAAGTTAAAAAAAAAAAAAAAAAAGATAACTGAATGAATGTAAAAGATGGAAAACTTGACACTATTTACTGAATCAATTCAAAGTGCTACATTTTATGCTGCTTTTACCATAAGCAAGGTGGCATTCCAAACAGTTCAGGGGGGATACAGACAGAGTATGGTTGGCAGCACAAAGGCAAAGTTGCTTCATGGTAAGAGTTTAGCAATAATATTTATTCCTGTACTTTTTTATTGTCTGGGTGGTATTGCTATTAGTGCACAATTATTTGATAGTGAAAGTATACATACCATGAAAGATTTTGAGTCCCATCCTACCACCTTCTTCAGTAATGTTATTGCAGAATTTTACAAGATAAAAAAGTTTTTAGCAGGGTGTGGTGGCGCAAGCCTTTAATCCCAGCACTTGGAAGACAGAGGCAGGCAGATGGATTTGAGTTTGAGGCCAGCCAGGTCTACAAAGCATGTCTAGGACAGCCAAGGCTACACAGAGACACCCTGTCTTGGAAAACAAAAAACAAACAAAAAGATAAAAAGTTTAAGGGTTCTATACTGCTCAAAGATACTTGACCCTAGGCTGCTCAGATACATGGCCCTGCAAAAATGTTAAAACTAGAAGTCTCTAACTTTGAATGGCCTTAAGCACAAAAAAGAACTGAAAAAAAAAAAAAAAAATCATACTTAAGGCACTTAAAAAGTTATACTTTGAAACATCCCATGAACATAATATATCCAGCTATCAAAGGCTAATATAATATCATTCAAATAAAAATTTACTAAAAGGTGTTTTTAGAAACATAACTAGAACACATAAATTTAATAACCCTGTACTTCTACTACCAGACATATGCCATAAATCAAAGGCTAACTTAAACTATGGTCTGTAAAATGAAGTCTGGTGAGGTCATTAGCCCTCTACAAAAATATCCAACTAAAAAGCTATAATTAACAAATACACGTTGAAGAGCTGGGTGTGGCGGCACACGCCTTTAATCCCAGCACTCGGGAGGCAGAGGCAGGTGGATCGATGTGAGTTCGAGGCCAGCCTGGTCTACACAGTGAGTCCAGGACAGCCAAGGCAACAGAGAGACCCTGTCTCGAAACCCCCACCCCCAAACAAAACAAAACAAAACAAAAAACAACCACGTTGCTCTGGAGCAACAGTGTCACTTACCCTCCTTAATGAAGCTTCAGCATTAACTGCATTTTCTGGATGAACCCACTTAGAAGAAGGCAGACCAAGTCCTGAGTATGCATGTGTTCCATTTGGATATTGCCAAATAATTGGATAAAGTCCAAGCTGATTATATGAAGCAGAAGGATGGGCTTGTCCGAGAAGATGAGGTGACTGGTGTTGTAACAACTGTTGCTGCTGCTGGTGTGCTAGTGCTAAATGGCTCAAGCTACTGGCATGAGCACTCTCCAGGCGTGGGTGGCCACCAAGCAAAGAGGCAGTAGGCACTCCAGGTAACACAGTGGGAAGTAAGTGTGGGTGATGGACAGAATGGTGTGGACCACTAGTGAGGGGGTGAGTGTTGATGGTGGGTAATGGAGCTTGACTAGACGCCCCAGCTAGTAAGTGGGGTCCTGGCGTTAAGGCAGGGTGATGGGTACCTGGGTTTAAACAGGTTCTGTGGGATGAGGAATGAAGAGGGAAGGGGTGCTGGCTCAAATATGGTGAAATGTGATTAGTTCCCGTTTCTGTTCCAATAAGAGCAGGATCCCTATAAACTGTGAAATGCTCATTTTTATCAATGATTAGAGGGCTCTTCGTAGTTTCCAAAGCACTACCTCGAGCAGGAACTGGATGGAAACTACATCTGGATAACTCATGTTCTACTTTAGCTGCCAGCCTTCTCTCACTAATAGCCTGGTTGTCCCCGTAAGCAGCCTTAGGCTTTACACAATCAGGAGACTGGGTCATCTTGGGTTTAACAACCTCAGGCGAAGAACTGGATTTTCTCTTCTGAGTGTCTCCTGAAGTAGCTAGCTTAGACTTTATAGTTTCTGGGGGTGGACTTCGCTTATGCAGCGGATCTTCTGCGACAGAAACTGAGCTTAATGAAGACATGTAGGAAACATAGTGATTTCTCTCTTTATCCACATCTCGGTGACCATTTCCTGAAGAAGCATTTATAACACTTGATTGAGTTAAATCCACTTTCACCAAATCATTGACCCAGCTCTGGTCAGAATCTTGCCTTGCTGTTTCTAGGTATTTAGCATTTGAATGTTTGGAATCACTGACATTTGGATCCATGTTCTCATGTGTCTGGAGGCCAAAAGTATTTAAATTTTCCTGATCCATCCTGTCTGAATGAATTTCATTTTTGATATCCACAACACATTTGGGTGTCGGTGTTCTGGATGCTAACTTCTCCTTTGGTAATAATTCTACCGTGTGTTTATTTTCCATATTGCATTCTTGAAGACCTGAATTATTAGAATCATGGTCAGCAGCTATGGCCTGTTCTGATGGACGGAGAGCCATGTTTTCTTGAAGGTGGCCGTCCATGGATTTCAGCTTTTCCCCTTCTTCATGGGTTTTCTCTTCCTGCATCTGATCCCAGTGAGATGAATTATCCGTTAGGGGCGCTTCTCCTGCCGTCTCAGCAACCTGGGGCTTTCCTTCTTCTCCGTTTACCTTTGAAGTGATTTTATTTTTCAGCTCAAACTCTTGTGTTTGTCCAGAGGAATTATCAGTTATTTTCTTACTTGAATTTTCTGAGTCACTGCTCTCGGAGGCATCTGAAACATTGTCAGTCCGAAACCTTTTTGTGTTAAGTTTCTTTTCATCCTCCTCAGGTTTCTTTCTTTTACTCATCACATGTTTGTTTTTACCTTTAGGATTTTCTGTAAGATTGAAAAAAAAAAGAGTTATTTTTCATGATATTTTTATGCATTTTTCTTCATGAACACCTCCTTAAAAAATAAAGTGGGTCCAGCCATGCACGATGCATGCCTTTAATACCAGCACCCAGCAGCAAATCTCTCTGAACCTGAGACCAGCAGAGTCAACTGCGTTCTAGGATAGCAAGGAATGTACAGTGAGACCCTGTGCATCTCTTTCTCTCCTACCTCCTCGTGATATATAATCATATTTTTCTTCCTTCATCTTCTCTTCGTCAGGCATACTGCTGTCCGAGCCCTTCCTTTTACTTGGACGAGCATTTCTTTGTTGCTGTTGCTGGTGTGTGTTCGGTTTTGGTACAGCAGCTTGAGAGTTCATTGCTGGTCTGGGACTATTTGCTTGAGCACGTGTATAATGACCCTAAAAATAAACAATGATTATATTACTATTTGATTTTGAATAGCCTAAGGAAAAGTATTTTATAAAAGAATACATTACTAGTAACATACATACGTGAACAGTATTGGTATTTTGACTGGCACGAGATCTGCGTCGTGATGTAATGCCAATATTTTCACCTTTTAACAAAGAGTGAACGACGTCATCTAGAAAGGTCATTTGAACCATAGAAGGATCGACATGCTGTGGCTCTAGTACCTAATCCATGACACAAAACAAACACTGAATCTAACAAACTGACCAGCATAACATACGTACAATTTCTTTATTTAGTTGAACGACTGACAAATCAGTTTGGGAATTCAAATTTGTACAATTCCACCTGCTTGCATAAGCAAGTTTAATTACAAAAGACAAAATTACCTTTTCCCTTTTGCATTCACTATAATTCTGAAAAGAGAATCTCAACAATAAAATGTGATATGAGAACTGTGTGTTTTGAAAATGTTCAGTAGTGAAAAAATGCTATCTGGGAAATATTTATTATTGGAGATAAGAAAAAAACTCAAATTTTAAAAAAGCTAAATTTTAATTTGGTGGTGGTGATGGTGGTGGTGGTGGTGGTGGTGGTGGTGGTGGTGAAGACTAATCAGTTAGGGACTGGCTTTTGTTAGTACTGAAATGAACATGACATCACCATCACTTCCTGAGTGACTTCTCTGTAACCAAAGATACAGTTAAACTTATTAGGGTTATAGATTAGAAACCCTGTAAAACTTTTGAAAGATTTACTTGAGTGGCTGGGTTGGGAGTAACATGCACTCAGCACATGTAAGGCGTGCTTAATATGTGCAATGCCCTGGGTTTGATCCCCAGCACCAAAACTTAACTATTTACCTGATCATTCATAACGATCATGGTGCGGGTGAAGAGATCATGATGAGTAATTATGCCAGTAAACCACTGGGTGGCAGAATCTTGTCTATATACTCTCACTCTGTATCCATTTAAGGAATAAGGACCTTAAAAAAAAAAAAAACAACAAAAAACAAAAAACAAAACACAAGGGATATCTTAAATAAAGACATTTCCCATTTAGGAATTACCTTGTAAAAACAATAATACTTGGTGATAGATGAGTGATACATTTACGATCAGTAACTGTCTTAGAAGACAGTTATCTTAGCTCAGAATGCAAATTATACTATAGACACTGCTACACATAGGATACTTTTGCCATCATAAATTAGGAAGAGAGCAGGAACCAACATAAGGCTATAGTGGCCCACAACGTGGTACAGAAGCAAAACTAGCCAACAAGGTTTAAGAAATGAGTTCGTGTCTGAAATGGGAAAGGAATTTGTAACTGACTTATGGGACAGCTAGGAGAAGCTAAGTCAGAAAGCACAGCAGCCTTAAACTGACACTGAACACAATCTCAAGCCAGCCTCATATATTTTTGTCAAAGATAGAAGCGGATTATTAAGGCTTTACTCTTTTCTTATAAGGATATAAGTAAACAAAAACTTATTTTTAAAAAACAGAATGATTGTACCACTAAACTACAAAGTATAGAGGGAAACAAAAACAAAGACATCACATCATCTAACCACAATCAAGAGCTGCTGAATCTCTGGATTTTATAAAATATTTCTTAATCTCTTTAAATGACATTATTAAACGCATGTAACTTGGAACCACCCTTTTTGTATTTGATATTAAGAAATTGTTTCCCAACTCACCCCAGGATAACATCAGTGTAGTAGCTTTACTCAAAAATAAAAATTTACAGAATAAGGTGATAACTGCGAGACAGGACAGAATTCTGAGGTTTGAGAGTTGTTGGGTAGGAGACATACACACGAAGTCTAGTTTACTTATCTATTTATGATGTGTAAAACTGTCCATGAACAAAGCTTAAAGAGCATTCACAGTAAGGCTTGGTTAGTACTGGATGGTCTGCTGTTGTACATAATGAACAACAGTTATATACTCAAGGTTACTGCTTACTAATACTTCGTGACACAAATGGCTTTGTTTCAGTTTTCGTTTTTGAGGCAGGGTATCACTATGCATGTATGTACTGGCTATCCTGGAACTCACTATGTAAACCAGGCTAGCCTCAAGCTCATTCCAAAGTGATAGAACTAAAAACTGGCACGAGTTTCAAAGACTGAGACACATACGGGAAAACTGTTATCAGCAGTTCAAGTCACGTGCCTTAATTTCAGTCCAACTTCACAAGAACCTTGCGTTGGACCATACGACTTTAAAACAAGGCAGTAGGAACGATGAAGAGGCTCTGATGTGAAAGTCACATGCTGTGCAGACAATCCTCAGGGAACAAAAGGGAAGCTAGCACTGTGCTAAGTGCTGTACAGGGACGCTTATCAGGTATCAGCAGCCTTCTTCCAAGGAGATCAATTATGACTTTGGGCAGCCCTCCACTGCAAGCAATGCTTCTTTATCCAAGGAGAATACACCCTGAACATTCCACTTCATGGAAATTTCTCTATCAATAAAACAACTGTGTGAAGCTCTAGCTCCATATGCAATGAGCCAGTGAAATTATAAACTTTATAAAATGTTTACTTATAGTTTGCCAATTATTTTCAGGCAGACTATATACAATTAAAGCTATTAGATTTCACAAAACTGAGCAATCAAAAAAAAAAAAAAAAAAGTAAATTGGCTTAGTTTCAGAAAAGGATGTGTAACTTCAACGTAGATACCTTGCATAAAAATCTCCTGAACCTTCTGCTCCTTCACCCAGACCTTCACTTCCGCATGCAGCTGTGGGTTGTCCCTGAGTATGGGCTTCTGGCTGTCTATGTCGTCCTGAAATTATAAATGAAGAAGACCCCATCACACTTTGCTATAACTTACTGTCTTCTGTGTTCTAAGCACATTTGCAAACTCAATACAAAGCATAATTAGTTTCTTTAGCAACTAGAACAATATGGCATAAGAAATTATTCTGTAGTGAGATTTGGTCCCTGATAATTACTACCACATTCAAAAGTGACACCAAACAACAAAATCTGGTGCTGTGAAATTCAAATTTCTGTTATCAATTTCCTTATGTGTAAGGCACTTACTAATATCTGCCATTTAGCTTAGTAGGATTTTATAAGGCTTTCTAAAGTAATGATACTATTATTTCCTAAAGCATTTTGCAGCAATGGTGGTGTGAGCATGCAATTCCAACACTCAAGAGGAGGCCAAAGGTTAAAAAGTTTAAAGCCAGCCAGAGCTTTCTAAAGAGAGATCCAGGCTCAGAAGCAAGCAAAGTTCTAGGCACAATTCACACCTCTAATTCTAGCCTTAGAAGACTGAGGCAGGAGGATAGTTCCAATGTCCAGGCCAATAAGGTCTGCACAGTGAGCACGAGGCAAGCAAAGGAAAAGAACAGCTGGAGCTCTGGCTCAGCAATTAAGAGCACTTGTGGCTCTTGTAGAAGACCATGTCTGATTTCCAGTACCAACATAGTGGCTTGCAACCACCTGTAACTCCAGTCCCAGGGAATTCAAAGTTCTTTTCTGACCTTATAGAGCATATGGCATGACAGGCAGGCAGGCAGGCAGACAATATATAATAGTTTTCATACCTTTTAAAGACATGAACTATAATTACCTATAGAAAAGACTTTTATTTTTGCCAATGTAATAGATATATATTTAAATTTTCCAAAACCAAGTCACTCAGGTACTGACGGAATAGCCCCAAGTGGCCACCCTTTCTATAAGCTATATCCTGTTTAATGTCAGTTATAACCCCTAGCAAATGACAAGTGGGACAGTTCAATTTGGCAATATTTCCCTTACTAGAAACTCTAGAAGTTACTGTTGTCACCTTGACACACATAATTTACCTGACAAGTGGCCTAGGGCCAATTTATCTTGATAGCATTAATAGGGGAGGAAAAGTCTTCCCTGCGGGTGGCACCATGCAACTGTCTGGACCTTGGACTGTTACAAATGGAGAAAGTGAACTGAGGAGTAACATGGGTCATTATTCTCTAATTCTGATTATGACTGTGTTGTGAGCAGCTTTGGCTTTGGCCTCCCTGTCATGAAATGTGAGCAAGAATAGCCCCTTTTCTCGTAAGTTAGTCTTACAAGGGCATTATATCACAGCACCAAGAAAGGGAACAAAGACAGAAACAGAAAATATGGAAGCGATAGTTCATCTATGCAAACCAAGAAATGGAGGCAGAAGAAACTGCATCAAGTTCTAACATTAAAATTGCTTACAGTGAACTCCAGGTGAGCCAGGGATGAATCGAGAGCTAGTGGCTTAAGTATCACTTAATCCTAGCACCTGAGAGACAGAGACAAGTGGATATCTCTGATATCGTGGTTTACACACTGAGTAAATGTTTCCTAACTTAAAACTACCTTTGAGATTATAATTAACACCTACATCATATAATGTAAACTGGAATACTGTAAAAGATATGCTTCCCATTGTGTGTATATATGTGTATGTGTGAGAGTACCACAGGAGTCTGATGTCTGCATACACGTGAAGAGAGCACTGGGTCTGTTGGGACTAGAAATACAGACAGTTGTCAACTGCCATGTGAGTGCTGTGGAATTAAATCCAAGTCCTCTGAAAAACAGCTAGTGTTCTTAACTGCTGAGCCAACTCTGCGACCCCTGCTTCCTATACTTACTAGATTTTTACATACATACAACATACTTAACTCTTGAAGAAATTTTAAGTGTTTATTTTGTATTTTTTCTTTTTTGCATTTACTTTTCAAATTTTGCTATTATTCAAATATTTGACAAACTAATTTTCTAACTCTTGTTACTATAAATTTCATTCAAAGTGAAAAGTGATCAAACTACAGTAGTCTTTGTTTCAGTGACTATTTTGAGTTATTCTCTTAGCCAACATTGATATTGTGGCTTAGAAAACAATTTTGACCTAAAAACTGTCTCCAAAGTATCAGCAGAATAATCATAGTGTATGGTCAATGGAATTGGAGTCATGCTGAATGCTTTAAAGCCTGTAATCTATGTGGACTCTTAAACTCTACTTGTATACTAAGAACATTTACACTCTCAAACATTATGATACTGATGCTGGGGTTTAAAAAAAAAAAAAAGTAACTAACACAAAACCAAACTTTACCTCAATGGAAAATGGAAAAGACAAATTCCTTATCATAATGAAATGAAAATGTAACACTGAACAAAAAGACAATGATAAAAATGCAAACATGCTAATATAATTTACCACAGGCCAGAATTTTACAGTAGAAAGCAAAATATTCCTCCAAAGGAAAGCTCCTTTTAAAATATTTATATTGCCAGGCCTGGTCATCCAGCAGTTAGTTCTAGGACTTGAGAGATGGAGACAGGTGGATCTCTCTGAATTTGAGGCCCATTTGGTCTACAGAGAGTTCTGGATCAGCCAGACCAATGCGCTATCTCAAAAAGCAAGCAAACAAACTATAACAATGAAAGCAGCAACAAGCCACTGCATCTTGGCTGAAAAGATCACAAAAACATTCTTTTACTTCATTATTTTTCCAACTAGAAAAATTAATGCAACACTTTAAAGAATTACTTACTAACTCAAAGTCTTATCTGCATAGTTCACTTGATCACACAACTTTTATACAACAATGTGCTAAACCTTTTGCATTAATTATGGCAACTCTTCCTCAACATACCTTTACAGTACTGAGTACTGTCTCCTTTTTATAGATGACAAAATGAGGAGGAGGAGACTCACAAGTGGTTATGAGCTGAGGTCACCTGTCTTTATGTATAATAAATTATATACATATGTGTGTGCGGACACACACACACACACACACATAAACATTGGTGTGTGTGTGTGTGTGTGTGTGTGTGTGTGTCCCCGTCCGTGTAGGTGCAGATGACAGCCTGTGGGAGTGAATTATCTCTATCATGTGGATGTGTACAGGGAATCAAACTCATGTTATCAAGCATGGTGGCAAACACCTTTACCTCTGAGTAACTTTGTAGGCCCAAAGATAAACTTAACCTTGCTATGCTTTTACTTATTTTTAGGAAGGTTTTACTTTTAATATAGATTTAATATTTCAACATTTATTTACTTCTGAGTATGATGTATTTAGCTTGAATGCACATTATTGCACCATGTGACTGTATTGTGCAGAGGCCAGACAAAAGCATCAGATCTGTGGAACATGGGTTACAGATGGCTGTGAGGATCCAAGTGCTCTGGGAAGCAGGCAGTGTCTTAGCCACTGCACCATCTCTTCACCTGCATCTTATCTATTTTTGTAATGACCATGTGATGCTTTTATAAGAAGAAAAAATGCCAAATTTTGATGCCCAAAACAGACTCGTTTTAGTTTATTTTATTGTAAACTACCATCAGAAAAAGACTTTAGAACATAGCTTTTAAAAAAAATTAATCTTTAAAAACTATATATATAATATATAACATATATATATAAAACAGAACAATGACTTGGTTTAGAAATTTTGTTGATGAAATTCTTAAAAACACCCCTTGTGTGTTATTAAATCTTCCCTTATAATAAAAGCTACTTATTTAAAAGAAATCACTAAACCCAGAGTTTTAAGGGCTTGCTTAGGAAGCACGGGTTCAAACTCCAAAACCAACAAAACAAACATCAAAAAGATCCACAAGGAGCTGGAGAATGTGTACATAAAATAATAAATAAAATAAAGTATACATACACTCACAGTATACAACCAAATTTAAAAAAAAAAGTCATTACATGGTTAAGAGCTATAACAATGATACTAGGTAATATTGAAAAAGTCCTATACAAATACCACACTGCCAGTTACAAAAATAAATTTAATTCTGTAACATCTTAAAAATAAGTATTAAGTGATAAAATTTAAAACTAAGCTACAATACTGTTTACTGATCAACAGAGGTTTTTTTTTTTTCTTTTTTAAAAGATGTATTTATTTATTTTATGTACGAGTGCTCTGTTTTCATGCACACCAGAAGAGGGACTCAGATTCCACTACAGAAATTCAGGACCTCTGAAAGAGCAACCAATGCTTTCAACATCTGAGCCATCTCTCTAGCCCAATCAACAGATTTTTTGTATGTGAATCATTTTCATGTAATGAAAACTTTTGGTGGGGGCATGGGGGAGACAGCTAAGCCCAGAGGCTCACAACACGTCAAGCATGGATCTACTGCTAAAACATGTCATCAATATTTCAAAGATAAAGTTACCTGGAACGAGAAAATATAGGCACATTTTAAACTTGTAAATCATTAGGCAGAATTTCATAGTTGACATGGTATGTCAAATAAGATTTTAGAGGGGTAAGTGCCAATATTACAACTCAACAACAGCACCACTACAGGTGGGGGAGTATGTACTAACAGTGAGAGGCCCTGGCTTCCTCTCTCCTCCCCCTCCCACCTCCCCAAAACTATATTTAAAAAATTTAGTCTCCAGTTATTAACAGAAAACTTACTTGAAGTATTTCAGTCAGGTAACTCTTCATTTTCATAAAGCTTACATCTATGTTGCTTTCCTGAGAAAGGGCCCTAAAATGCTTGGTTGGGCCTTGTAATGACTTAATTGTAACTCACAGCAAAGCCTGAAGCTTAGTACTATGGACTGCTAGCATCATCACACTAAATTTATCCTAGACGAATACTTTTATCTCAACACAATGTAAAAGTAACCTCTTAAATTTTGAATGACTGATGGTACAAAAATATCTTTTAAAAATGTTCTAGGAATCAAAATAAATACTACAGAGACAAATTCGTGGGTAAAGGTGTTTGCCATTAAGCCTGAAAAACTGAACCCACATGGCAGAATAAGAAGCACCTCTCCAAAATTGTCCTCTGACCTCCACAAGCTGCTCTGGCCCGGGAGTGTGTGTTCTTTGCCATAACCCAAAATAATCTGGGGAGAGGGGGGCATCTGCTAGGAATAACGTCTACCAGGGATTAAATCTAGAGCCTCATATAGCGAAGTGTGTTCTAATATTGAACACCACTCTACACAGTTAATCTCAGTTAATCCTAGCAATAATCATGACAATTATTTGTTCTAGTAAAGAGAAAACGCATAATCACAAACTAAGTAATTTTCCCCAAACTGGACAGTTGGAAAGCAAATAAGCAAGAGTCTATGTCGAGGCACTTTCTATACCTTTCCTTCAATGATTCATGTTAGTAGTAGAATCAAAATTCTGAAAGCTCCCTGCTGGGTTTTCAGTAATTTATCAGTAACAATGAGCTCATAAAATGAGAGGAATTCTCAGTTGTTTAATTAATTTATCAATAAAATTATAATTTATCAAATATAATTTACCATAACCCTCAACAACTTTGGAAAAACAATAGCCTTATTTCCTTGTTCAACGATATCTTCCTTCAAGGATAGCAGCAATGCAGAGTGGTGTGGCACAAGCCTTTATTTCCAATACTTAAGAGGCAGAGCCCAGCGTACACAGAGAATTCTTAGACTAGCCAGGGCTACACAGCAAGACCCTGTTTTGAAAATAAAGGACGGAAGGCAAGCAGACAAGAAGTGAGAATAATTTATAGGGTTTCTGGTTGTTGTTTTAGTCAATCTTCAAAATGAAATCCCTTGATAAGAAAAAAATGTTTGTATTTTTATTCAAGACAGGGTTTTTCTCTTTGTAGCCTTGGCTGTCCTGGACTTGCTTTGTAGACCGGGCTGGCCTTGAACTCATATAGATCCACTTGCGTCTGCCCTACTCCCCACCCCCAGTGCTGAGATTAAAGGTGTGGGTCACCTGCCCCAGGATTTGGTAAGAAAAATTTAAAGAACTGTAATATTTCTGCACTTTGACAATCTGCCAAGTACCCTTAGTAATAAGAACTTCCCATCTTAGGTTGGCAGAGTAAAACAAAAAACAGAGCCAAACCAGGAGTTGTGGCACATGCCTTTAATCCTAGCTCTGGGAGGCGGAAGCAGGTGGATCTCTGTAAGTTTAATGTAACCCTGGTCTATAGAGAAAAACAGCCATTAAATTTTTTCCCCCTAAGCTGAGCAGTGGTGGCGCATGCCTTTAATTCTAGTACTTGGAAGGCAGAGGCAGGCGGATTGCTGTGAGTTCAAGGCCATCTTGGTCTACAAAGTGAGTCCAGGACAGTCTGGGTTACAGAGAAACCCTGCCTCGAAAATCCTAAATAAATAAATAAATAAAATATATAGGAAAGATGTCTTCTTCAAAGCTGTGAAATACAAATAGCCAAAACACTAAGAATGGCTCAGCAGTTATGACCATGGCTTGTTCTAGCAGAGAACCGGACAAGCTAAGTTCAGTTCCCAGTGTCCCCTATGGCTCCTCACAAGGATCTCTAAGCCTGGATTTAGTGCATGCAATCGCTCAGAAATCCAGGGGAGAAAAGTGCCAATAGACAGAAAAGGAACAGGAACAACAACCAAAAGAATGTGACATTTATATAATTCCTGATGGTGTCACAGTTCTTCTCGCCATAGGTAATCTACTGTATATATGCGTAATAATATAAACATACAAAAAATAACGGAGAAAAAAGAAAAAGCCAAAAAAAAAAAAAAATCCTTCTAAAGCCACACAATTCTTTGATATCTTAAGTAATACGTGTGAACTTTATAAAAAGGTCTAGAAGGCAATTTTCTTTCAAGCCATTTACTGACATGGAGTGTCCATAGCTGAGTCACCTGCTTACCACATCTGCTGAGCACAATCTACTATCTGCAGCTTCCTCAAGTCATAGCTGAAAACACTCGCCGAGAACGCCTTGGGTTTAAAAGAAAAATAATCCATCACAGCGAAGTTCAACCTACATAAGATCATAAATCTGCATAAAGCAGTTTTCTAAAAACTCCTAGGTATAAACTAACAGTGAGTGATAGTGTGCTGGCTGGTTTATGTCAACTTGAAACAAGCTAGAGTCATCTGAAAGGAGGGAAACTCAGCAGAGGAAATGGCCCCCTAAGATCCTGCTGCAGGCAGCACCCCTCCATGGCCTCCAAGATCACAGCTGTAGTCCCAAGGGATACAATGTCCTCTTCTGGTGTGCAAACATATAGGCAGACAAAACACTCATACATAAACAGAATAAAGTAAAATTAGGAGAAAGAAAAGGCTTTATCACATCACTCTTCTGCTCAAAATGCTCTGGGGGCTTGCTTCCAATCCAAACTTATCAAAACGAAATCAAGTCTTCATTGTAGCCTGTTAAGTCCCACTGAATAGCTTTACAACTGTCAACATCTCTTAATTTCTATCCTCTTCTACTCTTTGAATGCTTACTTTATGGCCTTTCCATTTTCCACTCCAGTTGGTGATTTCTAGTTCCTTTTGGCCTTTATTTATTTACACAGACTTGTTTTTAAAATTCTGTATTTCCGTGCGGTCCTGCATGTAGATGACAGGGAGTCAGTTCTTCCTCTTGCCTTCCCCTCCTGTGCATCTCACCAGAGCTCTTCTAATCTACAAATCTCAACCCCACCCACCTGCACACTCCTCCTTGTACTCAACAAGAGAATATTTGTAAAACTGAAGAAACACCAAGTGCACTTATCTTTGAGACTAGGAAAAAAAAAAAAAAAAGAGGCAAATAAAAGGTACAAAAATAGGCCTAAGAACAGGAAGTTAAGGGGGCTCCTGCTTGTAACCTCAGTTTCCTCTGTGCAGTAGGAGAAAGGTCAGCTACTAGTAGAAAAGAAGGAAGTTTAGTACAGTAATGATAATTTGGAATAGCTGTGTAAGGAAATACAAGTTCACAGAAGCATATAAAATGATGCCAAAATAAATTAAGGGCCCATCTGAGAGTGGGGACAATACAGTGACACTGAAATGTTAGGTATGATTGATGTTTTCCTTCAGTGTTCAGCATTCTGCAATGTAAATGCAACATGCCTGCATTGCCTTATCCGTGACACTGGAAATTTAGGACATTTCAGTAAAAAGAAAAAAGCAAAAGCTTTAGAACAACTGTACCCCTTAGCTGTAATTCCACCCTATAATTATTCTAACATTGGAAATTAAAAGTAAATATGACATAAAATACAAAAAGCATGCGGAGCTCAGTTGTTGGTTGGTACAAATGGTTGTGAAAAGCTAGAGAGATGGCTCAGCAGTTTGGGGAACTTGTTCTTACTACAGATCAAGGTTCAATTCTAAGCACTCATGGTGACTCATAGCCATCCATAACTCCAGTTCAAAGAGATGTATTTTGACTTCTGCAGGCACCTGGCACACAAGCAGTGCACATACATACAAACATCCATGCCTACATGCAAAAGATCCATACACATAAACAAACAAACAAGCAAACAAACAAACAAGAAGGGTTGAGATTACGTATAGGACAGAAGAATCTTGGCTGGAAAACACACACACACACACACACACACACACACACACACACACACACACACACACACACCACACGGAAAATAAAAATATAGAATTTAATAATTATGTGACCCATTATTTTTGAGAAGGAATAAAATGTTTCACTAGCTATGTATGAAAATATGGGTTTTTTTGTTTTTGTTTTTTAGCATTTCTCCAACTTCTGAGGGCTTCTTGAAAAATACATACATCACGGGCTGACATTTATATACAAAGGCAATTCCCATCTTTCTTTCTATACTCCAGGGATTTAAATCTAGGGCATCACACATGCTAGATAAGCACTGTACTTATTTATTTGCTGAACCCACACTCCTACAGTCTGATATCAATATCATATACATTCTCTTTAGCACAAAAATTTTAGAACACGATATGTGCTTCTGCATACATTAGCACATAGAAAAATCACCAATATAATGAATGGGATATTGTGTACTACTATGTAAATTAAAATACAATATAAATTAACTTGTTGGGCTGAGGGTGTATGTACATCAGTTGGGAGAGCAAGAGCTCAGCATGAAAGGAACCTTGGGCTTGACACTGCACCCCAAGTGATAGGAGCTGTAACAGTAGTCCTGAGCTAGTCACATGACTGTGTACCTTGCCCAGCATTCTGACAGTGAGATATCTGCTGCACTATCAACTCCTGGCTTTCTAATAATTAACATGTCTATCCCAAAGGAGAAAAATTCCCAAAGAAGGCAGATTTTATAGTTGGGTAACTATCTAGATGTACATGTTTCAATGGAGTCTAGCGATTTATTGTACTCTACAGCCACACAATTGTGCTGCTGACTTTAGTTCCTCTATTTTAAAGTTTTAATTTAAAGTTGTAAATTAGATCTACTTTAACAGTATCATTTATAAAATCAGATACAATAATCTTATAGGGGATGGAGAATGTGGGAGGGGATTCTTAAGAGTTAGGGAGGAAGAAATGGAGCTAAGCAATCAATAGTTGTGTTTCTACTTAAGTTCATTAAAAAGTTTATTTCAAATGTGTGAACTCTATGGAGCTCTATGTGTGCTCTATGGAGCAAGGAAAAATGAGAAAAGCTTTGGAAGTGACATAATCAGCAGTTTAACACTCTCCTATTGGGGCTGGGGATCACTGCATACTCGCGCTCTCCCACAGCAGCCACACAATGCTCCCCAACAGCAAGAGCATGTCAGGCCCATGCCACCAATAATACAAGCCTGCTCATACAGACGCCATAGACATTAAGAGCGCTCTCTTCTAATACCAGCCTTAGGAAGCAGTGAAATGTACAGATCTCAACTGCAAAGTCTCCACAGATACATTCTTCAGCACCTTGTGTAGTTCTGGAGTCTCAATCTGTACACAAGAAAAGGAATTCACTGGGCTATGAGGACTCCCACTTAAGAACAAAAGTGATAGAAGCATATTGCTCAGTTATAATTAAGTCTTTATCAAACAGGTAAGAACTACTAGGCAGCCAGGAGAAACAAACAGCTGAGAACCAAGATCCAGAAAAGGACCATCCAAAAGCCAGAAGTATTAGGAGCTGGGGCTGCGCTCAGCAGCACTGCTTGCCTAGCGTAAGTACAAGGCCCCGAGTGTGACCTCTGCAGGAAGAGGGTAAATCCACACTTAGGATTCTGGAAACACCTAAGAGGCCATATAAATGCCAATAATTTCAAGATTAACCAGTGCTTTGCCGGCTCCTACTTTCCCAGCTATCTCAGAACAGCAGTCAATGGTGCTGTGGACAGGAGAGCACTGCAAAGGGGAAAGAGGGTTTGGCAACCAAAGAAGAGGAAGTGATGAGGGCATTTATTACGGAGCTATAGAAACCTGCCCTCCAAAAACTCAAGACAAGAAAATCAAATATCAGTAGCACCAGTGACAATTTTGTGTGAACTGAATTATGCTATGGTACCCAGGTATTTGGTCAAGTGTCAGTCTCATATTTCTACAAGGGGCCTTTGGGTTTAATTATCTCTAAGTAAGCAGAATCTGAGTAACAGATAAGCCTCCACATCAGCTGAAAGCTTAAGACAGACTAAGGTCTTCTAAGGAAAGTTGGTCCTTATGATCCCAGATTGCCTTTGGACTCAAGGTTGGCCTATTCAGTAGATTCTAGACTTCAGTATTTAAGTCAATTTCCCCTTCCCTCTCTCTATCACCCTTTGGTCTGTTCCTGGGAAAACCCTCAAATACTGTACCGTATTAGAAAACATTCTTGTCTTTCCCATGTTTTGATTGTTTTTATCACTGTGAAAATCAAACGAAGACCTTGAGCAAGTACTGTACCACCAAACCACATGTCTAGTTCCTCATCTAACTTCGAGTAAAATTCTATTTCTAAGAAGACACACATATCTGGTAGTCTACAAACACTATAAATATACTACTATTTCAGAACTTGCAGCATGGTTCTGTAATGAGATGTATACACCTTCCCCTACGTTGAAAGAGAATTCAGTATTCTGTCAATCTTTAACCTCACAATTACAGCAAATGGCCAGCATACAAGTGATAGCCAGATGTCATAGCTCAGCAACCACAATATTGCCCTTCTGCTCAAACTTCAAGCAGCTGTTTTCTGCAAAGGTTAATCTATTGCCTAGTAATTCATATAAGCGTTATAAAACCAAGATTTATCTGGAACATTCACAAAATTTCAATGACAGAACAGAGTGATAGTTATGTTAGTTATTTTGGACTGGCAATCATTTTAACATATTATGTGGCTGTAGAGAAAAGAGGTGGCATCCTAAATAATTAAATCCTAACTAATTAGAACTGTATGAAAACTGGCATTAAAGACAGGTGGATCAAGGGTGTAGAATAGAAAGTGCAGAAATAAATCACAGTACAATAACCAGCTGAGTTTCACTGTAACTAATATCACTGTGAAAGGTAATCTTTCCAACAAGTGATGCTGAAGAGTAAACTACTTGGCCCTTAGCTGACACTATTTCTTAAAATTAAATAAAAATGGACAAAACACTTAAAATAAGAGTCTCTGAAGAATACATTTAGAAAAATCTTGACATTTAATTTGCCAATGATTTCTTGGTTGTGACACCAAAAGAGCATCCAACAAAGAACAGACCACTTAGAACTTCATTAATTGAAACATTTCTACATCACAGCATGTTATCAGAAGAGAAAAGAAAACCAACAGAATGGGGGTAGGGGTGGGGAGGTTGCAAACCATATACTTAAATAAAGACTCATATCCTGAATATCTGATGCTCCTGACTTGAAAGGTTTATTTGCTTTTTAGTTAGCAGAGTATATTAAAGAATGGTTCTCATTCAGATGGTGAGAATCATCTGTCAGTAACATAGGGAAATGTAGATTAAAATCATGTTAAGGTATATGAATCCAGCATGGAAAAGAGCTGCTATTTCTCAAACACATTTGTTTATAGATGCATGTGTAGGTGTGTGTGTGCGCGCACGCACGCACGCACTTCTCCTTTTGAAGGAATGAAGAACACTTAGGGACAGTTTCACTTTGCAGCAGCTCAGGATAGCCTAGAACTGAATGTACAGCCCCAGGTGATCTCAAACTTGCTTCAGTCCTGAGTTCTGGAATTATAGCTAAGTATTGGGTAGGATCACATGTGTGAATAACCATAGGTGGCTCCAAGAAGTTTAAAAGATAAAATTTCTGTATGTTTCAACACACACACCAGAAATATCTAACTGTAGCATTATTCACAGTAGCATTATATACCATAGACAAAAGAAAAAAAAGGCCAAATATCCTTCAAAATAAGAAAGAAAATGTGGTATAAACCAATTAAATATTCAGACACAAAACGAAATTAACTTCCAGTATGTGCTTTAACATGGGCGAAGCCTGAAGACACCATACTAAGTGAAGCAGGCCTTTGAAATGGATACTGTGTAATTTTTCTTATGTGCAAAGCCTACTATAAACAGAATCACAAAGAAAGTAGAAGAGAGGCTACCGAGAGCTGAAGTAGGTGAAATTAGAAAACAAGGAATGACTCCTCAATTAATATAGGTTCTGTTGGGGATGATGAAAAAGTTGTGAAACTGGGCAGTGGTGATGTCTATACAAAACTGTTAAGGTACTTTAGTACCACTGAATTTTGTACTTAAATGGTTAAAAATTACAGGTTTATTGCTTGTTTCCTTTGACCAAATGCACTAAGGACAAAGAGGTTGAAACCAGGTGTGTGGCTGATCCAATTAGCACTGCTTTAAAAAGATTCCCTTTCAGTTGAGGGTAGTAATGCACACCAGTGCTCAGTAGGCAGAAACAAGTTGTTTTCCATGAGCTTGAGGCCAGCCTGGTCCACAAAGATGAGTTCCAGACTACACAGTAAGGCCTTGTCTCTAATTAATAACTTAGTTAATTAAAACAACCTTCTCATTACCACTATATCATTACAGGAAGATGATAAAAGTTAAGGTTTATGTAAGTGGACCATTCAATGTATACATGCTGCCTGTTTTCTGACTTCCTATATTTACCAACTTTTATGTCCTACTGACTTACCTAAGTTATATTTGCTCTAAGACAACTGACAACTTAACAGGATTTCCTTTTACTTCTCTGGTTATCTGACGACTTGTACTGTGTTTTGGGTTTATGCACTTTGTATTTCTTAGGTGTCCTTCCCATCAGATTATAATACTTCATGAAGATCCAGGATTTTAATACAATAGGATCTCACAGGTACAATTAACACCCTCCAGCTCATAACTTATCAGCTGGTGTCTGAAAGGGAGAACTATCTTACCTTTAGCCAGAGGACGTGAGGAGAGGAGAGGTTAGGAGACATAAACTTTGGACAGGCTAACAGAACTATACGTTTTTTTCCTCAACTTAACTTTGAGCAAATCTGTCTTCAAAATAATATATTCACCACAAAGAAAACCAGACTGCCAGAAAAAAGTAGGACAAATTAAAAATGTCTTAACCAGTTGGAGTTCTCAGCATATAAAAGAAGAAAAACAAAACAAAACAAAAATCTGGAAAAAAAAAAAAAAGCACGGATTTAGACTATAACTTTATGTCTGTGTGGAAAACTGTACTGACAAAAACAAGGAAGGGGGAAAAAAAACCTTAGTCTTGTAGTTAGAAATCAACTATAAGGAATACAGGAGAATAGTATTCACGTATAAGATAATTTCCATGTGACTGTTCACTATATGGTACAGTAAAAATAACTGCTCAGCATCTAAAACTTTCAGTAAGGCTTCTGGTTTTGCTTCCGTTGGCTGTGAGTGTCACTGTCACAAATTCCCCCAAGCCTCTGTTTTCCTTTTCTCATATACTTGGTTCCACATATCCTTGTTCCTTCCTCTCTCCTCTGCCACAGGATGTGAGGAATCCTATATGGCTAACATAAATATCACATAAAAATGTTTGGGAAATTACCAAATTTTTAAAAAATATAATTTAACACCACAAATGAAGTGATTTTAAATAATATAGTTGGGCTTTAGTAAAACTGCATTAGGGAAAAAGAATAAATATTACTATGCTATTCTGACTGGCAAACAAAAGCAGAAAATCTTTCCCAAACAGTAAGTAACTAGTGATGGTATAGAATCCTTGAAATCCAATCCCTATAAGGATAATTTCACAGACTTCACACTCTTAATAACACAAATAAGTAAGGGATAACATTGCAGCCATACAATACTTAAGACAAGCAGAGAACCACTGCAGTGACTTATGTTGTTCATATAAATACTGCGGAACGGCTCATATATTCAGACAAATTTTTGTCAAAGTAACCTGTCCCTGGCCTCCATGGGATGCATGTTTAAACACACTACATTTTGCAATCATCACCAATAAACTTTTTAATGGCAGCACATATGCACTAGAATTGTTCGTTTTGAGATAAACTGAGTCTTGGGTTTAATGTCTCTTCTTTTAAAATAACTAAAACAATCATCCTATAGCTTGATATTGACTTACGAGATCGTAATAAGCATGTTTCATAATTACTATTGAAATCAGGACTTTATAAAATTAAGTAGGTGGGGAATATAAAATAATAGAACACACCAAAATTTGTATTAAAATACAACATACCAATTCTTTAAAAAAAAAAAAAAAAAAACAACTCCCTCTTTCTCTCTCTCTCTCACGATAAGAAAGCACGGCGATACTATTTTAGTAGGTGGTTCTCTTGTTTTTGTGGTCCTTTTTTTATTATCAAGGCTTCAGCTTGGCTCTAATATTGCAAGCCATCACTTTGAGTAGAAATGGGATAAAGCCAAGAACTACACAAGAGCCGCTTCCTGCTTTGGCTTCATCTAGAACACTCTGAGGCCATGCCTATCCAAAGATGCTAATTTTACCAAGCCAATAGTAGTCAGTTCACAGCTATTGCTATGATCTTGTACTTTTTACAATCTTGGAACAATGTATATGCTGTATAACCTATATAGCGAAAGTGCTTAATTCCTGCCAAAATATAATTTAGAAACAGACACAGAAAAGAAGTGTTGTTGAATCCAATCAAGTTTGATAGAATTTTTCACTTATATTTAGTACTTCATAACTCAAAAGTTTCTCCTTGAGACAGACTCAGTTTTAGACTGAACCAACTGTGGTTTTTAACTTGACTGGGTTACTATTGGTCAGAAATGATTGCCTTTCTTCACCCTAAGCAAGCTCACACAAGAGCTAGAAAGAAACTTCAAGGTTCATTTAGTACAACTATTTCATCCAGTGTTTAAAGGATTTCTCCGGGCCAAAATATTATCTTCTCAAACACTCCCCACATACTGAACCAAGAGGGGCTTCACTGTCTAACCACATGCATCACCAGTGCTGTTCTGAGGTAGGGCACTGTTTACACTGTGTGTGGGTGGGGGGAGAGGGAGAGAGAGAGAGAAACTGTGTGTGTGCGCATGTGTGTAGAGTCATCATGAAATCTTACCTAAATAACCTCTGAAAAGGGGAAGGAAGAGAAAAGAGAAATATGTTCACTAATCAGGCACTGATAACGGGGTTGTACTAGCAGCTGGAAAAAACAATGTTGGGGAAAGAAACAATGGTTCTAAAGGAGACAAGTGAAGCATTAAATATGAGTAGACAAAGGTGAGGAATATGCAACAAGTATGTGGATGGCAAGAGTTACAAGCAACCATAACAAGTGAGATTAATCTGAATAAGTTAATAAATTTTTAAAAAAGTTACAAGCAACCAACTCAAAAGGCTTAAGAATACCAAACTAGGTGAAAAGAGAAAAATAGCTACCTTATTCAGTAGGTGAGAAGCTGTTTAACAGATTTCATTTTAACCTTTCTAACACTTCTGATGTATAAGATTTGCCTGTATTTTATATATGTGAACACTGTTCATGTAGAAATTTCGAAATCCTTTCCCCAGTCAAGATTTTAAATCATGATTGACAGGAATGACAGAAATCATCACTATTAACCACTGTGTCTACATTCAATCTCTATGGCAAAATGTCACCCAGTCAACTAATTCCTTTTGATGTTGTAACAATCAGCATACCACTGTTAATACATTACTTTTTATATTTGCTGGTTAAGTGTACTTAAAAATCTTTTCCCTCTTTTATCTGATCCTAGCCTATAGATCTAGTACAGTGTCTACTATTAAAATCACAAACCTTTATTCTAACTGGGCTATCCTGATGTTTCCTAATCTACCCCCTTATCATTGATGATACTGTCATCTTGATAGTATTAATTTTTTACTTTCATCCTTAGTTTTACATCCTTGCTCAGACTTCTTAAACCTTTTAAATCATTTTCATCTCTATTAGTCTTATATTCCTGAAGCCTTCACTAAGCATTTTTGACTTTTTCTATTTTTTAATATGACAGTGCCAACCATGGTGAGACACATTTATTAATTTGTTGGTTTGTATTGGTGTGAGAGTGTCAGATCCTCTGGACTTGGAATTACAGGCAGTTGTGAGCTGCCTTGTGGGTGCTGAGAATTGAACCTTTGTCCTCTGGAAGAGCAGACAGTGCTCTTAAGTTCTGAGCGGTCTCTACAGGCTTCACTTTTGACTTTTTAAATCTACTTCAAGGAATTTCTTTTTATTTGGGAAGACAGAGTCTTTCTTATTTCACAGGTGGGCCTCAACTTTATAGCTGTGTTGGCACATATCTGCAAACCCAGAACTCTGAAGCTAAGATGGGAGAATCCCAAGCTGAAAGGTAGCCTAGGTTATATAACAAGGGTCTACCCCCCCCAAAAAAGGGGGTGTGTGTGGATTTGTTTTGTTTTGTTTTTTTTTGAGACAGGGTCTCTCTGTGTAGCCTTGGCTATACTGGACTTGCTTTGTAGACCAGGCTGGCCTCCACCTCACAGCGATCCACCTGCCTCTGCCCAGCTTTAAAAATACATTTTAAAATACCAACTCCCAACTCTAATTATCATTATCTTAAAATAAACTTAGTCTCTTTCCCTCCCTCCCTCCAGGTAAAATCTCTGTTTCCCATTGGAATGTTTATAGCCAGGCGTGGTGGCACACGCTTTAATCCCAGCGCGCAGGAGGCAGAGGCAAGTGGATCTCTGTGAGTTCGAGGCCAGCCCGGTCTACAAAGCAAGTCCAGGACAGCCACAGAGAAACCCTGTCTCCAAAAACAAAAACCCACCAAACTAAACCAAAAGAATTGACCCTTCCATGGAGTTGCCCAAGACCATCTGCATAGCAGATATTTATATTATGATTCATAACAGGGGCAAAATTACAGTTATGGTGGAACAACAAAAAATAATTTTACAGTTGGGGTCACCACAGCATACAGAACTGGTTTAAAGGGTCAAGGAAGGTTGAGAACCACTGCTCCAAAGTGCCTGTCTGTACTCAGGAGGCCAAAGTGGATCTCTGAGTTTGAAGCCAACTTGGTCTACAGAGCCCTAGCTCTACACACACACACACACACACACACACACACACACACTTCTTGAAAAACAAAACAAATAAACAAAAATAAGTTTGAAAAAGCAGATCATCTTCTTAGCCTTCTAAGGTAATAATAAGAACAGTTTATTTTTGTAAACTACTAACAATATCATTACAATATGTTGAGGAATAAATCTGCTTATAAACAAACTAT